>NC_066584.1:473382220-473993470 GCF_024323335.1 Lathyrus oleraceus
AAAGTGGGAACCCTTCTACACATTTGAAACTGACTCAACTGTGCAACTGCACAAGATCTTGGGTTTGTATCTGCAATGCATCAACACAGTGGTGTGAGCAAAGCAGATGACACACTGAATAGTGGGGGATAGATTGCATATCCCTACCTTCCACCAATTGCCTCTTCTCTTAGGAGGACTTTGACTCTATGCAGGGACAAAAGTAAACATCCACAAACATTGCCTCTTAAGGAGGACTTCAGACAGTTGCCTGGCCAAGTAACAGGCCAGGTCTTCCAGACTACATGAAGACAAAGAGACATACCTCAATGCAAATTGCTTATACAAGCAAAGCAAAGCAAAAAGTTCACAAGGAACTAAGCAACTAAAGCACCTGAAACAGTCAAACAGATGTTAGTATGCCACTTCAAACAAAACAAACAGAAACAGACACCAATAGTTAATTGGAGGCACATGGATGTGCAAGGCACAAGGCTTAAGGCATGTGAGCCAAGCCACCTACAAAACAAAGAGGTTAGAAAATGATACTTGAGTAAGCTCAATCAAAGGAATTGGTCTTAATGGCCATTTGATGGTCAACCTGAAAACACAAGCTCAAAGGTGAGTAACAGGACCACTAGGACAAGCCTAGGGTCAAAAGTGAATGAGAAAGTCAAAACAGCAAAGGGCAAGTATCCAAAATCATGTTCAAATAATTAGGAAACACAACCAATTGGGTTCACATCCATATCAATCATCATCATCATTTCATGAACAAATTAGGCCAAGACATGGCAAACAGAAGCTCATAGAAGTCAACAGCAGGACTTAACTCAAAAGCAATCTTAAACATTTCCAAAAATCATCAAATAAATCATGATCAATCACAACCCACAGCATGGTAAGCATGTCAAATTTCATCCCATTTGGGCAAGTGGAAGGCAGTCAATGAAAATCAGAAAGTCAAAGCAGTTTTGAACATGCCTAAAGAGGTCAACCAAACAAGTATCAACTTAGAAAAATCATAAGTCAGAAATGGTGTATGATAAATGAATGGGATCAAAACCATGGCAAAGATGAGGATGTCTAGTTATCTCATGTAAAATTTCATGTTCATCTAATAAAGTATGAGAATTTCAAAAATGAAATGGACACACGTGTCACACAAGGTTAGCATTTTGACCAAACAGGGGACAAAAATCTCAAACAATTGGAAAATGTCATAAACAAATCCAAGAAAAATCACATGTAAACTAGACATACTGGAGTAGGTTCATGCAAAAATTCAGATCAATTAGAGTTCAAGAAGCATGGTATCAAAAATCATGAAGTTGCACATCAATGGTGTGACACAAACTGTCATACCCTAATTCAAAAAATCATAACTCACAAACCAGCAATGATAAATTCACAAACTCTACACCAAAATCACCATGAGCGTGTCTGGTTCAAGCACAAAAAATTTAGGAGTCATTGGACAAAGCATCACCCTTTCACAAATGTTTTGGCAAAGTGTACAAAATATGAGCACATGTCACAAACCTTAATACCAATCAAAAACCATTGATCACAAAATTCTGGAAAAATTATGATAAAAAAGTAGAGATCATGATGAAGCTACTGCAAAAAATCCCATTAAATTTGGATTAAAAATGGAGCATTTATGATTTTTCAAAGATGTGTAACAAAAATGAAATAAAAATTGAAATGAAAATGGTTTAATGTGACATGGATGGCAAACTTGTAAATCCCATGAAATATTTGAATCTGGCGCGTCTCAACTGGAGACCTTCGCTAAGCGAGCTGTAAGCTTCGCTAGGCGAGCGCTCATCTGCTTCGCCTTCGCTAGGCGAGCAGATTACTCGCTAGGCGAGTACGCGATTTCTGCAGGAAGAAGACGACCGAACAGCAACCCCAACACACACTCACGAACGAATTTTCACGAAATCATGCAAGCAATATACCAATAGAAACGTCTAAACATGTAGAACATCAAAACAGCAAGCATTCATTCTAAATCGGGTTATCATGGATGAATCATGTGAAAACATAAATGGACATCAAACTTTAAAACAGCATAACTCCACAAATACTTAACCATTTTTATGGATTCAAAGCTCAGAATGACCAGCAAAGCAAGCTCTATCATAAGCGTAGCATGGTTTAAAGAAACAAAGAGGTCGAAATTTACCAAGTCGGAAGAGTAGTGTCGAAACAGTTGTTATTTGGCCATGTTAAAGTGAAACAGATGCTCCTTAAGCTCCCTAAGGTTGGATGATGAAGTTAGCTTTGTTCGGAACAGCTTGGTATGGCTTCAACCAAACTTTGCCATTGATGATGCTTTGCAAAAACAGTCCGCGAAATGGCCTTCCAGTTGTGGAATGATGGTTGAAATGGGCTCTCAATGTTGTTTAGATGATGAATGAACAATGGCAAGGCTTGGTTCTTTGAGAGTTTTTGACAGATTTTGAAGAATGTCCAAAATGAAGTTTTTTGAGAGAGTGCAAGAGTGAGGTTTTTTTTTTTTCTGATCTTGTGGTTGTTTCTAGGGTTTCTTAGTGACAGAAAATTGATGATAAACTCTGCTATGTGATTGCCCAAAGCATGGTTCATGGATATGTGGGATATGGTGGGTGAAAAGTGTACTTTTCTTCCCATTTTCAAGCAACTAGGCATGGCTACATGATGGGTGCAAGTACTTGCACGAATTTGACTTTGCACATGCTCAAAATCTGGTTTCTAAACATATTTGGATAGTGGGAATGGTTGGAAATCAACATTTCAAAAAGTCAACCCTTGGTCAAACTTGAATTTTACACATGCTAGGTTCAAAAATGCCATTTTGATTGGTAAGGTTTTAGGTCATGAAATTTATATTTTTGGAAAGAGGATGAAAAATGTGGTTTGTAGGAAAAAACCCCACCAAATTTGGCCAAACGGTTTGGGAGATATGGCCCTTTGAAGTTCAAGATTTTCTAAAATCGATTCGATCATAACTTGCCGACCATACATGGGAATTGAGAGTTCTAGGACTTTTTGGAAATGGGAGAACAAGATCTTCAACCTTCATGTTGGGCAAAAATTCATTTGAGGCTTGTATCACAATGTAAGTTTGAGGATCAAAACTTTCCATTTATGGCAAGTTTCAGTTACAGGCCCAGTTTCCGTTTTGGGAAATTTCTGATCTGGCTTCAAATTCTTCCATGATGGTGTTTGGCATGATATATGATGACTATTTGGACATGAATGAACTCTCACAAACCAATTCCAATCGTCAAATCTCTGATTAAATGGACGGTTGACCAACAGTTGACTTTTAGGGTTTCTGCTCGATTGTGCATTGACTGATGACTTCCAAACCCTAATTCCTTGAGAATTTGACTTCAAGTGATGTCCCAAGTTGTATGAACCCTTGATTATTGACCATGGTGCCCAAATTCCACAAGAATGACCACCATCCACTGCTTTGACTGACAGTTGACTTTTCTTTGACTTTTGACTGTCTGTGTGTGAACTGCTGACCTCTGAGCCTTCAACCCTTGACTTGAACACTTCAAATAGACCTCCAAGCCATGTGAACTTGTTGGACAAACCTCAAGGCCTTGATTCAATGAGAAATTCCTTTGCTTGCTTGGTTGACTGATTAGGAGATTAGTTTGACCTAATTTCTTGATTGGCTTGCACTTGAGGCAAAAGAGGCAATGCAATGCTATGCAATGGACCATGATATGCTATGACCTAATATGAAAATGTATGTACAATGATAGGTGCAAATTTGAGGTGCTACAGTCTCCCACGAAGCACTTTGTTTAATGTCGCAAGCTCGACATAAAACTGTTAAATGTTAATCTATAAATTTAGGATACAATGCGTCTAAGTGCAGGACTTGCGAGTCTTCATTGTTTTCATCATAGTGATAATGTTTCAGACGCTGCCCGTTTACGATAAATGCTTTAATAGATTTTCCTTTAATTTCTACAGCTCCACTGGGAAAGACATTAGTGACTTGGAAAGGGCCAGACCATCTAGAGCGTAGTTTTCCTGGGAATAACTTAAGTCTAGAGTTGAACAAAAGGACTACATCGCCTTGTTTGAAAGTTTTTCTTGATATACGTTTATCATGCCATTTTTTCGTTCTTTCCTTGTAGATTCTGGCATTTTCGTATGCGTCTTGTCTAAGTTCCTCTAATTCGTTTATATCAAGAATTCGCTTTTCACGGGTGGCCTTATAGTTTAAATTTAAATTTTTAATAGCCCAATAGGCCTTATGTTCTAACTCTACCGGGAGGTGGCAAGATTTACCATAAATAAGCTTAAATGGGGTTGTTCCTATGGGAGTTTTGTAAGCGGTTCGATATGCCCATAAAGCTTCGGGTAATTTTGATGACCAGTCTTTCCTCGATGTAGCGACTGTTTTTTCCAATATTTGTTTGATTTCTCTATTAGACACTTCCACTTGTCCACTCGTTTGAGGATGATAAGGTGTTGCTACTCGATGTTTTACACCATACTTAAACAATAGTTTTTCGAATATCCTAGATATGAAATGCGATCCACCATCACTGACTGCTATTCTTGGGACACCGAATCTTGGAAAGATTATATTCTTAAAGAGTCTAATTACTACTCGTGTATCGTTTGTTGGAGAAGCTATAGCTTCAATCCATTTTGATACGTAGTCAACCGCTACGAGTATGTACTTGTTACCGAAAGAAGGTGGAAAAGGTCCCATGAAATCTATTCCCCACACGTCGAAAATTTCTACTTCCAAAATGCCTTTTTATGGCATCTCGTCACGTCTAGATATGTTTCCTGTGCGTTGACACCTATCGCATTTCTTGACAGCGGCATGCACATACTTCCATATGTTTGGCCAATAAAGACCGGCTTGTAGGATTTTAGAGCAGGTCTTGGATGTACTTGCGTGTCCACCGTAAGGAGCGGAATGACAATGTTGGATTATACTTTCTATCTCTTCTTCAGGTATACAGCGACGGAAAATACCATCGGGGCCTCTTTTGAAAAGTAAAGGGTCGTCCCAGTAATAATGTTTTATGTCATGGAAGAATCGTTTCTTTTGTTGGTAGGATAAATCAAGTGGAACTACTCCGGCGGCTAAATAATTGACAAAATCAGCGTACCATGGTGTAACACATATAGCCAAGGTGGTCTCTACCTGTTCATCAGCTCTATTTTCTTCCAAGTTAGCTATAAGTTTATCGTACGAGAAATCATCATTGATCGATGTTCTTTCCGGTTCCAGGTTTTCAAGTCTAGAAAGGTGATCTGCTACTACGTTTTCAGTTCCTTTTTTATCTCTGATTTCCAAATCAAATTCTTGTAGCAACAAGATCCACCTTAGGAGTCTAGGTTTAGCGTCCTTTTTTGTTAAGAGGTACTTAATGGCAGCGTGATCAGTGTAAACGATTATTTTAGCTCCGACCAAGTAAGAACGAAATTTATCTAGTGCAAATACTACTGCTAAAAGTTCTTTCTCGGTCGTGGCGTAATTCATTTGCGCTTCATCTAGGGTTCTACTTGCATAATATATGACGTGAAGTTTTTTATCCTTTCGTTGTCCTAAAACAGCGCCTACGGCGTAGTCACTTGCGTCACACATTATTTCGAATGGTTCATTCCAATCCGGAGTCTGCATTATGGGCGTGGAGATCAATGCTTATTTAAGTGTTTGAAATGCTTCTAAACATTTATTGTCGAAGGTGAATTCATCGTCTTTCATTAATAATCCGGTTAAAGGTTTAGTTATTTTAGAGAAATCTTCAATGAATCGTCGGTAAAAACCGGCATGTCCTAAGAAGCTTCGTACTTCTCTCACAGTTTTCGGAGGTTGAAGGTTTTCGATTACTTCTATTTTGGCTTTGTCTACTTCAATTCCTCTATTTGATATGATGTGTCCTAAAACAATTCCTTCTTGTACCATAAAGTGACATTTTTCCCAATTAAGTACTAAGTTTACTTTTACACATCGTTCTAGAACTCTTTCTAGGTTTTCAAGACATTCTTCGAAACTTTGCCCGCATACGGAAAAGTCATCCATAAAGACTTCCATGATGTTTTCGAGAAAATCGGCGAATATTGCCATCATGCACCTTTGGAAGGTTGCAAGAGCATTGCACAAGCCAAACGACATTCGTCGATAAGCGAAGGTACCAAAAGGACATGCGAACATTGTCTTTTCTTGGTCATCAGGATGAATTGGTATTTGAAAGAAGCCTGAGTAACCGTCCAGAAAGCAGAAATGAGAATGCTTGGCTAATCGTTCTAACATCTGGTCTATGAATGGTAAAGGAAAATGATCTTTTCGGGTTGCTTTGTTTAGCTTCCTATAGTCAATGCATATTCTCCATCCCGATTCGATTCGTTTGGTTATAGTTTATCCTTTTTCATTTTCGATCACGGTTATACCCCCTTTCTTTGGTACTACATGTACAGGACTAACCCATTTGCTATTAGATATAGGATATATGATACCTGCCTCTAATAATTTCATTACTTCCTTCTTTACTACCTCACTCAGGATCGGGTTTAGTCTCCTCTGATGTTCCCTAGAAGTTTTACAGTCTTCTTCTAGCATGATGCGGTGCATACAAATAGAAGGACTTATCCCTTTAAGATCGTTGATGTTGTATCCTAGTGCGGTTGGATATTTTCTTAAGATATGTAGGAGTTTTTCAGTTTTGAGTTTTCCTAGGTCTGCATTTACTATCACTGGTCGTTCAAGTTCTAAGTCTAGGAATTCATATCTCATATTTTTGGGGAGTGTTTTCAGGTCGAGGGTTGGTTTCTTGAGGCATTGCGTAGGATCCAATGTTATTGCTAAACATTGGTTCAGTCTGTCTTCTACACGATAGTCAGACAATTTGTCATTTTCTAATTCTGTTTCTTTTATGCATTCATCGATGATATCCATGAAGTAACATGTGTCATCTATTGCAGGTGCTTTCAAAAATTTGGAAAGAATAAACTCAATTTTCTCTTCTCCTACTTAGAAAGTGAGTCGTCCTCGTTTTACGTCTATGATGGCACCAGCGGTTGCTAAGAATGGTCTTCCCAATATAATAGGGGTAACTTCATCTTATCTTATGTCCATAATTATAAAATCGGTGGGAATGTAGAATTGACCTATGCGCACGGGAACGTTTTCAAGAATTCCTACAGGATATCTAACGGAACGATCTGCTAATTGCACAAACATTTTAGTTGGTCTTAATTCTCCCATTTCCAGTCTCTTGCATATGGACAAGGGCATAACACTGATACCGGCTCCTAAATCGCATAGAGCTTTGTCTATGACAAATTTTCCTATGTGACAGGGTATAGAGAAACTACCAGGGTCTTTAAGTTTAGGAGGCATATTTTGGATTATCGCGCTGCACTCAGCAGTGAGTGTAACGGTTTCGCTATCTTCAAGTTTCCTTTTATTAGAAAGAATTTCTTTTAAGAATATGAGGGCATCTGTGTAATAGCTTCTGTAAAAGGAATGGTGACGTTTAATTGTTTCAGTAGGTCAACAAATTTTTTAAATTGGCCCGCGTCTTTGGTATTAATTTGCCTTTGAGGATAAGGGATAGGTGGTTTGTAAGGTGGCGAAGGTACATAAGGTTCTTTCTTTTCTACGGTTTCCTTATCACACTCTTCCTTTTCCTTAGGTTTACTTTCTTCCTCAGTTG
Organism: Lathyrus oleraceus; assembly: GCF_024323335.1. NCBI lineage: Eukaryota > Viridiplantae > Streptophyta > Magnoliopsida > Fabales > Fabaceae > Lathyrus > Lathyrus oleraceus. The sequence goes on from NC_066584.1 coordinate 473,389,891, forward strand.
ACTTTTTAGAGTTTTGGTTTTCAATCCTTGGGTCAGACGGTCCTTCTACCTCTGTTCCACTTCTTAATATAATTACATGAGCGTGGCTTTTCGGGTTAGGTTGGGGCTGTCCAGGAAATGTACCAGTTGGGGCAGCAATAAGCGCTTGTTATTGAGCTACTTGCGAGATTTGTGTTTCCAGCATTTTGTTATGGGTAGCCAGGGCATCTACTTTACTTGCTATTTGTTTAATCTGTTCGTTAGTGTGTACATTCTGGTTTAAGAACTCTTTATTGGTTTGCTGTTGAGAAGCTATGAAGTTCTCCATCATGATTTCCAAGTTGGATTTCCTAGGAACGTTATTGTTAGGTGTAGATGGGGTCTGCTTTTGATATCCAGGAGGTATAGCTGGGGCTTGACTGGGAGCTTGACCTGGTGCGTATAAAGCATTATTACTTTTATATGAAAAATTAGGATGGTTCTTCCAGTTTGAGTTATAGGTATGCGAGTAGGGATTTCCTTGAGCATAGTTCACTTGCTCTGCTTGGATTCCTGTTAGGAGTTGACAATCTGTAGGAGTGTGACCTTGAATTCCACAGACTTCGCAATTTTGAGTTACGACAACCACGGTGGCTGGAGGTGATACATTCAAACTTTCGATTTTTTGTGCAAGAGCATCCACTTTTGCATTAACATGATCAAGGCTACTTATCTCGTACATGCCCCCTTTTGTTTGAGGTTTTTCTACCATTGTTCGGTCGCTTCCCCACTGATAATGGTTTTGGGCCATGCTCTCAATAAGTTGATAAGCGTCAGCGTAAGGTTTATCCATAAGCGCACCACCAGCGGCGACGTCTATTGTTAACCTTGTGTTGTACAAGAGACCATTATAGAAGGTATGAATTACTAACCAGTCCTCTAAACCATGGTGTGGGCAAAGTCTCATCATGTCTTTGTATCTTTCCCATGCTTCGAAAAGAGACTCGTTATCTTTCTGCTTAAATCCATTTATCTGGGCTCTTAACATAGCTGTTTTGCTTGGAGGAAAATATCGGGCAAGAAAGACTTTCTTCAACTCATTCCATGTGGTGACTGAGTTGGAAGGAAGAGACTGAAGCCATCTTCTAGCTTTATCTCTTAACGAGAAAGGAAATAGACGAAGTCGAATTGCCTCTGAAGTGACACCATTAGCTTTAACAGTATCAGCGTATTGGACAAATACGGATAAATGAAGGTTTGGATCCTCGGTAGGATTTCCAGAGAATTGATTCTGTTGCACTGTGATCGGAAAAATAGCAAGTGTACTATTTTCACCGATGTAGTAATAAGGAGTTTTATTTCCAAGTATCGATCTCAAGGATTGCGTAGGAAATACTTATTTTAATTTGATTCTATCAGAACAAAAAGATAATGGTTTGGTTGTTTTGGAATTTATAATAGTAAACACAAAAATAGTAAAAATAATTGATTAAGATAAAAGATGCTAGGGTGAGTGGTTGAGTTACCCTGTTATGAATTCAGTCCCGATTTCCTTAATACATATGAAACATTCAATCACCTAACCTCTGAATGTTCTTACTTAAGTCCTTAAGGAAGAAACTATTAAACTACCAATTCTTACTCAAATATCCATTCAATTAATCATTGGTTTTAATCATACAAAATATCAAGGTTTACGGTGATTTACGAAAGTTACTAGTCCTAGATGATGCATTCATAAACCTAATTGTGTGAAAACTAGGGGTGGCAAAACGGGCCCGGCCCGCGGGCCATGCCCGTTTTACCCGTCATTTTTGGCGGGTCGGGCCAAGGATTTAGGCCCTCATCCTCAAATATGTCCGCCCCGCCCCGCCCCGTTTTTTTCGCGGGCTTTTGCGGGCACGTGTATTTACATAAATTTTTGTATTTTTAGGCTTAAAGAGTGCAGTGCCCGCGGGCTTTCCCCGCCCCGCCCTCACTTTTTTGCGGGGCGGGTCTAAGTTTTAGGCCCACATCCTCAACTATGACCGCCCCGACCCGCCCCGTTTTTTTGCGGGCTTTTGCGGGGCGGGCCTAAACGGGGCGGGCATGCCCGTTTGCCACCCCTAGTGAAAACCCTAACAATCACAGTCCTGTTATTGAAAGTCATAGATCAATTTGTATTTGTCCGATACAAAAGCATAATAACATCACACAATTGAATTGAAATACGTAACATAGTAATCAAGAAATCATTGGTTCAAATTCATAGCATACGATAACATCAGGACCACCCCCTAGCATCAGGGGGTTTAGCCTCTCATAGTACTTAAAGAACTCATAAAGTGAAGATTAGACATTACAATGAATTAGGAGAGTTTGATCTTCAATGGTTGATACCCTTGAATCTCGCCGTCTTCAAATTCGTCGTATTCGCTATCTTCTCCAATGCAATGCGTTCGTTCGTCTGTCAAAAAAGTGTCCTCTTCTTTCTCTTCCAAGCCTTCTTATAGCTTCAGATGACTCTCTTCAAAGCTAAAGGTCCAAACTACCCTTAATGAGCAGAATCGGTTCACACAGTAAAAATTAGGTTTTCCAAGCTGCGTCCAATCAACACGGCCGTGTGGTGGCACACGGGTGGCCGTGTTGTTCTTCATCATTAATTATTTTCAGCATAAGTTACAGTGGCAACAACACGGGCCGTGTCCCTACACACGGGTGCCCGTGTTAATGCACTGTTTTAATCAACACGGTCGTGTGGTGGCACACGGGCGCCCGTGTCGATCTCTGTTTTTCTGCTCCCTCTCTGCTCTGCTTGATCAACAACACGGGCAGTGTTGTGGCACACGGGTGCCCGTGTTGACCTGCTGTTTTTTCATATTTTTGTCATTCAGAGTGTCCAGAACTTCACCATTCTTGCTTTTAAACCTGTAACAATAACACTACCAAACGAAGAATAAACGAGATCTTTTTGACATAAACTTGTAATCGAATGCAATGCAATACCAACCCAACAAAACATGCTAATTGACTCAAATGCAACTAAAAACAAACATAAATCTTACCAAGATGATGAAAATATGTCGGATTAGCGGCGGGAATTCAATGGAAATGGTGACCGATCACACTGCCTGCAACAGCGAAGGTTTAAGTTCGAAGTTGTTTGCTTCGATTGCGGGTGGAGCAATACTCGAATGCGGCTCATCTTGCGATGGAGCGGCGTAATCTCGAAGAGCACGAGCTGGTTCTGCCATCTCGGGTATCGGCGAAGGAAGGAGATTTTTGAGATCAAGAATTTCGATTGGAGGAAGATTGTTTGCAGCCCGATACTCCCGAATTCGTCGTAAGACTCGGAGATATCGTTCAACGTCGTTGATTCGTAAGTAGTACGGTTTGCCTTGTGAGCGAGTGTGTGGCATACAAATCAACAAAAAAGAAGGGAAAATAAAAAATGCCTTAGTCTCTACAGCGTAACAGAAGAGTTACGATATCGACTAAATAAAAGTCTCCGGCAACGGCGCCAAAAACTTGATCGCGACTTTATGAGTCTATTGGGGTATTAACTGCAAGTGCACAGCCTAATCGCGTAGTTTTAAAAGATATCGATCCCACAGGGACTTAATGAATCGATATACCGTTTTTCTAAGGTTACTTCGTAAAGCTAAGGCGGATGATACTTTGATGATTAGGGGGGAAAGTAAAACTAAAATTGGATCTAGATTAAATATCAAATAACACGGATATCGGTATGTAGTTCGTCGTAATTAGGGAATCAAGTCTTCGTTGGTTTCTTAGTTTTAAAATAAGTCTTTTCAGTAGACACTATTGATTAAAAGTCTTTTCTCAAACTCTCGCTCTGTTGAATCAGACTATGACTTTATATTAACGTACTCTCTCACTATTTAGTTAAATCTAAAATCACTTTTTGAAAGCATTGGAATCTATAGAAACTCTTTTTAAGAAAATACTAACCGTTTAAACACCCTCGTCTCAAACTCTCGCTCTGTTGACTTAGATTATATGATTAAATTTAAATGCTTAACTCTCGTCCTCACATTTAACTTTTAAAAATAATTTTTGAATATGATTAGAATTTAATTAACTTTAAAAATTGCTCTCGCCCTGATTTAAAGTTAATGTCCAATTTACACTGTCCAGTTAAAAGCTCAAACCGTCGTTCTATTGATTTTAACTTCTTTATGTCTTTTACTCTCGTACAAAAACTTTGGTGTTAACTCTGTAAATTGAGACCAGAAAAAGAGTGACTATATTTTGAAATAAATTTAAACCAACTCAGTTTTGATTCCTTTATTCCGCTTACTTTACATACCGATATCTAAATTTATTTAGCAGGACATGCTAAACAAGCCTAAACAATAATTATGCTTAAATACAACCATATCAGACAAACAATCTAGATAAACAGCAGTACAGAGCATATATAAATTAAATTAATAAATTAATGAACCTGTAAAATTAATAGAAATCTTGGTTGTTCCCTAGCTTCGATGCTTGAACACTCCACCACAAACCGGTTGGATTTGTTCTTCACAATCTTCGATCAGACAGTAAAATAAAAACAAAGAAGTAAAATACTATGATCTAACGTAAGGTTAGATCCAGTAAAAGTTACACAATAGTTTTCGGTGTAGAAACTATTGTGAGAAAATTAATTGAATGCCTAAAAAATTAAGCTAACAAAGAAAAGAAAAGAAAATGCTAAGGAAATAAAAATACTGAGAAAATGGAATGCTGGAAAATGTATTGCTGTAAAAACTTGCACGGCGAAAAAGGAGAGGTACGGCAGAGAGAGGAGTCCTTCAATTGGATCCCTTGAGGTCTATTTATATTCCTCCATAAAGTAACCGTTTCCCAAAAGTTCCTTCAGTATGGTTTCTAACGCGTCAACGAGTCAAGCGGAGAAATAGGGGAGAAGTGCTTCTGTTACGCGCGTCAAAGGCAGAAAAATAGGAGTGGGGGTGTGACGTCCGTCACACCATGTGTTACGCTCGTAACACTAAGCAGAGGGGCGTGACGCTCGTCACACCCTGTGTGGCGGTCGTCTCGTCACAGCGCTTTTTCTTGTAGTTGTGGGCTGGGCTTTAGTGGAATGCTTTTCCTAGAGAATCCTCTTTTTGCACCCCCTTTTCTTTCTTTTTCGCATATGCTTCAAATAATGTTACCTGAAATAAATAGAAGGAAAATACCAAGTAATATCGAATAATATAAAATAAATCGAATCAAATAATAATATAATTTAATTAAATCGAGTCCAAAAAATGTGATATAGTTTCATGTTATCAGTAGGCCAGAATAGGCCAGCTTGAAGAATCTTGGCGTATGTCTTAGATGTGCTCGCATGTCCACCATAAGGTGCAGAATGACAATGCTCGATAAAATTATTTACCTCTTCTTCTGGAACACAACGGCGAAAAATGCCATCTTTACCCCTTTTGAAAAGGAGCGATTCGTCCCAATAGAAGTTTCTCACATCGTGGAAGAATCTCTTCTTGCGGTGGTAATCAAGATCAGGGGGTACTATATCAGCAACTAGGTAATTAACGAAGTCTGCATACCAGGGTACGTTACTTATTGCTAAGGAATTTTGAGGGTGCTCATAAGGATCTAGGTTATTATCTTCAATGGTTTCTACTCTAGCGATCAATTTATCATAGGCGAAATCATCATTTATGGGTACTGGTTCAGGTTTTAGATGTTCTAACCTAGAAAGGTGATTGGCTACTACATTTTCAATACCTTTTTTTGTCTCTTATGTCTAAATCAAACTCTTGTAGTAATAGAATCCATCGGAGTAATCTGGGTTTGTCATCTTTTTTACTTAATAGGTAACGAATGGCAGCATGATCGGTGTAAACTATAATTTTTTCTCCTACTAGATAAGATCTAAATTTGTCTATAGCGAAAACTGCAACGAGTAATTCTTTTTCAGTTGTTGCGTAGTTAAGTTGGGCAGCATCTAGGGTTCTATTGGCATAATAAATGGCATGTAATTTTTTATCTTTCCTTTGTCCTAGAACGGCTCCAACTGCATAATCACTAGCATCGCACATTATCTCGAAAGGTTCCGACCAATCAGGTGGTTTCATAATGGGTGCAGATACTAATGCTTACTTTAAAAGATTAAATGCGTCATTACATTTTTCATCGAAAATGAATTCAGCATCTTTCATTAAAAGTCCGGTGAAATGTTTAGTTATTTTGAAGAAGTCTTTAATGAAACGCCGGTAGAATCCAGCGTGTCCAAGAAAGCTTTGGACTTCTCTGATGGTTTTTGGGGGTTTTAGGTTTTCTATAACTTCTATTTTAGCTTTATCTACCTCTATACCTTTTTCGGAAACTATATGTCCTAAAACTATTCCTTCGGTTACCATGAAATGACAGTTTTCTCAATTTAGCACGAGGTTCACCTCCACGCATCTCTCCAGGATTTTCTCAAGGTTAGCAAGACAATTGTGGAAATCAAATCCGCAAACCGAGAACTCATCCATAAACACTTCCATGATACCATCTAGGTAATCTGCAAAGATTGACATCATGCAGCATTGGAAAGTAGCTGGGGCATTACAGAGGCCGAACGACATTCGTCTGTAGGCAAAAGTTCCATAAGGGCATGTAAAGGTAGTTTTTTCTTGATCTTCGGGGTGGATAGGTATTTGGAAGAATCCAGAGTATCCATCTAGATAGCAGAAGTAAGAGTGTCTGGCTAGACGCTCCAACATCTGGTCTATAAATGGTAAAGGGAAATGATCCTTCCTAGTTGCTTTATTTAATTTTCTATAATATATACACATCCGCCATCCTCCTTGTAAACGTTTTGCTACATGTTCGCCTTTATCGTTTTGCACGACTGTGATGCCTCCCTTTTTAGGTACTACATGCACAGGGCTCACCCACTTACTATCCGAGATCTGGTAGATTATACCTGCCTCAAGTAACTTAAGAACTTCCTTTTTAACAACATCACTCATTATAGGGTTTATTCTTCTCTGATGTTCCCTAGAGGGTTTTGAATCTTCTTCTAGTGAAATCCGATGCATGCATACGGATGGACTTATACCTTTTAGGTCAGAGATATTATATCCTAAGGCTGAGGGATATCTTCGTAAAACGTTTAAAAGTTGGTTCGTTTCCTCTTGGCTCAAGGTAGCACTAACTATAACTGGACGGTTCATCTTTTCATCGAGGAACTCATATCTCAGGTTCTTAGGCAGTTCCTTAAGTTCTAAGGTTGGTTTCTTAGGGCATGGCATAGGATCTGGGGTAAGGGATAAACATTCGTAAAGGTTATCATCGATGTAGGGTTTCTTAAAGTCATCATCTTCCCTTATGAGATTTGATGGTAACTTAATTGTTTTTATAATTTCTTTTTGTTCTAATTCTCTAACACATTCATCAATGATGTCTAAGGCATAACACGAGTCTCCCATCATAGGCGCCATAAGAAATTTCGAAAGTATAAATTCTATTTTCTCGTCACCTACCTCAAATGTCAACTTTCCTTTCTTGACATCTATTATGGCTCCTGCAGTCGATAAGAATGGTCTACCTAGAAGGATTGGTATATCATTGTCCTCTTTGATGTCCATGATAACAAAATCAGTAGGGATAAATAACTGACCTATCCTAACAGGAACATCTTCTAAAATGCCTATCGGATACTTAACAGATCTATCGGCTAACTGAAGTGACATCTTAGTGGGCTGTAATTCTCCTAAGTTCAACTCTCACAAACTGCTAAAGGCATTAGGCTCGCACTAGCTCCTAAGTCTAGAAAAGCTTTTTCGATGACATGATTACCCAGAAGGCGAGGAATGGAGAAATTTTCAGGATCTTTATCTTTCTTTGCTAATTTGTCCTCGGAAATAGCATTACATTCCAAAGGCTTCGGATCGTCAAGTCTACGTTTATTGGTAAGGATGTCTTTGAGAAACTTTACATAAGAAGGTATCTGGGTGATGGCTTCTGTGAAAGGGATTTCTACATGAAGTTTTTCTATAACTTTAATAAATTTTTGATAGTGTTTATTGATCTGGGTTTGTTTGAGTCTTTGCGGATATGGTATAGGTGGTTTATATGGCGGGGATTCCTCTGGTTCCTTTACTTTGTCCGTGGGTTTGGTACATTCCTTAGAAGTTTTGGGTTCACTCAATCTAGGGTTTGGTGGCTCATCATAACCGTTCCCACTTCGTAGGGTAATGGCATTGGCTTGTCCTCTCGGATTTTGTTGAGGTTGTCCAGGGAATTGTCCTCCAGGTGTAATCTGAGGGGCTTGGTTTAAAGCTACCTGAGAGATCTGGGTTTCAAGCATCTTAGTATGAGTAACTATTTGGTCAACCTTGGTTCCTAACTGAGTAATCAATTCGTTAACATGAATGTTTTGGTTCATGAACTCCTTGTTTTGTTGGGTTTGAGCGGTGATAAAATTTTCCATAATTTTCTCAAGGCTCGGCTTTGGTGGCACAGGTTGCATAGGTTGATTTGATCTAGGGGCTTGATAACTAGGTCTTGGAGGTGCATTATTTTGAATAGGGTTATTGTTTTTATAGGATAAGTTCGGGTGATTCCTCCATCCAGGGTTATAGGTATTCGAATATGGGTTCCCTTGGGTGTAGTTTACTTGCTCATAGTGGGTTTCGTTTAATAGACTGCATTCTGCAGATTGGTGTCCATTGGTTCCACATATCTCACAATCCGACGAAACTGCGGCTACAGTATTCAGGTTTATGCACATATGCTCGACTTTGAGGGCTAATGCGTCCATTTTAGCTTGCATCATGTCTATAGAGCTTAGTTCATGCACTCCTCCTTGGGCTTCCTTCTTCTCAATTGTCGCTCGTTCGACTCCCCATGATTGATGGTTTTGAGCCATATCTTCGATGAGGGCACTAGCTTCAGGATAAGGTTTGTTCATCAGAACACCGCCTGCGGCAGCGTCGATGGTCATCTTTGTGTTGTAATGAAGTCCATTATAGAAGGTTTGAATGATTAACCAATTTTCTAAACCATGATGTGGGCATGCTCGTAACAACTCTTTATATCTCTCCCAAGCTTCGAACAACGATTCTCCTTGGTTTTGGGTATATCTAGTTATATGGTTTCGAAGAACGGCGGTCTTACTCGGGGGAAAATATCTAGCGAGAAATACTCTTCTAAGGTTATCCCAAGTTGTAATGGAATTGGGTGGAAGGGAATCTAACCATGATAGGGCTTTATCTCTGAGGGAAAAAGGAAATAATCTTAAACGTATTGCCTCAAGAGAAGCACCATTGGTTTTAAAAGTGTCTGCTAATTGAAGAAATATTTTTAAATATTGGTTTGGGTTCTCAGTAGCGAGACCTGCGAATTGTCTCTGTTGCACTAGTTGCAACAGGGATGGTTTAAGTTCAAAATTATTAGCTGGGATGGTTGGGTTTACTATACTAGAACTAGGTTCTTCATTTGATGGTTGAGCGAAGTCCTTAAGAGGTCTTTGGTTTTGATCTTCGGCCATAGCTCTCTTAATCCTATGAAAGAATAAATGTGCGCGAGCGTAACGTTCAGGTTCCGCCAGAGGGTATACTAAGCTTAAACTTCCGATGCTGCGAGTTCTTCACATTGACCGGCGGGAAATAGCCTAAGTCTAAACGATATAACAACAGGAAAATGAAATTTGACGAAATTGGTCCCCGGCAACGGCGCCAAAAACTTGATGCGTGCTTTTCGCAAGTATACGAATGCGTCAGAGTAATATAAAAGATTATCGAATCCACGGAGACCAAGTGTCAATCTATCATTATCTGTTGTTATGGTGTTTATCAAAGGCAATCAAAATAATTGTTTTTGGAGTGTGCAAAGAAAAGTAAAGTGTTGAATAAAGATTAATTAATAAAGACAGGGTCGAATGTAATTCATGTAATCAATTATTAATCCAAGTACTTGCTAATAGAGCTACTTATGGGCAATGTTTCCTACTTTGAAAAGAACTAATTTAACAGGAACTGTCGCTTTCGCGTATTCAGAACCGAGTTGTACTCCCTAATCAAACCCTCTTATTGTCACTTATAAAAAGGCGCGCATTACGTTAGAGTAGTAAACCTATTTTTAAGAAATATAGTATCTTGACTAAGTTGAAAAGTATTATAACCTGGATTTCTTAACTAAAAGAGGTTCTCACGAACCAGACTCTAAACTTATAAACGCGTCCGAAAATAGTTTTAAAATATCTTTTCTTCTTAATGTTAAAATCTCCTAATGAACTAAACAAAGCGTTTTCGTTGTTTTTGAAATAGTTAAAAACAATTAAGTTTAAAAAGACGTTGGATGACTTTCGATCTTACCCAACGAAATTGAAGTGCGGGAAAACTTAAGTTGAAAGTTAAAATAGCCCTTAAGTGTTTCTACGAACAATTGTACGGATTATCGGTTCAATTACGATCCTTACATTCTAACCTTATAAATTTAGTTAGACATGGTAAAGTAAAAGTGCATTAAAATAAATAAAAGTAGTGCGAGTGCGGAAAATAAATAAAGTAAAGTGAGTGCGGGAAATAAATGAAAGTAAAGCGAGTGCGGGAAATAAATAAAGTAAAGCGAGTGCGAGGAAATAAATAATTTAAAGCGAGTGCGGGAAATAAATAATTTAAAGCGAGTGCGGGAAATAAATAAAGCAAAGCGAGTGCGAGGAAATAAATAATTTAAAGCGAGTGCGGGAAATAAATAAGATAAAGACAAGTAATAAAAACCTGCTCCAATCGGAGGGTTGAATAAATTGCAAAGCGGAAATGAAAATGGCGGCAGGATTAACTTCCTTCCAAAGTGCTCCAAACTCGATTACAGACTCTATCACAGACTTGATTACACAATTGTGGTAACACTCCAATGCGAAGCGATTACCACTTTGAAATACTGAATATATGCCTAAGTGAAACAAAGTTGCTCTGAGTTTGCCTCTGCTCTAAGTTTGGATGATTGTAAAAGTGAATTCGAGTTTCTATTTATAAGCAAGTAAAAAGATGGAAATGACTTGGATGCCCTTCAACTTGAAAATGGGAGGGAAACTATTTTCCTCTTGTGCCGCCCGCCACAAGGCCATGGCGCCCGCCACAAGGCCAATCTGAGGCGCCTTAGTGGAGGTAGTGGGGAATGTGGAAGTTGAGGGAAGTTGAGCTTGGACACGTCATGGCAGGGTCTATGGCGCCAGCCATGGGGTAGGCCACAAGAACAAAATGCTGAATTTTAGGGTTTTTGGCTCTTTTTCGCTCCTTTTCTCGATCGGGGCTCCGATTAAAGTAAAAACCTGAAAACAAAGAAAAACATAGCAATAACACAACAAAATGATAATAAAACAACTAGAATGCATGTGAAATCGGAGTCGAAAATACGGTAAATTTCAGTGTTATCAACGACATGCATTAATTTGTAGGAAAAAAGCCTGACCCTTGCGACCATTGGTTGATGCCAGTTCATTTGATATTGAGGCATCGACTTCTGGGAATTGGGCATATTCGCTTCATCTTCTCGGAGGAGGCAGATGCCACTTGTTGCTTCTATCAGAAGCACCACATGTCCAAGTTGATGCACCAGTTATTGTCGTTCTTGGGGAGTTTGGAGGAAGCTCGTATGACTCATCATTGTTTCCTCTGTATGCGGACCATGTTGCCCTACATGTGTGGGACAGAAAGATAAATGTATATGTATTTATGTAAGAATAAGATTTGGTTCTACATCCGACCTTATATTTTGATGATAAAAATACATAGATTCATAGAGAACAATTTTATTCATCAGCCTTAGCTGATTTATATAGTGAAGATACAATAATTACAATTTATTTTATCCTTAATTGAGAATAAAGAAAAATAAAGGTAGTATTAAAGACAATAATAAAATCGGAAATAATATATTTTCCAACACCCCCCCTCAAGTTTGTGCATAGATATCTATCATGCTCAACTTGTCTATCAAATACTCAAAAGTAGGCATTGCCAAGCTTTTGGTCAGGATATCCGCAGTTTGTTGACTTGAAGTCACGAAGGGTAGACATATGATTCCCGCATCTAACTTCTCCTTTATGAAGTGTCGATCAATCTCGATATGCTTGGTTCTGCCATGTTGAACTGGATTATGAGCTATGCTAATAGCAGCTTTACTATCAGAGTACAATTTTAATGGAAGCTCAATTTTCATCTTAAGTTCTTCTAGGACTCTAAGGATCCATAATCCTTCACAAATACCTTGAGACATAGCTCTAAACTCGGCCTCTGCACTACTCCTTGCTACAACTCCTTGTTTCTTGCTCCTCCATGTCACAATATTACCCCAAACATAGGTACAATATCCAGATGTTGATCTTCTATCTGTGACTGAACCTGCCTAATCAGCATCGGTGAAGATAGACACATTTTTTTCACTAGTCTTCTTAAAAAATAATCATTTTCCAGGATTTCCCTTCAAATATCTCAGTATCCTATATACTGCCTCAAGATGTTCCTCGAAAGGAGAATGCATAAACTGACTCACTACACTAACTGAGAAAGCAATATCAGGTCGGGTGTGTGACAAATAAATCAATTTCCTAACCAATCTCTGATATCTCCCAGTATCAACAGAAACATTACCTTCTCCCCAAAGTTTAGCATTAGGATCCATAGGGGTATCTGCAGGACGACATCCACTCATTCCTGTTTCTTTCAACAAGTCTATAATGTATTTCTGTTGTGAAACCACAATATCATTTTTTGACCGAGCAACCTCCATACCTAGAAAATATCTCATGAATCCCAGATCCTTGATTTCAAAGTCTACTGCCAATTTCTCTTTTACTCTTGCCATTTCCACTGTATCGTCTCCAGTAAGGACAATATCATCAACATAAACAATCAGGACAACAACTTTCCCATCGTGGGAGAATTTTGTGAACAAGGTGTGGTCAGCCTGTCCTTGGATGTACCCTTGTTTCTTCATGGACTGAGTGAATTTTTCAAACCAAGCTCTAGGGGACTGCTTTAATCCATACCAAGACTTATTTAGTTTGCACACATTTGATCCAAATTTGTTTTCAAAGCCAGGAGGAATGTCCATATATATTTCTTCTTCTAGATCGCCATTAAGAAAGGCATTCTTAACATCTAACTTGTACAAAGGTCAATCCAGGTTAGCAGCAAGAGACAAAAGAATTCTGACAGTGTTCAATTTTGCAACAGGAGCAAATGTCTCTGAGTAATCTATATCCTAGGTCTGAGTAAAGCCTTTAGCCACCAAGCGAGCCTTGTACCTTTCAATTGACCCATCTGAATTATACTTCACAGTAAACACCCATTTGCATCCAACTTTCTTCTTGCCATCTGGTAGTGGCGTAACACTCCAAGTTTTGTTCTTTTCTAGAGCTTTCATCTCCTCAAGTACAACTTCCCTCCACTTTGGAATTTCTAGAGCAACCTGTACACTTTCTGGAATTTCTACACTAGACAATTTTGAAGTGAAGGCAGACATAGATGAAGACAAATTTGAATATGATATAAAATTGGACATGGGATGTTTAGTGCAAGATCTGACAGGTTTTCTAATGGCAACAGGATCATCTATATCAGGATACAAAATACGACTCTCAGAAACAGAGATAGACTTACCTTTTCTTTTGTTAGGAAATTGATCATTCCCAGGTTCAGATTCCTGGCAGTGTTGAGATGTGGACTTGTCCTTTCCTTTATGGTGCTTTTTCACAAAAACCTTTCCTTTCCAAGTCCCATTTCCTAATTCAAATTTGTTTTGTTGAAGTGACTCATTATTTTGTGGCATTTCAATTAGATCATCATTGTCATCGTTTTCAGGATTCTCATTATTTTCTACAAGAGAAAATGTAGGCTCGGATTCACAAGGTTCCTTACTCATGACAGGAGTAGGATCAGATAAAGAATCGCGGCCATTTTCTGTTGGTGCAGGTGTAAAAAACTTAGAATTTTGTGATATTGGTAAAGATAAGTTATTTAAAAAACTCATGTCCTCAATTTGAAACGAGTCTTCGTTTATCTCCCCCCCTTGAAGATGAGTGTCATCAAAAAAAGGTTTATTTTCAAAGAATGTAACATCCATAGTGACAAACATTTTCTTATTTTTTGGATCAAAACATTTATATACTTTTTGGGTTGGGGAGTATCCAACAAAGACACATTTTATAGCACGTGGCTCAAGTTTTCCAACATTTTTATGTTCATGAACAAAGGCTGTGCAACCAAAGATTTTTAAAGTCAAATCAGTTAAAACACGAGTACTAGGAAAACATTCTTTGAAGACGTTAATAGGAGTTTGAAAATTGAGAATTTTAGAGGGCATTCTGTTAATTAAATACGCAGCTGTTAAAACAGCTTCACCCCACAAATAATTTGGTACTTTATTTGAAAAGAGTAGAGCTCTAGCAACCTCTAGTAAATGTCTATTTTTCCTTTCGGCCACTCCATTTTGTTGAGGAGTATTAGGACATGAACTTTGATGAACAATTCCATTTTTTAGAAAAAAATCACCCAGGATAGTGTTAAAATATTCTTTGCCATTATCACTTCTAAAGATTTGGATATTTGTTTGAAATTGGTTCTGCACCATTAAAACAAAATTCTTTACAGCCTGACAAACATCTGATTTTCCCTTTAACAAGTACACCCAACATACTCTTGTATGGTCGTTTATAAATGTGATAAACCATTTTTTGAGAGAGAGTGTACTTGTACGGTTAGGGCCCCAAACATCACTGTGTATAATAGAAAAAGGCTTTGATGGTTTATAAGGTTGTATTGAAAACTGGGAAAGATGATGCTTTGCAAATTCACATGCTTCACATTTAAACGAAGAAAAGTTTTTATTGTGAAATATCTTAGGAAACAAGTGTTTTAAGTAACGAAAACTAGGATGACCTAATCTTAAATGCCATACCATAATGTTGTCATCTTTATTATTCAAAACGGAAAAAGACTCAAAGCAGGAACTTATTGTTTTTGAAGGTAGTTGTGATGCAGATCCAATTTCAAGGTAGTAGAGTCCTCCACTCTCCTTAGCACTGCCAATCATCTTCCCCGAGTTCAAATCCTGAAAGACACAGTGAGATCGGAAAAAATTAGTTTGACAATTTATATCTTTGGCTAATTTACTCACGGATATTAAATTACAAGATAAATTTGGAACATGAAGGACATTTTTAAGAGTTAACATTTGAGACAACACAACTGACCCTTTACCTGCAATGGCTGAAAAGGAGCCATCTGCAATTTTTATTTTTTGATTACCTGCACATGAACTATATGAAGAGAACAAAGTAGATTCACCTGTCATGTGATCGGAGGCTCCTGAATCTACTATCCAAGTATGACTGGGACTGACACTAAGAAATGCAGAATTACCTTTTGTTGCTATAGAGCAAGAAGGGGTTGGAGACTCAAGGAGTTTGTGTAGTCTGTCTAGTTGCTCCGTAGTGAATGGGAACTGAGACGGAAGAGATTGCTGCCCTTGATCAGAATTACTAGCCTGAAATGCACGACCATTTTTCTTCTTCCAGTTAGGAGGTTTGCCTTTGAGCTTCCAACAAGTTTCACGTGTATGCCATTCGCGCTTGTAGTGATCACACCAAGGAACTTTGTCTGACCTTCTTCCCTCGTCAAGGTTCCTAGTAGCCAGAGCTGAGCCTTCAGATTCAGAATTTCGTTGTGTCTTACTGCCACTGTTTATGACCACCGACGGTTCCTCATGTACACCGTTTCCGCGGCCACCGCCGTTTCCACGGTTGAAGCCCGAATCAGATTGTTGTTGGTCGCCATTACTGCTATTGTTTATAACCACTGACGGTTCCTCATGTACACCATTTCCGCGGCCACCGCCGTTTCCACGGCCACCGCCCGAATCAGATTGTGGTTGGTCGCCATGGTTGGATCCAGTGTAGGCTTGTGATAGGGGAGGCCACATGTTGTTGTCATTCACCGTAGGAGGTTAATAGAGTATGTGAATTGGGTCAAAAAATATGTTTAGGGAAATTTTATGGTAACCCCTAACCCAACAAAAATAGGTTGAGGAAAGCTTTTACGGTAACCCCAAACCCAGTGCTCTTGATACCATATTAGAAAAAATTGGTAATTGCTGTTATATTTTATTCATCAGCCTTAGCTGATTTATATAGTGAAGATACAATAATTACAATTTATTTTATCCTTAATTGAGAATAAAGAAAAATAAAGGTAGTATTAAAGACAATAATAAAATCAGAAATAATATATTTTCCAACAAATGTATATGTATTTATGTAAGAATAAGATTTGGTTCTACATCCGACCTTATATTTTGATGATAAAAATACATAGATTCATAGAGAACAATTTTGTATCGTAATGGTTTTGTTTAGTGTATGGTTACTATATACAAGTTCTAACTCTGAAGAAGTGATGTGTGACGTCATCAGACTCTGAACCTAATGCACTCTGACTTTGAGATGTGTGTTGTACAAGGTAATCAAGCTCTGAACTACTCTACTCAATACTTCTTATCATTTCTCATCCAAATTTTTATGACTCTGAAGCTTCTAACGTTGTCAAACTCTGAAGTCTTGCGCTCAAACAACTCAGATGAACCGTGTCACCATACTTTGAAGACCAGACTCTGATGAACTGGATCAAGACTCTAAAGACCAAGTTTCTGAAGATTCTCTCATACTGACTCTAATTATTCTTCTATGCATGCTTCATCAACTCTCTATCTGAAAAGCCCCAAAATATTTGAAGATAAGATCAAAAAAGTTTTACGTGAGAAAATAATATACAGTACAAGATCAAATATTCTTTCCACTACACTGATTTTATGGAGAAAGGATTGTACTATTGTACTATTGTGTCTCCCACTTTCATAGACTGTTATGTAAGGATACAATTACATTTGTGTATTCCATTTCTACCGTCCAACGAATCTTTTCACTATCTATATAAAGAAGTCTTAGAAGAATGAAACAGTAATGAAGTGCTCAACACCAAGAGAATATCATTTACGTGAAAGTTACATATAGTGAAATATTTGAGAGAAAAGAAACATACACACAAGAAACTTTTGTTCATACTCTTTATAGAATATATTTTGTATGAAATACTTTGTAATTAATTTGTGTATTCTACTTTCATAGAAGTATTTTGTAAATACACTTTGTATCTCAATCTTTGTGATTGTATTTCCTTTAGTGACTAGGGTTTAGTCAAAATTACTCGAGAAGACATTGACAGTTAGTATTTGTGGTTGTAATCAAGTTTGGTTATAGTGGATTAAGTCCTTGTGATAAGGCGAAATCACCTTGGCAGATGAACTAGAGGTAGCTTTGTTAACAGCGAACCAGGATAAAAATGATTGTGTTCATTATTTTTGTTCTATGTTTTTCATTGTCTTTTTAAGTTGTAAAGGTTTTCATTCTTGAAACCCAATTCAAACCCCCATTTCTTGTTTTTCCATTACCTTCAATTTATTCTTTGAAACAAATGTGTTATCATATTCGAACATTCTGACGATGATTTTGAGACTGCACCAATCCGAGGAGCAATAGTTTCCTCATGCCATGCAACTTTGAGGACTATAAAATTTATGCATGACCATTTATACTACTATTAACCATGGTATCCTTTCAGCGTTTGTTGAGAGATAGAACTCGAAAACGTCATATTTTCATCTTCTGTATGGTAGGATATCCATCACACTAGATAATGTGTCATGTATGCTACATCTTTCGATCAGGGGAAGACTATTAGACCACTACAGGATTAACAAAGTTTGTGCATTGGATATGATGGTGCTATATTTGTGAGATGAGCCAAAGGATACCGTAAAGGAGATAGAAGACACCAGAGGGTGTCATGCTAGATTTGGATTCATGGAAGGCCTATATGCACACCACATGATTGCGACAGAGCAGACCGATGATGATGGTGATGAACATGTTATGTATCATAAAACATATGCATTGAAGTTAGACCTCTTGTACTTGGTTGGCACGCACATATTTTTGGACACAGGTGCCCGTTGCACGGATATGGTTTACCTTAGACACCTCACTGACTTAGAGTGGATTCATGAGTACAACTGGGGGACCGTTTGTTTGGTTTAACTCTACTCCAAGTTAGTTGAAGGTTGTCTTTGGAAGACCAAACATATGACATCTAGTTGCATGTTGTTGACGGTAATATAATTACATCTTTTATTGTTTTTGTACCATTTTCATAACACTTGTGTTGCGCCATTACTAATAATTCATATGTACCATTTTCAGGCATGGATCCTCCAATACTTCTCACGCATCTCCGGTTGGTCATATGTTGAACACTATATTGAGGATATGTCAGGTGCTTGTGCATTCGTCCCTCTCTGAGGGAATCAGTCGACAGAGCCCTTTAGAGTGTATCTTGATCGCACAACATCATATGATATATGTTTTCGGATTACGACCTTCACTATCAGACGCATCCCTTGGATGGCATGACCTTTACTATGAATGATTGTCTTGTGGATCACGTCTGATGTGTCCACATCAGCCTAAGCGAGTCATGTGCCACTTCGGGTATATGTAGATTGTTCGAGAGACCCCTTTGAATCTCCTCCTCCTACTATTATAGTTTGTAGAGATGTATATATCATGTATGATGATTTTCTTAATCATCTGGTATCGACTGAAGCACGAGGTGTTGTAGATCCTAGCGAATGGAGTTTTGCATTAGGCTACGTCTAGTGGTATTTCAAAGTGTCACATCCTACATGACACCAGATGCTAAGAGAGAGCAACCTAGATCGGCTCATCAAGATATATTAGAGGAGGAACAAGTTATGACATATCATATTGTTGATGTGTTACCTGCATGTCTTCATATTATGGATCTTGCGCAAGCGAGTATAGATATAAGAGACTTTCCAAAAGAAACTTATGGGAGGGTCATTTTAGATGTCATTCTTGTTGAGGCGCATACAACATTGCAGTACAGGAGGCATCGAAGGAATATGGGAGTCTAACATATGCAATAGTATAATATTTGTAAAAGAGGATTAAGAATAGTATTATCATTTAGTACTTTGTTATTTTGATTGTTACTTTGATTATATATGACATTTTCATCTTATTAGATTAGTGTATGGTTTAAATGATAAAAAAATTAATATGATAGTATAGTTATAATACATGGTCTATTACATCGGTGTATTTTTTTAAAAAAAGACAAAAATTACCATTAAAAGGTGATCACGAAAATGCATATATGTAGTTGTTACAAAGATGCATCTCTGGATTAAGCTCTGACAAAATGAAGGTGTGGCTCAATTACGAATGAGTGTGGATATGGAATCATTTGAAGATACATATTTAGACTAAATTATGACAAAAAATAAAAATATTGTTGAATTACACATTAAATTAGTATAAATAAATACGTCTAAAAATATATTTTTAAAATTAAAATAGTACTTAAATTTTCATAGGATCTTCTCCAAACACTTAAGGTGGGAGAAGTAACTCCGATACATATCAATCAGTTATTCAACCAATCCATAAAAATATACCCCGACTTTAATATCGGGTAACTAGTGAGTGATCATGGCTCCTTCTTAATTTAAATTCAAGAAAAATACATTTTTGATAGTTTTATTAAACTTACGAATTAAATATGAATAATGTTTCAACTAATGCATGCAATCCAATGCCAAAATACCAAAGTAGTATGATTGTGGAATCAAATGACAAATGATCCATTGACTCTTGGAGCACGTCATTATCATTTATAATTATCATAAGTACACGAGCATTAGGTTAACCCACAACAATTATCATACTATTAGGTTGGAAAGGGTCAAAGGACATGGACTTTACATGCATAAATATCACTATATCTCCTTAGTTTAATATAAGATCTTACCTTCTCAATAGCTACATGCATTAATGCATGTATATATAGTATATTTTGTTTATTGTGATTCTTGCCCCATTCTAATAATGGAGAACTATGTGTATATTATAGTACGTACAAGTTATGAGATTCGTATATTATTAATGTGCAGGTGAACGACCAAACTATAATGGAGGTGTTTAATTAAGTGGTGGGAACAATATATTATTAGAAGTGATGATGACGAGACTAATCTTGACTTAAGTAAGTATAATTAAATTGTATGGCCACAAGACTATAAACCTTTCATTTTGAACCATGAATTTGAATGTTGAATCTATGAATCAAGATAATGTATTGAGTTTTTAAGATATTTAAAAAAAGAAATTTTTTAGGGAATTGATTTTGTCTCAAATTAAAAACATTGCCATTCTTGTTTTTTATATGGTAAATTCTTCACTATTAAATGGTGGGAGTTTGTTCATAAAGATTTTTTTTTCTGTTAAAAAAAATATTTGAAATAGTCATATCACTACGCCAAAAACTGGAATAGACAGCGCACCTTAGAAGGCGCTTTCTTAAAGAAGCGCACTCTAAAGTGAAGAGAAAAATAAGGAGGAATAGACAGCGCACTTTAGAGGGCGCTTTTGAAACAAAGCGCCCTCTAAAGTGAAGCAAAAAAATAATGAGGAAATGGAGGGACACCAATAGAGGGCGCGTTTATGAAAGCGCCCTCTAAGGATACCCTTAGAGGGCGCTTCTAAGAAAGCGCTCTCTAAGTCCATGTACAACAGCGCACTTTAGAGAGCGCTTTTGTAACAAAGCGCCCTCTAAAGTGAAGCAAAAAAATAATGAGGAAATGGAGGGACAACAATAGAGGGCGCGTTTATGAAAGCGCCCTCTAAGGATACCCTTAGAGGGCGCTTCTAAGAAAGCGCTCTCTAAGTCCATGTACAACAGCGCACTTTAGAGGGCGCTTTATTACAAAAGCGCCCTCTAAAGTGAAGCAAAAAAATATGGAGGGACAATAATAGAGGGCGCGTTTATGAAAGCGCCCTCTAAGGATACCCTTAGAGGGCGCTTCTAAGAAAGCGCTCTCTAAGTCCATGTACAACAGCGCACTTTAGAGGGCGCTTTATTACAAAAGCGCTGTCTAAAGTGAAGCGAAAAAATAAGGAGCAATAGACAGCGCACCTTAGAGGGCACTTTTTTTCCACAAGCGCCCTCTAAGGTCCCCTTTAGTAAACATTAAAATTATAACATACTGCGCGTTTTGTTATTTCACTCTCTGTTATTTTCGTTCTTTTTCACGTTAGGGTTCTAAGGCGTTCTCCTTCCACCTCTGTTAGATCTACGACGTTTCCTCCTTCTGGCACCAAAGGTACGTTTGTTTCGTTTTAGCTTTGCCCTATTTCTTGCTTTGTTTTAGCTTTGCCCCATTTCAGTTTTATGTTATTGTTGTCTATGCTACGTTTGTTTCAACCTGTAAAGTTTCAATATTCATAGTCATTTTAAATTTGATAGCGCATGCGTTAAATTTCAAGCCCTATGTTTGTTTGGGTTTATTAGGCAATTGACGGTTAGTTTTTAGTGACCATGATAGCGCATGCAATGAGACTACATTACCCAGTAGTTAGGGTTATACGACCTATGAATATCTGATTTTGTGTCAACACCAGTATCATTAGAAACCTAGGTCCGAATGTGTTTGAACTCTTCTGAAATTGTTTTTTGTTTATTCTAATTAGTAATGGATAATACATGGATGTCTTCCAATCGATTGTCGAGAGAGTACGAGAATGGGGTATTAGAATTCGTTAAGTTTGCCGTTGCGCACGCCGAAGACCCCAGTAGAATGATATGTCATTGCTTGGGTTGTTGTTATGGGAAACGGGTTGACGCAGTTCAGTTGACATCGCATCTAATGAGGCATGGAATTGATCGAAGTTATACATGTTGGAATTTGCATGGTGAGAAAAGTAACGAGAATGTTGAACCGGGGGATAGTACGACCTATGCCTCAAACTATAGTGGCGCAGATACATACGATTGTGATCGAGTTGAAGAGATTGCAGAAGCACTTGAAGGAGATCTTAAGGATTGTCCCGAAATGTTTGAGAGGTTGGTAAGTGATGCAGAGAAACCTTAGTGAAAAAGGTACAGGTCAAATGATTTTAATTGTTTTCTTTATTACAGGTAAAATGACTTTTATGATTTTAATTGTTTTTACATTTGTCATCTGATTTTAATTGTTTTCTTTTTTATAGGTAAAATGGCTATTATGAAGTCAATCATTCGTGCAAGGGGCAAGGGATGCTCGAAAGTATCAATTGATATTTGTTTAGATGGAGATGCTCTATTATCGTCAAGCCTCATTCGCGTAGATGATGATGCTGGATATTTGAAAGTATCCCTCTACGACAATGGAACATGTCCATCTAAACATATATCAATTCTATCTTCAAAAGATAAGGGTTCAATGTTGGCAAGTTACATTGGTTTCCTTGTTCGACAACATATTCCGATTACATGTGATAATTGGAGAAGTCCGGACTTGAAGGTTGGCAAAGAAAAAATATGGTCGGAGATACAGGTACTTACCATATATTGTTATATGTTTTTTGTTGCATCAACTTTGCAGCCCTGTATTGTAGGCAGAATTTAGGACTTCTCAAAGTTGATTTCTTGTTACTTTGTCGTTCATAAAATACACCACTAAATTCTCTGCGTTTAATTTTTAATTTTTTTTCATCAGGCTTGTGTCTCAATAGAGGATGGGTATCTACCTAAAGTTACTTTTGTAGTGGTCCAAAAGAGACATCACACCCGTCTCTTTCCTGTCAACCCCAAAGAGACCGATAGAAGTGGAAAAATTATGCCAGGTTTTTTCAATATATTTCTCAACGCAGCTGGTATATATTATCATTTGAATTTATCACTTTTTGCTGATTTTGTTGTTCTAAATTGTCAAAGGAACCGTGGTAGACACCGGCATTTGTCACCCTAGGGAATTTGATTTTTACCTTAACAGCCATGCAGGAATTCAGGTAATATTAGCTATGTCATTTAACTTTATGCCGTTGTTTACTATTTGTTGCTCAATCGCCTTTTGACAGTTCTGTGTTATTTGCATTTGGACGTGTTCTTTTTGCAGGGGACTACTTATGCTGCCATCTGTTGTTTTGGTTGAGCCTTATTTTGTATGGATGTGCGATAGAACTACTAGACAGCTTTTGGATATACAGAACATGTTTGCCACCATGGGTGGATGGGCGTTTTTGTTTAGTATTGGTTAGAACTACTAGACAGCTTTTGGATACAGTGGTCACTGGGTGTTGGTTGCTATGTTTTATTCTCTTAATTGTAGTACTTTGAGAATATGTTGTTGTATATTGTTGATCAAAGAATCATATATTAATGTTGTATATATGGAGGATTAATGTTGTATATAAATGGATTCATGTTGTATATATCAATGGATTAATGGTGTATAACATTGGATTAAAGGATGAAATCAATATGAATTTTACACTTTTGCAGCATGCGAACAGGTTACCAATTAAATATATATCCACTGTTTTTCAAACAAATTTTTTTAAAATAACTAACACTTTAGAGAGCGCTTTGTCCAGAAAGCGCCCTCTAAACACTTTACATTGACAACTTTAGAGGGCGCTTTTTCCTGAAAGCGCCCTCTAAACACTTTACACTGACAACTTTAGAGGGCGCTTTTTCCAGAAAGCGCCCTCTAAGGTGTCCCTGTATGGACCACTCCAGAGGGCGCTTTTTTCTTAAAGCGCACTATAATGTGGCCACTTTAGACAGCGTTTTCTCCAGGAGAACAAAGCGCTGTCTTTACCTATGCCAGCGCCAGATTAGAGGGCGCTTAAAAGCGCTGTTATAGGCCAAAATAAGCGCCCTCTTTTCCCTTATTTGGCGTAGTGTATTAAGACACCGAGTAATATGAGTTAAACTCTAATGTCAGTTTATTGAACAAATAACTTCAAACATAATAAAAAATTATTTGTGATATTTGCATTTAAAAAAAATGTAATTTATGAAAAAAAAATTAAAATCATATATACTAAAAGATAGAAATAAATAATGAAGATGCAGTGTAATAATTAAAAAAAAAAAAGAGACAGAGAAATAATAAATTGAACAAAAATAAATAACATAAATAAAAGAAATAAAGAATAACAAGATTTCATTAGAGATTTATATTGATTCGGACTAAACCCAAATAATCTTACGAAACAATTTGAACTTCTGCATAGGATCAACTCAAGAACCTTCCACAAATAATCATAGCTTTTTCACTCATTCAACTCAATAACCTCAAATAACCATAACTTTTTCACAAGCTCATCTCAATAACCTACAATCAAACTTTTTGTAATTTTAGCTCGCAACCTTTAAATCTATTACAAAATGATCACAAGAAAACTATGTTATTGAATTAAACAATTACAACTTATAATCAGGACAACACAAGTCTTATATGAAACTATTCGGTCTCTTTACACTAAGACAATTATAGTGAAAAGATCTTTATAAAAGAATGAGAGAAAGAAAGACAGTAGAGAGTTTTTATTCAAAAAAAATTGTGTATTTATAAATGAGGAGAAACCTCCTTCATATGAAAAACATGTGGCACAAAAAGGCGACGATCCATGGACTTTTTAACCTTTTAACCAATTACACTCTTATCTTAATCGATTAGTTTTACCCAAAAAAGGAAACTTTGATTTTCGACATCATTTAATTGATTAAAAAACTTTTTACTCAATAAGGAGATGTTTCACTTTGTTTTAATAAATTAAAAGTAATTCATAATCAATTAACTATTGTATTTTATCTTCCTAATTGATCAAACAAGATTCTTAGTCTTTTAAGCACTCGTCCAAATTGGTTTTAAATTTTATCAAAAAGAGGAGTGGCTTTAAAATACTTTTTGTGTGTGTGCATTACCTTAGTATTTCAAAACATAATCTTGCTTAATTTACAATTAAGTGACCAAACACTAGATAAAACTCTAAGTGCGAGATAAGAAGGGCTTTCACAACTTCATAACTTTAAATTCTTTTGTTTGATTTCTCACACTTGATTTAAACGCTGTCTAGCATTTTTAACTTGTGCTTGCTTCTTTACTAACGAGACTTAAGGTTTTTTTTCATTCTTCATCATCAAAACCAATGGAAGGTATTATCTAGACAACACATGAAACCACAAAGGTTTTAAGAATATCTCTATGTTTTAAGAATATATATATGTTTACAAGTATTTTTTGTTTAAGGAAAGTAAAAAAAAAACTAAAAAAAATAACAAATATTTAATTTGTTCGATCACGGGAGTCTTAAATATTTATTATACACACTCACAAGATTTATGGTTGAAATAGAATAAAAAGGGTTTTAAGGCGGCTTGTTGAAAAAAGAAATAGATTGGAATAAAATGATGTTTAAATTAAAAGAATATAAAAGTAAGAATATTTAAGGTAAAAAAGAAAATACTAATAGCTTGGAATTGTAAATTACTTGAAAGGTAAAGTGTAAGAAAAGTAAAGGAATTAAGATTCAAATGTTGCTGCAATTTTAAAGTACTTTGAGTTGAAATTACATTAAATATTTTGGGACATGTCTTGTTAAAGATCAATATAATCAACATAGGTTCTCTATTAATATATAAACTTTTTAAATAACATAACATTTTAAAGTCAAGTAGTGTACTTAACTTCATAAATGAATCTTGATTTACAAGGTCATTAATAGATTTTTCGATAGCCTTAATTATCATCTTTAGGTGACTAGATACGACAATATTAGACCACACAATCATTCGATGGGTCAATGACCATTTTATGTCAGGAAACATATTTTGGCATCTTCGATGTCAACATGTATGAAATCCATTTTGTTTGGTGGTATGTTGTTTGATATTAAAAAGGATAGTTGAAGTTAGTGCTCCCAGATTTTGAAGTGTTGGTCAAATTAGGATGAAATTGTAAATTGATTTTTAATTAACCACTAAAAAATTGGACTTTGAGAGACTTCCATGTTTGTTATTCCTCAAATGTAACAGTAAGTTCAACATAACCCCAAGGTTTTACAGTCGAACCGTTGAACCCTTGCATATCGTACCCGACATGTGGGATTAAATTCTTCTCAATCAATTTTTTACGTAGAACATATCAAACTTTATGATGTCGCAAGATCTACCTTCATTAATAGAAAATAATTTATCAAAAAAAAATCGTTTATACTTCCACTGGAAAAACTAATCGATGATTTGAAGTTCATGTCACTAGTTTATCATTATAAAAGGATGAATGAAGATGAATGAAAAAGGTGGAGTCATTCAAGTTGGTGACTTAGTCATTGTAATACTTTAAGAATCTTTGAACTTTAATTTTGTTGAATTGAAGTTTGTGAAATATCCTCCTGATATCACAACGAAGGTGGAGAAATTATGTCACATACTCACATGGGGTTTTATGCATTATGGTAGACGAACTTAAGAATATCTAGTTTGTTAGGGCCTTGAGTCTAAGTGTATCTTTCGAGCTTTTTTTTTGTACTTATCACCACATTATTTTCCATGTTAAGCCTAAGAAGTATGTAAGGACTATGTAAATCTCTAGAAGAGCCTCAACCTTTGCAAGTGAACTATTTCAACTTTCTTTTATGTGTCAGTTTTTCTATTGCATCTTTCAAATATAATTAAATGTTAGTGTATTGGTCGTTTCTTATATGAAATATGCAGTTTTTCATCTTATTTATCTTGAACATATCAACATTGATATGTGGAGTTGGATGTGTCCTTCCTTGAACTCAATGCTTGAACTCTCTATGAATATATGCTCGATATAGGCAGTGAACAATGTATAATGGATGAATCATCTCAAGGGACCTCTGAGTCCTTTCTCCCATTTATTATTCTCATCACGACGACGATTTTATTGATTCGTTATTGAAAAGTTTATTCGAGGAGAATCTTTCTCTGGATAATTTTCAATCTTGCTTGTTTCTCCCGTTCTTACCTTTTCTCATGTTGATTTTTTTTCCTGTACTAAATGTAGGCATATGCTCGTATTAGTGTATTATTTGTATCCTTGGTATTTTGAATCCAATTTATTTTACAAATATACGTTTAAGGGAGATCCATAACTCTAACATGTATACTTTCATTTCAGTGTTGACGTGGTTGACTAAGATAGCTTCCTTTTTTGAAGTGTTTAGTGTAAATTTGCAATGGCTCATATTTCTTAAATTATGGCTCCTTGGGTCTATTGATTTTGGTATTTCCGTGAGGTAAAGTGAAGTAAGAGGTGTATTCTCGACATATTTTCTCCCAGGATCCTATGGAGTTAGCTCGTACACTCAACCATATTCTAGATCTCTTCTTAAGGGGTTAAGGCGAATAACATGTATTTCATGGAACACTGAGCTCCTTGATTATAAGGATACCTTCAACATTTTCTATAGGCTTGTGTAGTTTGGATGTAATGTCGCATGTCTCCATTTGAGGGGGTTTCCAAAGGATCTCTGGATAGAAAAACTTATGATTCTATATGTTAATAGACCTTCGACTAGGGACCTAGAATTTTTTGCAAGCCTAAGTGAATACATAGAAATCGTTATAACGTCTTATTCCTCCTTTGAAAGGGATATGGCGTTTCATTCAAACAACAATGACGCATGGAATAGAGAGTAAACTCTGAAGATGATCGTGCATCTTTAACATGTTGATGGTCAAGGTTCCTTAATAGCCTTTACCCATTAGTTGAATATGCCAATTTTAGTCAGTAACCATTCGCTACTGACCTTGCATAGTTACGTATGACTTAATGTGATGATGGATCTGAATATTTATATATAAATATTTTTCATTTTTATTAGAATTGTGATAAAAACACCTTGAATGAAAATCTTATAAATTATTCAACACATTTTGCATCTATATCTAACTCTTTATTCATATTAATAGTTAAAGTTTTTTATTTCAAGTATTGTAAATTTGGTTTCATGGCTATGTTGTATTATGTGGATGAAATACTTTGTTTAATGATAATTGTCACCTCGTGAAGGAGAGTCAACTCAACAAAGATGGGGAATAGGGTGTAGAAAGATGTATGTGTTTCTTTTTATTTTTTAATAGATCTAAACCCTTCAATAATTTAAATGGATCCAATAGTATATTTTTGATGGTACAATGCGAGGTACTTTATTGCTCCCTCACTTTATATGCCACATTTTTTACATGTCTCAACCCGACATGATTTAATGCTAATATTGTTATTCGTGCACTAGTGTCAAGTATGTGGTTACTTGTTAAAATTAACATACATACAAACATTAGTAAATTAACAAAGATTTTTTTATGGTACACTTATGAGGGACTTAATAGCTCACTCACTTTAGAAGACACCCTTTTTTTACATGTCTTCATCCTAATATGGTTATTCGTGCACTGGTGTCAAGTATGCAGCGACTTATTGCAATTAACATACATAAAAATATTCATAAATTAACATAGATAAAAATATTTATATATTGTGGCTGCTGGGATTCGAGCCCAGGTCTCCACGGCCACAACGTGGAATTCTTACCACTAAACTACAGCCACATGTTGTTATAGATGTTAAATTTTATCATTACTACAAAATCAAATTAGAAAAACTTTGAAGTGAGAGATTTCCAATTTGACACAATTATGAGTTCGAGTGTATCTTCTAGACTTTTTTTTTATTTTTAAAATCAACTATCGCAACATCATTTTCCTTGCATGTTTGAGGGTTACTAGAACGATACCTTTGATTCCTTTAAGATCTTTTGCCTATGCTAGTGAACTATTTCGCCTTCTTTTTATGAATTAGTATTTGATTGTGTCTTTGAAATGAATGAAATAGTTAGTGTTATAGTTGTTGCTTTTGTGAAATATGCAGTTTTTTTATCTTATCAAACCCAAGATGTGTCGATATTTCTTTGAGGAATTAGATGTATCCTTCAAACTTGGTATTTGCACACTCTTTAAAAATACAATCGACAAAGACACTGAGAAAATTATAGTGAATAAATTTTCTTGGAGGACCTTTGAAGTATTCCTCCTTGTTTTTATAGTCCTCGAAGAAATTTATAATTGGCTTTTGAAGGTACTGCGATGAATATAGTTGGATGAAATTCTTTTCCAACTTTCACATTAAAAGCAATATCACCCAATAATGTTTTTCCATTAAAACCGGTAATGAGCATATTGTGAATAGTGAAGTCTTTCTATCTTGTAAAGCCTCTGTAAAAGTAATTACTGTTGCACCCCCGTCAATCATAAATTTGATTATTTTAATGTCACCAACTTCAACCTAAATGAATATAAAATTTAGATGGATTATCATTTGATCGTTAGGACGGTTAAAAGAAGTAGCATCCCACATGATTTTATGTATTCCTATAGAAACATAAACTATTATGCAAGGTTTTTTTTCAATTTTCTAAGTTATGAAAATGTTCTTCTAAATCTTCTAATGCCAAAAAAGGCCAACATACTTAATTGGTAACATCAAAATTATATTTACTCCACGTATATTTCTCAAATCATCAACAAATCCAGTTTCAAAATTGTTAGATATTCTTCATCATCTTCATCTCCACCAATTTCTAGTTGCCAGCCTTGGTGACATTAGTAATGGTCTTTTCAGCTGCATTTTGTAACTAATCTTGTTGTCACCCCATTGTTCGATGGTCACATTCATAGATTTGTTTTTACTCTCATAGTACTAACATACATACTTTTGAGCTTGTTTGAACCTTCAAATGTGAGTTTGATATTTGTCTTTCTTGTTCCAATTTAGGTGCCTATAAACATGACATATTATATCATTTTTGTAAGACCGATTAAAATATTGCTTGTTAGGATTATAAGTGCTTCCTTGGAAACATTTACTAGTTGTATAGGAACCTTATATTTGAAGGAAAATTGCGATCCAAAACGCAACGGAAATTAAAAAAAATTCTTTAGTTATCCTTACGAATGGGCATGATCAGTGATAGAAACTGTTACCTCTTGTGGCAATTGAAACCTTTGATGTAGATCTAAGGAGTGATCACAAGCGTTGAATGGTGACAACGCCTCTACTCAGTCCACGCGAACGGATTCCTTCAGTCCAAGTGCTAACTGCTACGAATGAAGGCTTTGAGTGAGAGAGAGAGAGAAAAACAAAATTTCATCAAGTAAAATGCTTCTGCACAAGGGTTCTATTTATAGAACCACTTGTGTGGGTTGCAAGCTAAAAAGCCCACTTAAGTGTATGTGGCCCTTATCTTATGGTATATCGAAAATTTCTTAAGCGTGTGGTATCTTACTAGATTTCTATTCTACTTAAGTGCATCGTATCTTACGATGTTCTACAATTCACTTAAGTGCACTGTACCTTACGATGTTCCTTATTTACTCTATCTTTCATCAATCCGTCATTTTGTGTGTGACCCTGTAGGTTTTCGCGACATTGACAATTACATTAAATCACGTATTTAACATAATAAACAGTGAGTGGTATCTAGCAACACATCACTGCTACCCAAGACGCGAAAATGTAATGTGATCTGACAAATCCCTTTTTGTGATAATACTTGTGTGTGTACAATTTACCATTTTTCACTTATGTCTATATTGAGCACAAGACATAGACTGTGTCATCCTTATCCAGTTCAATATTGGACCCTTAGACATTTATCCTGTTATGCAGGATGGACAAATTTCATCTAGGTCACTTATGTCCCCGAACATGCTTCGTGGAGTATCCATCAACTGTATTTATGACCATCCAGTTACGGACAACGTTTTATCAGCAATAAAGCACTCGACTCTACATCTAGGTTCCATATTGGTTTCGGGTCAAAGGGTGGTATACATCACTATCACCATGAGAATAACTTATGGCATTTTGCATAACATTCTATGTATCTCATAGCGGGTCAATCCAGTATAAATATTACTCATAATATCCATACATATGTTTAAGACTTGATAACTCCTTATCCATGATCCATGAGATGTGATCATCAGTCTATATACATAATAGTCTTAATGCTTTAATGTTATCTCACTTCTCAACAAAGCTCGACTACGAATACTTTAAGAATAATGTCCTTATGTTTAATGGGATCTCATGATCAAGTCACATTTGATACATTAAACGGACTAGCTATTCTAGACACTTTATTAAACAAACATAATAAAGAAAAAAATCTTTTATTATTAATAAATAATTCGATAAAAGTACCAAAAATATTAGCCTCTAGAGCTTACACCAACAATATTATTAGACGTTATCTATTTCTAAGACGTTATCTATTTCTAAGACGTTTATCTCATTTGAACCATTGTCCTTTCGAAATATTGCATATGTAAGTATTTTTCTTTCTAATGGGTATGTAAGTATTATTAGATGTATATTAACCTGAACATGCTCAATGGATATGGTAAATTGGATATGGATTTTTTTAATGGAAATGGGTTTTTAATGGATATGATGAGTTGGATATGATTTAAAATGGGTTTTGAATTTGATTTATACTTTGTAAATGGGTTTGTTAAATGGACAAATGAATTGGATTTGGGGTTTGGTTTATTGACTTGGATAAGAGAAATGATTCACAAAATGGATATGGAAATTGGATGATTGTTGGTAAAAAGAAATTGTGGCATTGGATGTTAGTTTTGAGTCGTGGGCTTAACATGTGAGACGAATTGTAATCCTCATGCTGAATTTTAACGTGATAATGAATGAATGAATAAATGGGCCAACTATTGAATAAACATTCATGGCCCATAAAAAAATGATTCCAAAAAATCAACTCGAGTCTCCAAGTTTAACTCGAATTACCAAAGTCGGTTTGAATCCAAAATCAACCTGAATTTCCAAGTTAACTTGAATTATCCAAATCACTTGAATTATCAAAATCAACTTAGAATCATCAAAATCAACTTGAAACAATGAGTATACGATTATGGACACTTATGTTGAATGCAATGATCAAGTATAGTTTCACGCAGAAATTCAAATGAATTTAAATGCAAATTTGAACACCTGATGACATAACCAGAATATCAGAGACTATTATATTATACACCATGATGGATGAATGACCTTGACCGAAAATGGATTGTGGTCAAAGGAAATGAAGCGAAGTATGAATGTACTAATGAATCAATGCAACAAGTCGTATGAAGTCAATAATCAAATGGATGGTTTGAATGATTAATACTGTGAAACTATAGTCTTCTAGTGAACTCAATGAATGACATGATACAAATCATAACGACCAGGCAATCCTTCCCATGAGCTAGGGTTCCACAATCCTCAAACCAAACCAACAATTTTCAGGCATATCTGATCAAGGCCTTAAACACACATCAAACAGTGAGACTCACAACCCTTATGAACCACCAAGCTAGGGTTCTAGGTGGACTGGATTCCAACATCCCAGTTCCAAGGACTCAAGTATCCATCAATTAGGGCTTTGATTAATTACCAATCCAAAAGTCCATCAAACAGAGCATTTGAACAAAAACCATCCCTGATTAGGGTTTCAAATCAAGCACGAAGCTCCACCAACAATATCTCAAACCATGGGCCCATAACTAGGGTTTAGAAGCCCAGTTCATGCACGGAGGCCGAGCAACAAGATCCCTCAAGACCAAGAATTAGGTTTGCAACCCACACGATAATATTTTGCATGCGAGTGATTTCCATCTTATTAATTGCCCAATTTTCTCTTTGTTGTTTGGAGGTCTTTTTTCTCTTAATCTCACATCCTTCGAAAGTCTGTGTGGTAGCTTTGTCAAACACCAAATTCTGGCAAGGGCATAACATGACCTCTTAGTGTGACACTTCTTCTTCAAGTATTCTATTAATTACGAAAATCTTTCAAGATTTTGAATTTAAAACTTTAAATTTTATTCATAAGAGATCTAAAATTAGGAGGAAAATTATTTACAATTCAAAAACTTGTTAAGATATCAAAATTTATTAAAAAATGTAATTAATCTTATAACAAGGTTTAAGTGTATTGGAGTCTTCATCAAGTCATAATCTCATAGAATAATGATACTATTTTACGGAAGGGGGTGTTTCTGTCTTTTCAAATGAAATAAGTAACGATTTCTTCAACAAACTTGATTATCCAGTCCAATAAGAGAACGCCACGTTGAACATTTCATCTCCCGCCAAATCCCAACTTTCAACAATGGCGTCGTTTCTCTTTCTCGTCTCGTCTCTGTTTATCTTCTTCTTCTCTTTCACCGGCGCTCTTCCGAGCGAAGCCATATACGACGCCGCAGATATTCTCACCGATGCCGGTTACGTCTCCATGTCACTCACTCTTGAAATCATCGCCGAATCAATTCTTGAACAGTCACCATCCGCAACCGTCTTTGCTCCCTCCGATTCCGCCTTCAAGAAATCCGGCCAACCGTCACTCGACCTACTTCGGTTCCACTTAGTTATGTTGCCGCTGCCGCTTTCAAGTTTCCGGCGACTTCCCGCCGGTGCTAAGCTTCCGACGATGCTCCCTGGTCAGTCTCTCACCGTCACTACATCAACCTCCGATCACGATATCTCGCTGAACAACATTAAAATCACTGGATTACCGATTTATGATGACGGAGTTCTTTTGGTTTACGGAATCGATAGGTTCTTCGATCCTAGTTTCCAGTATACAGGTTCGAATCAGAGACCTAATTCTAATCCATCGTGTGCAGCAATTAATCGCACTGTGAACTCCTCCGAGTCCTTCGATCAAGCAATTCAAACGCTAAAAACTAGCGGCTACTCAGCTATGGCCTCGTTTCTTGGAATGCAGCTCTCCGGTGATATAAGCCAGAACGGAATCACGGTGTTTGCTCCGGCGGATGAGAATGTGATAAACCGTCTCGGTGTTTTAGAAGACTATCCTTCATTCTTCCGTCGCCACGTGGTGCCTTGCAAGTTTCTGTGGAACGATCTGGTTGATTTTGTTGACGGAACGGAGTTGCCGACGTTTTTGGAAGGGTTTACCATCAACATTACAAGATCAGGTGGTGTTTTGATTTTCAACGGCGTTCCGGTTTACTTTCCGGATGTATTCTTCAATGGTAGGGTTGTCGTTCACGGTGTTAGTGATGTTCTTACCGTGCCGGAAGATGCTACTAGTGCAGTTGTGGATGCTGATTCGTTCTCTGATGAAGACCAGAACCTGTTTGATCCTGGTGAATTTTGAAGTTACTTTCATTTTTCAATTACTGTATATGTCTATGCTATGATCATCATAGTGATTTCGTTTGAAATATTTCTTTGATTGTTCAGATTTACCTTATTGAAATGAATTCATGATTCAAAGTTGAACACTATAGATTGCAATTTCAAGTTATTTGCTCTATTACTTTCAGTGATTATTGTTTTCCTAAGATTAGATTCAACATTATTCACACAGAAAATTGCACCATGTGAGTAATTAATTAGAGATAACAAATAACAGAAGTTCAAATTAATTGATATTGGTGTTATTTTTCATTGTCTTAGCAACCTTCTGGTTTTCAATAAGTTTTGACCTAAATTTGTTCCCACAAAATCAAATTCATAATGCAATTCCCATATTCATTTTGTGATAAGTTTTGATCCTTCTTTACATTCATTTGTTAGTGTTAATGAATGCAAAACCTTTCAATGGCAAAGAAAATAGGTAGAGTTGATAACTTGATTACATTCAATATTTCCATTTGTCCGTTTTTTGATTCAAACTTGTAATTCTAAAAATCTTCATACTTAGATGCCCACTTTTCAGTTCTAGTTCTATTCAAAATGAAATCTATTTTTGTATGTCTCTTTTCTGCTGGCTTCTTTTTTTCACAGCATTCACTTTTACACCTATCTCTTCCCCCATAGTTTTTCTTTTCTATATCTCAAGTGTAAAAAAATGTGAAGAAAACATTACTTATTTATCTACTTTTGCTGGCAATGTAGAAACAAAAATTACACGTATTACATACATATATATGAACAAAATAGGTATAGTACACTAGCTTTGCTAGCTATTGTCTTTGAACTCGGGTAGCAGCTTCGCTCCACCTTTGTTTCTTCCTTTAGTATAGAGTTCAGTAATACAACAATGGCTTGCTTCTTTATCAACAACTTTCTATTTTACAAACTAGACTACACTACTTGCATTTGGCAATGCTAAAACTCTGCTGTTGTGGTTCTTGTTAAATCTGTTCTTTATTTTTGCTAAGGATAGTGTCGCAAACACTTCTCCCCTTTGGGGGCGGTTTGCATAGAGAATCCATAGAACAAGGCAGAGAAGAACACCAACTGAAATGAGTCCCAGTCCTACATTAATAACCTTAAGGTAATGAATTAATGGCGGACAGTAACTTGAAGTGATTCCAGTGAATGCATCCCTGACAAAATTGCAATTCTGAAGGCTAAGTAAAACTGGAGCGTAATGTTCTAATGCATAGCTTTCGTTAGCTGCAGCTGCTAACTGCGAGTAAATCTCTGGGGTCACCCTGCCAACTGTAGTACAAATATCCCATTCAGATACCTCGCATACATAATTCTTCCAAACCTGAAATTTTTTAACAAACAGATTTAATGAGATCCTCCTATATATCATTTGCAGACAGAGATGGTGAAGCATAATACTAAAACTTAGAACATTCCAGGAGCAAATCATCGAAATAGTTAGAAACTTTCTATTATGTTTTAAGTTGTAGTCATTTAGTATAATCATGCATGCACAGAAACACCAGCCAGTGCAGGTTTCAAATGCCAGTAGGTCGTGTCTAACAGTAGGTCCGATAAAAGATAAGAAAACTTAGAGCCGAACCACTAGGCACCATTCGGTTCAGCTGGTTGTATATAAGTTATACCCATTTTGAATGTGGTAGAATGGAAGGGTCCTATTTGGATCAATCAACCACTCATAATAAAATACACACAGAAACAAAATGACTTGACATACAAATAAAGTGATGAAAATAATACCATTGAAGCATTGTCAGAAGAAACTTCTTGGTTTGAACATTGGCGTTCTCGAAGTTGATCGTCAAAGGGATAGCATAGTGGTGGCATTGAAGGCCCAGACTGATTGTAAAAACCCGGATTACCTTGTGTGACATTCACGTTTGCAGTGGTATAGATGGCCGTATTGACAATATTTGCAATATTGGTGACAACTTGTTTGCTTTGAATAAGTGTTTTGTTTGTGGTTCTCTGATCAACACACGGAAGGACGTCGCTAAGAGCAGATTCTCTGTGTGGATTTTCCACCCATTCTCCCATAGCCATGCATGTATCAGAAATTGTACTGCAATATAATCAATTTACTCATGTTATGTTATATTGTTACTACTAGCTTTTTTTACAAGACGACATAAATTTCTATAATATAAAGATCATTGGATTTCAGTTCAATATTATTGGCTCATGTTAGGGTTTGCTATGGATTTAGTTACAACTTTGAATTGAAATAACAGAGTAAGTAAATGGTCAGAGGGAGCCGAGAAAATGCATTCAATTCACATCAATATATTAAAACAAAATCTGTCGGATATAATTGTTTACTTGTTAAGGATCATGAACACTCCGCAAAGAATGAATGTGGTTGCAACCAGTAACCATCCAGTGATAACAAATCTGCAAAATAATTTGATGTCAGACCCAAAAACATAAAAAAAGGATCCTTCAGATAGCTAGGCATAGTAAAGGTTATGTATAAAGACCATAACATAAGTAAACATGACTTACAAGAGGATTGCATGTTGATATCCAAGGAGAGACAAGACTGCCAAAAACAAAATAAATAAAAAGACAGTCATTAAAAACAAAAGTTTTCTGATATAAATATAAATATAAAATAAAATTAGCACAGTTTATTTTTGAGGTTGTCATGATAAAGACATACCTAATCCGGTTAAAGCCAAAACAAGAATCACTCCTGCCATGACAAACAACGCCGAGCGCCTATAAAATATGCAGAATTTAGCATCATACTAGGAGGGAATATTAAATTCTAGAATTACGAGGTCACAGTTTTACGATTGCATACACATAATTGAATACTCTTCTAATCTTAACAGAATTTTCATGAGTCTTCTCAGAAAGTGTATCTGCTGCGGTATTTAGATCCACGTTCAACTTATCAATATCATCGAGGATATCAGATGGAAGAATGATCTGGTTGACATTGATAGTCTTTGCAAGGGAGAGATACTCTGTGACATTTCTCAGAGTCTGCACCGCATAGTCTGATTGATTGACAAAAAAATGGAGGGTATCCAAGGCCTCGCCGTGGAACTTATTCTGCCCAACA
Source organism: Lathyrus oleraceus (assembly GCF_024323335.1). NCBI lineage: Eukaryota > Viridiplantae > Streptophyta > Magnoliopsida > Fabales > Fabaceae > Lathyrus > Lathyrus oleraceus. The sequence goes on from NC_066584.1 coordinate 473,427,053, forward strand.
GAAAGGAGGATACATCCAGTCCTGTGTGATTAAGAGAACGAGACATGTTATCGTGCCGCATAAAAACTGTTTCTCAAAATTCCAAATCAATTAACTTTTTTACAAGACTATCACGAAATCAAATGATTATATAACAAACTTTCTAGATTTTTGAGGCAATAAAGCATCCAAAGAAGAACATTATAATAACGTAAAAAGTCTTACGATGCGGCAAAGGTGAACACTAAAAGCAATATAAGACAAATCCTTTGCGAACGATTAGATCCTTTGTCCTTGATGTTAAACCCCCATCCACAACATAGATGAATCACAAGTGCCAAACCAAATGAGATAAACCATAAGACGGCAAGAACGAAACCTGTGGCACCAGTGAAGCCAACCGACTGCAAATATAATCCATGATTCAAGTTAGAAAATACCAATCTTCTGAAGATATATAACAACAAAATAACCGAACAGAACAACGTACTAATTCATTAGTTTCCAAATTCATCATATTTTCATATCTCCTAGACATCCAAATCCAATATAGACAAACAGATAAAACACCATTCGTCATTTTTCAATTGAATGCACGAAGATCTACGAAGCTCAACAAGTAATATAAGACATAAATAACACTTGAACTTAATAAACCATCCATTTTATGAACATGACATGATGATAAACAAAGGAACCAAAGCACTTACAGCCCAATAATGCTGATTCGAAATATCCCAGCCACCGCGATAACGATGAAACCCTCGAAGAATATCAGGCCTTTTAGTCCTATTCGCCGCCAGAATAAGAGTACTATCACCTTGAGGCCCTGGTGCTGGAGCCATTTCTGTAGCTTTGTTTTTCCATGAACCTATATTCACTTCTCCTCCACCTCCTGAAAATATTCAGAAAAATCAAACATCAAAACAAATGAACCAAAACCATCAAAAATTTCATCAGTGCAATTATCAATAAAAATTAGATTTTTATAGAAACCCAACAAAACCCAACAACAAGTCTTCAATATTTCAAAGATCTACACAAAACCCATCACAGATAATCACAGATTATCACAAATAAGAATGAGAAACAAAACACAAACCTATAAAAAACTTGATGGGGTGGTTAATCGACCCAGTTGAAGAAAAAGCTGAAATAGAGCTCAAAGACAGTAAAAAACCAAAAAGCAGCAACAAAACCGAAAACCCATTGAAGGAAAAAACCTTCATTGTAGTTTCCCAACAAAAAAAACTCACTTCACCCGCGCCATTTTTGTACTGTGAGCACCACAATGAATCGACAATCTTTGAACTTTTTCTCTCTATGTGAATTATTGAAGTTGAAAGAGAAGGAAAATATAGCGATTAATAGTGTGAAAACAGAGAGAAAATGATGAAATAAAGTTAAGTCACATGGGATGAGGTGAAGTGTAGTGATGAAGATCTAAGAAAACTAAAAACGCGGGTGTCATTTTAATTAGCACTAATCACGTTTGGTTTAGATTAATTAGGTCCAATTAATTAACTTTTGGATTGTGTATTTTGCTTTTGCTTATACGTGTGCCTCTTTTTTTGACTATTTTTCTGTACTTTACTCGTATTGCAATGCAAATGTTATTTTAATAATACAAAAGGAAATATTACTTTTATTAATATATAAAAGCTTAATTGATAAGAAATTGGTACATATTTTATGGAATAATAATTTAATGTTTAATGTTGGTATGACAATTTCTTTAATGATTAAACATGTTTGGTTATAAGGTGATATAAATTGAATATTTAAATACATATTTATTTTTAAACAATAAATTTTAATAAAAATAATATTTATGTGTCAACTCCAACCATTTAACCCATTATTTTTTCATTGATTTTTGGTGAATTTTGATTGATTAAATATAAATAAATATTCTTTTTTAAATATTCTTTTTTAATTTTTTACTGATACCAAAAAAAATAATCATTATTATTACTTTTAAATTTTAAGACAATTATTTGCAAGAGTTGTAATGTTTTTTCTATCTATTCTCTCCCCTCTTTCTCTGATCCTGGTTTTTTTTCTTCATTTAGTAAAGATGAGTGATTTTAGGGCCAATTTTTGATTCAAAATCACCTGTCTAAATTAATTTTCTTTTTCTTTTTCATTCAAATAAGTGATTTTACATATATTTTTAGTTTTTTATTCGTGATTTCATCGTCTTAATGCGACGTTGTGTTGGTTGTCGTCTTATTACGACGTTATTTTATTTTCTCGTCTTGTTGCAGTGTTTGTTCGATTCAGATTGACATATTAGTTTCAATTCAGTGCATATTTAATCAATGACTTTGACGTCGTCAACGCTGCAGACTCGAAGACTTATGTATTCCGAGCATTTCAATTTCGTCATATTTATAGGCTTTGTCACATTTGTAGACATTTTGTCGTTATATACTATTAATGTGGATGTTGTGAGTTTGTTCACGTATTCATTCTTTTCAGATTATAACGATTTTGAATTTATATTACAAGATATATGTTACCAATTTAAATAAAAGAATATCATTTTTAATAAAAAAATTAAAATTTTTAATCCCCCATCTGTTATATTCTTCCTATTCAGTTTTCTGAGAGTCAAACATATTTGTTTACACCTCTAATTAAAATCAATCATGAAAAAAATTAATTTACTTAATAAAATTAATTTTATTTGATAGCAATTAAAATATCAAAATTATAATACAAACATAATATATTAAAATTAATTTCAAAAACTTTAAATATGAAATAAAGTATAGACAAAATCCGATAAATTATAGAATTTAATTTATCTTTCTTTTTTTATAAATTTTAGAATTTAATTTATGTAAACTTTTTTTATTCAAAAAAAGTTATTTTTAGAAAGTAATAGCACTAGTAGTTAGTTTACCGACATTGACACTTATGTGAGTGGTGAGAGAAAGTAAATTAGTGTGATTGGTTAAGTTATATTGATGATGTGGACTCATTTCACTTTTATTATCTTTTTTAGTTGAAGTGACGCTATTTGCAAATTAACTTGTTATGTCTAAATACATACTTCAAATCTTACAATAGATAGTAGAGATTTTCTAAAGAGATTTATGTTCATTATTTAATTTTACTTAGCCATCATTTTGTTTTTTATATAAAAAGATAAAAATTAATTATCAAAAAGTAAGATGACTACATCGAAAGCAGTGAAACAAAGGCAATATGGATGGGGCCCACGATGTTGTCAGACTGGTACCGCGGAATTTCATAGTGTGCCATGTCCTCCGCTTTCTCACGGGAAATTAATGTCTTTTTTTACAAGTAAAAGAAATGAAGACAATTTAATGTTAAAAAATTAACCAAAAAATATGAATAAATTTAAAAGCAATAAACCATGTTTATATATTATTTAAAATTGATTATGTGTTTGTATTTAAATGACATGCATCATCGTATATAATTTTTTGTGAAATTTTATTAATAAAAAGTACTAGTATATCTTACTCGTCATTTAAGAACACAATTTTTTAAATTTTAATGCAAAAATATAAGAGATGGAAGACAAAATTGTTTGAATTCAGTTTCCCAAATTAGTTGAAGCAGGAAGAAAAAAAAACAAATTACGATGATAATAATAATAATAATAATTAATTAATATTTAATATAGTATTAAGAGATCATTTAAGATAAATTAAATTAATATAAAGGATATTAGAATTTAAAATATTCTAATAAATAATATAATTAATAGAAAAATAATTTCAATTGTTAATTCAAATATATTAGTTGCATATATCTTTATATAGGCTATAAGGATAATAAATTATCCTCAATAAAACTCTATATACTTAACAAATTCTGCGAGATAACTCTAACTTATAATTTTATCTAATAATAAGATAGTATCAAAAAGCTATTACAACATGACAAACTAATTCTATTTCGAGTTCATTTTCTAATACTACTCTTTAAGTTGAAGAAAGAGGATTATGAACATCCAATTTGGTCATAATATCATAGAAAATTATTGTCCCTAAATATTTTGTGAATATGTCGGATCGTTGCTTGGTTGGTAAGTAAGAGATAACACCAGATTTTATATGTTCGCAAATGAAATGACATTCAACTTCTATATTTTTGGTTTTCTCGTGAAAAGGCATTCAACTTCTATATTTTTGGTTTTCTCATGAAAAACTAGTTAGCCAGCTAAATGTAATGTTGGTTTATTATCCCAATATAGAAGCGAAAGAGTAGTGCAAAGAGCTTGGAGAGATACTATAAATTATGTAGCCATAATATTTCACTCGTAACACGATTCATTGCATGATACTTTATCTTACTCGAGGATCATGAAATTGTAATATGTTTCTTTTTCTTCCAGAATATGGGTGCATTCTCAAGTTTCATCAAATATCTGAAAACATATTTCCTAGTAATAGGACATGAAGTCGATCTTAGTCACAATAACCAATAAGTTTTTAATCAATCCTTTGGTAGGCTTATGCCTTGACTTGGAGAATATTTCAGGCATCTCAAGACTCTCGTGATTACATCCCAATGACCTTGAAGAAAAGTTTGCATAAATTGACTTAGAATATGAACTGGATATGTTATCTCTGATATGGTAATAGTGAGGTAAACGAAGCATGGCCATTAATGTTAGATATCTTGATGGTTCTAAAAAATATGTTATGTTAACTAGAGCCATTTTTTGATTTTGTTCCATTGAAAAAGAAAATGGTTTACAACTAAGTCTGTCACATTCATTAAGAATGTCCAAAGTATATATTATTTGGAAAATGAATAATCATGTCGATCCTCGAGCCAATTCTAAACCAAGATAATACTTTGAATCTCTTAGATCCTTGATATGAAAATGATTACTAATATATTGTTTGAATTTGATATAAGCAATTGAGTTATTGTTAGCTATGACCAAATCATTAACATAAAGTAAAGATGCAATAAAATTGGATTCACATTCATAGGTAAAAAGGTTATGATCTTCCTGGCTTTCTTTAAAACTATTATTGAGAAACGACGCGAAAAGTTTAGAGTACTAATTCTTAAAATCCTACTTTAGAGCATAAAGAACTTCTTTAGGCAGCAAAACATGTTTTTATATGGAACTTTGTATCTTGAAGATGAACTTATGTACATCTATTCATTGAGTTCTCCGTGTAAGAGTGTGTTGCTAACATCCATTTGATGGAACTCTCGTCCTTTTGCTACTGCAATAGTTAGTAAACATCTAATTGCGGTCATTTTTGCTACACGTGTAAATGTCTCATTGAAGTCTTCACCTTCTACTTGCGTGAATCCTTTTGCTACTAATTGAGCTTTGCATTTTTCAATTTCTTTTATAGCCTTGTACTTAATCTTATACACACATTTTAAACTTACCAACTTTCTCCCTAAATGTAAGTGAGTTAACTTCCAAGTTTCATTATTCTCCAAGGCTTAAGTTCTTGTGGCATTGCCTTCTATCATCTTGAGTATTTAACTGTTTGTGAATATGATTTTGCCTCTTCATCATTAGTGATGGTTGCAAGGTATGCTTGATGTTTTGGAAAATATTGATCATAACTTAAAATTTTTAAAATAAGATAAGCCATACCTGAAGAAGAATTGGTCTTTGATGAGGTGTATTTGGGGTTCATAGCATAACCGTAATGATCCTTCAAATGAAAAGAATGTTGTCTATTTCTAGGAAGTAATTGTTAGGTTCATGGTTCGATGGATCCTCTTTTATTTCAAAAATTCTTATCTCTTCATCTTGAAATTTAAAGGGATTTCATTATTATGGACATCATTAGGTTCTTCTTGAAGAATAAGAATGTCAATTAACTCTTCCTCTATTCAAGGATCTTCAATTTTTCCTTGATCAGATAAGGCATTGATTATTCTTCTACTTGATTTTGATATGTATGTAGATTTGTATGATTCTCAATAATATTAGTTGTATCATATTGTTTTAAGGTATATGGAAATATATGTTCATAAAACACAAAATCCCTTGATATGGTAAAAGTGTTTGTGTCTTGATTATATACTCTTCATCCTTTTTGTCCTTTAGGATAACAAAAAAATATGCATTTTATGCTTTTTCTCCAAATTTGTCAAGTTTCTTGGATTGATTTTTCATGTAACACAAGCATCCAAAGACTCTCAAGCGTTCATAGTTAAGTTATTTCTCAAAAACCTTCTCATACGGTTTCTTTCCTTTATTTGCTATAGTGGGAGTTCTATTAATGAGATGCGTTGTAGTGAGTAAACATTCTTCTAAAAATTATAATGGAAGGTTAGATTCGATATGTAATGCTTGTGCAAAATTCAATATATGCATGTGTTTTCTCTCTACACGTCCATTTTGTTATGGAGTAGCTGCACAATATGTCTCATGAATGATTCCTTCTATTTAAATGTAGGTTTGAAAACTATAGTTAATAAATTTTGTCCCATTATCATTGTGAATCCTTTTAACATGCACATCAAAGTGCCTTTTCTCATGTTGCATAAATTAATGATGTTGTCTATTATTTCAGTTTTGTGTTTTATAAGGTAGACTCATATTCCTCGAGTGTAGTCATCAACTATGGTGAGAAAATAATGTGAAGCATTTTGAGATTTTGTATTATATTTCTCCCATGAATTAAATTGAAAGTTGATTCAGTTTTATGAACACTTTAACTGAAAGAACTTTTGCATTGTTTTGATCTATGACGAACATCACAACATTATACTTTACTTGAATTAAAACTACACTTAAAAGAGTTTGATATGCGTTAAAGAATTTGTATTGAAGGATGCCTATTCTTATATGCTACAAAGATGTCATGTTTTTCTGCACTGCAACAATAAGTTGATGTGACCTTATGAGCTTATAAATCCCTTTCATGTAGATCACTGAACCCAATCTTCTTTGAGAGGTTTGGTCTTGTATTATATGAGAGTTTTAATCATAAGCTATAATGCAATTTAAATCATGAGTGAGCTTGTGAATAGAAACTGAAAAGTAATTAACACTTGGAACCAATAAAATATTATGCAGTATATGGATAATTCCACATCTCTCATTTTCAACCAAGGTCGCATCTCTACTGAGTGTAACAACATGAAAAGACATGTATATCCTTCTAACTCTTTTTTAAATATGAGATAACACAGTTGTATGGTGAGACACATAACTACCGAGAATCCATTGGATTTTATTATTACAATTACCAAATCATGATTTCATGTAATCCACCGTGATTTCTTGTGCGTGCTCATTTCAAGGCTCGACCTATGGGTGGTCCTTGAGTGATCGTTGTTTTTTTTGTTTCTTCTCCTTGATCTTGATGTGCAACATGATGTCATCCTTGTTTGTAAGCTTCACGTCGTTGTGTTCTTCTTGTTTTTCAATTGTGAGGATATCCTACTATTTCAAAAACAATTAGCTTTAATGTGACCCTTCTTACCACGATGATCACATTTCAGTTTAGAATAATACTCCTTCATTTTCCTCCTATTCACTCATGAGTGAAATGTTAAGTCTGATTCAGATTTATTTTCTCTTTCTTTTTCTGATGTGAATCGAGATTCTTCTCGCTAAATTTGATTGAACATTCTTCAAAAAGAAGGCATTGGTTTGTATTCAAAATGGTTCCTTTAATTTGAGCATATTGCTCATTATCAAAGCCTCTAAGAAATAGATGAACTCATTGTTCTTCTTTCCTTCGAGTTAATTATTTGGCAGCTGCACAATTGCATTCGAGTAAGGATTGTAACCCACTCAACTCATCAACAAGACTCTTGAATTGAGTGAAGGAATATGTTACCATTGTGTCTGATTGTTTCTGCACTAAACATAAATTTCTATGTACCTGATGAATTTGTGGTATGTTGGTTTGAGAAAAGTGTTCTTCCCAATCGATCCATAAATCTTAAGATGTTGAAACATGTAAGATATTATTGTGCAAATTTGATTTCGTCGTATTTATAAATTATCATTCATGTCGTCACCATAATCCACCTTCTTCCAATCATGGTATTCTTTAGATTGAGTTGATGGTTTCTTGACAGTTCTATCAATGAAATCTAGTTTCGTCTTCGCATGCAAAGTTGTCTTGATCAATCTTGCCCATATTACGGTAATTTCACCATTCAACAGCAGTGCTATCACGAGTGGAGTTCCAAAATTATCATAACTACTTAGATGATAGGCATGTATATTTTCTATTTCAAATTTGAATGTATATTTTTTTCTCTAGTTTCTCTTATGAATCTGAATTAAACTCGTATATCATAATAAAAAATAAATAAAGTGCTTTTAATATTTAAGATTGATTCAAATACAATAGGTACATGTTTTTATATAGACAATAAAATATTTTTAATAAAATTATATATATATATATATATATATATATATATATATATATATATATAAAACAAACTCTGAAAATAATTTTAATTTTATAATTAACTTTATTTAATAATAAAATAGTAATAAAAATATTGTCATAATATGATTAATTTACACTATTTTAAATTGATTGTTTAATAATAATAATGCTAATGTCTAAAAGTAAATAATTTTTTTTGTGATAACTATAAAACAAATGTTAAAAAGAACTTATAGGAGGAGAGTGAAGGAACCGGTACGTTGATTTATTATTTATTTTTGGTAAGTATGGCAACCGGTACGTTGGTTTATTATTACTTTAGGTGAGTATGGTACGTTGATTAATTTAACTTTATCCTAGAATAACTAACCAATGCATTATGCATAATGACACCCAAGAAAAAACATAATAAAGTATGATGATTAGGTTCACTATACCATCATTCTGTTAGCAATTGGCTTTGGATTTGGTGAAAAGGAAATAAAATTAGATTAGGTTAAGTTAAGTGAAAGTTGGGTCCCTCAAATATCTTTTATAAAGCAATGTTTTTGCTAAAAATAATTGATGCTTAAAAAATAATTGATGTCCCTTTTTTGTGATTGCATTTGCATGTGAGTGGCCAAGCACGTGACCAATGGCAAGGAATAGGTGGAACACGTTATGTTTCTTTATTACCTCCACGATATTCCTTTGAGCCCTAGGTATAGTCTTTATCATTCTCACAATAAATTTACGGAGTAGTTTTGTTTCTTGTAAAACAAGAAATTACTACTAGTAGTAGTAATTATTAGGTCTAGATAGATAGGAGTGTATAAATTGGGATATTTGAGTCAATAAATCAAGTTCGATAATGTGTTATTTATGGAGATGTGTAAATGCAGTTAGATTAAATTTGACATTCTCACGTAAATATAAATTATAAATCCGAATAAAAATTTTAATATATCATTTAAAAAATTTGATAACAGACTAAATATTTTATTGTTCATTTTTAAATTATTGGTGCAAATTTTTTATCGATTTTTTAAAAAAATATTATAGTTTATCGATTTTTTAAATAAAGTATTGTAGTTTATCGAAAATTTTAAAAGGTGTCATAATTTATCAAAAAATTTAAAATTTCCGATAATATAAAAAAAGTTCAGAATTTTTAAAAAGTTATTTTTGAAAATTTTCTTCAAGAATTTTTTTATCGAAAGTTATTTTTTTAAAAAGTATTTTCCAAAAATCATTGATTTTTTATCAAGTATTTTTTTAAAATTTTGCGATAAATGCAATAAAAAATTGTTTAAAAAATTAATAAAAGCATAAAGGTAATTCCTCGTTGATCCCTCCCTATGTCCTATAGATCCTAAATGAGAATGTCCTATAGAAAGTGAGAGAGTCCGTGAAGGATAGGGCACGAATGTTTGTGATGTTAACTTCGTTGGAAGCCAGAGGCAAAGGAGTACTTTGTGATCTTCTTGCAGTGTATGAGTTTCCAGAATTGTTTCCTGAAGACATCGGTGATTTGCCACCATAGCGTGAAATGAAGTTTTCTATAGACTTAGCACTTGGTATTAGTCTAGTGTCAATGACTCCTTATAGGATGTTTGCTTTAAAGTTGGGTGAATTGAAGAAGCAACTGGAAGATCTTCTTGAGAAGAAGTTTGTTCGTCCGAGTGTTTCATCGTGGGGTGTGCCAATTCTGTTAGTGAAGAAGAAGGACGGTAATATGAGGCTATGTGTGGGGCATCTAAGAATTATGTTACAGACATTGAAAGAGACCCGGTTGTACGCAAAGTTTTCCAAGTGTGAGTTTTGGTTAAGAGAATTGAGTTTCCTTGCTCATGTGATTCTAGTGGTGGTATAGTTGTGGATCCATCAAAGATAGATGTCGTGTTACAATGGGAGACTCCGAAGTCTGTCACTGAAATTAGAAGTTTTTTTTATTGGTTGGTTACTACGGGAATTTCATTGAAGGTTTTTCAAAGTTAGCCTTATCATTGACTCAATTGACTCGAAAGGGTCAAGCCTATGTTTGGGATGTGCATTGTGAAGAGAGTTTTCAAGAACTTAAGATGAAGTTGACGTCTGCTCCAGTTTTAATTTTACCGAATCCAAGTGTGTCCTTTGTGGTTTATTGTGATGCTTCGAGAATGGGTTTGGGTGGTGTGTTGATGCAGAATAGATAGGTTGTGGCTTATACTTCAAGGAAGTTGAGAGTTCATGAAAGGAATTACCCTACGCATAATTTTAAGCTGGCAGTAGTGGTTTTTGTGTTAAAGATTTGGAGGCACTACATGTTTGGATCCAGATTTGAAGTGTTTAGTAATCACAGAAATTTGAAATATTTATTTGACCAGAAGGAATTGAATATGAGATAGGGAGGTGGCTCGAGTTTCTGAAAGATTGCAATTTTGACTTAAGTTACCATTCGGGTAAGGCTAACATTGTGGTTGACGCTTTGAGCATGAAATCCTTGCATGTGTCAATGTTGATGGTTTGAGAACTGGAGTTGACCGAGCAATTCAGAGACATGAGTTTGATATATCATCTCACGTCAATCAACCAAGGTAATGGATGTGGTTTCCGAGTCGATAAGAATGATGTGATGAGGTTCAGAGATAGAGTTTGTGTTCCTGATGTACCCGAGCTTAAGAAAAATATTCTTGAGGAGGGTCACAGGAGTGGATTGAGTATTCATCATGGTGCTACAAAGATGTATCAAAATTGAAAGAGGTTATTTTTATGTCTATGAATGAAGGAAGATATTGTTGAGTTTATGTATTCATGGTTGACTTACCAGAAGTCGAAGATTGAACATTAGAAGTTGTTCAGTCTGATGCAACCGCTGAATATTCAAAAGTCGAAATTGGATAGGATTCCCATGGATTTTGTAACCATTTTACCGAAGACGATGAAGGGATGTGATTCTATTTGGGTGGTTCTGGATAGGCTGACTAAATCAGCTTATTTCTACCAATTAGGATCAACTACAACTTACAGAAGTTGGTTGAGCTGTATATTGAGAAGATCGTTAGTCTACATGGTATTCCGTCAAGCATTGTATCAGATATAGATCTAAGATTCACGTCAAGGTTTTGACAGAGTTTGCAAGAGGCCTTGGGTATTAAGCTAAAGTTGAGTTTCGCGTATCACTCGCAGACTGATAGGAAGACGGAGAGGGCTATCCAATCCTTGGAGGATCTATTGAGGGATTGTGTGCTAGAACAAGGAAGTGCTTGAGATAGCTACTTTCCGCTTATTGAGTTCACTTACAACAACAATTTCCATTCGAGTATTGGGATGACCCCGTTTGATTAGTTGTATGGCAGAAGGTGTAGGGCACCCCTGTGTTGGTACGAATCTGATGAGAGTGAGGTAATTGGGCCAGAGATTGTGCAATACACACCTGAAAAGATCAAGCTGATTCAAGAGAAGATGAAGGCTTTTCAGAGTTGTCAGAAGAGTTACCATGATAAGAGGAGAAAGACATTTGAGTTCCAATTGGGGGGACCATGTATTTTTTAGGGTTACCCCGGTAATCGGTGTTGGTCGATCTTTGAAGTCTCGAAAACTCACGCCATGCTTTCTTGGTCTTACCAGATCGTGCAGAGGATAAGAGAGGTGGCCCATCAGATTGCCTTGCAACCGTCGCTTGCTAATCTTCATGATGTATTTCATGTGTCTCAATTAAGGAGATACATTTTGGATATGTCTCATGTGATCCAAGTGGACGATATACAAGTGAGAGACAACCAGATTATGGAGACATCGCCCATGCGGATAGAGGATCGGGAAGTGAAGCAGTTGGGTGGTAAGGAAATTTCCTTGGTGAATGTAGTGTGGGGAGGACTGACTTGTGGGAGCATAACTTGGGAGCTGGAGAGTCAGATGAGAGAGTTGTATCTGACTCTATTTCCTTCAAGTAATTTTTTAGGGCAAAAATTCTTCTATCTGGGGGAAAGATATAACACTCTGACTTCAATTATTTGATTTAATTTAATTATTTAAGATTTTATTAGAATTGTTTAGCATGTTAAATTGTTTATGATGTAGTGATGTGGTAAGTGTCCTTGAAATAGGGGTATAGGAAAAATATGAGTTGGGAATTGGTGTTTAGAATTATTAAGATTTGTAATAAAAATTTAGATTAACATGTATTTTTTTTTAAAGATTAAATAATCATGAAATTAGATGTATAGAGGAAGTGGGGGAAAGGTTGGGAATAAGGAAACTATGGAGGATAAAATGGGAATGCAATGATAAGTTGGAGGGTACAAGGGGAAAAGTCTATTTTGGAATGAAATAAATCTTGGAACAAAATAGAGAATTGAGAACATAGAGAGTCAGAACGTGTTTTGGGGAGTTGGATCAAAAGAGGCAAAGAGAAAGAGAAAAGGCTTAAGGTTGAAGAACTCTCTTAGGATTGGGTATTGTAGATCTAAATTCTGATGTTGTGTTATCACTTTTGATTTTATGATGAATTGGGGTGAAAATTATGTATTGTTTGTACGTATACGATGTTTGATGTTATTGAATCATGATATGCCATTGATTGATGTTTGAAGGTTTTTAACCTTGAATTATGTTAATGATAATTTAAAGATGATCAGTATGATGATGTGTTGTAACATGATATTGACTATTGAAAACTGTAACACCCTTCTAAAATACCCCAATAATAATTAAAACAACAAATATAAATCAGAGTAGATATGCAATTAAGGGTGTCACACTTGACACTTCACACCATTCACCAAAATAGTTTGTCATGCTCATTCATTTATCAAATAAAATATTGCACAATTCGCAGCGGATATGCAAACCATGTAACACATTACATGTAAAATTATTCAACAACCAACTGAAAACAAGGTAAAACATCCCGTCCCGATGTTACATATACCAGAGCATGACCCACTAAGGAACTACACTAGACTCCAAGCACTAGCTTCTACTCAATCACTGCTCGTTACCTGAAACATAGTTGTAAGGGTGAGTTCCTCAATCGATATAATAAGCATTATAAAATATCATGTAATGCTAAGTAAATTAACACATTTCATCACCCTAATCAGATCACACATTCAGTAACGACAACATCAACTCATAATCATACTCATACTCATACTCATACTCATACTCAACTCAACCACAAAACACACGTATAATATTGGAATACATCCATTCATATTATACGCCATACATACATTATGCAATGAGACTCCATGCATGCGGTACCGACTATTCGTGAACATATAGTTCAACCTCACCGATCAAACCCAGATACGGCTACCAAGCTCACTAGTCCCACTCATTTGAGACCTAGTGACTCACTCACTAATTCCTCACCATGGGAATTAGCTACCACCCCAAGGGCTATGCTATGCACGCTAATCACCTAACATGCAATTATCAACAACAATCCACAATGATTCACTCACTAATTCCTCACCATGGGAATTAGCTACCACCATAAAGGCCACATTATGCACGCTAAATCACCTAGCATGCAAACATCAACAACAATCCACAGTGGACATATGCTCACACTCTAAGCCATAAACAGTCCATCCACAATTGCATACATAATAGATATATTCACAACATTATGCACACCATCATACATCATCAATGTATTTATCATAAAATCATATCATGTCATGCCAAATAATAATTCACAGTATTAGCACACTCTACTAATACCTATACTGCTCAAAACAACGGGAAAATGACCCCTACTATATCATACACCAATATAGGCCAGTCATCAAATATGTCCACAATATTTAAATATCAATTTTTCACTTTTCCAACAGCGTTAACCCGTTAACGCCCTGGGTTAACCCGTTAACGCAAGACAGAATATAATTTTTCAGTTTTTCAACAGTGTTAACCGGTTAACGCCCTGGGTTAACCTGTTAACGCAAGACAGAATACAATTTTTCAGTTTTTCAACAGTGTTAACCGGTTAACGCCCTGGGTTAACCTGTTAACGCAAGACAGAATACAATTTTTCAGTTTTTCAACAGTGTTAACCGGTTAACGCCCTGGGTTAACCTGTTAACGCAAGACAGAATGCAATTCTAACAGTATTTCAGCAGCGTTAACCTGTTAACGCAAGACAGAATACGCTTTTTGGCAAATTATAACAGTGTTAACCCGTTAACGAAAAACAGAAATTAATTTTTTTTTAATTATCATAACAGTGTTAACCGGTTAACACCCTGGGTTAACCGGTTAACGCAAGACAGACAGCAATTTTCCATAATTCGCAACAGTGTTAACCGGTTAACACCCTGGGTTAACCGGTTAACGCAAGACAGAAAGCTGTTCCTGCGCTAACACGAACAGAATGCAGAATTTCCCGCATTATTCGCCGTTGGAGGACTTCCGGACCTCCGATTCCAATTCCGTAAAAAGCTACACGTTCAGAAAATCACAACTCACCCAAATATAGGTTCAATTACAGCTTTAACATAACTTATTCATCACAATTTTTCAGCACTCATCATCCCAATTAGGGTCAATTCAATGGCTTATCACTACCCATTACATGTTAACCCATAATACCCATTAAACGACGATAAACCCCCCTTACCTGAGTTAATCCGGCAATTCTTATAGCTTCAAGCTTTTCCCTTCTTCAACCCTTGCGCTCTTGCTCTTCCTCTTTGCCCTTTCTCCACTTTTGGTCGCTTCTCTGCTTTCACGTGAAAACTCTCTTTACCAAATGGAACTCTTTATATATATATTCCAATTCCAATTCCAATTTATTTTATTTCAATAATAATAATAATTCCAATAATAATCCAATTATTTAATTAAATTAATAAATATACTATTAACTTAATTTAAATAATTATCATATTTTATCGGGGTGTTACAACTCTCCCCCACTAAAAGAGTTTTCGTCCTTGAAAACATACCTCAAGCGAATAACTCTGGATAAGACTCCTTCATCTGACTCTCAAGTTCCCAAATCACATTGCCACCTGTTGGTCCTCCCTAAGCTACCTTCACCAAAGCAATCTCTTTACCCCACAACTGCTTCAACTCTCGATCCTCTATCCTCATAGGTGATGTTTCAACAGCCAGGTTATCTCTCACCTGTACATCATCTACTTGGACTACATGCGACGGATCAGGAATGTACCTCCTCAATTGAGACACATGAAAAACCTCATGCAAATTCGCAAGTGACGGCGGTAAAGCGATACGATAGGCTACCTCCCCTATCCTTTCCAAAATCTGATAAGGACCAATAAATCGAGGTGTCAACTTCTTCGACTTCAAAGCTCGACCAACCCCAGTTATCGGAGTAACACGAGAAAACACATGATCTCCCTCTTGAAACTCAAGTGACTTCCTCCTCTTGTCGTGATAACTCTTCTGACGACTCTGAGCAATCCTCATCTTCTCCTGAATCATCTTAATCTTTTCCGTAGTTTGTTGAACAATCTCCGGTCCAACCACAGCACTTTCACCGGACTCATACCAACATAAAGGTGTCCGACATCTCCTACCATACAAAGCTTCAAACGGTGCCATACCAATGCTTGAATGAAAACTATTGTTGTAGGTAAACTCAATCAAAGGTAAATAACAATCCCAAGCACCTCCCTTTTCCAAAACACACGCCCTCAAAAGATCCTCCAGTGACTGAATCGTCCTCTCAGTCTGACCATCAGTCTGCGGATGATATGCAGAACTCAATCTCAGCTTAGTTCCCAAAGCCCTCTGCAAACCTTCCCAGAACTTCGATGTAAATCTAGGATCTCTGTCCGAAACAATACTCGACGGAATACCATGCAAACTTACAATTTTCTCAATATACAACTCAGCTAATCTCTCTAACGGATAATCCATTCTGATCGGAATGAAATGAGCCGATTTTGTCAATCTGTCAACAATCACCCAAATAGCTTCAAAATTCTTAATTGTCCTCGGTAAACCCGAAACAAAATCCATACTGATACTATCCCACTTCCACTCTGGAATAGCCAACGGTTGCATTAGCCCAGACGGCTTCTGATGCTCAATCTTTGACTTCTGACAAGTCAAACAAGAATAAACAAAACTCGCAATTTCTCTTTTCATTCCCGGCCACCAAAATAACTTTTTCAAATCATGATACATCTTCGTAGCCCTAGGATGAATACTCAGGCCACTACGATGTCCTTCCTCAATAATACTCTTCTTAAGTTCGGTAACATCCGGAATACACACCCGATTACCAAATTTCAAAACACCATTCTCATCAATTCTGAATTCACCACCTTGACCTTGATTCACTAGAGTCAACTTATCAACCAAAAGCACATCGGATTTCTGACCTTCTCTAATCTCATCCAGAATACCACTCGTTAATTTCAACATTCCCAATTTAACACCATTGTGAGTACTCTCACACACCAAACTCAAGTCTCTAAACTGCTCAATTAAATCCAATTCCTTAACCATTAACATAGACATATGCAATGATTTCCGACTCAATGCATCAGCCACTACGTTTGCTTTACCCGGATGGTAATTCAAACCAAAGTCATTATCCTTCAGAAACTCTAACCATCTCCTCTGTCTCATATTCAGCTCTTTCTGATCAAACAAATACTTTAAACTTTTATGGTCACTGAAAACCTCAAATCTTGACCCGTACAAGTAATGCCTCCATAACTTCAGAACAAATACCACAGCTGCCAACTCTAAATCGTGTGTCGGATAGTTCCTCTCATGAACCTTTAGTGGTCTCGAAGCATAAGCTACAACCTGCTTATTCTGCATCAAAACACCACCCAAACCCAACAATGAAGCATCACAGTAAACCTCAAACGGTTCCGATGGACTTGGTAGTATCAGAATAGGAGCAGTAGTTAACCTTCTCTTTAACTCTTGGAAACCTTCTTCACATTTTGAGTCCCAAACAAACGCTTGCCCCTTTCTAGTCAACATCGTCAACGGTAACGCCAACTTAGAAAATCCCTCAATGAATTTCCTATAATAACCTGCAAGTCCAAGAAAACTCCTTATTTCAAAAACTGACTTCGGAGCTTCCCACTTAGATACCGCTTCTATCTTAGAAGGATCAACAGCAACACCACCTCTTGAAACCACATGACCAAGAAAACTAACCTCTTCTAACCAAAATTCACACTTGGACAGTTTCGCAAATAACTTCTTTTCTCGTAGAACTCCCAAAACCATTCTCAAATGTTCAGCATGCTCTTCTTCAGATTTCGAATACACCAAAATATCGTCAATAAACACCACAACAAACTTGTCTAGGTACGGATGGAAAATCCTATTCATATACTCCATAAATACTCCAGGCGCATTAGTCACACCAAAAGGCATTACAGAATACTCATAATGTCCATACCTTGTTCTGAAAGCAGTCTTCTGAATATCCTCAGTTTTCACACGTATCTGATGATACCCCGATCTCAAATCTATTTTGCTGAACACACTCGCACCAACCAACTGATCCATCAAATCATCAATCCTCGGCAAAGGATACCGATTCTTGATCGTCACTTTATTCAGTTGCCTGTAGTCCACACACAACCTCATAGTACCTTCTTTCTTCTTAACCAATAACACTGGTGCGCCCCACGGTGACACACTCGGACGAATGAATTTCTTATCCAACAGATCTTCCAGCTGACTCTTCAATTCAGTTAACTCAACAGCAGACATACGGTACGGAGCCATCGATATCGGCCTAGTACCAGGTACCAAATCAATCGAGAACTCAACTTCACGCTCTGGCGGTAATTCATTCACTTCTTCAGGAAACACATCAGGAAAATCACACACCACGGCTAGATCGCAAATCACCAGTTTATCTTTAGCCTCCAAAGTCGCTAACAGCATAAACAACTCTGCCCCATCTGCTACTGCCTCATTCACCTGCCTTGCTGATAGAAACAAACTCTTTCCTTCCTCAATCTCAGGAAAGATCACAGTCTTATCAAAACAGTTGATATAAACTCGGTTAAACACCAACCAGTTCATACCCAGGATAACATCAATCTGTACTAGTGGAAGACACACGAGGTCCATCCCAAAGTCTCTACCAAAAATACTCAAAGGACAATTTAAACAAACTGAAGTAGTAGTCACTGAACCCTTCGCAGGAGTATCAATCACCATACTTCCATGCATCTCAGATATCTCTAATTTAAGTTTCACAGCACAATCCAAAGATATAAAGGAATGAGTCGCACCTGTGTCAATAATAGCTACAAGAGGAAAGCCATTAATATAACACATACCTCGGATCAAACGATCATCTGCAGAAGTCTCAGAACCCGATAAAGCAAAGACCTTGCCTCCCGACTGGTTCTCCTTCTTCGGCTTAGGACACTGTGGACTGATATGACCCACCTCTCCACAGTTGAAACAAGTCACAGTCTTCAACCGGCACTCTGCAGCCAAGTGACCACCTTTGCCACACTTGAAACACTTCTTCTCAGCGTTGGTACACTCATGGATACGATGTCCAGCCTGACCACATCTGTAACACTTAGCAGGGGCACTGGAGTCTCCCCCACTAGGTCTCTTCATCCCACTCTGTCTCTGGAAACCTTTGCCAACTGCATACGGCTTCCCACGATCATTCTGATTCTTGCCTTTCCTATCAACCCTCTGCTGATAGCTCTCCGCTCTGGCCTTGGTATCCTGTTCAAAAATCCTGCAACAGTCAACCAAGTCAGAAAACACTCTGATCCGCTGATACCCAATAGCCTGCTTGATCTCGGGACGTAACCCGTTCTCAAACTTCACACATTTCGAAAATTCCCCAGTAGCCTCATCATAGGGAGTGTAATACTTCGACAGCTCTGTGAACTTAGCAGCATACTCAGTAACAGACCGGTTGCCCTGCTTCAATTCTAAGAACTCTATCTCTTTCTTTCCTCTGACATCCTCTGGAAAGTACTTCCTCAGGAATCTCTCCCTGAACACCGCCCAAGTGATCTCAGCATTCCCAGCAGCTTCCAACTCAGTGCGGGCAGCAACCCACCAATCATCTGCTTCCTCTGACAGCATATGCGTACCGAACCTGACCTTCTGATTATCGGCACACTCAGTCACTCGGAAGATCCTCTCGATCTCCTTCAACCACTTCTGAGCACCATCTGGATCGTATGCTCCCTTGAACATTGGAGGATTGTTCTTCTGGAACTCACTCAGTTGACGAGCAGCTCCCAATCCCACAACATTCGGATTCCCTCCAAGTACTCCAGCTAGCATACCCAGAGCCTCAGCAATCGCAGCATCGTCTCTACCTCTTCCAGCCATCTCTATTCTGAAAACCCAACAAGCTAAAACAATAAGTACTGATAGGGTTACACAACACCTATCCCGTACAGGGAAACAGAATAATTACGACTCGACTCGACCGACTATGCTCTGATACCACTAATGTAACACCCTTCTAAAATACCCCAATAATAATTAAAACAACAAATATAAATCAGAGTAGATATGCAATTAAGGGTGTCACACTTGACACTTCACACCATTCACCAAAATAGTTTGTCATGCTCATTCATTTATCAAATAAAATATTGCACAATTCGCAGCGGATATGCAAACCATGTAACACATTACATGTAAAATTATTCAACAACCAACTGAAAACAAGGTAAAACATCCCGTCCCGATGTTACATATACCAGAGCATGACCCACTAAGGAACTACACTAGACTCCAAGCACTAGCTTCTACTCAATCACTGCTCGTTACCTGAAACATAGTTGTAAGGGTGAGTTCCTCAATCGATATAATAAGCATTATAAAATATCATGTAATGCTAAGTAAATTAACACATTTCATCACCCTAATCAGATCACACATTCAGTAACGGCAACATCAACTCATAATCATACTCATACTCATACTCATACTCATACTCATACTCAACTCAACCACAAAACACACGTATAATATTGGAATACATCCATTCATATTATACGCCATACATACATTATGCAATGAGACTCCATGCATGCGGTACCGACTATTCGTGAACATATAGTTCAACCTCACCGATCAAACCCAGATACGGCTACCAAGCTCACTAGTCCCACTCATTTGAGACCTAGTGACTCACTCACTAATTACTCACCATGGGAATTAGCTACCACCCCAAGGGCTATGCTATGCACGCTAATCACCTAACATGCAATTATCAACAACAATCCACAATGATTCACTCACTAATTCCTCACCATGGGAATTAGCTACCACCATAAAGGCCACATTATGCACGCTAAATCACCTAGCATGCAAACATCAACAACAATCCACAGTGGACATATGCTCACACTCTAAGCCATAAACAGTCCATCCACAATTGCATACATAATAGATATATTCACAACATTATGCACACCATCATACATCATCAATGTATTTATCATAAAATCATATCATGTCATGCCAAATAATAATTCACAGTATTAGCACACTCTACTAATACCTATACTGCTCAAAACAACGGGAAAATGACCCCTACTATATCATACACCAATATAGGCCAGTCATCAAATATGTCCACAATATTTAAATATCAATTTTTCACTTTTCCAACAGCGTTAACCCGTTAACGCCCTGGGTTAACCCGTTAACGCAAGACAGAATATAATTTTTCAGTTTTTCAACAGTGTTAACCGGTTAACGCCCTGGGTTAACCTGTTAACGCAAGACAAAATACAATTTTTCAGTTTTTCAACAGTGTTAACCGGTTAACGCCCTGGGTTAACCTGTTAACGCAAGACAGAATACAATTTTTCAGTTTTTCAACAGTGTTAACCGGTTAACGCCCTGGGTTAACCTGTTAACGCAAGACAGAATGCAATTCTAACAGTATTTCAGCAGCGTTAACCTGTTAACGCCCTGGGTTAACCTGTTAACGCAAGACAGAATACGCTTTTTGGCAAATTATAACAGTGTTAACCCGTTAACGCCCTGGGTTAACCCGTTAACGCAAAACAGAAATTAAATTTTATTTTAATTATCATAACAGTGTTAACCGGTTAACACCCTGGGTTAACCGGTTAACGCAAGACAGACAGCAATTTTCCATAATTCGCAACAGTGTTAACCGGTTAACACCCTGGGTTAACCGGTTAACGCAAGACAGAAAGCTGTTCCTGCGCTAACACGAACAGAATGCAGAATTTCCCGCATTATTCGCCGTTGGAGGACTTCCGGACCTCCAATTCCAATTCCGTAAAAAGCTACACGTTCAGAAAATCACAACTCACCCAAATATAGGTTCAATTACAGCTTTAACATAACTTATTCATCACAATTTTTCAGCACTCATCATCCCAATTAGGGTCAATTCAATGGCTTATCACTACCCATTACATGTTAACCCATAATACCCATTAAACGACGATAAACCCCCCTTACCTGAGTTAATCCGGCAATTCCTATAGCTTCAAGCTTTTCCCTTCTTCAACCCTTGCGCTCTTGCTCTTCCTCTTTGCCCTTTCTCCACTTTTGGTCGTTTCTCTGCTTTCACGTGAAAACTCTCTTTACCAAATGGAACTCTTTATATATATATTCCAATTCCAATTCCAATTTATTTTATTCCAATAATAATAATAATTCCAATAATAATCCAATTATTTAATTAAATTAATAAATATACTATTAACTTAATTTAAATAATTATCATATTTTATCGGGGTGTTACAAAAACTATGAGTAAATGATGAATTAGGAAGATTTAACCATAAAAGATGAGTTTTATTTGACAAGTTTTCGTGGTATGAGTTTTTGGTACATTTGGGAATGTTTAGATGGTCAAAAAGCTGATTTTTGGAAATTTTCGCAGTACGTGTCGACCTATACATGTCATGTGTCGACCTATGAAGGTCATGAGTCGACACATGCAAGTGGCACATGAGTACATGCATTAAAAATGCAATACAAGTGCCAACTTGAAATTCGTATGTGTCGATACAGAGACAAAAATTTCTTCTATGTGCCGACCTATGGATCGTATGTGTCGATGCATAGACTACTTTTTTGCTTAAAAACTTATTTTTTTCAGCACGTGACCTTTTCTAACAGATTTCAAAGAGCTTATAGGCTTCCTAAGGCTAAGTTACACTCCTAGCAGTCAATTGTCAATCGTAGAGAGGTTGATGATGATTTGTTTGGTTCATTAGTGAGTCGTTACAATGAATGCGATGATGCGTTGCTGTTCTTGGGTAAAGTGATATGAATGAATACCATATAATAATATATGATGAGTTGTTGTTGTTGTTTCTTGATGTTAATGACATTATAACATGAATTGATGATTGCATGAAGAATGATGTGATACATGAATGATGAGATGTGTGTGTGTGTGGGGGGGGGGGGGGGTCCTTTATGGTGAATCTTGATGTGTTAATGCATGTTATTTGAGAGTCATGCATCATGGTGTACGGACTTCAGTTCAGTTTTAGTGAGCCTCATTCTATGGTGATGGATCAGGTGGAAATAGCTAATTCCTATTATAGGGGATTAGTGAAGTGTTACATATTGTGATGGTAACAAATTTTGTTGAGCCTCGATCTCGTGGTGATGGATCGGGTGCTAGTAGTTAATTCTTATTATGGGAATTAGTGAAGCATTACCTATGGTAATGGTAGTAATTTTTGTGTGCTCTGATTCTAAGAGGGAATTGATCCTATGGTGGGGATCATGGAGTGAGATGAACCTGAGTGTTCATATTTGGTACCACATGCATATCGAGTCAGTGTTGAGTACATTGCAAAAGTGTTGCATTTATATTGATTATTGTCGATGTATTTTTGGATGAGATGTGTTGCATACGGTGTTAATGATAATTGAGATGTGTTGCATATGATGTTAATGATAATTGGGATGTGTTTCATATGATGTTAATGATAATTGAGATGTGGTTGTATACGATGTTAGTGATAATTGAGACGTTGTTGCATATGATGTTAATGATAATTGAGATGTGGTTGTGTATGATGTTGATGATAATCGAGATATTGTCGTGTATGATGTTGATGATGAATTGGGTGTAAGAATGTGATATGTTGTTGTGCATGATTGTGTAGATGTTGTATTATGTTCTTCATATTGTACCGTTTATTATTGAAATAAATTCTACATTGCATAAGTGTTGCAGTGTGTTGATTGTTGATGATGTGTTATTGGATGAGAATACTTAGTATGTTGATATTGACTGAGCATTTGTATGTTGATGTTATGCAATAATTTACTTCCACTTGTTTTTCACTGTTGATTATTGAAGTGTATTCTCATCCCTTTTGTAAGAATGTTGCCTTTAGATGGGCATAACGCAGATACTCAGGAGTAGTTTTACTGCAGTAAGTGGAAGGTAGCTGTTGGAGTGGTTTCCTATAGTTGTCGTTTCTTTTAGTAGGATCTTGCTTCGGTCAATGTAACACCGGGTTGGGATCGTTTTATTTTAATTTTTTTTGTCACAGTGCTTCGATGAGGTTTACATGGTGATGATTTGAACATCACGATATTTGTTATTGCATTATGAAGTTTGAAGTTATGAGATTTAATACCTTGAATTGAAAATATAAATTGTTTAATTGATTCCGCTACAATGATAGCCTAAGAGAAGGTGAGCATGCGATGACATATGTTGTATGATAAGTTTTGTAACCCGTGTTACGGAGCAAGATTGATTTTTGATGTGTGACATGAAGGAGAATTGCGACCCAAAGCGCAGCGGAAATTAAAAAATTTCTCCTTTAGAGATCCTTACGAATGGTCATGATCAGTGATAGAATATTTACCTCTTGTGACGGTTGAAACCTTTGGTGCAGATCTCTTGTGACGATCAAAACCTTTGATGCAAATCCACGAAGCGATCACGAACGTTGAACGATGACAACGTCTCTACTCAGTCCACACGAACGGGTTCCTTCAATCTCAGTGCTAGCTGGTACGAATGAAGGCTTTGAGTGAGAGAGAGAGAGTGATAGAAAACGAAAATAATGCAACCGCAAATTTTTGCTTCTGCACAAGGGTTCTATTTATAGAACCACTTGTGTGGGCTTCAAGCTAAAAGCCCACTTAAGTGTATTTTGGCCCATATCTTATAATATGCCCAAAATCACTTAAGCCCATGGTACCTTACCATATTTCGTATTCTACTCAAGTACACCGTACCTTACGATGTTCTATAATTCACTTAAGGGCACCGTACCTTACGATATTCCTTAGTTACTCTATCTCTCATCAATCCGTCCTTTGTGTGTGACCCTGTAGGTTTTCGTGACGTTGGCAATTATATTAAATCACGCATTTAACATAATAAACAGTGAGCGGTATCTAGCAACACATCACTGCTACCCAAGACACGAAAATGTCACGTGATCTGACAATTCCTTCTGTGATAATACTTATGTGTATAATTACCCTTTTGCCCTTATGTCTATATTGAACACAAGGCATAGACCGTGTCATCCTTGTCCAGTTCAATATTGGGCCCATAGACATTTATCCTGTTATGCAGGATGGGCAAATTCCATCTAGGTCACTCATGTCCCTCAGCATGCTTTGTGGAGTACCCATCAACTGCCTTTATGGTTATCCAGTTACGGATAACGTTGGATCAGCAATAAAGCACTCGACTCTACATCTAGGATCCATAGTGGTTTCAGGTCGAAGAGTGGAATATACTATTATCACCATGAGAATAACTTATGACACCTTGCATAACTTTCTATATAGTATTCTCATAGCGGGTCAATCCGGTATAAATATTACTCCTAATATTCATACCTATGTTTAAGACTTGATAACTCTTTATCCATGATCCATGAGATGTGATCATCAGTCTACAAACATAATAGTCTTAATGCTTTAATGTTATCCCACTTCACACTAAAGCTCGACTACGGATACTTTAGGAATAATGTCCTTATGTTTAATGTGTTCTCATGATTAAGTCACACTTAATACATTAAACGGACTATCTATTCCAGGGACTTTATTAATCAACCATAATAAAGAGAATGCCTTTTATTATTCGATACAAGTACCAAAATGTATTGGCCTCTAGGGCTTACACCAACATGACACCCTTGAGGTAGTGATTTTAATTAAATTGTGCGATAATTGTATGTGGGGTTTAGAAGGGTGTTACACATCCCGATTCCATCAAGTTGTCCAACACATTTCCTATTGTGCGCATACTTGATTCAACATACAAGACCAATAAGTATAGACTTCCATTATTAGAGATTATTGGTGTTACCTCTACTGAGGAAACCTATTATGTAGGGTTTTCATTTCTAGAGAGCAAAAAAAGAGGAGAATGTTATTTGGGCTTAGAGGTGTGTCGGACAATGTTGAAGGACCATTAAGAGATGCCTAAAGTGGTTGTTACCGACCGCGATACCGCATTGATGAATTCGGTTGCAAAGGTATTTCTTACTTTTTATGCATTACTTTGTAGGTATCACATAACAAAGAATGTGAGAAATCGGGTTAAACCTGCGGTAGAGACGAAATAGATAAAGGTCGAAGATGGAAAACTTGTGAAGGCGTGTGTGGTTGTGGAAAAAATATTGGATGCATGAAATCATATAGTAAATTCTTCCATTAAAGAATTATATGCCGATTCCATTATGCATTTTAGGAAAGTGTGCGAAAATATACTGATTTGTTGAAATATGTTGAAAGCATGATTCTTGACCAGGTGAAAGAGAACATTGTTTGTGCTTGGACCGATCAGGTTAGACACCTTAGAAATACAACAACTAACCGAGTTGAGTCTTCCCATGCTACATTGAAGATTTTTTAGGAAATAGTAAGTGTGATATGTGTAGAGATTGGGACTCCGTGAACCATATGATTCAGAACCAACATAATGAGATACATACATCATTTGGTCTGAGCACCACAGTTTTGGAACATAAATTTAGAGACAACAATCTTTATTCTCGGTTGGTCGGTAACATATCTCGATCGGGTTTGAATTATATTTTTTACGAAACTAAACGAGTTGATAATGTAGGCTCCGATAACACAAAGTGTGGATGCACAATTGTGAAAACATATGGTTTCCCATGTGCTTATGTTATTGCAAAAAAGATGAAACTTGGTAGCCCGATAAGAATGAATGAGATTTTCACTCATTGGAAAAGGCTTATGTTTGATGATGATGGTGTCATGAAAGACGGTAAATCGAATATCTCTATCTCGACCGAATGAGAAGTGATCCAAGAGAGACTTTTGAAAGCCGATGACAACATGAAACTCCACATCAAAGAATAATTGAGGAAGATTGCTTATCTGGAAACCACCGACTTGAAATCACTCTCTCAACTAATAAAAACAAAAGGTGCCCCGAAGAAGCTCAATCCCATATCGAGTGACACTTCAACGGTGCAGTCTCCTTCGTATTTTGAACATGTTGACAATATTTTTCTGGACTCGCCAACTCCAAAATCTCAAAAAAAGTGTTTTAAAAGGAGCTCGCATTAGCAAACCACCTCCTTCTCCGCCTCCACCAAAGATTACATTCATTGACGAGATAACGTTTTTTATGCACAAATACATCGAGCGGATCGTCAATGTTGAGAAAGACAATAATTGCGGTTATCGAGCTATTTCGACTTTACTCGGTAAAGGAGAAGATAATCATACATTTGTCCTCCATTAACTTATCCAAGAGTTGAAGACTCATAAAGAATCATACACACGGTTATACGGAAAGAAAGAAAACTTCGACGAAGTTTATAAGTCTCTCTTGTTTCTTGCCTTAGTGGACCGACACCGTAGGCAAAATGGATGTGTTTCTTACACGACACGATTTTTCGAAAATCTTTTTCCCACTACGCACCGGTCCACCTCAAAATCTAAACGATCGTATTATATGTATCAGATGACTTTTAAAATTACGGTATTTTGTTTAAGTTTACTTGAAATCTGGATGTCCTATACCACTTAAATCACCGGAGCGAACAACTCATTCAACAACAAAAGTTGATACTTTGTCGAACCATTTTGTAGAAAGGATGCAAGAGTTCAAGAAATTAAGCAACATTTAAAGATAATTAAATGCACAAAAGTCAAAGAGGGTACCACCAATGGATTTAACCGACGACAAATGTTTCGATTCGTTTTAATTTTCTGTTTAACCAGACAAATTAGTGTATGTAATTGTGTCTCAATATTAATGAAGTGTAATATACAATTTTTTAATATTTTAATACATAACATTTGTTCATTTATCAAACAAAGTCTTCAATTAGGTTCTGTTTTCAAAGGTTATATTTTATGTTTGTTCATGAGAGGTTTCAGAGATGTATTTCCAGAACAAGATAATAGGGTGCGGAACCAGAGATATATCTCCGGAGTGAGCAAGGCAGATTTTGAATGGTCCATATTTGTCTATATTTTCTATAAATTAAGATGTTCTTGTTTTTTATTTTGCACAAACTGAAAATATCTCAAATGTCACAAATAAACATCATATGGTATATCGCAAATGTCTCCTTCTCCAACGCGACACTCTGACGAAAGTTTAAGCTCAACGAGTACACCTCTTTTGCAAATCTGAAATATGAAATCCATAATCTCCAATCTTACAGAAACAATCAAAAAATTGTGAAGCTCGAGTACCATTCACCGTCGATTGACAACGGAGGGAAGATTGAGTTCAACAACTTTGAGCTCAAGACGAATGTAGATGTAAGGGTTATGTGAAATATATTTTTTCGTTTTGAAACAAAAAGTTTCGCTTGAGTTGGAAGCAACGATTTCAAGATCGGTTGAATATATTGTGAAGATGTTGAAGCGTCCACCTGAATATTGAAGTGTAATGTTATATTTTATGTTGAAATCATTTATGTAATGCTTATTTTATATTATAAATATTTATTTTATTTTGTCAAATTACAAATTTTAGTTTCTGCCTCTTTTACTTATGTGCATACGTTACGAAAATGCATCTACAAACATATTTTTTTATAGGTGCATTAAAAAATTCATTTCTACGAGGTGCATTAAAAACTTCGCTTACTATTAATGTCATTGAAAGAAAGAGGTGATGTCTCACCGCATTTGGAAGAGAAACAGAGTTTCCTTAAGAGTTTCTCTCTTCTCAAGAGCATTATGTTCTAGGATTTGATTTTCATTTCATAAAGCTAGAGCATTAGTTAATTTTTACAGTAGTTATACGGGTGGGATCAACATACTCCATGATTTTTTTATATAAATTAAAATTTTATCGGAAAAAAAAAACAGAAAACTAGGACATTCAACCCAAAAAAATTAGAGAAAAAAGAAATAAAAAATAAAATAAACTTTTCTATTAAACTTTTAAGACAATTGTTTAATAATAACTCACTATCAACATTAAATTTTAAGAATCAACGGTTGGATATTACATTATAGCTATGTAATTTCAGAAAACATGGTATTCATCGTAGCTATGTAATTTTACAGTATTTTTTATTTTTTTATATATTTGAAATTATCCGAGTTTTCATCCTATTAGACTATTCCTTTAAATGTTATCCCTCACTTGAGTCATCATCCTCTGAAATGGTTTCTGTGCTTTCAGAATCATCAGTATAAGCAGGACACTGAGAAACAAAATCACAGAAACCACATTTCCATTCCTCTTCCTCATCAACATAACTTGCTTCTCTTTGTCCAGTCCAAAACTCAACACAACTCCTAATTTCATTCTTTATCCAACCATCATCATACATAAATTCTTCTTCTTCCAATACTGACTGATCCCTCTGAGATTCATATCTCAACACAAGCTTATCGCTAGCAGGGGACAACATTTTACACGTATTTTGGTAACACACCACCAAATCAGAGAGTCTCGATGCTGAGATTCCGGAATCAACGCACGCTGTTTGTAGATCTTTGCATAAGAAACGTCGAGGATTTAACTCGAAATAATCGAATAGTTGTTTAGAAGGGAAATCATGATCTGCATGAGCAACTAAATTGTCCCACAAATACTTGTAACACATTAGTTGAATCCTTCCGTTTCTTTTTTGTGATTCTGCAGGAACTGTATCTCGGTATCGAGTCTTTATTTCTACTAGTACCGGATTATGATCGTTTTTTGCATTAGACATCCAAATTTCATCGATCTTTCCAACAATCCATATTCCTTGTGCAAAATCAAAGCTTATTATAGGAAGCTCGCGAGTTAGTCCTTCGAACAACAGTTGATTCACACCATTGATGAAATTAACAAGCTTCAGCGCCATAATATCTTCGCGTGAGCTCACATTCACTTCCATGGATTCTAGAACTTCTCGTTCAAGCTGAGCGTGTCGATCTATACCAGCTCTCATCGCTTTACTCTTCCTACTTCCTCCTCCATAAACAAAGGCCAAATCTGGTTTGGCTTCATGGTTCTTCCATTCTTCAGAAAAGAGAGAAAATTCCATTTGCTTTTCGCACCATTCTGTCCTGGTGATATCAGTGACAAACAATCCCCTCTTGCTCCTAAATCGATGCAGTAATGTGTCATCTTCTCTAGACTTCTTCCTACTAGTACTTGCAAAACTGCCAATATCTTCAATGTCGGATTCGGAACACGTGAATGGCCCTTTCTTGGCTTTAGTTGTAACTGATTGAATAGATGTGCTATTTCTGCGAATCCGGGGTGCTGGTGCTGGTGCTGGTGAATGTACAGCAGGAACGGCAGCAGCAGGAGTGACTGAAGAACAGGCGGCAGAAGATAACGCAGCATCAATGGAAGCCATCTCATCATCGCTTACGATCTCAATCGGAATTTTGGACGATGTTCCTGCCATGATGGTACCTGATTCAGCTAGTTTTAGAATTGGGGTTGGAGTGCAGTATTACTTGCACACCAGCTCATATAAAGAGAGTTAAATTTGATAAAGTATTGAAATTTTATTAAAAGGGAAGTAAGAATTGGAAATCTTAACCAGCAAGAAAGGAAAATTATTAGAAGAAAAGAATCTTAGTACAGGGACTAGGTTTCAAAGAAAGCAGACATATCCAAAAGAGGAAGCATAATAAAAGATAGAAAAACAAAGCAAGTTTTGTGGTGGACAATTTAATGGAGGGCCACATTCATTATTAGCATATTAGAGATACTAACAGAAAAGAAAAGAGCTAGCAATTTTGTTTTTCAGATTATTTTTTCATTCGCTTTTTCTTGCTTCTAGCTTGGATTTCATTACTTCTAGGATAATTACCTATATAGCACCGACACCTCTGGAAAAAAAAACGTGTCCGTGTCGGGGTCGGACACGTGTACTGACACTTGTGAACATTTAATTTATTCATTTTTTAAAATTATTACCAGTGTCGCCATGTCAGGGTCGGGGTCATTTTTGGAGTGTCCGTGCTTCATAGGTAATTACAAACAATCTTGAAGCTAAATGTCCTTCATCCTTTACTCTTTTTCTCCATAACAGTATCAGCTTCCATAAAATGCATTTTACTGCAAGACAAATAACATAGTAAAGAAAACCCTGCACTAGTCGCAGCCGAGTAACCAGATGAGACCAAGAATGGCCCCATAAACACCCTCATAGTTAAGCTATCTATTAAACCATGTACTTCACAAATTCAATGCAAATAAAAACAATACCCTTAAAAGCATGTTTGAGTTAAAAAATGCTAGTAACCGTAAGCCATTAAAAACACATGGATACTAAACAAATGTTTTGGACACGGAGAAATGACATGTTTCTATTAGGCCATAAATTTAGTTAATAGAATGATACAAAAATCATAATAGTCAAGTAAACATAGTTTAATTTGAACTATGCTAACAACATATACTGTCTAAAACAAACTCTTCTATTGGTTGATATTTATATTGGTACTACAAAATTCATGTGGGATCCAAATAATTTATTGGAATCTAATTGAATTTCAACCAATAGAAGAGTGTGTTTGAGACTATTGCTAATACTTTTCATTTAATTAATTTGTTCAACTCGAGGATTCAAGGGCCTTGTGGGCTAACCTTTGCAGAATTGGATGAACTATCTAATTCTGCCAAAATAAACTTGAAAGGAATTAAAAGAACATACCTTAGCCTTAAATGCCACCTTGTACCAGGTAAATTCCCAACATCTGTATTTAACATGATATACCAGCTAGCTTGTGATCAAGCAAACTGATGATACACTCCCTTGAAACCTCGTCTTGCAATTTGGGACGGCAAATCAATAAAGGACGGGGCATAGCATTGTGAACTAACAAGTTTTTACTATTGAGTGTATATTTTTCACAGCCAAATAGTCTTGGGATAATGTCAACCCAATAGCAAGCTTTGCACACGAGAAATTTGTAACATATTACATTCCATTTTCCATAAAACCCACAGCAGCATGAAATCAATTTCATATTCAATTTAACATCGGTTTAGAGTAACAAATACATTGATCCTTAGGGGGAAAGAACTCTTGAAGGAATTAAGAACAATCTTGAACTCAACTGAAATAATTTCACACACTAGCAAGGTTCCATCACAAAGAGACACAAGTTCATAGGCTCTAATTTTTAAAAGTTTACCATTAACACTGAACTAGTTTTGCAGCTTACTACTTAATTTGTCAATTAAATAGGTCACAGCGGAAAATGGACATCTCTAAAAGTCACTGATTCAATATTAGAAGGCATTCATTAAAACGAGGAATAAACTGTGGCAGTAACCAGGACTAGAAAGTGAACAAAATGTTGAACATGCAAAGAAAAACTTCCCCAATTATACAAAATAACAAATTTCCATCTAGCTGTGGTTTTCAAAACCAGAAAAGGGACTACCCTGAAAAATAGGATGCAACAACACATAAATGAAATGGCGCCCCATCTGTTTCCAGAATCTAAAAAAAACAAATAAATATAGTTTAGATATAATGATCAAGCATGAAGGTATCATGCATTTGCACTTAACACATACACAGAAAGTATCATATACTGAAGGGTGCAAATAAGTTCAAGAAGTCGCAGACAAGTAGCCCTGGCTAGATAAAATTTACCTGCTAAGCAATACTAAAAGAAAAACAGAACCAGCTCTAAAATTATATATAGCTTGGCCTGAAACTTTTCCATTTTCGAAATAATACTGTGATTCTTTTCAGTATGGGAACATGCTAAGCAATACTAAAAGAAAAACAGAACCAGCTCTAAAATTATATATAGCTTGGCCTGAAACTTTTCCATTTTCGAAACAATACAGTGATTCTTTTCAGTATGGGAAAAATCCAATACCCTTATTCACAGGGATTATAGAACAATCCAATAGCTTATACTGCCTGCACCCTTGCATTACTTTATGGTTGGCACTTCAGCCTTTTCAAATGAGTAATATTTCACTTGCAAAAGTTTCAAGATGAAATGTTTTACTTCATCTACCTGTTACAAAAGCATGCATTGTCTCTACTGAACAAAATGTTATGCAAATTGCCAACCAGCTTGTATTCTATTGATGTTTTCTGATAAAGTAATATGTGAAATCAATTATTGCATAATTTTTCCTGTGTTTTTCTGATGAAGGAGTAGAACTACCGCTAGTTACTAACACAGTTGATCTTATGACAAATGCAAGTGTGGTTAAGCTTAGAAAATAGTAGCTTCTTTTAACATCTTCCAATATGAGAGATTCTGAAAAAAAGAAGAATAAAGAACAATCATTCCCCTTATTTGAGCCGAACCATATATGTATACCGTAGGAGTTAGAGTGTCTTTTTGATAGAGGTTAAAACAAATGTAAGTAGAGAACACGAAATATAAAACACAGCAATTAATCAATCCTTCTAAAACCCACTGAATGGATAGTTGTCATCTTCTTCAATAGAGTGACCCCTACAACTAACTGATTGCAAACCTAAGAAACAGACTAAAATAAAGACATAAAAGATCTTCCAATCCCACTCCATTGTTTGGATATTTTATTAAAAATGTCTCATTTCATTGCATACACTCCAAATCGAATGAAATAAAAAATGGAGAATTGGATGGAATGGAACCATTCCATTATGTTCCATTCCACTTCAACCATTATTTGCAAATCCAAACAATGGAATCTCATTATTTACCACTCCACTCCATTCAATACAAGAGAATTATCAACAGATGGTTTCTGAATTAATAACAGTTTGGATGATACAAGAGAATTATCAACAGTAGCAAACAAAAAATGAACAAAAGTTGAATTAGATAAGTTCAATAGGATAAACACATCAATTCAACAAGAAATTGTGTGGAGAACTAATTCAACGCACCACACAAAAGAGCACTTAAAAAGTCTCAATTTCCTTTCTTCTTGCTCAAATTAAGTAAAAATACAAAACTAAACTAGCAGAGAATTAAGACACTTACTTCAACAATTCAATCCAACAAGGATCAAATGAAAGTACACTACCCGAACAACAAAAACAAAACAAGAACCAGCTCTTTTAATCGATTCACTAAATAAATACTTCACCACTACACCATATAAAATGTTAGAACTCATTTCAAATTGCCATAACCTTAACCAATAATTAAACCTAAAATATTATTCTCCTAAACCCCAATTCTGAACTCTGAACTACTTATTCTTCACAGTTAACCCAAGTTCACCTGCGACAATAACAGTAGTAGCCATATCCAAAAACATTCCATGCTCCACAACACCAGCAATGTTCAGAATCGCATCACTCGCAACCTTCAAATCACCAATACTCTTCTCAAAATACAAATCCACAATATAGTTCCCATTATCAGTAACATAAGGTTCTTTCTTCTCACCAAAAGTTCTCAACTTTGCAACACAGCCAGATTCATCAAACAGACTCTGAAGCGTACGAGCAGTATATTTCCAACAAAACCTAGTAACCTCAACCGGCATAGCTAAACCGCTCCCACCCAAATAGTTAACCAACTTTGACTCATCCACAATGCAAACAAATTTCTTGCAAGCACCTTCCACCATTTTCTCTCTCAAAAGTGATCCACCGCGTCCTTTCACCAAATTCAGATAAGGATCAACTTCATCAGCACCGTCGATAGCGAGATCAACGACAGGGTGAGTATCGAGATCCGAGAGAGGAATCCCCAACGACAGAGCTTGCTCGTGAGTAAT
This sequence comes from Lathyrus oleraceus, assembly GCF_024323335.1. NCBI lineage: Eukaryota > Viridiplantae > Streptophyta > Magnoliopsida > Fabales > Fabaceae > Lathyrus > Lathyrus oleraceus. The sequence continues at coordinate 473,461,499 of NC_066584.1, forward strand.
CGTTGAAGTCGGTATGCCAATGATGTTCGTGAGCTTCCCTTGCTGGAGAAGCTCGCCGATACGGTTGACAGCGTGCTTGGCAGTTGAGCCGGTTCCGAGGCCGAGAACCATGCCGGATTCGACGTATTCGACGGCTTTGTAGGCGGCGATTTTCTTCAAATCGTCTTGGGTGAGGATTACGGAGACGGAGGAAGAGGGGGAAGACGGCACGAGGAGACCGGCTTCCATGGCGGCTTTCTCGGAGGAGATGAAATGAGGGAATGGAATAGCCATGTTAGGTCGTCGGAGAGGAAAAAGGTGGCGGCGGCGGCGGTGGTAGTTGTGGTGGCGGTTGAAGGGATTGAAATGAACAGAAGGATAAGGTTTAATTAATAAACGGAATTGAATTAGGTTTTTCTAAGAAATAAAAAATGAGAAAATGGGGGGAAATGAAAGAGATTATGATTATAAGTTATAATCGTTAGGGTAAGGATTGAAGGGTGTGGTGAAGGAATGAAAATGAGAACGAAATAGGGTTTTGGGATTAGAACAAGAAGATGAGGATTGTTTGGCTGCGGAAGGAGGGAAAAGAGATTATTTATAAACGGGAAAAAGTGGTGGAATGAGAATAAGTGATTCAAACACTGCGTTTTGGTTTGAAGCGAAATTGACGCGTTTCGCGCGGTATCGAATATCTACTTACAATATCAAGAGATTCTCTATTTTCAGTCCTAATCTCCAACCACACGCCACGGAATTTTTATTTTATTCTTTTCATTGTAAAATAAAAAATGAAATAAATGAAAAAGTAATATATAAAGCTAGGGTGGTATATGGAAGGTATGGACTTTTTCTTTAAAAAATCATATATTAATAGTATTTTATTTAAGTTTCTAAAAATTATTTTGTTAAAAAATGTTTTTTATTTTATAATAAATGTTTATTCTAGTAGAAGCTTTGTATCTTTAGAAAATTATTTATGAGATACTAAATAAATAGCACATTAGAATTTTTTTAAAGCTTTGAATATTTTAAAATAATATTATTTTTTTAAAAATTTAAGACAAACTCATCTTAAAAGAGAAAATTTTATTCTTGTCCCAGTGGATAAACTTAAACTATTTTTTAACTTTTTAAAAATTAAATTTAAAAAATATTTTTTAAATAAAATTTAAAAAATAGTTTTACACTGTCATCCAATAAAAATTTATCACTCAATAATATCATGCCATATTTTCTATCTGATTTAGGAGAATACACAATAGTTATTATAGTTATCGGTGGACATGTAAAATTAATTTACCCTGAGCTTAAAAAATTCAGTTGATCCATGTAAATTAAGAGTTTTTGGTTTTGGTCCTTGTAAATTATATATATATATATATATATATATATATATATATATATATATATATATATATATATATATATATATATATATATATATATATATATATATATATATATATATATATATCATAACAAAATTTAATAATATGACACCTCCAATAATTCTTTAACGCATATCTGTATAACAAAATTCACCATTGAATTGAAAGATATTATCATATATATAATTTCTATAAAATTTAACATCAATCGAAAATCATTTGATATGTTAAAGAGAAAGATCAAAATTAACGATTTTGTTAAAGTTTTGTATGTCATTAATTTTTATTCATCTCATTGACATATCAAATGATTTTCGATTGATGTTAAATTTTATAAAGATGATTTATATGATAATAACTTTAATTCAACGGTGGATTTTGTCATACGGATGTATGGTGAAGAGTTATAGAATGTGCCATGTTACTAAGTTTGACACTTTAGTGTCATTTGATCATATTACAACAAAAACAAACAGGAAAACTCACAAAAAGCAAAGACCCGCCATGAGTGTTCCAAAGAATAAGGAAATATAAAGCACACAATTAGAAGAAACAACGCCTAGAGGAATTAGAGAACACCAACGACACCAGGAATAGAACAAGAAACCTATGAAAGATCTAGTTGAAGAAAGGCAAGCAAGACTACAAACAACAAAAGGAGGATAGTTGATCATCCAGCGCACCACAGTTTGGCGAAGCACTTGAGTGCGTCCTACTGCCATTTTAGCAACGAGAAACCAACACTCGGAGCAAGCGAATGAACCCACTTCCAAGACTGACAAATTTTCAAACTCATTGATGATTCACTAACAATCTTTCTTAACAGAAAATAAGTTTATTTCGCATCATCCAAATAGTTCAAACTAGTGAATGTCAATTGAGACCAGCCCAGAGGTAACCATCTGACATAAAATGGATGTGCATAATATTGATGAAGATGGGAGTATCCATGATTCTTTTTCCCTTCTTGGAACCATCAGATTTAGACCAAGGCTGCCAATTTTTTTGAAGTTCGAACTTTATCAAATGGATGTGCATAATGTCTCTTGCAATAGATACTTAAATGAGGAATTTTAAGAACCCCTTTTTTCCAACATAATGAGGAACATCATGGAGAATAATTTGAGTAACAACATTAATAATGTTGTTAAGAACTTTGTCACTACTGTTGAGGATGTTATTCTTATGAACAAACCAGTCAATGAATATGGTACTAAGGATGTTGATCTTTGTGACGTGTCTCTCGTTAGTATTTATGTCAACTGAGGATAACCCTTGAACGGATGCTGACAAAAGAAGCTTTTTTCTCTGAAGAGGATGATCAGCTGCTACAGGAAGTCATTGTGAAAGACAATGATAAATCTCTCTCATGTGTGTTGTTGACTTGTCAGACAACATGATGGAGCATGTTGTTCATTAGATGCAGTTTGACCTTGAGTTAAGCATGATAGAAGATGTTGGATATCTTCCTAAATTTTAAGCAAAGCTAATGAAGGATGATACAGGTGATAAGGAAGATGTTTTCCAAGATGTGACATACATCTTGAGTATCATAGTGGTAACTAAGTCCCCAACTCAAAAGAAGGACGAGCAAGTTGTTCTTGGTAACCATGAAGAAATTATAATGCTTCAATCAGAGTCAAATGCTGAAGCAAATGTCTTGGTCATTGTGTTCAACATTTAGAAAAAGGGTGGATGGCATAATGTTAAAGGGATAGGATTGTCAAACTAAATTTTGACATTTGAAGAAGTGGTTCATCTAGTGAAAGAAGTCTATGTGACAGACAATGAGAACCCCGTGATAAGTTACACTAGTGATGATGATAGTGGATGATTCCTTATTGTCAACAATATAATATCTTGGGTAAGAAAGAAGCAAATTAGTGTAACTTTATCTTCTGATGAAGATTAAAACACTACTACAGGGAGTCGTTGTAAGAAATTACTCTAGGTTAATAAAATGTTGAATGAGTGTAATATGGGCAAGATGTCTCTAACATTTTCTATTGAAGGCGTGAAAAACACAAGAAATGGGGGTTGAATTGTGTTTTACAAGCAAAAGCTTTTTCCAAAACAAAAACACCATTAACAAGTTTAATAATGAAGACATAAAAACACATAGATTTTTATCCTGATTCACTTGAAACTCAAAGTTAATCTTATCCACCTGCCAAGGTGATTTGCCTTATACGCAAGGATTTAATCCACTATAATCAACAGATTACAATAAACACAAAAAATAGACGGTGGCGGCGGCGGCGGTGGTAGATGTGGTGGTGGTTGAAGGGATTGAAATGAATAGAAGGATAAGGTTTAATTAATAAACGAAATTGAATCAGGTTTTTCTAAGAAATAAAAAATGAGAAAATGGGGGAAAATGAAAGAGATTATGATTATAAGTTATAATCGTTAGGGTAAGGTTTGAAGGGTGTGGTGAATAAATGAAAATGAGAACGAAATAGGGTTTTCGGATTAGAAGAAGAGGATGAGGATTGTTTGGCTGCGGAAGGAGGGAAAATAGATTATTTATAAACGGGGAAAATGGTGGAATGAAAATAAGTGATTCAAACACTGCGTTTTGGTTTGAAGCAAAATTGATGTGTTTCGCGCGGAATCGGATATCTACTTACAATATCAAGATATTCTCTATTTTCAGTCCTAATCTTCAACCACATGCCACGGAATTTTTATTTTATTTTTTTATTGTAAAATAAAAAATGAGATAAATGGAAAGTAATATATAAAGCTAGGGTGGTATATGGAAGGTACAAACATTTTCTTTAAAAAAACATTTTTATTATTTTAATAATATTTTATTTAAGTTCTCTAAAAATTATTTTGTTAAAAATAATATTTTATTTTACAATAAAGGTTTATTCTAGTAGAAGCTTTGTATCTTTAGAAAATCATTTATGAGATATTAAATAAATGGCACATTAGATTTTTTTTAAAGCTTTGAATATTTTAAAATAATATATTATTTTAAAAAAAAATTTAAGACATACTCATCTTAAAAGCAAATTTTATTATTATGTCTATTGGATTAATTTAAACTATTTTTCAATTTTTTGAAAATTAAATTTATAAAATAATTTTACACTATCATACAATAAAAATTTATCACTCGATAATGTCATACCATATTTTCTATCTCATTTAGGAGAATACACAATAGTTATTATAGCTATTGGTGGACACTATTAATTTATTAATTTACCCTATCATGACATATATATATATATTAGCAAGATCAGATAACATCAATGTGTCAAACTTAGTAACATGACACCTCTAATAACTCTTTAACGCATATCCATATAACAAAATTCACCGTTGGATTGAAAGATATTATCATATAGATCATCTCTATAAAATTTAACATCAATCGAAAAATCATTTGATATGTTAAAGAGAATGATCAAAATTAACGGTTTTGTTAAAGTTTTATATGTCATTAATTTTATGTATCTCGTTGACATATCAAAATGATTTTCGATTGATGTTAAATTTTATAGAGATGATCTATATGATAATAACTTTCAATCCAACGGTGGATTTTGTCATACGGATGTATGGTGAAGAGTTATAGAATGTGTCATGTTACTAAGTTTGACACCTTAGTGTCATTTGGTCATGACCCATATATATATATATATATATATATATATATATATATATATATATATATATATATATATATATATATATATATATATATATATATATATATAGAGAGAGAGAGAGAGAGAGAGAGAGAGAGAGAGAGACATTTGTTAAACATGTATGCTGATGTGGCAATTGCTTCACCCCACAATTGCTTAGGCAGATTCTTCTCTTTCAGCATGCTCCTTGTCATGTCAAGCGGAGTTTTATTTCTCCTTTCAACAAGACTTTATGATGTGGAGTGTATGGAGTAGTCACCTCATGCTCAATAGCATGTTCTCACATAACTTCTCAAACTTTGTTAAGTTGAACTCACCTCCACCATCAATTATGAGGATCGTCAACCTTTGTCCACTTTCATTTTCAGCCTTCACGTTGAACTTCTAGAACTCAACAAACACCTCATGTTTGAACTTAATGAGTGTTACCCATGTAATTCTTGTGAACTCATCCATAAATGACACAAAGTACTTGTTTCCTCCAATTGAGCGTACCTCAAATGGACCACATACATCAGAATTCACCACACCAAAAGCATGATTTACTCTTTGAGGCATTTTTTATGAGAACGGAAATATTTGTTGTTTTCTTTTCATTCATATATCACGTGATTTATCTGTTGCCACAATCTTGGGAATTCTATGTACCAACTTATTTGAAATCAGATGTCCTAAGCTTCTGTATTTCATATGTCTCAATCTCTTGTGCCACAACTCACTTTCCATTCAATACTTCTTGCACTAAGGTATTAAGTGTCTGCTGTTGAAATATTCACCTTGGATATTTTGTTTCTTCCCAGTTCAGACTGCATAATCAACTTCTCATTACACTCTATTAGCTAGAAAATTTCGACCACGCCAAAGGGAGAAATCAAAAAATGAGTGATCCAGTCGAAATCGGTCAGGAGGGACCTAAGCCAAGTTGAAGTGAAGTCGACAGAGGGGGGTGATCTTGTCAAAGTTGAAGTGAAATGTGCCATGATTGATACAGATCGTTGGAAGCAGAACATGGGGGAAGTTACTAGAGACGTGGGTTGACAGGGTGTGACGCGTTGCGCATCATGAATGGACCATAACCACCTAGCAGTTATTTTTTATTACTATTTGAGTAGATGTAATTTTCATTTCAGAGGGTGGCATTTGTAACATTGCAATAGGAAAACACTTAAAGTATCAAGCGTCTAAGAGAAAAGAGTTAACTTCCTGCAAAAATGTACACTTGCTTCCACATTTATTTCCAAACCATTTAACTTATCAAGTCAATTCATTTGTTTTGTTCATTTACGTCTTTCTCTTACTTTTACCCTTTTATTTTTATTGCACATTTTATTGAAAACATTTTTACTTGTTGTTCTATTGATCCAAACACTTTACCAACAAACACACCATACTCAACACATAATTAGTCCAGGACTTTGTAGTCGGTCTTGCAAGTAAACCTCGATAGGAAGGCTAGAGATTGTTCTCCCATTGTGAACAAATTGGCACACCTGGTGGGACATATTTTATTCATTATATGCAACTACGTAGTGGCAAAATGGCATCACCACGTCCAAACTAAGAACCGTCTTCGGGAGGAGACACAATTGTGTCGCAAGGGATCGATGTTGGTTATGGCACTATATATGTGGTTTCGACTGCATATATTGACCAATTTTAACACCACGTCAGCCTGAAACTCCAAGGTCGGCGATGATGGGGACTTCAGGGCAATATATGCCCAGTTTAACAGTGCCCATGTATAGAACGCTGGGAATGCCAACTAATTTTATGGCAAGTATGCATAATACCAGTTCGACATTTGGCGAAACTCCATCGTCGCCATTCCCACGCTACCGGGGGTTAGGGCCTTTGGAAAACTAATTTGGTTGACCCCCAGGTTTAAGATTTTCGTCTCAGTCAATCCCAACTTTCACATCTAGTTTTGTCACAGTCATGAGACAACAGACGGATGAAAGCAATCACAAAATGGTCCACATGCTGGCTCAACAAATGAGTATCATACTGAGACCTTTAATTCAGGATTCAACTTAGAGTTACCAACAACCGGCAACTCAGATGACCCGAATAAGGGATTTCCTAGGGGCTCCCAGAGCGCAAGTTCGTCAGACTCCCCCACCTCCACCTAGACTAAAAACCCCAGTCCGGCATGAGGAGATGATTGGTGAAACAATTGAGCAAGAATACCAAGAAGTCGGGCCAATAACTAGGGTGGCCCGAAGGGCTCCCGTTGTATTAATTAATAAAAATCAGGATCCCAACCATGCGGTCAGGAAGGTTCGACAAGAGGCAATGGTTGGGGAAAAAAACTTAGAAGCTATTGTCGAACGGATCATCGTTCGAAACGGGATAAACCCAGGCCGACATATTCTTCTCCCTTACCAGATTTTGTTTTACAAATAGAATTGCCTAGGGGGTTCCAAAATTCACCAAGTTCTCTGGATACACCGAAGAGTCTACTATCGAACATGTTGTCAGATATCAAATCGAAGTTGGAGAAATAGCAAACAATGAGGATTTGAAGTTGAAATATTTTCCAAGTTCTCTCACAAAAAATGCGTTCACGTGATTTACAACGCTACCTCCACAATCCGTCCAGACATGGACGCAGTTAGAGAGGTTGTTCCATGAATAGTTTTACATGGGACATTCGAAAATAAGTCTAAAAGAACTAGCCAGTGTCAAACAAAAGACTGATGAGGCAGTCGATCAATACCTCAACAAGTTTAGACTTTTGAAGGCTAGATGTTTTACTCAAGTCCCTGAGCACGAATTAGTCGAAATAACTGCAAGTGGTATAGACTATTCTATCAGAAAGAAGTTGGATACACAGTATTTGAGGGATATGGCGCAATTAGATGATAGGGTTCGACTCACCAAATGCTTGAAAGCCGAAAAGACAAAAACTGGTTGATACCATAAGAAAGAGAAAGTGTCTTATATAGCTGTTGATGAATACTCTTCTGACAATGAAGAGTTTATCGATGAAATCGAGGTCAACGTGGTTGAACTCAAGCCTGGACCTCCTTACACATGTAAAGTATTAAAACCATCAAATGGGAAAAGTCCCATCGAAGCACAAAAAATAGATAAATACGTTGCTAAAACTTATACGTTTGATGTGTCTAAGTGTGACGAGATGTTTGATTTGTTAGTTAAAGATGGTCAAATTATTGTTCCTCGGGGTTTAAAGGATCCCCCTTTAGAATAGAAAAAGAAAAGGGGATTTTGTAGGTTTCATAACTTTCTTGGTCATAAAACTTGTCAACATGTTCTTTTCAGGGATTTAGTGCAAAAAGCTTTGAAAGAAGGCGGGCTTCAATTTGGCGAAAGGCCAAAGATGCAAGTGGACTCAAATCCTCTAAAGGTTGAAGAAACCTTATACTCTGGACCTTTTGAGTGCATGATGGTGGAGACTACTGATGGTATCATGGAGTCTCTGGATGCTGAGTCTTTAGCTGAATCCTTTGAGGTATTGATGGTTGAAACTACTAATGGTTTCGACAAGAGAACTGAAGATGAACTAAAAGTGGTTTATCCTCAAGCGGGTGAAGACCTGACATATTTCCAGGATAAATGCAAAGTGAGTGGGTCAAAAGCGGTACTATGCTCAAGGTGTAACGTTGTGTTCAATGAGAAAGTCATTGAAAGATTTGAAGTTGGCAAAGGAAGGCACAAAAAGAAGATAAGCCTATTATTCCGAGATTTGTGTTCGAAAAACATGGAGTACCACGCCGAAATGAAGAATACAGGAGGCAATTTCAGCAACCTCGACCAAAGACTTTCCTTCCTCCATAAGATATCCCAAAGAAGAAGTGGGTGGGATCGGTAAACCAGAAGGGGGGCAAGAGGTCAAAGTGGGGAGTGCTCGATTTGGAACAAGAAGCAAGCACTCCATAGAAGAAGGTCGAACCAAGAAGTTATGTGGTTTCTCCTAACTATAAGGGGAAAAACCCATGACCAAAATACAATGGAGGCGTTGTTAGGGACCAATTAGTACTACTTTTTATATCATTTTATTGGTCCCTTTTACCAATTTTTGATGTAATTACACACTTTTTATTCTTATTAATTCGTATAAATGCAATTACGTTTAATTTATTTTGTTTTGAATAGTTATTTCACATTTCTATTAGTTTTGTAGAATTTTTGGATGAGAAAGCTTTGGATTGCAGCATCATAATTTGGAAGATTTTGGATGAAGCTTGCAAAGCAAGGAAACTGAGGCAGCTTCAGTTCGCCCCGCGAACAAAGTTCGCCCCGCGAACTGAATGAGACAGCATCAGTTCGCCCCGCGAACAAAGTTCGCCCCGCGAACAAAGTTTGCCCCGCGAACCCTGCGAATCCAGCAAACTGATTTTTGGGTCAAAAGTGCTGTTTTGAAGGCCAGCTGGTTTTGCCATTTTGGTGTTTGCCTTGGAATAGCTTTTCTGCTTTGGATGAGAATGACCAATTAGGGAAATGTCAACCCTTTTTGTAAAGAAAAATACATTATTCTAGGGCATTCATTCATTATCATTCACACATTGAGATATTTTGTAAGGGAGAAAACAGAGTTTTCTCTTCTTTAACTTTCTGCTTTGAACAATGATGATGAGGAGCTAAACTCCCTTTTGTCAAGATTGGAGGTAGTAGCTATTCTCATATGTTTATGTATTCCATTTGATTTATATATATGATAAAGATTGTTGATGTATTGAATACTGTTTTTGCCCTAAGTTGAAAACCAGATTTGAGTAGTTGTCGAGACAGATTATTTGAGTCTTGACATAAAACAGATTTTCAAGTAGTGAATAAGTTGTAGAGATAGATTTATTCATTGCTCTTCTTTGGTATTAAACATTAAAGATTGTTATATTGATAGTTAGGTGGAGAGATCGTCTAAGGATCAATATAGTGATTATCACGATATCATTTAGACATAAATGACTTTGAGAGGATACTTGAACATCATCAATAATCTTAAATCTATATAGTTATCATAAGGAAGCATAAACATTTGAAATAGTGAACTCCAATCTTGCCAAGCTTTTATATTAGATTAAAACCATTTTACTGTTTTTAGTGATATTTACTCACAAGATAACTTTCCAACCAAAACAACCTTGTTACTTTCTAAACTTATAACATTTGGATTATAGAACGGCGGTAATATCAACCAATCTCTGTGGATACGATATAAAATATTTGCCGAAGATATACTTTTCAACAAATTGGCGCCGTTGCCGGGGATTGGTGTCGATATTACAAGCATTGCAATAATTCTTTGTTTTAAGTTGTGTTACATTTATTACTATCCCTCTTTTGTTTCACTTGGTTTGTTAGTTTTGTAGATTCTAGTGCATGCGAGGAAAAGCGACCGAGGAGCAACTTCAATTCGATCCTGAAATTGAAAGAACACTTCGGAAGCTCAATAGCAAAACACGAAGAAGAAGGAAACTAGCCGAAGAGAGGAACCGGAGAGAAGAAGCATCTACTTCCGCACTTGTTCCAATCGAAGAAGTGGTTGTAGAGGCTTGTGAAGGAAACATGGCGGAGGATAATCGTACCGAAATGTCCGCTAATAGTCCAAGAAGAAATGCTCAATTTGCCCGTGGAGGAAGAAATACGGAGATGAAGACCGGAATCCTCCAACTTCTCTATGCAAATCCATTCACCGGAATGGATCATGAAGATCCGTATACCCATCTCATCAAATTCTATGAGATTGCGGGTTCTACGGGAATAGACGAAGCGGGTGAAGAAACATTATTCAAGAGGATGTTCCCACACTCCTTAGTGGGAAAGGCAAAAGAGTGGTACCTTGATCAAGAATCAAGAGTGATGACGGATTGGAATTTGTTAGAAGAAAAGTTCTTAGAAAGATATTTCCCTCAATCCCGATTCATGGAAGCCAAAACGGCTATTGCAGTATTCACTCAAGGAAGCAACGAGTCTTTAAATGAGGCTTGGGAAAGATTCAAGTCAATGTTGAGAAAATGCAAGGGTCATGGTTTTGATGAGCTCACTCAAATCCATATTTTTCTAAATGGGCTCCAATCAACTCACATAACACTTTTGGATGCTACCGCAGGTGGCTCTCTTATGTCAAAGAATGCGGAAGAAGCTAAAGTCATTATTGACCGGATGGCACTCAATGATCGTCAAACTCAACATGACCGTAGTCCTTCACAACGTAAATCGGGAGTTCTTGAGTTAAATACCAATGACGCCATTCTTGCTCAAAACAAGCTACTCTCTCAACAAGTGGAGTTGCTTACTCAACAAATGGCCAAGCTTCCACAGCAAATGAAGGAGATTCAAAGTTCTCAAGTTCGACATCAAGTAGCATGTTGCGAGTTATGTCAAGGAGATCATCCTATTGGTTTCTACCCTCCACTAGAAGAAGTGAGTTATGTGAACAATCAAAATCAAGGCTATCAAAGGAACAATCAAGGTTATCAACCATCAAGGTTCAACAATCAAAATTTTCAGCAGCAAAGTCCTTACCAACATCCAAATTCTCAAGGACAACAATCGCAAGGAGGAAATTCAACGCTAGAAGACACTCTCCAACAATTCATGCAAACCTCCATGGCAAATCAGAAGAGCACCGAGGCAGCAATCAAGAATTTGGAGAATCAAGTAGGTCAGCTTGCAAAACAATTGTCGGAACAAACTGCAGGATCTTCTTTCTCCGCTAATACTCAAACTAATCCAAAGGAGCATTGTAAAGCAATTTTTACTAGAAGCGGTAGAGAGTTGGCAAGTAAAAAAGGTGAGGAAATTACAGTTGAGAATGATATGGATGCTGTGCTGGAAAATGAGGATGTGGCTTGTGAAAAAAAGAAAGTGGCAGAAACTGCTCAGTTCGCGCCGTGATCTTTCTTCGCGCCGCGAAAACAGCAGAACCAGCAATTGATGGAAGAGCAGCAGTGTGAAGCGAAAATGAAGAGAGAAATTGAACCAAGAAAAAAGAAAACAAGAGACAAAGGCGTGAATGTCATTCCAGTTCAACATCTACCCTATTCGCACGCACCATCAAAGAAGGATAATGCTAGACACTATGCACGGTTCATGGACATCTTCAAACAACTCCAAATCAACATTCCATTTGCTGATGCATTAGAACAAATGCCACGATATGCTAAGTTTATGAAGGACATTCTTACAAAGAAAAGGAGACACGTGGAAGACGAAACCATATTGCTTGATGCACGGTGTAGTGCCATCATCCAAAAGACTCTCCCAAGGAAGGAGTCCGATCCGGGCCGAGTTGTTCTACCGGTAACCATTGGAAACACATACATTGGAAATGGGTTGATTGACTTGGGTTCTAGTATAAATTTAATCCCCCTCTCCATTGTTAAAAGATTGGGGAATGTTGAGATTAAATCGACAAGGATGACTCTGCAACTAGCCGACAAGTCCACCACTTCACCATACGGAATTGCTAAAGACATGTTAGTGAAAGTGGACAAATTTTTGTTTCCGGTGGACTTCGTAATAGTAGAGATGGATGAGGACCGTGATGTGCCCCTAATTCTTGGAAGACCTTTTATGAAAACAGCCCGGATGATGATTGACGTAGATGATGGACTAATGAAGGTAAGAGTGCAAGACGAAGAGGTGACCTTTAATCTTTTTAAAGCTATAAAGCATCCAAATGACAAGCATGATTCTTTCCGAAATGATGCAAGTGAAGAGAAATACCATGATGGAAAGGTCCGTCACAAGGAGTTTCATGTCGGACAAATGGTATTTCTTTTCAAATCAAGGTTGAAGTTATTCCCTGGTAAGCGGAAGTCAAAATGGTCAGGACCGTTCGTTGTCAAAGAGGTGCGCAATTATGGAGCCATTGTGATCGAGGATCCAAAGTCACAAGAGAGTTGGACTGTAAATGGTCAAAGACTCAAAGTCTACCATAGTGGCGACGTAAATCGTGATGTGGGTGTCGTGTCTCTATTTAATCCGGGCTAATCAGTGGATCGTCGAGCTCTAAACGACGTTAAACAAAGCGCTTGTTGGGAGGCAACCCAACGTTGTAAGTTTGCATTTTAATTTTTTTCTGCTGTGTGAGTTTCTGCTGTGTTAAAATTTTGAAAAAATTGGGTTCTGTTTTTTACCGTTCGCCCCGCGAACACTGTTCGCCCCGCGAACTGAATTCACAGCTTCAGTTCGCGCCGCGAACAAGGTTCGCCCCGCGAACAGTGAATGGCAGAACCAATTTTTTTGAAATTTCCTTCAGTTCGCCCCGCGAACTGAAAAAAAAAAAAACTTTTGTTTTATGTCATTTTCGTTTCATTTCTATTTTCACGAACTTAGGAGATTCTTTCAACAACCTCGCTACTCCACGTCCAAACCTCCAAATTTCAAAACTTCCCCTCTCCATTCCCTTCCTAAGAGGATTTTGTTGATTATGCTAAGTGGCCTGAGGGCAAGCCAATTTTTTTGAGGGGTGCAGGAGGTGGTGTAACCCATGGCGATGAGTTGAAGGAAGATTGAGGAGTTTGTTGAATTTTAGAGTTTGTCTTGATAATTGCATGAATACTATTTGAGATTTAAGTGTGTTTTTAATCAACTTGGTGTACCAACATTTCTGTTAAATTGTTCTTACTCTTAAGTCAAGCTTAAAGCAACCGAGAAATGATCGCAAAGAAAGAAGCATAGGACACTTCGAGTGGTGATGATAAGAAGTAGTGTCGATATTTCAAGGTACACTTTATCGCTTTCTAGACTTAACATGAGTAGTTTGATGGTTTGTGCAAATTTCATATCATAAACTCATTGAAATGTATGTCATCTTTGAATCAAAATAGGACTTAACCATTTGTGAGGAAGCTTTCCATTGTACACTAAAAAGCGGGAAACCGAGCATTATTTTAACTCATTCTTATCATGCTAAATCATGCATCAATCTATTTTTGTGAAAATTTTGAAAATGATAGAGGCATTGTTTGTGAGAAAAACCACTCGACCAAAAAGTTTGAATCAACTAACCTTGTGAGGAATAATCCTTAGTTAAACCCCTTTGAGCTTAGTTTAGGATTCATTTGATTGATCATTGTAAAATCAATTGAAAATTGTGGAATAAATGAATCCTAATTTCTTTCGTATCAGTTGAAACCTCAAACCGAGTTGTTTGCAAAATTTTGCCTTTTGCTTATGTCTAAGTAGGGAGCATTATTGAATAAATTTGGTTTTGGAATCTAAAGTTGGGGAGAGTAAAGTGAAAAGTTGATTAGAAACTTGGAAAAGTGAATTTTTATGGAAGGGTGAAAATTTGAAAAGAAACAAGAAAAAGAAAATACCCTTGAAACCATAGAGCATAGAAAAAAGATTAGAAAAAGAAAAGCAAAGAAAATGCTCATGGTTGTGTGGAGTTGAAAAGAAAAAGAAAAAGAAAAAGATAAGGATCAAGGAAAGGGAAATTGTGTAGAGTTGAATGTTTGGGAATGCTCCCTTAGGATAAGCAACTTTGTTGAATTCTCTTAATCATATCCTTTCTTGTAACCTAAGCCACATTACAACCTTTGAAAGACCTCTTGATTCACATTTTTCACATGATTTGGTATTTGTTGTGATAACCGCATGATTTGAGTTGTTGTTGATTTAATTGCTTGGATGAGTGAAAGTAACCCTTCATGTTATTCATCATCATTATGATGTATGTGTAAGTTTGATTCAATTTTGACATATATGGCTTTGAATTCCTTGGTATGGTTTTTGCACTTTACCATTTCCTTTATTCATGTTTTGTCTAGAATTGAGATAGGTGAATTGAGAAAATGCCAAACGCTTTTGAACCATTTGAATGTCCTTGGTAAATCCTTGTTTCAATCTTTTGTGTCATTGCTTTGGTTGTAAGGGTGGAAACTTTTGTTTAGGGACAAACAAAATGCTAAGTTGGGGAGAGTTGTTAGGGACCAATTAGTACTACTTTTTATATCATTTTATTGGTCCCTTTTACCAAGTTTTGATGTAATTACACACTTTTTATTCTTATTAATTCGTATAAATGCAATTACGTTTAATTTATTTTGTTTTGAATAGTTATTTCACATTTCTATTAGTTTTGTAGAATTTTTGGATGAGAAAGCTTTGGATTGCAGCATCATAATTTGGAAGATTTTGGATGAAGCTTGCAAAGCAAGGAAACTGAGGCAGCTTCAGTTCGCCCCGCGAACTGAATGAGACAGCATCAGTTCGCCCCGCGAACAAAGTTCGCCCCGCGAATCCAGCAAACTGATTTTTGGGTCAAAAGTGTTGTTTTGAAGGCCAGCTGGTTTTGCCATTTTGGTGTTTGCCTTGGAATAGCTTTTCTGCTTTGGATGAGAATGACCAATTAGGGAAATGTCAACCCTTTTTGTAAAGAAAAATACATTATTCTAGGGCATTCATTCATTATCATTCACACATTGAGATATTTTGTAAGGGAGAAAACAGAGTTTTCTCTTCTTTAACTTTCTGCTTTGAACAATGATGATGAGGAGCTAAACTCCCTTTTGTCAAGATTGGAGGTAGTAGCTATTCTCATATGTTTATGTATTCCATTTGATTTATATATATGATAAAGATTGTTGATGTATTGAATACTGTTTTTGCCCTAAGTTGAAAACCAGATTTGAGTAGTTGTCGAGAGAGATTATTTGAGTCTTGACATAAAACAGATTTTCAAGTAGTGAATAAGTTGTAGAGATAGATTTATTCATTGCTCTTCTTTGGTATTAAACATTAAAGATTGCTATATTGATAGTTAGGTGGAGAGATCGTCTAAGGATCAATATAGTGATTATCACGATATCATTTAGACATAAATGACTTTGAGAGGATACTTGAACATCATCAATAATCTTAAATCTATATAGTTATCATAAGGAAGCATAAACATTTGAAATAGTGAACTCCAATCTTGCCAAGCTTTTATATTAGATTAAAACCATTTTACTGTTTTTAGTGATATTTACTCACAAGATAACTTTCCAACCAAAACAACCTTGTTACTTTCTAAACTTATAACATTTGGATTATAGAACGGCGGTAATATCAACCAATCTCTGTGGATACGATATAAAATATTTGCCGAAGATATACTTTTCAACAGGCGTTACCAGCAAAACAAGAAAGTTGGGAAAGAGGCTCCGACTTTGCAGTTGAAGTCTGTCGAAACCTCTGGACAGAAAAGGCAACTCCCAAAAGGAGTATGGACGGAAAAAGGGAAGATTGTGGAAAATCAGACAATAGCCATGATTGTTGGCCATGCGGGAAGAAAAGGGATAGTATCATCTCAAAGAATGAAATGTTCTCTCAGATTGAAAATAAGAAAGAACCTGAGAACATGATGCAGTCCAAGGAGGAAGAGCCTGAATACTCTCCTCAGTCGAATGAGGAGGAACCTGAGTATTCTCCCTAGTCCGATGAAGAGTTCGATGATGATATGTACGATGATACTAATGATGAAACTTATGGTGAAGATTTCATCATTAACTACAACATCATATCAATGTTGCCTGCAGAATATGATATGGTATCGGAAGTCTCCGAAGCAAAGGAGGACTTCATGCCAGACGAAACTGTTGGAGGTAAGCCACTATGTTATTACGTTATGGATAGTGGCATGATCGATGATCAAAAATCCATGTTCGAAAGGCCTAGACCAGGGATGATGTACCATCTGAAACCTTTGTTCATAAGGGCAAAGGTCGATGGAATAACAGTGAATAAAGTGTTCGTAGATTGAGGTGTAGCTGTCAACTTGATGCCTTACACTTTGTTCAAGAAGATGGGGAAATGCGATGATGATCTCCGATAACACAATATGGTTTTATCCAACTACGAGGGAAAAATCAGTAACATACTTAGGGTTATCCAAGTCGATCTAGCTGTTGATACAACCATACGATCAACGCTTTTTATGGTAATAAACTCTAGAGAAAATTCCAACCTGCTCCTAGGACGGGAATGGATCCATGGAATAAGATCAGTACCATCGATTGTACATCAAAGACTAATAATCTGGAGAAAGGATGGCATCATTGAAAACATTGAAGCTGACCAGAGTTATTACATGATCGATGAGGCCAAGGGCTCGAAGAAACCTTTCGACCAACATTTGGCAAACATCGCGGCTTATGATGACGAATCAGGGTCCTACACTTCAGTCAACACAGGCCGTGTCCTGAATCTCGATCCCGACTACGGATTCATCTGGGATGCTGAAGAAGAAACGGACCATAAATGGTAATTCCACGTACAGGGTGGCCTGCAGTCAATGGAGATGACTGCTGAGTCAGAACGTTTGACTCAAATTTCGGCCTATTTGGCTGAGAACAAAAGAAAGTCGGCTCTAGAAGATGAGAAACTATAAAATTTGGCTATCAAAGCCGAAGATGAAGAATGTGAATATGGTCGACAAGGTCAAATAATAACTTCAGAAAGTTGGAGGCTTAATTGCATTTATGACAATGAGCCTTTGGGGTTTGAGAAAAACCCATTGAATGAGGTGCAGAGAATTCAAGCACAAGACCAACTTGAAGAGATAGATCTAGGAGATGGAGTCACAAAAAGACCAACATATATAAGCATAAGAGTTGGGTCAAAGATGAAGTTTAAACTGATCGAAGTATTGAAAGAATACAGAGA
The DNA here is from genome assembly GCF_024323335.1 of Lathyrus oleraceus. Lineage (NCBI taxonomy): Eukaryota > Viridiplantae > Streptophyta > Magnoliopsida > Fabales > Fabaceae > Lathyrus > Lathyrus oleraceus. Next base: position 473,479,152 of record NC_066584.1, read on the forward strand.
CTATTTTACCTAGAACTATGGCGAAATGCCCCGCCTGGATCGAAGTGTGGTGGAGCACCGATTGCTTATTCAACCGGGAAAATGGCAAGTGAAGCAACATCATCGATCGTTTGCTCCAGAAATCACGATAAAGATTAAACAGAAGATCGAAAAAGTCCTCAAAAGCTGGTTCATCAAAACTGCAACGTATGTCGAATGGTTAGATAATATAGTACATGTTATTAAGAAGAATGAAACTCTTAGAGTCTGTAGATTTTAGAGACTTAAACAATGATACTCCAAAATATGAGTATTTGATGCTCATGGAAGAAATTCTAGTCGATTCAGCCGCAGGCTTTGAATACTTGAGTATACTTGATGGTTACTCTGCTATAATCAAATTCTCATAGTGAAAAATGATGTTCCCAAGACGACATTTCGATGTCCTGGAGCTTTGGGAACATACAAATGGATTGTGATACCATTTGGTTTAAACAACGCCGGAGCAACCTATCAAAGAGCCATGAATGCCATATTCCATGATTTCATTGAAAATTTATGCAGGTATACATTGATGATATTGTGATAAAATCTTCATCTGAAAATGATCATCTGGATCATCTTCGACGCTCATTTGAGAGGATGAGAAAATATGGATTGAAAATTAATCCATTAAAATGTGCTTTTGGTGTACATGCAGGAGACTTTTTAGGTTTCCTAGTACACAAGAAAGGCATCGAGATCAACCAAAACAAAACAAAACCAATTTTGGATCTCAAGCCTCCATCGACAAAGCAACAACTTCAGTCTTTGTTGGGGAAGATAAACTTCTTGAGAAGATTTATATCAAATCTAAGTGGCAAGACGAAGGTGTTTTCGCCACTACTCAAGATCAAAAAGGAAAGTGATTTTCACTGGGAAGAAGAGCAGCATGAGGCTTTCGACGCCATCAAGGAGTACCTCACAAAGCCTCCCATTTTATTACCCCTTAGTAGGAATAATAATATGAGTTTGTATATTGATGTTTGGATACGACCATAGGAAGTATGTTAGCTCAAGAGGATGACAATGGTGTCGAAAGACCCATGTATTACCTCATTTGAATTTTGATAGATGTTGAAACTAGGTACAATGTGATTGAAAAACTAAGCATGTGCTTGTACTTCTCATGTATGAAATTAAAGCAATATATAAAACTAGTGGATGTTTATGTTCCATCTCATTGTGATGTTATTAAACATATATTGTCTAAACCCATTCTACATAGTCTAATTGGGAAATGGGCGATAGCATTAACAAAATTTTCTTTAACATATAGGCCTTTAAGGGCTATGAAAGGCCAGATAGTGGCAGGTTTTATTGTAGATCACACTATAGTCGAACCTTCACTAAACATGGTTGACACGAACCCTTGGAGGTTATACTTTGACGGGTCAAGTCACAAAAATGAACAGGAGTTGGGATCTTAATATTATCCCCACAAGACATTCTGACGAAGTTCAAACGTAAAGTTGACGGAAAGTGTTCCAATAATGAAGTAAAGTACGAAGCCCTAATAACTGGTCTCAAAATCTTAAGGGACTTAGGGGCCAAGAAGGTCGAAATAAAATGGGATCCATAGCTAGTGATCAGACAAATCACACGAGAATACAAGTGCATTAAAGAAAATATGTTGATGTATTTTGCAACAGCGACACAACTATTAGAGTGCTTCGAGGTTGTCAACATCACGTATGTGCCCATAATGGAAAATCAAGAAGCCAACGGGTTAGCATAAATTGCCTCTGGATACAAGGTATCGAAAGAAAAGCTCAAGGATTTTATTGAAGTAAAATAAAAGATGGTGTCGAAGATCTCGCTGTCACCTAATATGGCAACCCAAAAACTGGGGGCGAAGAGGTCTTCAGCAATAAATTTCTTCAAAAAATTTGAAATTTTTGCAAGACACGAAAGATTGGAGAAAACCAATCATAGAGTACTTAGAAAATCCATTCGGAAACACTCACAGGAAAATCAAGTATAAAGCTTTAAGCTATGTACGCATAGGAAATAAGTTGTTGAAGAAAATTCTATAAGGAGTGTTGCTAAAGTGCCTTGGAGATACAGAAGCATACTTGGCAATGTCTAAGGTACATAGTGAAACATATGGGGAACATCAAGCTGACCATAAAATGAAATGGATATTATTTTGACAAGGTGTTTATTGTCTAAGTATGTTAAAAGTCTGTATTGATTTCGCCAAAGGGTGCCAAGAATGTCAGATGCACGCAAGCATCCAACGTGTACCAGCCAGCGAGTTGCATGCAATTATCAAGCCTTGGCCCTTTCGAGGGTGGGCATTAGATGTCATCGGTGAGATTCGACCGGCCTCGTCGAAACAATAAAAGTTTATCCTAGTCGGAATAGACTACTTCACAAAATGGATAGAAGTTATCCCTTTGATAAAAGTGTGTCATACCCCAAAATTTGCCCGTTAATCTTGCAAGACATTTTTCAAGGCACTCTAACTCATTTTTTAAGGCATTGATCTTAAAGGAACAAAGACCCAACACACAGGTGGTCAAATCCAGAAAATGGCTTAAAATGGCTTGCTCGTTAGGTGAGCCAAATCATTCGCCTAGCGAACTCTTCGCTGCGCCACTCGCCTAGCGAAGCTTGCGAATACCAGAATTTTTGGGCTTCATTCTGAGCCCATCAGGTCACAAAAACTATTATAAATACCAAGACCTCATTCAGAAAAAAGGGAGATCAGTCAGAGAAAAGGACAGAAGGAGACGGACAGAAACCCTAGCAAGGAAACCCTAACAGAAGCAACCAAGCAAACCCTGGAGGCTAACCAAGAGAATTTAGAGCAACCCTAAAGGAAACCCTGAAGGCAACTCATCTGCACAAAGGTTACCTCCGCCCAACTCAATCCGACACCAAGAGTGATCTGCCAATTCAACGTTGCAATTCAATTGCAAATAGGTTTGCACTACCATTACCGCTTTATGCTCTTAATTTACATGTGGCATTATGATTGAATTTATAAACACATATTAGATTTTGCATATGGGTTTAAGTATATATGAATGTGCAAAATAATGTCTTGAATGTTTAACCATGTAATTTCTGTAATGGATGCCATAGGGTTTGGAGCTCGCTGAAATCGTACTGTTCTTAAATTCAAACCCGCAGCCGTTCGCTAGCACATCGCTAAGCGAACCTGTAGCGAGTGTTCGCTAAGCCCTCGCTAGGCGAGGCAGCAGCGAACGTGACAGTCGCTGACTTTTCTGTTCTAATCTTTGCTCATATGACATGTTTTATCATAGCCATGCATTGTTTACCTGACCCTATTACTGTTGTGATTCCTTTTGTTTGGTGCAACTCTCGATTGCACCCTGATTTGGTGTTCTGACCTGTTTGCTGAATTTTGTAAGGGTTCACATACTCCCGGAAAAGGTAGCTTGCTAGGTATTCCACTTTATTTGTGGGATACCCTTATGGAGATTCATCCTAATTACCTAATTGATTACGATATGGAGATTCATCCTAATTGCCTAATTGATTATAAAATATTGCCTTTGAATATGTGATCTTGGCCCTCTCTTTGTTGCCTTACGAAATTACGGTCATGTCCCGCGAATGTGGGGATAGACTTAGTAAAGACCCTTCGATTAAATCATCATGTCTCTATAAGATAAATCATAGTCCCTCGGATGCTGCCTGCGAATATATGATTTTGTCCCTCGATGACCCGTCGCTGTAGCCTACGGTTAAATGATGATCGTCCCTTCGAATGCTAAGGTATCCTTACAAACGTTGCCTTCAATGGCCAATCGATGTCCCTTACATCCAAAGGACAAGACTACTTACTTCTCAATAGTAAGGACAGTTTTACCCTCATAAGGATAGGAAATACCTATAAAGACCTGGGTAGGTATAACTCTTAATTGCTGACTCACGACTTAAAATATTTTTCACACCCCACAAATTTGCAAAATATCTATTAGAAAATCACCACTTGGCATACATTCGTACTAGGATCATTGCCAAGTTATATTTTTCTAAACAACTTTCAAAATTAAACGAGATAAATACTTTGTATACATTCGTACAAGAATCATTACAAAGTTAAACTCTCTCTTCAAAACATTTTCTAAGCAGTTCACAAACACTTTTTTTTTTCAGACAAGAAAAATAGCATAAGTGATCAAGTAATTAAGAGCCCATGGATAACCATGGATACAAAGGGTGCTAACACCTTCCCTTTGTATAATGTACCTCCCGAACCCAAAATCTAATCAAGGTCTTTCCTGTTCTTTTCCGCCTTTCCTTATTGGATAAAAGAAAAGTCGGTGGCGACTCTTGCTAACCGCGACATTTGCTTTCCAAAGTAAAAACACAAAAGTCCAGTTCACCGTATGACAAAGTGGATCAAGAGGTTGTGATCGAATTCATTCAAAAACACATCATGAATAGGTCCGGGGTTCCCGAAACCATTACTACAGATCAAGGCTCAATTTTTGTGGGTCAAAAGATGCAAGAGTTTATTGTTGAAACATGGTTCAAGTTGGTTACTTCCACACCTTACTACACCCAAGAAAATGGCTAAGTCGAGGCAACCAACAAAGTGATAATTGGTTTAATAAAAAAACACGTTGCCAAGAAACCTAAGAATTGGCACAAAACATTAGACCAAATTTTATGGGCTTGTCGAACATCCCCAAAAGAGGCAACGAATTCAACGCATTTCCGTTTGACATTTTGGAACGATGTTGTGTTTCCAATAGAAAATTGTTTACAATCAGTTAGGTTGCAACGGCAAAACGACATCCCGTCGCAACAGTATTAGAGATTGATGTTCGATGAACTAACTGATTTAGATGAAGAAAGGTTGGCTGCAATAGGCATGTTAATCCGATAAAAGGCGTGTGTGACCAAAGTATACATTAAAAGGATTAAGATGAAAACCTTTGTGATAAATGATTATGTTTGGAAAGTAATTTTACCTATGGATCAAAGAGATCGAACTTTAGGAAAATGGTCACCAAAGTGGGAAGGACCATTTCAAGTAATCCAAACGTTTACTAACAATGCCTGCGAAATTCAGGAGTTGGGTATTGATTGAAGAATCTTGAGGGTAAATGGGAAATATTTGAAAAAATATAAACTTATGCTACAAGAGATTCATATTAAAATGTAGTGAAACTGATCATTAATTATAAAAGTCAAGATAGCATACAAAATGGCCAATCAGCGCTACAATTGCCTCGACAAAGAATTACATCAAGCGGGAAACCTAGACTTAAAGTCTTAGAAAAGGGTCTTCTCATGACCAATTATGCTGTCAAGGAGGCTTTTCTTCTCTGGAAGTTGTTTAATCCTTTCTTTAATTTGAAGGGCCTTTTCACAGTGTGCAATCCCTTTAAGAATCTCCTGGTCGACGACATCTTGAGTAGGAAGAGGTTCAATCGTATCCAAAGAGGCCTTTTGTGCTTCGACCTCGACAATCTTCTTAGTAAGTTCAGCTATTTAAGCTTAATAATATGAGATTTGCTTATCGAAGACTTGTTGTTTATTGAAACGTTCATGTTTCTTGACCTCAAAGTCATTGCGTTTTTTCTCACAAACTTCACTAAAATCCCACTCTAGTCTCATCTCGTTGATATTCATTTTAATTTTAAAATCATCATTCCGACAAAGAGCTAGGTCCTAGATCAGTTGTGTGAATAAAGCTTTGAACTCAATCAAGTATCTAGCAACCAGAGCAGTAAGCTCGTGTCGGGCAAGTTTGTTGAGCAGCTTGAGGATGTCGTGCGCCAATGGTTCTTCTTCATCGATGATAATTAGAATCTCACGCTCAAACAAATAATAATTTAAATTTTGAAGTTTGAGAGTGACAGTGGCATCCATTCCTGGAGCATGTACGACAGTCGAAGAAGAAGGTTGAGCCTCAATCAATATTTGGCGAAGTTGCTGCAGCTTTCTTAGGGCCTCTGTTGGATTCTATCGTTTCATGGACAAAACCTCTTCTGGAGTGAAAGTGCTAAAAGAAGTACCTTCGTCAGCAGCGGTCGAAGGGGCCTGAGTTTGTTGAGTGTCAAGATTTGTTGAGCCTCAGGCGACACACTTCGAAACTCATCTTACCTTTGAGGACTCGAGAGAGTAGTAGTCTCAGCTGGTTGGTTTTCAACCCTCACATTGATTGTGGGCTCAATAGGAGTTGAATCATCCGTATGTACCTGTAACAAAGAAGTCAGGATCCATGTCGTAGAATAATTCACGGGGTGGCGAAACAAGGGGAGTCAAATACCTGGGGAGCCACGTGTTGTAGGGAAGCTAGAGTATTTTTTTGTTTGACCCTTGGGTGCAAAGACTTCAGTAAGATCATCGGGAACTGAGGTCTTTGCAGTAGAAGAAACAATTCTTGAAGAAGTTTTTTTGGATGTAATTTTCTTTTTTCTGGCCGGAATAGGTAGAGTAGCTGGTGGCGCCTTTGATGTAGGAAAGATATGGGAATGCGTGTTGCCATCAGAATCTTCACTATCGACCGAAGCTGCCTCTTCAAGAACCTAAGTCATAAGATACGTAAGAGGGTGAATGAATTTAAAAACATCATGAAACATTAAGATACAAAGTACCTTTGGTTTCGGAGTCGAAGGCGCCTTTTGTCTTTTTGAAGGTTTGCTTGGGGCTGACGCAGTAGTTGGAACCCTCTTTCGACCCTAGAAGATAAATATAGAGAAAGAAATAAGTTGTTATTTTGCTTCTCAAAGAAGGAAAAGGCGAGGGAATAATGGTTACCTTCTTTGTTTAGGCCTCGTCAACATTAATAATTTGGATTGTTTCATCGGGAGCGTTGGTAGTCGGCGGTGGAGCACGCGTTTCGCCAGTAAGAGTATAGAAAGCGTCGATCATGTGTTGGAGAAAAAGTGAACTAGGAAAACATTGGCGTTGGTAGTCAGACCACCACTCGTTGAAGTCTTTCGTTGTCAAGAAGGATTATTGGAATTTGAAGACTGGTAATTCGAGGTGCTGAGTCGACTTGTGAAATCTTAGGCAAGCTTTATGGCCTTCAAAGTTCAGTGGTCGAATAACCCATATAATGTCAATCGAATGAGACATCAAAGACTTTGGTAACATCTGGCTCATGCCAAATTATTGAGCCACTAAGTTAGGTTGGTAGCTCATGAAACCATATCCCTTTGACCCCGTCTCTACCCTGAAGGACAGTAGTGTATGAGTCAAAAATGCCTTCCATACAACACTCGATTATGCTGCAGCTTGGGGAGAATCACCAAGGAAAGGATTTTTAAACCATTTTAGGCCAAAGATTCGATCCACAAATGAGGCCATACCTGGAACAAAGGAATTGACCTCGATGAACATATTAAGATGCTTCATAAAGAGGTGTTTGTTGGGAGTCTTCTGACATGTCATTAAAGCGAGTCTTGCACCTTCAACTAGTTAATCCTGGTTCAAATGCATTATATGCTCCGACACCGGATAACCCAATTGGTACTCGAAGATGGCATTTAACCAATGTTGCAGCAACCACATATGGCCAAACAAGTTCAGAGCCTTTGGAGTAGAGTGGAAAATTTTCAATTTTAGGGTCGCAAACCCTAGAGAATGGTACAAGGAGGCTACACAAAGTTTACCTAAAGAAACCTATTGACCTTCGTGGATTTGGATTGCCAGGCTCATGTAGCTCTTAGCTATTTGCATAGAGTCAAGATAGAATGCATAATACGAAAGCTAAAGAGCTAGAAATGAAATATGCTCTTCATCAGACACTTCGATAGAATTTTGATCATGGTGGTCTTCGATATAATTCTGAAGGATGACACGACTGAAAGAAAAGGTGGTTTTTGTCAGAAGCATAGGGTCAAAAGTTTCTCCTAAAGGTGATAAGCCTGTAATATCCACCACGTCGAAAAGAGTTAGCGTCAACATACCACGGGGAAGTTGGAAGGTATTAGTCGAACCTTCCCAAAAATACATCGAAGCAATCAACATGTATGGGTTGATTCGATGGGTGTGCCTCGAGATATGGATAGCGTCGAAAATACCCGTTATCCTCCATTGATCTTTGCATTTGCGTTGAACTTTATTAAGCCAAGCCACATAATCCTTATTTCCAGGAGTAGGCATCGACCTGAAAACTCTGGCCTTTGGGTCCATGAACTTCACGTCGATGGTACCATCCTTCTCAAAAGATGGTGGAAGAGCAGGAGTAAAGCCAGGAAAGTGGGTTTGAACATTTTTTGGTTGTGTTTTGGTGTTTGGATACGGCCCATGGAAGGCAATGAGTTTGTCAGCAACTACAAAAGGGATAAGCATTTGGCGTTGCCAGATTTTCACCACAACCTCATCGGTGGATGTTGGCTGGGGAATAGGTTTCAAACTTTCTGCTTCAGTAAGTTGGAACGCGATAGGGTTGTTTCCAGTGTTGAAGGTGGCTATGTCCTTGGTGTTAGTAGAGGAAACCATTGTAGTGAAAGAAGGAGAAAAATGAGGAGAATAATATCGCTTTGAAGAATTGCAGGAAAAATGCACAGATGAATAAGCAGAAAGAAAATGGTGAACATGAAAAAGTGGTATTTATAGGCAAACAGAATGGAAACCAATGGTCAGTCGTTTGACGACAGCTGTCTGACTCAGTGGTAGTGGGAAAGTTAGTAGATTTAGTTGAAAACCCATGACCTAGGAAGTAGCTTCTAATGATGGTATTTTTCTAGGAAATCGTGGCGCAGAAAGGAATCATCATTGTACAGAGCATCATTAGCGATTAGACATCCAACCGGAATTTGGGAAAGTCAAAACACCAAGTTTCTCGATCGAAACTGGCCTTTTAAGGGGGCAATTTGTTAGCTAGAAAATTTCAACCACGCCAAAGGGAAAAATCAAAATAGGAGAGATGCAATCGAAATTGGTCCAACGGTCATGAAGGACCTAAGCCAAGTCGAAGTGAAGTCGACGAAGGGGGTGATCTTATCGAAGTCGAAGCGAAACATGCCATGATTGATACAAATCGTTGGAAGCAGAACATAAGGGAGATGTGGGTTGACAAGGTCTGACGCGTGGCGCATCATGAATGGACCATAACCACCTAACATTTTTTTTATTACTATTTAAGTAGATGTGATTTTCATTTCTGAGGGTGGCATTTGTAATATTGCAATAGGAAAACACTTAAAGTATCAAGCGTCTAAGAGAAGAGTTAACTTACTGCAAAAATGTACACCTGCTTCCACATTTATTTCCAAACCATTTAACTTATCAAGTTATTTCATTTGTTTTGTTTATTTACGTCTTTCTCTTACTTTTACCCTTTTATTTTTATTGCACCTTTTCTTGCAAACATTTTTACTTGTTGTTCTATTGATCCAAACACTTTACCAACAAACACATCATATACTTAACATATAATTAGTATATGACTTTATAGTCGGTCCTGCAAGTAAACCTCGATAGGAAGGCTAGAGATTGTTCGCCCATTGAGAACACACTCATATAACTTTAAGAGATTGTCATTCATGGTTACTGAAAAACCTTTTTCAATCAACTGACCTACACTAATCGGATTTCTATTCATACCAGGAACATAACATATATCCTTGATTAGTACAGTTTCGCCATTGTTCAACTTAACTCTAACATTACCTATTCCTTAAACACTCAGATACTCATCATTAACACATCTGATCTTGGTCCTTTTTCTAGAGTCAAAATCAACCAGCCACTACTTGTTTCTGGTTAGGTGATTTGAGAAGTTGGCGTCCATATACCACCAGTATACCATTGATCCACCTACAATCTCAGATGCCATAAATAACACAAGTTCATCATCAGAATCTTCTCTGTCTATGTTGACTTCTTCACCCTTGATAACCTTGTTTGACCAGCAATCAACAACAAAATGGCCAAACTTGTTGCAACTGTAGTATTGAACCTTTCTCTTGTCAAACATTTCCTTTCCCTTTTGAACATTATGATGTTTCTTATAAGAATTAGAGATTTTTGACTTCTGAACACCACCATCATACGTCTTCTTATTCTATAACCATGCTTGCTCCTGGTTCTTCTTACCAGAAGAAGCTTTCAGAGACTAAACTTTTAGAACATGTTCTAACTTTTGTTCAGAGTTTCTTTCAGTCAGACACGACTCATGTGCCTCTAAAATAATATGAAGCTCTTCAATTCTATTGGTGCTGGTATCTTTAGAGTGTTCTATGGCTGCAACTATGTAATCAAATTGAGGAGTAAGTTGCCCCAATACCTTTTCAATGATTACTTGTTCAGAGACTGTTTCTCCACAAGACTTCATCTCATTAGTGAACACAATCACTTTGGAGATGTAATCAGGTACCTCCTCATTGTTCTTCATGTTGAGATTCTCATATTGCTTATGTAGGTTCTGAAGCTTGACCTTCTTCACTGAAGTGTCACCACCATAGCACTGTACCAGTGTATCCCACGCCACCTTCGCCATTGTTGAATCAATAATTTTCTCAAACACCTTTGCATCCACACACTGATGGATATATAACAATGTCTTTTGACATTTCTTCCTCATTTCTTGTTGTGTAGTTCTCTGCGCTGATGTTGCATTTTCTACAACCGACGTGTAACCGTCATTGACGAGATCAAGAACATCTTGAGCTCCAAACAAACACGCATCTGAATCAACCATAAATTCCAGATCTTTCTGTCAAATACTAGAAGCTTTGTGTTCAAGCTACCTTTTTCGTCGTTCATCTTTGTTCTTGTGCAAATCACTCAGTTCTCACCAACACTCATGTTTACCAAACCCTGAGAATCAAGATCTGTGATTCTCTCCGATTTCAAACTTCAATTTAACGCAAATTTCAGAAACAAAATCAATCACACACCCCACTACAGTCGTGTTTCCCTATGAATCAAACCGAAATTCTAGATACCAAATATTGAAGTTACACCTCCATTAATGCACAAGAAGCTGAAGAAGGTGAAGAATAATTTGTAGAGAATTGAGAAAACAGAGATATAATTATGTAACTAACTTTCTAATTTGAAAATTGCAAAACTGAAATCATTACATTTGAGTTTATATAAACACCTAAATTCATATAAAACTAAAATGCAAATGAAATTCAAAATTAAACTCACTTGAATGTTGAATCACATAATATATATATATATATATATATATATATATATATATATATATATATATATATATATAATTATATATATATATATATATATATATATATATATATATAATGTTCGTTGCAAATTAAAATCCACAACACAATTATTACATTTTTACATTTTTGCTTTTATCATTGTCCTAAATGTAGTATAATAATTGTAGAACTTAGACAAATATTCACTTTAATCTTTAACACATCAACACTCTACCATTGAAATTGAAGACCCCGTTCCCAAAGCCATCACCAACCTAGTTCTGTCTCCAATATTTTCAAGTTGAAAATATTCTACCAATTATTAGTCAACGTTCAAAGTCTTTGGGAGCCCTTTACTAAATTCTCCTCTTTATAGTACTTACATGGATCACAAAATTGATCGGTTAAAAATAAATGTGCTTAATTTAATGACTTTGTATTGTTCATATTATTTTTTATAGACAATTCAAGATTCTTTGTAGAGTAGCGTCCGTTTATAATAAATGGAATAAAAATTTGATATATTCTTGATGGCAATGATGTGGTGCCAAACAAGGCGTGAGGCTTGCTTTTATTACGACCGAATCTCCGCATATTCCTCTTTCATGGATATCATATTTTATACCGATAAGATTTTCTTTTTCTTTCAATTTATCATATCGTCCACTTATAACTATAACTATATAAACTAATCGTTTAAGTAGAATGAAATTATAATAGAAAATATATATATTTTTTCCAAAATATTATGAATAAAATATAGGTCAATTGAAACATGGAGGACAAACAAATATATTCTCATTTATATACATTCTCTTTTTTTTATATATTAAAAACGACATTCATTCAAATTGATATAATACAATGAATAATACAAATTAAAAATCGCTATAAATTGAATAGGATGAATCTGCGAACAAACTCACAGCATTCCCGTTAATAACATATAACGACAAAATGCTTACGAATGTGACAAAACCTACAAATATGATGAAATTGAAATGCTCAGAATATTCATGTCTTCGAGTCAGCAGCATTGACAACGTCAAAATCATTGATTGAATATGCACTGAGTCGAAACTAATATGTCAATCTAAACCAAACAAACACCGCACCAAGACGGAAAATAAAATAACTCTGCAAAAAGATGACGGTCAACACACCGTCACACTAAGACGACGGAATCACGAAGAAAAAACTAAAAATATATGCGAAATCACTTATTTGAATGAAAAGGAAAGGAAAAGGAATTTAGAGGGGTGATTTTGAATAAAAAATTGACCATAAAACTACCTCTCTTTAGTGAATGAAAAATGAGAAAACTAGGGTTGAGGAAAGAAGGAAGGCGGCTTCTGCAAAATTTATATACACTCTCTTAAAGTTCATAAAAAATTAAGATGGGTGGATAAAGTAAAGGATTTGAGAATTTTTTTGACTCAATCCGACAAAAAATTGGACTGGTTGGGCAATAAATTATGCATCCGTAAATTTTAAAAGTGACAAAATATTGTATATATTCCGTTTAAATTTACACTTGTCAAAATGTGCTAAAAAAACAGAGCAATGTAGGAAAATGGAAGAACATGTATGTTCATGCTAAGAACACTAGTTGAATAACTCATTTGAAGTTAGTTAGAAAGAGTCACAATAGGCGAATTCTTCGTATGAATTCAGTCTATTTTTTTAGTTTGAAGTGTGCTCCTTTTGTACTGATACCCCCAACCTGATACATGACAAGGGATGCAAATGCAATCAAATGCTATTCAATAGTCATAATAGCTAATTATCCGATAATTAATGTGCTAGGGAGATATGCCTGGGTATACTGACGTTTGTGAATGCAATATGCTCTTAATGTATTTTGAATGATGTCAAAACTAGGTTGCTTAGATCTTTGTGTATTTGGACCTTACAATCTCAAATGTGCATCATCATCATCATAGAACATGTAAGACTAGATTACATAAGCTATCACATGCCCAAAATATGAATTTTTCACAAAGAGTCATGCATGGGTCGATACATACTGAGTGGATTTTCAAAGAATTTGTGTTTGCCTCAAATGGGTCGATACATCCTGCGCATAGGTTGACTCATTCTTGTCTGGATCGACACAATCTGAAAGGTGTTTTACAAAGACTTGCCACCGCCTTCAATGTATCGATACATTGAAGGAATGAGTCGATACATTGAGCGAATGGATTGACTCTCCCGTGTTTAGAGTCTACTCATTCTGAAACATTTTTCTCTCAAATTAGCTAATGCCTCAAACATATCGACTCTATTTGGCCTCGTATTTACTCATTCAGCTGATGTATTGACTCATTCCATTTTAGAGTCAATAATTCTGTACCAAACTTTAAAAATTGCTTTTTGGCTAAAAATTTGTTTACTCATTTCTTTTCTACACTCACACATACATATAAATACTCATTCATGCATCATTTCTAAGTGATTGAATCCTGAAAGATACAAAGAATTATCATCATCTTCAACCTCTCTTCACGCATTCATCAACTACATATAATCATTTTTAATTGTTTGTTGGCAAGAAAAGATTGATAAGGTCCAATTTAGGATTGTGTAATCGAATTGGGTTGAGATTTTTTTAGGGGGATTTAAGGATAAAACCTTTAGAGTTTTTACTCCAAGATCAAGGGTTGATTTAGAGGTTTTTGCACAAGTCTTGTCAACTTGGATTCATCCGAGCAAAGGATTTGAAGAACTGAGGTTCATACAAAGGAGTAGCGGTAATTGGAGGGTCAATTGAAAAGCTTGGGGAAAGATTTCGCAATTTGAATTTAGCCGGGAAAAGGCTTTGAATAAAGGAAGGTTCGATCAAAGGAGTAGCGGTAACCAGAGGATCATATTGGAGATCTTGTGTTACTTGATCTTGCTAAGATAAATGGTAGAGAAAGAGCTAGGATTAACATCAAACATAGGATTTAAGGTTTGCATTTTTACTACTTCTCTTGTAAACTGATATTGCGAAGGTTAATTATAATATCTCAATTCAATTTCGAATTAAGGGCATACCTACCCATAGTGAGGACAATTGGGGAACTGCCTAAACAAATCTTGGTGTTCTCTCTCTCTCTCTCTCTCTCTCTCTCTCTCTCTCTTTTTCTCTCTCTCTCTCTCCCTCTCTCATTTCTCTTTTGTGTTCTAAAACTTTTTATGCAAAACCATTGCAATTTATTTTTTATAACTTCAACACAAAGAGAATCAAGCTTGGTGTATTGCACACAGAGTGCTCGATAAAACTATTGCACACCAAGTGTTTGACAAAACTCCTTAGTCAAGTTTTATTTTTACTTCTCAATGGAAATCGTTTATCTTAAGTGTGATTTATATTCAAACAAACTATTGAACTTGTTGATTGGATTTTCTCATCTTTAGAATACTTTATATTACGGTTTGTACACATATCCGATCCTACTAATATAGGTTCGGATAGACGAGAGTCAATCCAAATTCGTTTCCGCTTGCCATAGAAAAATATTTTTAAAACATAATTTTAATAAGATAATTTCCATTGGGCGATCTATTCACCCCCCCCTTCTAGATCGTTGCTCTCGTTTAATAACGTCACATGATAAATGTACCTAAATGTTGGTTTGGGGTATCCCGCTCTTGAGGCGGCCTATATCGCACCTAAGTTTGAACGTGAGTTGTGCCTAACTTGATCTTAGACACGACCCACCATTTTTGTGCTTAAGTGACAATTGCGGGATGTACATAATCCTTGTTGTGTGAACTATTGATATGTGCAAGTATACATAGTCAAATAGTAGCAAGTAATGTAACATTAATAGTATTGATCTCACAGAGATTGTAATAACTTAAATGTAATAACTTAAATTAATTCTCACATTAAAATCGTGTGAATAGCCATAAGCTATAATGCAACAACAATAATGGGTTGTCAAAGTTTCAGGTTGAAATACAATAAATGCTAAGTAATGATGAATAAGTTAAATCAATAGTAAGAGACATGTTGGATATTGATCCATCTAATTAAGTTTATATTTTGTGTCTGTATGATGAGATATGTCATGACATATGAGGCAGAAAGTGATCTAGTTGTGTATGTCTACAACATCAAGGCATATGCTTTAAGTCAAGGGAACAACTCTCGAGGTTTCACAATAACATTAAAGCATGTTTGTATGCATCTTCTGATTTCCCCTATGGTTGTAGTCCTTTATCTCTAAAGTGACTAATATAGTGAATATGTCTATCATACTATTTTCAACCATATTTACTTATGAAGTCTGTTAGTTAATAGATCTCTCAACGCTTAACCAATTTTTACCTATTTCTAAAGTGATCAATCAAATAAACAAATGTATAATATTATTTCACATAGTAAAATGCATCACCTCAAACCACACCATTTAACACGAAATACTAATTTTCATTAAAGTTCACATCGCTCAACATAAAGAGGTTTAGATCACGATGAGAAAAAGAAATACAACAACACAAGTTCTTACATTAAAAATTTTTAAACATAAATTAAAATAAAATATAAACCTAAGTATGATCCTTTAATCCTTGCAATCCTTCAACCAATAGTAGGCGAGTTCTGTCAGGCCAGGATGCTTAACACTTCTTCAATGGAGGGAGAATGGAAGGGAATATTCACTACTAGTTCAAATTTCTCCTTCTTATTCTTTAATAAGATGTTTCTCAAAGGAATTTATCAAGTCTTTCAACTTCTGAACCTCTCTTCATTTCGTCCAAGAGGTTCCTTTTAGGGTTATGTCTTGTCATTGGTGTTGGTGTAAGCCCTAGAGGCCAATACTTTTGGTACTTGTATCGAATTATTTATTAATAATAAAAGGCATTTTCTTTATTAATGGTTGATTAATAAAGTCCCTGGAATAGATAGTCCATTTAATGTATTAAGTGTGACTTAATCATGAGAACACATTAAACATAAGGACACTATTCTTAAAGTATCCGTAGTCGAGCTTTAATGAGAAGTGGGATAACATTAAAGCATTAAGACTATTATGTTTGTAGACTGATGATCACATCTCATGGATCATGGATAAAGAGTTATCAAGTCTTAAACATAGGTATGAATATTAGGAGTAATATTTATACCGGATTGACCCGCTATGAGAATACTATATAGAAAGTTATGCAAAGTGTCATAAGTTATTCTCATGGTGATAATAGTGTATACCACTCTTCGACCTGAAACCACTATGGATCCTAGATGTAGAGTCGAGTGCTTTATTGCTGATCCAACGTTGTCCGTAACTGGATAACCATAAAGACAGTTGATGGGTACTCCACGAAGCATGCTGAGGGACATGAGTGTCCTAGATGGAATTTGCCAATCCTGCGTAACAGGATAAATGTCTATGGGCCCAATATTGAATTGGACAAGGGTGACACGGTCTATACCTTGTGTTCAATATAGACATAAGGGCAAAGGGGTAATTATACACATAATTATTATCACAGGAGGTTTTGTCAGATCACATGACATTTTCGTGACTTGGGTAGCAGTGATGTGTTGCTAGATACCGCTCACTGTTTATTATGTTAAATGTGTGATTTAATATAATTGCCAACGTCGCGAAAACCTATAGGGTCACACACAAAGGACGGATTGATGAGAGATAGAATAATTAAGGAACATCGTAAGGTACGGTGCACTTAAGTGGAAACGAAATATGGTAAGGTACCAAATACTTTAAGTGATTTTGGCATATTATGAGATATGGGCAAAATACACTTAAGTGGGCTTTTTGGCTTGAAGCCCACACAAGTGGTTCTATAAATAGAACCCCTTGGGTAGAAGCATTGATACTCCACTCAGACAGAAATTCAAGTAGAGACTTGGAATTTTGTTTCCCTCTTTCTCTCACTCAAAGCCTTCATTCATAACAGCTAGCACTGCGATTGAAGGAATCCGTTCGTGTGGACTGAGTAGAGACGTTGTCATCGTTCAACGTTCGTGATCGCCCCGTGGATCTGTATCAAAGGTTTTGATCATTATCAGAGATCTGCACCAAAGGTTTGAATCGCCACAAGAGGTAACGATTCTATCACTGATCATGCCCATTCGTAAGGATCACTAAATGGAGAAATTTTTAAATTCCGCTGCGCCTTGGATGGCTATTCTCCTACAGTGGTATCAGAGCCACTTACGAAACCATGAATCTGATATCTGTTTTTGTTCTATAATAATATGATTAAAACAGAATGAATCATAAATTAAATTGAGATCGATCAAGTTACATATATGTGATATATGTAACCCTGATGCAAAATACATTATATATGATATAATGTTCTTGTTTCGTTCATTCAAAAACCTCGATGATTGTTTTCCTTTGAGCGATCAATGGTCGTTTGCTTCTTGATCCGACATTAGTATGGTGAAGCAATGACGTGTTGATCAATCATACTGAATTAACAATCGAGACGTGTTTGACGGTCTGAAATTGGTGCATTAGGGTTAGTAACGACACAAAGGTTGTGTTGTCAGAGAGTTATGCGATTGGGGTTTGAACGCACAAGAGTTGTGCTTCCTAAACACTTTTTGGAACAGTGTTAACCGGTTAACGCGTATGGTTAACCGGTTAACGGAATGCGAAATAAAAATTTTTGAGTTTTCAAACAGTGTTAACCGGTTAACGCTTTTGGTTAACCGGTTAACGCAAGACGAAATTCAGTTTTCTGAGTTTTTCAAACAGTGTTAACCGGTTAACGCATATGGTTAACCGGTTAACGCAAGGCAGAAAAGAATTTTCTAAAAGTTTTCAAACAGTGTTAACCGGTTAACGCATATGGTTAACCGGTTAACGCAAGGAAATTTTCACCCGTTCGGCTAACTCAGTGCTTTAAAAGTGTCAAGTGTTGATACGAAAAGCGACATCGATTTTAAATGAATTGTTCATTAAAATATGATGATCGGTCGTCGAAATTTAATTTGATTTTAATTAATTAAAGGAATTAATTATAATAATAATAAAGTGTTTATTATTGTCTTGTGGTGATCGGTTATGGCCTTAGTTTTTCTTTGTTTGATTTTGGGTTTTAAAATACGACCTGCGTGTCGTGCCTCTCTCTTAATCTCCAAAATATAACTTCTTTTCTCATCTCACTCCCTCGTATGTAAAACGAGTTTCTTTCATGTAATGTAATGATATGAAGAAAGCAAAGAAGTCAGTGCCAAAGGAAGACAACCTTGAAGATCTTGCTTGGAGAAGCTTAGATCGTTGTAGGTTAGCTTAGGTTCTCTCATTGGCTTGGGAGAACAATTGCGCTAGGGGCCATAACTGTTTCATTTTGTTTGTATGTATGTTGATGCATGTGAGAGACGGTTTATATGATAAACAAGCCGGTGAGATCAGAAAATTGCAATTCCCTCAAAATTAAATATTAAGTTTATGCTTTCCAAGTTTTAACACTCATCAAGACTAGTAATGGATAATGTAGGTTTCGCCTACGCGAGGTGCATGATCTATATATTAGTAACGTGCGATGGGATAATTGTAATATCCAACTGTTAAAACAATGGGTCAAACTTAACTAAACAAATTATAATAAGATTATATATATGTTTAGAAGCAAGAGTTGGGAATAATCCATATGATGGATTGGAATAAGGAGTTATTCACCCAACTGAAATTTTCGAGAGTTGTATGAGATACAATTGGAAGGAGTTCCTACCTAAAATAACCTAGTTTTGTGTAATCCGCCTACGCGGACTTAGAACGAAGTGAAATATGGATCTCGACCCACTAGAAAATCTTCCAACGGGATTTTCCGAATCAGATGATGAGGGTCATTTGTTTTGAGTAAAATAGTGGGAGCATATTTAATTAAAGGCCTAATTGAATATGTCAATGATACTTATATTTTCATTAATCCTTATGTAGATTAACATGACAGCAAACACCTCTAACAACATCCTGCGATCAATCCTTGATAAGGAAAAATTGTCTGGGACAAATTTTCTGGATTGGCACCGAAACCTGAGGATTGTCCTCAAACATGATAAAAAGCTGTATGTCTTGGAGACACCTGTTCCTGAAGAGGAACCTCCTAGTTCTGCACCTAAGGCAGAAAGAGATGCTTATAAGAAGCATGTCGATGATGCCAATGAAACTGCGTGTCTCATGCTGGCTACCATGAACTCAGAATTGCAAAAGCAACATGAGAACATGTCAGCGTTTGATATGATCGAACACCTGAAGTTGCTCTATCAAGAGCAAGCAAGGCATGAGAGGTTTGAAGTTTCAAAAGCCCTTTTTCAAAGCAAGTTAGCTGAGGGAGCCCCTGTAGGTCCCCATGTACTCAAGATGATTGGGTATGTGGAAAACCTTGAGAGATTGGGTTTTCCCCTCGAAAAGGAACTTGCAACTGATTTGATCTTGCAATCGTTGCCAGATAGTTTCAGTCAATTTGTCCTAAATTTCAATATGATTGATATGGACAAATCTCTTCCTGAACTGCTCGCCATGTTAAGAACTGCCGAGCAGAATCTGAAGTCAAAAGGGAAGTCCATTCTGATGATCGGAAATGGAAAGAGACAGAACAAAAGGCCCACTAAGCAGAGTGATAAGGGGAAGGGCAAGGAAGTTGCCAATCCCAGACCCACTGCTGCTTTGAAGCCTAGTGGAGGTATAGCAAAAGAAGGCACCTGCTTCCATTGCGGTAAGACCGGACACTGGAAGAGGAACTGCCCAAAGTACCTGGAAGATAAGAAGAATGGAGTAGAGACTTCAACTTCAGGTATTTTTGTTATTAATTTATCTATTTCTGCATCATGGGTATTAGATACTGGATGCGGTTCTCACATTTATACAAATGTGCAGGGGCTGAAAAGAAGTAGAGATTTGGCAAAAGGTGAAGTCGACCTACGAGTTGGCTATGGAGCAAAGGTTGCTGCTTTAGCCGTAGGAACTTTTGTATTGACTTTACCTAGTGGTTTAATAATTCAGTTAGAGAACTGTTATTATGTACCTGCAATTAGCAGGAATATTATTTCCATTGCTTGTTTGGACAAGTTTGGTTCTTCATTTATAATAAAGAACAATTGTTGCTCAATTTATTTGAATGATATATTCTATGCTACTGCACAAATGAACAATGGACTATATGTCCTTGATCTTGAAATGCCTATTAATAACATTAATACAACGAGGTAAGAATATTAAAACTCTTCGATCAGATCGAAGTGATGAGTATTTAATCCTAGAGTTTGATGACCATCTGAAAGAGTGTGGGATCCTATCCCAACTTACTCCTCCTGGAACATCCCAATGGAAGGGTGTACCTGAGAGAAGAAATCGAACCCTGTTGGACATGGTCCGATCCATGATGAGTCACACCAATCTTCCAAACTCCTTTTGAGGACATACACCATTGACATTAGCTTACACACTTAACCGTGTTCCATCCAAAAGGTTGAAAAGACACCATATGAGATATGGAGTGGTAAGAGACCACATATGTCTTACATGAAGACTTGGGGTTGCGAAGTTTATGTGAAACGACAAATTTCAACTAAGCTTAAGCCCAAATCTGACCAATGCTTATTTGTGGGGGTATCCTAAAGAAACAAGAGGATATTACTTCTACAATCCTTCAGAGGGCAAAGTGTTTGTCGCTCGAACTGGAGTTTTCCTATAAAAGGATTTTAATTCCAAAGGAACCAGTGGGAGGAAAGTAGAGCTTGAAGAAAGTCAAGAATCACAAAGCATCGATACACCTATGGAGGAATTAGAGCAGGAAACACAAGTAGTTGTGTAAGAGCAACCTGCTCAAGTAGAACAAGACCAGCGTAGGTCAGGCAGGATACGTCACCTACCTGAGATATATGGATATCTGATCAAGGTGATGTATTACTCATGGATCAAGATGAGCCTGTGACCTACTCATGGAATCTTCGCCTTGATGAAACAGTAAAACTGTATGGATTCATCAAGAACGAAGATGAGCCTTGTGTCTACAAGAAGGTTAGTGGGAGCATGATCGTATTCCTGGTATTATATGTAGATGACATATTACTCATTGGAATCGATATCCCTACCCTGCAACAAGTAAAGTCTTGGTTGGGGAAATGCTTTTCTATGAAGGACCTGGGTGAAGCAGCCTATCAGGATCTATAGAGATAGATCATGAAATGCTTGGCCTAAGTCAGAGTACATAGACAAAGTGCTGAGACGCTTTAATATGAATGATTCCAATCTGGTTATGTGTTTTGCTTAAATGGTGGCACTGTGAGCTTGAAAAGTTCAACGCAAGATGCAGTTGCTGATTCTACAACTGAGGCTGAGTATATTGCTGCCTTAAGTGCAACAAAGGAAGCTGTTTGGATCAATAAACTTGGCATAGTCCCTAGCATTGTGGATCCCATTGGTCTCTATTATGATAACAATGGTGTTATCGCACAAGCTAAGGAGCCTAGATCTCACCAACGATCCAAACACATACTTAGGCGTTGTGCAAAAATATGTAAAGTACCTACACTCGATAATGTTGCTAACCCACTGACAAAGCCTATTGCGCAGTAGAAGCATGATGGCCATACTAGATCAATGGGCATACGGGGTATGCCTGATTGGCTCTAGTGCTAGTGGGAGATTGTTGGTGTAAGCCCTAGAGGCCAATACTTTTGGTACTTGTATCGAATTATTTATTAATAATAAAAGGCATTTTCTTTATTAATGGTTGATTAATAAAGTCCCTGGAATAGATAGTCCATTTAATGTATTAAGTGTGACTTAATCATGAGAACACATTAAACATAAGGACACTATTCTTAAAGTATCCGTAGTCGAGCTTTAATGAGAAGTGGGATAACATTAAAGCATTAAGACTATTATGTTTGTAGACTGATGATCACATCTCATGGATCATGGATAAAGAGTTATCAAGTCTTAAACATAGGTATGAATATTAGGAGTAATATTTATACCGGATTGACCCGCTATGAGAATACTATATAGAAAGTTATGCAAAGTGTCATAAGTTATTCTCATGGTGATAATAGTGTATACCACTCTTCGACCTGAAACCACTATGGATCCTAGATGTAGAGTCGAGTGCTTTATTGCTGATCCAACGTTGTCCGTAACTGGATAACCATAAAGACAGTTGATGGGTACTCCACGAAGCATGCTGAGGGACATGAGTGTCCTAGATGGAATTTGCCAATCCTGCGTAACAGGATAAATGTCTATGGGCCCAATATTGAACTGGACAAGGGTGACACGGTCTATACCTTGTGTTCAATATAGACATAAGGGCAAAGGGGTAATTATACACATAATTATTATCACAGGAGGTTTTGTCAGATCACATGACATTTTCGTGACTTGGGTAGCAGTGATGTGTTGCTAGATACCGCTCACTGTTTATTATGTTAAATGTGTGATTTAATATAATTGCCAACATCGCGAAAACCTATAGGGTCACACACAAAGGACGAATTGATGAGAGATAGAATAATTAAGGAACATCGTAAGGTACGGTGCACTTAAGTGGAAACGAAATATGGTAAGGTACCAAATACTTTAAGTGATTTTGGCATATTATGAGATATGGGCAAAATACACTTAAGTGGGCTTTTTGGCTTGAAGCCCACACAAGTGGTTCTATAAATAGAACCCCTTGGGTAGAAGCATTGATACTCCACTCAGACAGAAATTCAAGTAGAGACTTGGAATTTTGTTTCCCTCTTTCTCTCACTCAAAGCCTTCATTCATAACAGCTAGCACTGCGATTGAAGGAATCCGTTCGTGTGGACTGAGTAGAGACGTTGTCATCGTTCAACGTTCGTGATCGCCCCGTGGATCTGTATCAAAGGTTTTGATCATTATCAGAGATCTGCACCAAAGGTTTGAATCGCCACAAGAGGTAACGATTCTATCACTGATCATGCCCATTCGTAAGGATCACTAAATGGAGAAATTTTTAAATTCCGCTGCGCCTTGGATGGCTATTCTCCTACAATTGGATCATAGGCCTTATGGATATTCCTTGTTTTAGCTCAATAAACATAACACATTCCTTCTAATTTTCTTTATATCAGCTTTATGTAGTAGAGTTCCAGCATGCATAGGATAACACGTCATGTGGTAGATATGTAGTGCAGATAGACAATAATGCACATACTTCTGTGTGTAACAACTTTTGCAGAATTTTGTCTTGTAGTGCTTGATCTTATCCATCCAAGTCTTCAACTCACTAGCACTTCAATCATCACATTATTGACATGTTTGCCCCAATGATATGGATCTTCATTCGTTTGAACCTCTTTTGTCTCTAAGACTTGCTAGATTTTGAGGTTGAAATGACACTCCTGTTTTGTCGTGCCAAAACTTATCATAAAGCAATTTTACACAAGTGGCAAATTCATAAAACTCACAAAAGAGAGCACATATTATACTATACACTAAATGAACTTAAAACAACAAAATGAACTTAAATTAACCTAATAGAGATTTCTACATCAAAATAAAGTCAAGTAATAAGGCTTGATTCTCTCACAAATTATGAGTTATCAGTCCCCGGAGCATGAGGCATGGAGGGGTAAAATGCTTAAGAGTGAGATTCTTTAGACTAATCTAACCATATTACTCGACCATGCACTTAATTTTAATCATTGTTATTTCCTAAGAAGTACATAGTCCCCAAAATATAAGGCATGGAAGGGCAAAATGCTTAAGAGCGAAATTATTTGGACTAGTCTGACCTTATCACCTCAGTCGAACTATGGATACAACCCTAGTGATTCCTAGGGGCCTATGCACTTGTAGACAACGAAAACACCAAAAAGTTTGTAACAAATATATTTGGTTGGGGCTTCAACACAAAGTCCTCTATTGTTTACCTTCTTAGCATAAAGTTTTGCCTTGCTCTCAAGGAGCTAAAACCTCTTCTCTGCCACTGGAGTGTATTCTTTAATCCTCATTCCCTTCTCACCAAAAACTACTTAGGGCATGAAATATATACCTTCCACGGAGGCCCGAGTCTAGTTCTACACCTATGGAACCCTCGTGGGCGACATGCTTAAAAACCAAGTCGCACAGTTCTAAGGAGATAGGTATCCATCATTAAACCCTTAGACTTTTGTGTCTTGAAAAATGCCTTAACGTCTCATGATTACTTTAATTGGAACTTTTAACGCCCCAACTGTCAACATTTCTCCCTACTACTAGGACTTTTAGCCTTACATCTATGAGACCTTTCGCGTTCCTAAAACCTTATTTAAATAGAAGATTTTTCTCTTTGCACAATCCACTAACTTTTTCAGAAATGCATCCAACCTTCTTCCTTTTTCTATGCTTAAGAAGCTTCAAAACCATTTGTTTCAAGGCTTCCTCTTTTCCTTCTCTATCCAGGTACAATGACCATTTTCCTTTCTTTTTTATTATTCACCTAGTCAATTTCGTTGGTTCTGATTCGCGAGTGCAATGAGAGTAGGAGGGTAATTTCTGTTGGACAAGTGACTTCAAGCACAAGAAGGGATGAATTATGCTATTTAAAACTCATGATTAATTTAGTAGTTTCTTAATTACACTTGAAATTGTATTAGCACTTTCTAAAAGATAGATTTAATAGAAGCTGAAATAAAGACAATAAATTAAAGAGTGCAATGAGAGTAGGAGGGTAATTTATATTGGACAAGTGACTTCAAGCACAAGAAGGGGTGAATTGCGGTATTTAAAATTCACGATTAATTTAGTGGTTTCTTAATTACACTTGAAATTGTATTATCACTTTCTAAAAGATAGAGTTAATAGAAGCTAAAATAAAGACAATAAAATAAATATCGAAAATTAAAGAGGACAAGGTTTAAAGATATTGCACCATACATTTATCGAGGTTCGGCCGAACGTTGGCTTACTCCCATCCCCAATAGATCTTCTTGAGATTTTGACTAAAACTTTGAGCTTTAACAGTTTATGCCCAGTGCCCACATAACTTTTTTATACAAGCTTATATTTACAATGGTTTATCCCCAATCAAACAGGAAACTTTTACCTAGGCTAAGCTAACAAACGAAATAGATATTTTTCCAGGATAATTTCAAGAACTAAACAAAGATTTTAAGATTGGTTAATCTCAAGAACTAAACTTTATTCTTCAAGAAGATCACAATCTTGAAAGTAATCAGAAGGGCATTTCACTCAAACAATTTCTTCCTTTCAAGTAGATTTCACTCAAGAGTAGCAAAATACCTTAAGTAAAATAAAATATTCTTTCTTAGAGAGAGAGTGAGATCGAGAATAAAGAGAGAGAAAATCTAAAGAAAATGAAAAATTCGTAGAAATGGTGTGAGATAAGGACGAGCAGACTCTCCTTTATATATAAGAAGTAAAATACATAAAACGAAACGATCCATGGATAATTTCAATGCCCTAAATGATTAACTTAAGGTCCCAATCAATTAGGTGACCTAAATAAGTGATTGTCTTGGCCCATTTTGGAAAGATTTGAAAAGGAGTCATTGCTACTCATTAAGACACTATCATAATCTATTATACAATTGTTTAGGATTATTCCAATTGATTGGCTTAAGGTCCCGATCGATTTGGTAGTTCAAAAAGTCGTCCAACCGATTTCCTTAAGATACCGATTGATTGAGTAGCTAAAAAAGTCTTTCAATCGATTGGCTTAAGGTCCCAAACAATTGGTTAGTTCAAAAGTGCTTCAAAAAGGAGGTTGATAGTATCAAAATCAACTAGCTCGGGATTAAAAACATTTTAAATATCTTTTATAGATGAAAAATAGGTGTTAAACCCATGCACATGAATGTGTGTGTATGCGTGTGCATATGTGTGTGTGTGTGTGTGTATGTGTGTGTGTGTGTGTGTGTGTGTGTGTGTGTTCGAGTGTATATGTATGTATGTACGTGTGTGTTTGTTTGTTTTTGTGTGTGTGTGGGGGGGGGGGGGGGGTGTGCGTGTATGTGTATGTGTGTGTGTGTGTGACCATGCGAGCTTTCACATTTCCTCTCTTTCAAAACTCTGATGCCTTCAAGATTCTTTTCCAGATATATCGATCATATAAGCATTTCAATTGAATCTTGATTCTACTACTTGATGAGGCTTGAGATGTCTTTAAATTTGATTACCATCATCATAGAGTTGGAAAACTATTACCATCTACTTCAACATTCATTAGTGTTGTCATCATGAAAATATTAGAAAGGTTCTTAGAAGGATCATTAACTTCATACCTGCAAGAACATTGATTCACATTCTCCACCTTTTTGATGATGACAACGCATCTCTCATGGAAGTGGTAAAAGGAAACAAATAAATATATAATTGTAGTGGTTAAAATCCCTCTCACATGAGTAGAGAGTGAAGGTGAGAAAAACACAAGAATGAGGGTTGAATTGTGTTAGCTTTCTCTTTCTTTTTTGAAAATCTCTTACCAGATTCTGAACACAAGGTCTAGAATCTGAAACAGAGTTAAGTATTTAGCAATGAATAAAAGTAGTTTAGAGGTAGAAAGGAAAGAAGGAGAGACACAAGCAATTATCATGGTTCCTCCCATAAATTGAGAGTAGTCCAATTCCCTTGCACTTCTAAGGGATTTTCATTGTAATTAAAATTGATTACAATTGCTCAAGCACAAAGCAAGAGACTTCCAATACTCAAATACACGAGTAAGAGACTTCCAATTCTCAAACACACAGACAAGCGATTTTCAAAGCTCAAGCCCTTAGCAAGAGACTTCATAAACTCTAACTTGCAATTAAGAGATTATGCAATTAAGACTTACGGATTTCTAGAATATACACGTGTTTAGAAATCCTAAGTTAAATTTGTGCTTTTTATTTGACATAGTAACAACTCTTTTAACATCAATCGTTCATTTTTTTTCAAGTCTTCAGCTCCTTATATAGAGAAGAAAAATAGTCGCTGAAGAGTTTGCACAAGAGAGTCTTTTGAGAAGCTTAATTCAAAGACATTGACATGTTTCTTGATATGGAGGTTCTCTTAATTGTAGAGAGCCATTTTCATTTTGAAAACATGAGTAAGAAGAGTTTTACTAAATTGGGTGAATGATCAACATGCACTTACTTCTAGATGTAATAGTTCAAGAATGCACTATTTACATTCATTTGAAATATTTTACAAAAACATAATACGTAAGAAATATAGAAGCATTCTTATGGCTTCTATTAGAGCTACAGAGGCATATGTTTTATAGAAATATTTTTTTTCATTGTAGCCCTTCGCAATGAGTCTTGTTTTATTTCTCAAAACATTTTAAAAAATATTAAGCTTTTTGCAGAAGATTCACTAAGGTTCCATTCACTCAATTAGCCTTGGGAGAGAGTTCCCAAATGTTTTTTCTCCAAAATTGATTTAACCTTTCTTACATAGCAAAAGACCTATGTTATTTGATGATAGCTTCATCAATTTCCTTTTGCTCAATTTGTGAAAGCCACAAGGTTACATACCTTACTAAGGGAATATTGAGATGTAATTCTCTTAGAAATTTCACCTTTAACATTTTGAATAGGAGGGTCTCTAATGGTCCTCCATTCTTAATATATACATTAATTCTCTAAGTTATCTTCTTTATCTTGAGTCTCTCCATTTAGGATTTTCTCTTGTCTTTGATATTTTTCTTTCCCCTAATCATCATCTTTCAGGGATACATGCACAATTAATAATCTCTACTTCTACCTACTACGGGTTAGTTCATTAAAGGTAATATGTATGAATTTTTCTATAGTTGCGGTCCTTTTAAAATGAAGTTAAACAGATCTTACATTGAGGTTTTTAAAGACCATGCATACAAAATAATTGAAGATACTATGTTACATTTGTTACACAACTTACTTAATAATAAGTAAATTATACAATAAATTTTTAATCAATTAGAACAACTAAAGGGTAAGATTATGAATCTTACCAAAAATCAAAGATTTAATCATTTTGTCTTGTTGTTATTATGTGAAGATATTTCTTCCCTCGTAGGAGTGGAACAATATAGTATATTTATTTATTCAGTTGTGTGACATGAAGAACAACTATCAGTATCATTATCAACATCACAATTTGAATTTTCTACCTTTTGTACCAATATATTTTGGATCCTTTGATGTTAGTGGAATACATATTATGAGCAAACATCTTTCTCTTTTTACATTCATAGTGATCTTTATAAAAGTATAAAGGAGGATACCCTTTTTACTCTCATAGATTTTCTTAATAAAACAGAACATGATGATTTGACATTCTTTATTACAATGGTTGAATTTTAACGTGTTGCAATAATATTTGGACTTAGTATTGCAATGTTACTACATATTTTACCATTTCTCTTAGTTTCACAACCAAGTCCAACCTTATTGTTAGATGTTTTTTGGTTTCCTAACAAAAGATTCAAGTTGTATCTTCCTTTAGTTAATTTATCAAGTAAATTTTGAAGATCATCAATTTTATTTTTCAAAATGTTACATTTATCACACGTGATAGATTCCTCTAAGACTTCGTGAGATGAAAACGAGTTTTGAATTAGATCATCTTGTCTCCCTCTAAGACTTTCTATTTCTTGCAATAGGTTTTTATTTTTCAATTCAAAGGAAGAGATAATATCTTTGGAGTTAGAGATAATTTTTTCTAATTTACTTGTTTTTTGTTAGCTTCTTACAAACGCGAAATAAATATTGATAAGAAAAGTGACAAGTTACCTCATTATCTTGATGATTTTCCATAAGACATAGGGTGTCTTCTTATTTATATGAAGATTCCATATCATAATTATCCAAGGATACGTACACTCTTTTTTTCTTCTCTATGGGACTTATTGAATATTCTTTGATTTTGGTTCCTTATATGGTTTTGAGGGTAGTTTGGTCATATGTGCCCTTTCTCTCTGCATTGATGACATGTAGGAATAGACGAGGAAATTTCATCACTTTGTTTCTAGAGCATTCAAGTTTATTTTTCATGCTTTAGGACTTCCTTTAATTTCTAAACATGAACTCTACGAATTCATTACTTTTATTTTGACACTCTTTTATCTTCTAGATCCATATCTTAAATGCTTGTAGATTTTTTATTACTTTTGGATTTGCTACATTTGGCAAAACAAAACACATGAATAAGATGTCATTTAAGCAACGTGTGGAACAACATGTTCTAACATTTGGTCCAACATCTGAGTTTGTTGCCAAGAAGAGTTGGTTGGCTAAAGTGCTTGACAAAACCAGTTAAGCAAGAGATGTTTGGCTAAAATGTTTGACATAACTAGTTAAGCAATAGGCTTAAGGTTTGGAACCTGATTGTCTTCTGATGTCATTCAGAAGTATTGAAGTGATGACTTCTTCTGGTGATCCCGAATTTGGAGTTTTAAATGAAGATTGTATTGATAATCAAAAGTCTACTGGAAAAGATTTGGAGTTGTTTCAGTCAAATAAGATTTGATTGAATTTACCTTAAAGGATTGGTCCAAGAACTACTCTATAAAGAAAAATTATTTGAAGAGTAGTTATTTTGGATACTTTGATGTAACATATGGAACACGATGTTCCAACATGTTTGGCACGACATCTGGTATCCATCAACAAGACATATGTTATTATTAGCTGCAACATATGAACTCTTGCAATAGACATATAGTATTGAGAGTGGTTTATATCCAAAATTCACTATACATAAAAAGATCTACATGTTATGGAGAGGAATAAATTTAGATGTACTAGTGAAGAAGGGACACATGCTAAACGCGATGTCACAACCTATGGGTACGATATATGGGCCTTGCTCAACATGCCAGATTGTTGCATTCTGGAACGAATCTCCTATTGAAGATTTAGTTAGATTTTATTGATTTTACTTTGCAATATGATTATATGATTTATTGGTGAGTTGTGAAGATCAAATCAAATTTCAATGTGATTTAAATTTGAATTTGAATTAAAATAAAATCATATATTTTTATTGGAGATATTTATGGAACCAATCTTATCCAACATATTGTGCAAAGATTTTGGACGAAATTAAATGAAGATCCACAAGGAGAAAAGCCCAGAATTGCATTGCTATTTAAGGAGACTTAAACCTCACTTTTGAGGCGTGCAAGGCGTGTTGAAGATACCTAGTGTTAGGGTTTTCCTTTCGATTCTTTCTATGTGCATCACTCTAGAACCTCCTTTCATATCATAAGGCATAGAGTTTGGTTAAATTGATTTGTAAATCTTATTCCAAGATGTTAAGTTTATAAGCTTGTAAACATTGTGTTTCTTGCATCCTACGATATTGCCCTAACCGGATTAGTGCAAAATATTTATGTACATCTTTATGTTTCAGTAACTTGGCATGAAAGGTTTGTCTAGTTGAGTTGTAATACTCAACATTGATAATTGGGTTAAACACCAATCACTAGGGTTTAATGATGGAGAGAAAGTGAGAGGGATTCTCATATTTAGGGGGAGTCTCTAAATAGAAAGTCATTGGGTAGTGTTAGGAAGAGGAATTGAACAATATGGGTTTGTTGTTGCTTGTAAGACCAATTGTACCAAGCTACTCATAGTGAATATACTTTCTTAGGTTGGAAGCAAACCCTCCAGACGTAGGTGTCGTTGCATCGAACTAAGTTACCAATTATTATGTTCTTTTTTGCTTTTCTGCTCCATCATCTTGTACAATTGAATTTGTGTTATGTGTGGTGATTATGGTTTATCTCGTCGAACAAGTTATCTAGGACATCATGTTCAACATTTGTCCCCAGAGGAACATAATTTCAATTGGCATCAGAGCAAGCACCTTATCCTGTCAGGTGAGCTCCAGGAAATGTATTATTTGTTCAAGATGGAGATTTTCAATGAAGGAGGAGTTTTTTTATCAACCTAAGATTTATCATTCTGCTAAGAATCCTCCAAAGACTATTTACAGTTATGAATATTGTGATGTTCAAGCATAATGTACTTTTGAAGAGAATCTCAGGCTTTCTAAGAAGTTCAACAAAGTCTTAAGATAACTTGATAAGAGATCTAGGAAGAATGTCCCCCACCACTGTCAAGAACATTCAGCAGAAAGAGAAGGATATGAAAGATAAAATATCAACTATTCCTATAGGTGGAAAGGTATCCAATGCCTAAATTGCAAAGACTTTGGTCATGTTCAAACTAAATGCTCAAGTGTTCTAAGGGAACAAAGAAGAATCTTCAATGACATGAATGATGAAGAAGGTGAAGATGATCAGGGAAACAATAGTGTTTCTATCAAAGATATCCATGCTGATAAGCAATCAAATTCAAAGAAAAGGTGCATTGCTCCTTGTCATACCCCAAAATTTGCCCGTTATTATTACAAGGCATTTTTAAGGCACCCCAACTTATTTTTCAAGGCATTGATCTCAAAAGAGCAAAGGCCCAGCATACAGATGGCCAAATCCAGAAAATGGCCCAAACTGGCTTGCTCGCTAGGCGAGCAAATCCTTCGCCTAGCGAACCCCTCGCTATACCGCTCGCCTAGCGAAGCTTGCGGATATCAGAAAATTCTGGGCTTCATTCTGAGCCCATTAGGTCACAAAAAGAGCATTATAAATAGCAGAGCTTCATTCAGGAAAAGGGGAACGAAAACGAAACGAAGACGGGAGATAGAGAGAAGGCACAGCAAACCCTGGAGGCTAACCCAGAGAGTTCAGAGCAACCCTAAAGGAAACCCTGAAGGAAATTCATCTGCACCAAGGCTATCTCCGCCCAACTCAATCCGACTTGCCAATTCAAGGTTGCAATTCGATTGCAAACAGGTTTGTATTACTATTACTGCTTTACGTTTTTAATCTGCATGTGATATTATAATTGAATTCATAAACATATTTGAGGTTTTGCATGTGAATTTAAGCGTGCCTGAATATTGTGAATGCTGAACCATGTAATTTGTGTATTGGATGCCATAAGGCGTGCAGCAGGCTGAGGTCATACTGTTCTGAAATTCAAAACCCGCAGCCGCTCGCTAGCACATCGCTAAGCGAGCATGTAGCGAGTATTCGCTAGTCCTTCGCTAGGCGAGGCAGAGGCGAACGTGACAGTCGCTAATATTTTGGGTGTTCTGTTCTATGCTTATTTGATCTGTTCTATGTTAATCATGCGTTATTTTACCTGACATTCCTACTGCTGTGTTTTCCTTTGCGGCGTAATCCTCGATTGCACCCCCATTTGGTATTCTGACCTGTGTGCTGAATGTTGTAAGGGTTCACATATTCCCAGGAACAGGTAGCTTGCTAGGTATTCCACTTTATTTGTGGGATACCCTTGTGGAGATTCATCCTAATTACTTAATTGATTTTAATGTGGAGATTCATCCTAATTATTTAGTTGATTTTAATGTGGAGATTCATCCTAATTGTTTAATCGATTTTAATGTGGAAATTCACCCTAATTACCTAATTGATTACGGCTATCTAATTAATTGTAAAACTTTGCCTTTAAATAAGTGATCTTGGACCTCTCTTTGTTACCCTACGATTACGGTATTACGGTCATGTCCCGCGAATGTGGGGATACACTTAGCAAAGACCCTTCGGTTAAATCATCATAGTCCCTCGAATGTTGCCTTTGTCCCTCGATGACCCTTCGGTATAGTCTACGGTTAAATGATGATGGTCCCTTCGAATGCTAAGGTATCCTCACAACTGTTGCCTTCAATGACCAATCGATGACCCTACGATGACCCTTTTACATCCAAAGGATAAAACTACTTACTTCTCAATAGTAAGGACAATTTTACCCTCATAAGGATAGGAAATGCCCATAAAGACCTTGGGTAGGTATAACTCTTAATTGCTTATTCACAACTTAAAATACTTTTCACACCTCACACCTTTCAAAACATCTTTTAGAAAATCACCACTTGGTATACATTCGTACTAGAATCATTGCCGGGTTATATTTTTCTAAACGACTTTCAAAACTAAACGAGATAACCACTTTGTATACATTCATTCAAGAATCATTACAAAGTTAAATTCTCCTTTTCAAAACATTTTCTAAACATTTCTCAAACACTTTTTCAAACAAGAAAAACATAAGTGATTAAGCAATTAAGAGCCCATGGATAACCGTGGATACAAAGGGTGCTAACACCTTCCCTTTGTATAATGTACCTCCCGAACCCAAAATCTAAATTAAGGTCTTTCCTGTTCTTTTCCGCCTTTCCTTATCGGATAAAAGAAAAGTCGGTGGCGACTCTTGCTAACCGCGACATTTGCTTTCTAAAGCAAAAACACAAAAGTCCAGTTCACCGGATGACACTCCTATTTAGAAGCCATAATGCGAAATGCCAGGTAACATGTTTCAGCATCAGGTCAAACACGAGTACCAGTTTATCTAGTACGTCTCCTTCATTCCCTTGCAATATTGTAAGTTGTGTGGTAGGGAACCACACTTTGGTCATTGATATCCTCAGCGGCATGAGAAGTTTCAAAGACATCGTTAGTAAGTTTGGCTTGGCAAGCCTAAATTCCTTGCTACTTATTTCTCACACAAGGAGTTCTCTTGTGAAGATTGTCATCTTAGCTACATTAGGCAGATGATGGGAGAAAGAAATATTGTTGCTCCTTGTGATAGCCATGGGAGAAGGAAATTTGTAAAGATGAAGATAGTGGCTACCTATGTAGAGCTGATTATTTAAGATCATGTTTCATAAATCATGGAATATATATTAACTGAAACTAAGCCATGGCACAAAAAGCTTGGGGATTGTTGCAGAATGAGTTGTCACATATGTACTGATCTCAATGTTGAAGAAGGAAGTAGTTATGAAGTTTGCCATCTTAAGAAGCAAACCAACATGTCTTGTCATATGGTTTAACATCTCTCTCATACTTATGATTCACCACATATGTACTTTATAAGACTCAAGCAAGGGTATGTCTTTGAAGAGAAAGCTGATGGTCAGGCTGGAGGTCCTCCTAACATTGAACAACCAGTAGTGGTTCAGAAGAAGGAATTGGATAAGAGGAATTATGGTATTCCTTCTCATACTACTGGAGTTATGATGACCTAAGATCATGTAAGTGAGTTTTGTGAACCTGGAATTGGTGTTACTCATAGTATCTTGAAGTCCAGTCTCAGGTTGTATGTCAAGAAATATGTTCCAGATATTGCTCTCCATAATATTCCACATGTTGAAAAATATGATCTTGTTGTTGGTAGATTTGTGATTATTGTCCCTCTCATGTATGGGTATATGAAGAATCATCATCCCATTCAGATGTATTTTGGAGAAGAAACCCAGGAATACAATATGGAAATTTTGAATGGTGATAACGGTGTGCTAGACATCTTGTATAACATGTTGACACAATCTCAAATACATAAGGAGATTGATGATCATGAAGCTGTTGAGGTTGATACTGTTTTATCCAATGACGGTGTTGCTAATAACTATGAGCATGCAGTAAAAGATATAGAGACATGGTGTGAATATGTGATAAGTAAGAAAGAGAGTGTACTTCTGGTTTATGCTATTATCAACAATGAGTATAGATTATTTACCAAGGGAACACAATTTATAAATGATATGTATCCCCTATTTAATGACGATGTTAATCTCATTGGTCTTGTTATGAAGCAAGTTATTACTAACAAATCAAGTAACCTTATGCTACCTATTAGAGAAGATGTGAGTATATGTGATGCTGATACTTTTGATGCTATATTGTCATGTATCCTGAAGTTCAAACTTCACCAGATGGATGATCAAAGTACCTTCCTCAATAAGAACTTGAATGAGAAAGTCGAAGACTTATATTTTATAATCATGGTGAAGATTTTGACAAAGTCTCGTGATGAGGCTACTCATGAGAAGGATCATAGAGGGAATGACAACATTGATGATGTTATCAACATGAATAAGAAAGTTCATGATGAGTATAAACCAGTCTATGAAGGTGCTGATCTTTGTATCTTGCCTCTCCTTTATAAGGATATTGTGCTGAAGTGGAAGTATCTAGCCCTTGATAGGATGTTGTCAAGAGAAGCTTTGACATTTGAAGTGGATGTTAAGCTGTCGGAGGAACTCATTATGAAAGACAATGAGACTCTTGAGAGGGCTATTATGTGTGTTGATGTCCTATCAGAAAACATGGTAAATTTTGTAGTTCATCAGATGCAATATGACCTTGAGTTGAGCTTGGCAGAAGATGTAATTTGCTTTCCTGTTTTTCAAGTGAAGAACTACTCATGTGGTTCTCAAGGTACATCTGCTGAAAGAATTTGAACTCAAATGTTTTGGAGAAACCAAATTTTCAATGATGTCATCAAAAGGGGGTAATGAAAATGTCAACCTGGATATGCCAAATAACTTGTGTTACATGTTGTTGACTAAGGTTCAAACTAAGAGGAAGGGTGATAAATGTACCCTTGTTAAGTCTAAAGTGGACAGTAAGTTTGTTCAAACAAGGGATTCTAAGGAAAATGATGAAGCAAAGGTCCAAGACATTGTGTCCACCTTAATGAGAAAGGTTGGAGAGAAGAGATTTCATGTGGATGTCACCTTTGCTCACATGGATATTGTGACTTTCCATTCTAAAACAAGTGTTTAGAAATATAAGTATGTTCTTCAAAGAAGGTCTGAAGCTGAAAGGAAACTAGGAGAAAAAGCTCTTGATTGCAAATAAAGCATGAAAGTTATTATGTTAATGAAGTTTATTCTTGATGATAGTCCTATCAATGATAACTTGGTTAAGGAATTTAGAAAGGTACATGATAGAGGAAAGTTTTTGAAACTTTCATCTTTAACTCTTAATTGTTTAGGCAGAATCAAGGTTCCTATCGTATCTCGAAGTGTTGGAAATTTGACACTTTGAAATAAACAATGGTAGTGATACTTCGTTTACACGATGATGTTTATGAATCCTTAGCGAGATGTTTGCTTTCCGTGGATGATGAATTGTTGTGGTAAATTGCCAATATAATTGCAGGTTGTGTCATGTTTTAATGACATGTTGAATTTAGATGATGGTTTCAATGTGAAACTATCATGTTGATGTTGTACATGACATCATGCGGTTGATGTGATACCGTTTGTGTTGTTAAGTTGTTATGATGATGCATACATTCATTCATGCATCATGAGTTGTTGTTGTGAAAGAGGCAATTACAGGTTTCAATGTTGGTGACCGATAATTGTCCCAAGCTTGATGTTGTATCTTGGAGCTCAGTGTGGGAATCATGGTTTGCTGAGTGAAGCCCATGGGTTCACAGTTGATTGGGACCTGGTTCGTAATTGGAACCATAGTTGAGATTGGTACCACATGCATATGAGTTTCTTGATGTTGTTGAGAGTCACATTTGCATATTGATTATGTATTATTATGAAGTTGGTGAAACTTGAATACATGTGTTTAAACGGTATTATATTTAATCTACTCTGATTGTTTATGCACCGTTAAATTATTTGAATGTATTTCTCACCCCTTATGTTTGAATGTTGCCTTTACATGGGCATTGTCCAGATACTCAGGAGTAGGATTTCTAAAGTAAGTAGAAGATAGGTCTTGGAGTTACTTCTTTAGTTTATCGCTTTGAATGGTGGTGCCTTGCTCTAATCATGTAACATCAAATTAAGGGATAAATGTTTGAATTGGTTCTTGTGTCGTTTATATTTGAATTCGAGACTATTCATGTTGTTGAGATTTTCTAAGTTGTTTTGAGTTGATTGTTATAAAAACCTTTTGCTTATGTTATGAAGTTAACATTTATGAGAATAGATATTATGAGTTATAATGTTATTGATTAATTGCTTTATTGATGATTCCACTACGATGACACCTTAAACATAAGATGAGTTGGATGTCATGTAAACATCCCAAGTACAGATGTGTGTATTAAACTATTCGGCTGTAACCCGTGTTACGGAGCAGGTTATGTGTTTGATGTGAGTGACACCATATGTGATTGTAATTTCTATTAAAATTATGTGTTAAAATTGTATCGGGTTTAGGGTGTTATAATAGGTGTCACACCTCTCTATGGCTTTAAACCTCTTTTCCAACACATGACATATTTTAATAATCTTAACATCCTATGGGCATTCAGTATTCATCATCGGACTTGCCCCTTGGGGATTTGGCATGGTGAATGCATACCTATGATACTCAATACCATCATGAGGTGAGGCATGTCTATCTAGGACAATATGGTGCTCTTGTATAGCAGGATTCTCAACTGGTATTCGTATTGGCTGAGGTTGAGCATGACCGCTTGCTGGCATTCTCAATGACTACAGTTCGCTGAATGTTGTCATGTCTTTGTCCCAAAGCTGACATAGCCTTCCTGAGTTGGTTCAACTGGTTCTCCATCATGCCAACATGTTCTCTTAACACAAACTGGCTTTGATCTCCTGGGTCCTTGATCCTTCGAAAGCTGCTTTAAGTCTGATACGGGTGTCAGAAAATCAACTACAGGTTATGGACAAAGGATGGGATGAGTTTTTGTTTGGTAAATGACATGCATGATGCATATTGGAAGCAAATGATATACGAATGCATAATTTTGTATTTGATATATGAAAATTGCAATTTAATGTCACATATGGATGTAATGAAATGTCATGTGCATGTAACAATATGGGGTAACATTGGGAACAACAAAGCAACCTAATTTCGCTAGGCCTCCTACATCGGGGTAGTCCTAAGTTTTGTGTAACCATGAAACCCACTCATCAAGTTAGATCTAAGAGTTTGGACAAAAGGGTCCCTAGAGTCATCGATCCAACTTGAAAACATTATCGCCATGACGAAGGCTCGTTGGAAAATAACATCTCCAAGAGAATTTACTCTAAGAGGGGTCTTTGTATTTTCCCAACGAAGAAGGATCCTCGCGGTCCAATACTACACAACCACCAAAGATGAAACAAGCACTAAAAGGTTCTCAAAATCGTGGATCGAGGTTGAAAATATTATCGCCAGAATGACTAATTATAAGACAGTAATACTTCCAAGGGATCTCATCTAAGTGGGGTTTTCGCATCAATCCAACAAGTCCGATTTCTCGCAGGTCAACACTATACAACCACCAAAAATGGAAACAGGTTATAAAAGGTCCTTAGAGTCATTGATCCAACTTGAAAATATTATCACCATGACGAAGGCTCATCAGAAAATAATCATCTCCAAGAGAATCTAATTTAGACGGGGTCTTCATATTGTCCCAACGAGGAAGGTTCCTCGCAGTCCAATACTACACAACCATCGTCTTAATCCTAAGATTTTCTCAGACTCGGTTGGAGAGCCTATCTCATAAAGTGTCAATAATTAGAGAGCCCAAATGATACCAAAGGACCACAACAGATTACATACATCAACAACACAGTGTGATAACAACAAAAGAAGATAGAAGAAAATAAATTAGCAAAGCTAACACTCAAGACAAACTGAACTAAGATACACTTGACTCTCTCTAGCATGGAGCTATAGTCTCTAGTAGAGTCGCCAACTGTCACATCTCGAAAAACACGATCCTTCATGAGGTGTTCACACGCTCGTGAAAAATATGTTCGAACAAAGTCACCACCGAACTTTATTTATTCCAAAGGAGGAAAAGAAAAATATCGATAAAACCCTTAAAAAGAAAAAAGAGAAAATGGCCGTCGCAAAAACAAATTCGGGTTCGGAAGTCGGTTATGCAAGAGAAATGTATTAGCGCCCCTCACATCCATTGTACTTAACGAGAACCTCTTAGTTAGATTTACGATTGAGTGTTAGCTTGACGTTAATTTTTTCTTCTACTTATTAAGCGACAAAAAAAAGAAAGGACAATGTTTTTTTATTAAAGGGGTGTTTTTTAACATTAATGTGTCTGACAAGATTTCTCAATCCTGATCCTACGTATCTCCATGTGCTATGGAGAACTCAAGGCTATGTAGTTCTTCTTAGAAAGAACTATTAGATTGATTGCTTTTAAGGAGTGATCCTTTAGACATATCGATTGATTAAATATTTACTTGATGCCTGCCCTTGGAGGCATAAGTCTTTGTTTGTTTCACGTCAATATGGATAAAGGATACTTGTTTATGAAAATATCTTCGGAGTCGCGCAACGGCGAAAAAACAAGTTTGATTTGTTGAGTGTTTTATGGATGATGATTACTCGAATGGCCGGGTAAGGCTACTCGTATCCAAGTAATCGAGAAGAGGAATAGAAGGCTCTAGACCATCTCCCTTTTCGTCCTTATTTGCAAAAGGATTTAAATAAGGTTAACGTATTTTAGATGGACGACAAATACTTGAATGACTGAGTAAGACTACTCGTATCCAAGTACTCGGGGAAGGGTATAAAAGACTCTAGGCCACCTACTTTTTTATCCGAGTTTATTTACAAAAAAGAGTTTGACTTAAGGTTTGATTATAAAAGTGATATAAGGTGAATCGAATTAGAATTTTTTTAACAGATGACAATTGCTTGAATGGACGAGTAAGGAAACTTGTATCCAAACAATCAAGAAGAGGAATCAAAGACTCTAGACCATCTCTTTTTTCATCTTTTTGAAATGGGGATTAAGTATGATTAAGTAATTTGGATTTAATTAGGAAAAAGACACTCGATGTTGATCGAGGTTTTTATTATTTGTGTTGAATTGAAATGGGATGGAATGATTTGAGGGTTTTGAAAATGATGGAGAAATAGATAGTGGAAATGGTTCTGATTTGTGAAATTTGCTCGAAGTTTGATCGAGTATTTGTTTTTTTGTTCTTTTTTGAAAGTGTTGATTTTAATCTTGAGTTAATAATCAACTAATACAGTAGCAAAGGAAAGCGATAAACTTATTTACACATTACGGGAATGAGGGGTGCAATTTGACAAATGAGGGATACAATACAATAATTAACAATACAAACTCAAAAGACAATCGTAAATAAAAAAAATATTGTTGTAAGAAGGCACAAGAGAAAGCCAAGGGATCCGAAATAAAATCAGAATTTTGAACTACATAATTTAGTGCTATGTTAAGCAATCGTAAGGTGATTCATGTAGGAATCATCCTATCTGAGGTCGGTCAATAAAACTTTATGTGTTTAAGCAGTTTCTAAAGTTAAATTAAATTTTTAACTCTGAAACTGCAATGCATATGTGAAAAATTGATTATTTAAGCAATATTTTAAAAGGTAAAAAGAAATGACATTTAAACTAAAGAATTTAGTGTTATGTTAAACAATTGTAAAACGATTCATGTATGAATCACCCTATCTGAGGTCGATCAACAAAATTTTATGCGTTTAAGCAAATTTCTGAAGTTAAATTGAATTTTTAACTCCAAAATTCCAATGCATCTATGAAAAACCCAATGAGACAAATAATCAATAATAGTAATGAACAATAATAATTAGTAATACTAATCAATTAATCAATAAATAAATATTACAATAAACAACAAGAATGATAATGATAGTAATGAACAATAATAATTAATAATAAAAATAATAATAATTAGTAAACATAATAATCAATAATAATAATCAATAATAATGATCAACAATAATAATAATATTTGAAATTATTAGTAACCATAATAATCAATAATAAAATTAACAACAATAATAATACACAATAATGATAATTAAATTATAATAATCAACAATAATGATAATTAAATAATAATAATAATAAATAATGA
Source organism: Lathyrus oleraceus (assembly GCF_024323335.1). Taxonomy (NCBI): domain Eukaryota; kingdom Viridiplantae; phylum Streptophyta; class Magnoliopsida; order Fabales; family Fabaceae; genus Lathyrus; species Lathyrus oleraceus. The sequence continues at coordinate 473,519,910 of NC_066584.1, forward strand.
TAATTAACAATAATAATAATAATGATTAATAATAATAATAATAATTAATAATAATAATAATAATAATAATAAATACTAACAGTTACCAACAATAATAATATATATATAAATAATAATAAATAATATTATAACGATATTAGTAATAATAATAATAATATAAACCAAAATACCAAAAATAAAATAAATAAATAAAAAATAATAAAAATCAAATCTAAAGAAAAAAAATCGGTGGTTAAGCTTTCAAAGAGGGACAAATATATTTTTTTAAATTTTTAAAACCTCAAGTCAGATTGGGACAAGTGGCATGGGTTGAAAGAAAAAGTCAAAAATAAAAAAAACCTCTCCTTCATGATGCGTTGTTTATTTTCTCTTCTTCATCTCTCGCCCTCTTTCGGGGTTTCTTTTCCAACAATCAACAAATCAAAGAAAACTCTCCTCTCTCAATCTCTCACTTCTCATATACTCAACACCAAAACAAAAAACGGTCGTAACAAAGTTGTTTGTTTGGATCGGTGAACATGGTGAAGGTTAAGAGAGTGCACGATGGTCGGTGCTTGGAGATGTGAGGGTCAAAGTTTTATATGGTGGTGTTGTCGTTTTACTGTTTGTATTTTGTTTGCAGGATATGGATATTGGTGTTTGTCATACCCCAAAATTTGCCCATTAATCTTGCAAAACATCTCTCGAAGCACTCCAACTTATTCTGCAAGGCACTGACCTTAAAGGAACAAAAGCCCAGCTCACAACATACTCAATCCAGAAAAAGGCCCAGGCTAGCTTGCTCGCTAGGCGAGCAACTCCTTCGCCTAGCGAACCTTTCGCTACAATACTCGCCTAGCGAAGCTTGCGATATATCAGAATTTTCGGGCTTCATTCTGAGCCCATTAGGTCACCACAATCACCATAAATACCGACACTTCAGTCACGAAAAGGGACAGAGGAAGACAGACGAAGACGGACAGAAACCCTGGCATAGAAACCCTGGAGACTAACTTAGAGAATTCCGAGTAAAGAAACCCTGAAGGCCGCTCATCCGCACCGAAGCTACCGCCGCCCAACTCCATCCGATACCAAGAGTGGTCAGTCCCTTCAACATCGCAGCTCAGTTGCAAACAGGTTTGCACATCACTACTGTTTTATGCTTTTAATCGGTAATCTCTACATACATAAGGCATCATGATTAAATTTTCGGATATGTAATTTGATTTCACATGTGAATTTAAGTATGCTTGAATATCCTGAATGTTTGTCCATGCTATTCCTGTAATTAAATGCCATAAAGTTCAGGGTTCCGGAGATCATGCTGCTGTCAAACTCAAAACCCGTAGCCGCTCGCTGGCACATCGCTAAGCGAGCCTGTAGCGAGTACTCGCTAAGCCTTCGCTAGGCGAAGCAGGAGCGAACGGGACAGTGGCTGTTTTGTTTCTTTTCTGTTCCGCCTTATGTTTATCTAATCAAGATTTATTATAATTCTGCATTATTTGGCCTGACTTTGTGACTGTTGTGTTTATTTTGTGGTGCAATTTTCAATTGTACTTTATCTCGATGTTCTAACCCATGTGCTGAATTGTGCAAAGGCTTACATATTCCCGAGGAAACGGCCGACCAGGTATTCCACTTTATGTGTGGGATACCCTTATGGAGATGGATTCTGAATTACTTAATTTTAATGTGGAGATTCATCCTAATTGCCTAATTAATTTTAATGTGGAGATTCATCCTAATTGCTTAATTAATTTTAATGTGGAGATTCCTCCTAATTGATCATAATGTGGACATTCATCTTAAACACTTAATTGCAAAATATTGCCTTTGAATATGTGATCTTGGACCTCTCTTTGTTACCCTACGATATTACGGTATTATGGTCATGTCCCGCGAATGTAGGGATACACTTAGCAAAGACCCTTCGGTTAAATCATCATAGTCCCTCGAATGTTGCCTTTGTCCCTCGATGACCCTTCGGTGTAGCCTACGGTTAAATGATGATAGTCCCTTCGAATGCTAAGGTATCCTCACAACTGTTGCCTTCAATGACCAATCGATGACCCTACGATGACCCTTTTACATCCAAAGGATAAAACTACTTACTTCTCAATAGTAAGGACAGTTTTACCCTTATAAGGATAGGAAATGCCCGTAAAGACCTTGGATAGGTATAACTCTTAATTGCTTATTCATAACTTAAAATACTTTTCACACCTCACACCTTTCAAAACATCTTTTAGAAAATCACCACTTGGCATACATTCGTACTAGGATCATTGCCGAGTTATATTTTTCTAAACGACTTTCAAAACTAAACGAGATAACCACTTTGTATACATTCATTCAAGAATCATTACAAAGTTAAATTCTCCTTTTTCAAAACATTTCCTACACATTTCTCAAACACTTTTTCAAACAAGAAAAACATAAATGATTGAGCAGTTAAGAGCCCATGGATAACCATGGATACAAAGGGTGCTAACACCTTCCCTTTGTATAATGTACCTCCCGAACCTAAAAATCTAAATTAAGGTCTTTCCTGTTCTTTTCCACCTTTCCTTATGGGATAAAAGAAAAGTCGGTGGCGACTCTTGCTAACCGCAACATTTGCTTTCTAAATCAAAAACACCTAAAGTCAGTTCACCGTATGACAGAACTGGCGACTCTGCTGGGGAATACAAAGAGAGGTCACCTTAAAAAATCATTTATGTTGTCAATAGATCATCGCGACTATCCGGCGTATACTGGAATGGTTAAAATGATGGCTACGGTTAATGTGACACTTTGGATGTCCTGATGTTCCTCATGTTTACTTGAGGAAAAATTTGGCATTCGCGTGGTGTCATCAAAGCATTAACCAGACCTTTAGAACCCTAATTGACTCATTCTAGCCATTAGAAAGTAGTGAGATAACTGGCTTCGGTTCCGACTGAGGTTGGTTGAGACTCGATACTACACTCTTTGAGATTGGACTTTAGGGAAGCTTTGGTCAACCACTTGGTGTTGCATTGAAGTGGACTTAAAGAAAAGTCAATGATTTGAGATCCTTCTAGAACCCGGTTACTATTCTAGGACAGGTTGAACAAACCAAACTTCAGTGGGGAGGGTACTTACCTATGGAACTCATGCAAGCCTTAAAACCTAGGAATGATTATTGTGTGACTTGCTTGTGCTTGCTATTCACATAACATCATAACATCATAACATCATAACATCATGACTTCATGACATCATGACATTATACTAACCATTTCAAGGACTCTAAACATTGGAAACATTTCATACATTGCATAGCATAACATAACATTGCATAACAGGTACTCTAAAAGCTCAATGTTCTCACGGTCTTCCTTTCGAACAGAAAAATGGACCTCGAACAAGCTGTCAAGGATCTCCAGGCTCAAAATGCTCAATTCCAGGAGATGATCTTGAACTTATCCAAGGGGCAGGAGGAACTGAAGGCTCTCTTGCTCGAAAAGAAGAAAGACAAGAAACCTGTGAGTTACATTAACCTGGGAAGAAGGCTTAAAGGACAGGCCGCAGGAGTCAAGATCAGAACGCCGAAGGATCAAGAAGAGGAGAATGCTGATCTCTTCAACCCTGAGGACGATGATGAAGATGAACAGTACTCTCCAAAAGATGATAAGTATAAGCTGCTGGAAGAACGCATGCTAGCTATGGAGGGTCAGAAGGCGCCCGGTCTGGATTTCGAAAGCTTAGGTCTGGTCTCTGATGTGGTCATTCCCCGCAAATTCAAGGTCTCCACTTTCACCAAGTATGATGGGGCATCTTGTCCTCAAATGCATCTGAGAGCTTATGTGAGAAAGATTCAGCCGTATACCACTAATAAGAAGCTATGGATCCATTTCTTCCAAGAGAGTCTGTCTGGCACACAGTTGGAATGGTACTATCAGCTCGAGAGCTCTAACATCCGCACCTGGACTGATTTAGCAACAGCTTTCTACAAGCACTACCAATATAATTCTGAATTAGCGCCTACTCGGCTACAGTTGCAGAATATGACTATGGGCTCTAAAGAAAGCTTCAAAGAATATGCTCAGAAATGGAGAGATTTGGCTGGCAGAGTCAAACCCCCTATGACGGATCGAGAATTAGTGGACATGTTCATGGGTACACTGACTGGCCCATTCTACAGCCATCTATTGAGAAGTTCCTCATCGGGTTTCACTGAACTTATATTGACAGGTGAACATGTTGAAAGCGGCATTCGAAGTGGAAAGATACAGGCGGCTACCTCTGATCCTCCAGAGACTCCTAATGACATCACTGCTCCTCTGCCTAATCATGACAAGACTGTCAATGATGTGGAAGATGCTGATAACGATTGTGACTTGGATAGCTGGATTTTCCCAACAATTGGTGACGGACTCAATAATTGGAAGGCTGAAGACACTATCCCGATTTCCTTTAGTCAGGAGTAATTGTTATTGCTATTTTTGTGTTTCAAAGCATTGTGTCTATACCCGGGGCATAATAGCTAATTTTTCAAGGGTTTTGCCATTTTCATAAGCATATTTACATTCAATAAATCAATGGACTTTTTGCATTCAAATATTGCGCTCTTTATCTTTCCTGTCATCTTTTAAACAAGTTATGCTTTCTTACACACACTCACGTAATAAATTGCAGATCCATACCCACTCTGGATCTTGTTGATAATAGTTCTACTACTGTTCATTATGACTTTGAAAATCCGATCTACCAAGCCGAGGATGGAAGTGAGGAAGATTGTGAAGTCCCTGGTAAACTTTCCAGACTGTTACTAGAAGAAGAAAAGACCATACAGCCGCATGAGGAATCAATTGAAATTGTAAATCTGGGTACTGAAATAGACAAGAAAGAAGTCAGAGGTTTCTTGGGACACTTGAATTACATTGCCCGATTCATTCCACACTTGACTGCTACCTGCAAACCCATCTTCAAATTACTAAAAAAAGGAAAAATCAAGAGATGGTATGGAATGGTGAATGACAAAATCAAGAAATATCTCCAAGAACCTCCAATTCTAATGCCCCCGGTTGAAGGGAGACCTCTAATCATATATTTGACCGTGTTAGAAAATTCAATAGGGTGTGTTGGGGCAACATGACGAGTCTGGTCGAAAAGAGCATGCCATACACTGCCTTAGCAAAAGGTACCGACTGTGAAACAAGATACTCACAGCTCGAGAAAGCTTGCTGTGCTTTGGCTTGGGCTGCTCGCTGACTAAGACAGTATATGTTGAATCATACCACTTTATTGACTTCTAAGATGGATTCTATCAAATATCTATTTGAGAAACCTGCTGTCTCCTGAAAGAGTTATCACTGATAATGGTACTAAACTGAACTCTGCATGCAGTTCAAAATAAAACACCATAACTCTTCTCCGTACCGGCCAAAGATGAACGGCGCTGTGGAGGCTGCTAACAATATCAAGAAGATCATACAAAAGATAACAGTAACATACAAAGACTGGCATGAGATGTTACCTTTTGCTCTTCATGGTTACCGCACTTCGACAGGGGCAACCCCTTTCTCTTTAGTCTATGGAATGATGGTTACCGCACTTCGACAGGGGCAACTCCGTTCTCTTTAGTCTACGGAATGGAAGCCGTTTTACCAGTGGAAATTCAGATTCCCTCTCTAAGAATCATGAAAGATGCAGGCTTAGATGAGGATGAATGGATTCAGACTCGACTTGATCAGATAAATTTGATTGAAGAGACTTGCGGCTGTTTGTCATGGGCAGATATATCAGAAGCGCATGACCCAGGCATTTAACAAAAGGGTCAAGAGACAGGTGTATCGAATTGGCGACTTGGTGATCAAGCGTATCATTCTACCACAAGGCGATTCCAGAGGCAAGTGGACTCCCACATACGAAGGGCCATTTGTAGTTAAGAAGGTATTCTCCGGTGGAGCCTTGATGCTTGCTACAATGGATGGCGAAGACTTCCCACATCCCGTGAACGCGGACATAGTTAAAAAATACTACGCATAAAAGAGACCCGCTAGGCCGACGTATCTAGGCAAAAGTAAGGGCATCCCGGCGAACCAAAAGGGTTCGGGCAAAAATTAGGGATAAACATACAAAAATGTACACCCGGCGAGTCGAAAACCTGAAAAGGCGACTTGGGCAAAAAAGGGTATCCTGATGGACTGAAAACCTGAAAAGGCGGTCCAGGCAAAAATTAGGGATTAAAGCGTATGACTATGTCCCGTTCTCAGTCAGCTTCACCCAAGTTCCAAGGACTGAACAAGCTAATCACCTTTATCCAACCGCAGGAGATGAGAGGCTTGAAGACATAATGACAGTAGTGGAATTAAAATCAATAAGACTTTTTCTGCATAGCTTTCTCTTTGTGTTCTTGACAATTTCCTCTTACTAGGATTTCTGTCTCCTTGTGTTCAAATTGCCTGTTTATAGGCCCTCTTTCAAAATCAATACAATTTTATTTCGAAAAAAAATGCTGTTGTTTTACTTCCTCTGTTTTGTTTGCGTAAACGTTCATTGATTTAATTTGAATTAATATATGCATTTGAACATGACTGATGTTTACCAAAAATACATGCCTAAAATAGCAATAGCAATTACTACACGACTTCAGGATCGAGGAGAAGGTCTAATCACGCTTCCCAATGAATCCGTTGCTAATTCTATTCCCCGACAACGCCAGTTATTCCCAAGAAGAAATTGGCATCACTAGACAAACTGGTCATCTCTTCTATCCCCAGCCAGGCTCTGTTGGATATTTCCACCATCAGACGGAAATCAAGTATCCCCTAGCTAGGAAAGGGTCATCAATACAAATATCTCCAACCAGAATATGGGGATTTATTTTCCCCTGGCAAAACATTTCAGACACATAATTCATTCATGCATCATTCCACATCATATACATTACATCATTTCATAGCATGCACATGCACACCATGTTCGCAGGCATAAAACATCTCATGCATCATGACATTGCATGAAACTAACTTGATTTTTCAGGTTAATTATCCTCCTGATCACGTCCAAGATTCAGACACATTTTTCAGATAGAATCCAGATGAATATCCATTCTGACAAACGTTCTGACATCCTCCTAATGGTGGCATCTCTAAGCCCACCCCAGATATTCATAGCAAATACAACAACAAATATTATCAGATACAGCCTAACGTACGGTTCATTCTGATTCAGCCCAACATATGACTCCTTCAACTCAGATACGATCTAACGTACGATCCATTCTGACTTTCAGCAACTCCAATACGGTCTAACGTACGACCCATTTGGATCTTCAAACCCTCGGATACTGCCTAGCGTACGGTACATTCCAAGGTGTAGTCTAGCGTACGACTACTTTCTTCTTCAGATACAGCCTAACGTACGGCTCATTCTGCAACTCCAATATGGTCTAACGTATGACCCATTTGGATCTTCAACTCATATGCGATCTAACGTACGATCCATTCTGACCCCTTTTCAGATATAGCCTAACGTACGGCTCATTCGGCAACTCCAATACGGTCTAACATACGACCCATTTGGACCTTCAATTCAGATACGATCTAGCGTACGATCCATTCTGATTCTACCTTCGTCAGATACAGCCTAACGAACGGCTCATTCCGCAACTTAGATACGATCTAGCGTACGATCCATTCTGATCTTTCCTCCCCAGCAAAGTCATCCGCCTAATGAACAACTCACTCTGGTATTCAGATACGGTCTAGCGTATGATCCATTCTGATCCCTTATCCCCAGCAGCGTATAACACACTCTGACTCCCCAGCGAAGTCGACAGCATAATAGAGGACTCACTATACGATCTAGCGTATGACCCAGTATGACACCCCTGCCTTCAGATATCGTCTAATGTACGACGCACTCTGAAGCTCTCATCATCAAACTCCCTGGATGGCATCTTTAAGCCCACCTCTCGATTGACAAGTGCAAATTTTTGGGGCATTCTAGTGTTCAATAATCTTCCACCTTCAGACCACGAACGGCATACTTGCCATCCTAACTCTCTCGGTTCAAGAATATTGAACAGGGGCAGCTGTCATACCCCAAAATTTGCCCATTAATCTTGCAAAACATCTCTCGAAGCACTCCAACTTATTCTGCAAGGCACTGACCTTAAAGGAACAAAAGCCCAGCTCACAACAGACTCAATCCAGAAAAAGGCCCAGGCTAGCTTGCTCGCTAGGCGAGCAACTCCTTCGCCTAGCGAACCTTTCGCTACAATACTCGCCTAGCGAAGCTTGCGATATATCAGAATTTTCGGGCTTCATTCTGAGCCCATTAGGTCACCACAATCACTATAAATACCGACACTTCAGTCACGAAAAGGGACAGAGGAAGACAGACGAAGACGGACAGAAACCCTGGCATAGAAACCCTGGAGACTAACTTAGAGAATTCCGAGTAAAGAAACCCTGAAGGCCGCTCATCCGCACCGAAGCTACCGCCGCCCAACTCCATCCGATACCAAGAGTGGTCAGTCCCTTCAATATCGCAGCTCAGTTGCAAACAGGTTTGCGCATCACTACTGTTTTATGCTTTTAATCGGTAATCTCTACATACATAAGGCATCATGATTAAATTTTCGGATATGTAATTTGATTTCACATGTGAATTTAAGTATGCTTGAATATCCTGAATGTTTGTCCATGCTATTCCTGTAATTAAATGCCATAAAGTTCAGGGTTCCGGATATCATGCTGCTGTCAAACTCAAAACCCGTAGCCGCTCGCTGGCACATCGCTAAGCGAGCCTGTAGCGAGTACTCGCTAAGCCTTCGCTAGGCGAAGCAGGAGCGAACGGGACAGTGGCTGTTTTGTTTCTTTTCTGTTCCGCCTTATGTTTATCTAATCAAGATTTATTATAATTCTGCATTATTTGGCCTGACTTTATGACTGTTGTGTTTATTTTGTGGTGCAATTTTCAATTGTACTTTATCTCGATGTTCTAACCCGTGTGCTGAATTGTGTAAAGGCTTACATATTCCCGAGGAAACGGCCGGCCAGATATTCCACTTTATGTGTGGGATACCCTTATGGAGATGGATTCTGAATTACTTAATTTTAATGTGGAGATTCATCCTAATTGCCTAATTAATTTTAATGTGGAGATTCATCCTAATTGCTTAATTAATTTTAATGTGGAGATTCCTCCTAATTGATCATAATGTGGACATTCATCTTAAACACTTAATTGCAAAATATTGCCTTTGAATATGTGATCTTGGACCTCTCTTTGTTACCCTACGATATTACGGTATTATGGTCATGTCCCGCGAATGTAGGGATACACTTAGCAAAGACCCTTCGGTTAAATCATCATAGTCCCTCGAATGTTGCCTTTGTCCCTCGATGACCCTTTGGTGTAGCCTACGGTTAAATGATGATAGTCCCTTCGAATGCTAAGGTATCCTCACAACTGTTGCCTTCAATGACCAATCGATGACCCTACGATGACCCTTTTACATCCAAAGGATAAAACTACTTACTTCTCAATAGTAAGGACAGTTTTACCCTTATAAGGATAGGAAATGCCCGTAAAGACCTTGGATAGGTATAACTCTTAATTGCTTATTCATAACTTAAAATACTTTTCACACCTCACACCTTTCAAAACATCTTTTAGAAAATCACCACTTGGCATACATTCGTACTAGGATCATTGCCGAGTTATATTTTTCTAAACGACTTTCAAAACTAAACGAGATAACCACTTTGTATACATTCATTCAAGAATCATTACAAAGTTAAATTCTCCTTTTTCAAAACATTTCCTACACATTTCTCAAACACTTTTTCAAACAAGAAAAACATAAATGATTGAGCAGTTAAGAGCCCATGGATAACCATGGATACAAAGGGTGCTAACACCTTCCCTTTGTATAATGTACCTCCCGAACCTAAAAATCTAAATTAAGGTCTTTCCTGTTCTTTTCCACCTTTCCTTATGGGATAAAAGAAAAGTCGGTGGCGACTCTTGCTAACCGCAACATTTGCTTTCTAAATCAAAAACACCTAAAGTCAGTTCACCGTATGACAGAACTGGCGACTCTGCTGGGGAATACAAAGAGAGGTCACCTTAAAAAATCATTTATGTTGTCAATAGATCATCGCGACTATCCGGCGTATACTGGAATGGTTAAAATGATGGCTACGGTTAATGTGACACTTTGGATGTCCTGATGTTCCTCATGTTTACTTGAGGAAAAATTTGGCATTCGCGTGGTGTCATCAAAGCATTAACCAGACCTTTAGAACCCTAATTGACTCATTCTAGCCATTAGAAAGTAGTGAGATAACTGGCTTCGGTTCCGACTGAGGTTGGTTGAGACTCGATACTACACTCTTTGAGATTGGACTTTAGGGAAGCTTTGGTCAACCACTTGGTGTTGCATTGAAGTGGACTTAAAGAAAAGTCAATGATTTGAGATCCTTCTAGAACCCGGTTACTATTCTAGGACAGGTTGAACCAACCAAACTTCAGTGGGGAGGGTACTTACCTATGGAACTCATGCAAGCCTTAAAACCTAGGAATGATTATTGCGTGACTTGCTTGTGCTTGCTATTCACATAACATCATAACATCATAACATCATAACATCATAACATCATAACATCATGACATCATGACATTATACTAACCATTTCAAGGACTCTAAACATTGGAAACATTTCATACATTGCATAGCATAACATAACATTGCATAACAGGTACTCTAAAAGCTCAATGTTCTCACGGTCTTCCTTCCGAACAGAAAAATGGACCTCGAACAAGCTGTCAAGGATCTCCAGGCTCAAAATGCTCAATTCCAGGATATGATCTTGAACTTATCCAAGGGGCAGGAGGAACTGAAGGCTCTCTTGCTCGAAAAGAAGAAAGACAAGAAACCTGTGAGTTACATTAACCTGGGAAGAAGGCTTAAAGGACAGGCCGCAGGAGTCAAGATCAGAACGCCGAAGGATCAAGAAGAGGAGAATGCTGATCTCTTCAACCCTGAGGACGATGATGAAGATGAACAGTACTCTCCAAAAGATGATAAGTATAAGCTGCTGGAAGAACGCATGCTAGCTATGGAGGGTCAGAAGGCGCCCGGTCTGGATTTCGAAAGCTTAGGTCTGGTCTCTGATGTGGTCATTCCCCGCAAATTCAAGGTCTCCACTTTCACCAAGTATGATGGGGCATCTTGTCCTCAAATGCATCTGAGAGCTTATGTGAGAAAGATTCAGCCGTATACCACTAATAAGAAGCTATGGATCCATTTCTTCCAAGAGAGTCTGTCTGGCACACAGTTGGAATGGTACTATCAGCTCGAGAGCTCTAACATCCGCACCTGGACTGATTTAGCAACAGCTTTCTACAAGCACTACCAATATAATTCTGAATTAGCGCCTACTCGGCTACAGTTGCAGAATATGACTATGGGCTCTAAAGAAAGCTTCAAAGAATATGCTCAGAAATGGAGAGATTTGGCTGGCAGAGTCAAACCCCCTATGACGGATCGAGAATTAGTGGACATGTTCATGGGTACACTGACTGGCCCATTCTACAGCCATCTATTGAGAAGTTCCTCATCGGGTTTCACTGAACTTATATTGACAGGTGAACATGTTGAAAGCGGCATTCGAAGTGGAAAGATACAGGCGGCTACCTCTGATCCTCCGGAGACTCCTAATGACATCACTGCTCCTCTGCCTAATCATGACAAGACTGTCAATGATGTGGAAGATGCTGATAACGATTGTGACTTGGATAGCTGGATTTTCCCAACAATTGGTGACGGACTCAATAATTGGAAGGCTGAAGACACTATCCCGATTTCCTTTAGTCAGGAGTAATTGTTATTGCTATTTTTGTGTTTCAAAGCATTGTGTCTATACCCGGGGCATAATAGCTAATTTTTCAAGGGTTTTGTCATTTTCATAAGCATATTTACATTCAATAAATCAATGGACTTTTTGCATTCAAATATTGCGCTCTTTATCTTTCCTGTCATCTTTTAAACAAGTTATGCTTTCTTACACACACTCACGTAATAAATTGCAGATCCATACCCACTCTGGATCTTGTTGATAATAGTTCTACTACTGTTCATTATGACTTTGAAAATCCGATCTACCAAGCCGAGGATGGAAGTGAGGAAGATTGTGAAGTCCCTGGTAAACTTTCCAGACTGTTACTAGAAGAAGAAAAGACCATACAGCCGCATGAGGAATCAATTGAAATTGTAAATCTGGGTACTGAAATAGACAAGAAAGAAGTCAGAGGTTTCTTGGGACACTTGAATTACATTGCCCGATTCATTCCACACTTGACTGCTACCTGCAAACCCATCTTCAAATTACTAAAAAAGGAAAAATCAAGAGATGGTATGGAATGGTGAATGACAAAATCAAGAAATATCTCCAAGAACCTCCAATTCTAATGCCCCCGGTTGAAGGGAGACCTCTAATCATATATTTGACCGTGTTAGAAAATTCAATAGGGTGTGTTGGGGCAACATGACGAGTCTGGTCGAAAAGAGCATGCCATACACTGCCTTAGCAAAAGGTACCGACTGTGAAACAAGATACTCACAGCTCGAGAAAGCTTGCTGTGCTTTGGCTTGGGCTGCTCGCTGACTAAGACAGTATATGTTGAATCATACCACTTTATTGACTTCTAAGATGGATTCTATCAAATATCTATTTGAGAAACCTGCTGTCTCCTGAAAGAGTTATCACTGATAATGGTACTAAACTGAACTCTGCATGCAGTTCAAAATAAAACACCATAACTCTTCTCCGTACCGGCCAAAGATGAACGGCGCTGTGGAGGCTGCTAACAATATCAAGAAGATCATACAAAAGATAACAGTAACATACAAAGACTGACATGAGATGTTACCTTTTGCTCTTCATGGTTACCGCACTTCGACAGGGGCAACCCCTTTCTCTTTAGTCTATGGAATGATGGTTACCGCACTTCGACAGGGGCAACTCCGTTCTCTTTAGTCTACGGAATGGAAGCCGTTTTACCAGTGGAAATTCAGATTCCCTCTCTAAGAATCATGAAAGATGCAGGCTTAGATGAGGATGAATGGATTCAGACTCGACTTGATCAGATAAATTTGATTGAAGAGACTTGCGGCTGTTTGTCATGGGCAGATATATCAGAAGCGCATGACCCAGGCATTTAACAAAAGGGTCAAGAGACAGGTGTATCGAATTGGCGACTTGGTGATCAAGCGTATCATTCTACCACAAGGCGATTCCAGAGGCAAGTGGACTCCCACATACGAAGGGCCATTTGTAGTTAAGAAGGTATTCTCCGGTGGAGCCTTGATGCTTGCTACAATGGATGGCGAAGACTTCCCACATCCCGTGAACGCGGACATAGTTAAAAAATACTACGCATAAAAGAGACCCGCTAGGTCGACGTATCTAGGCAAAAGTAAGGGCATCCCGGCGAACCAAAAGGGTTCGGGCAAAAATTAGGGATAAACATACAAAAATGTACACCCGGCGAGTCGAAAACCTGAAAAGGCGGCTTGGGCAAAAAAGGGTATCCTGATGGACTGAAAACCTGAAAAGGCGGTCCAGGCAAAAATTAGGGATTAAAGCGTATGACTATGTCCCGTTCTCAGTCAGCTTCACCCAAGTTCCAAGGACTGAACAAGCTAATCACCTTTATCCGACCGCAGGAGATGAGAGGCTTGAAGACATAATGACAGTAGTGGAATTAAAATCAATAAGACTTTTTCTGCATAGCTTTCTCTTTGTGTTCTTGACAATTTCCTCTTACTAGGATTTCTGTCTCCTTGTGTTCAAATTGCCTGTTTATAGGCCCTCTTTCAAAATCAATACAATTTTATTTCGAAAAAAAATGCTGTTGTTTTACTTCCTCTGTTTTGTTTGCGTAAACGTTCATTGATTTAATTTGAATTAATATATGCATTTGAACATGACTGATGTTTACCAAAAATACATGCCTAAAATAGCAATAGCAATTACTACACGACTTCAGGATCGAGGAGAAGGTCTAATCACGCTTCCCAATGAATCCGTTGCTAATTCTATTCCCCGACAACGCCAGTTATTCCCAAGAAGAAATTGGCATCACTAGACAAACTGGTCATCTCTTCTATCCCCAGCCAGGCTCTGTTGGATATTTCCACCATCAGACGGAAATCAAGTATCCCCCAGCTAGGAAAGGGTCATCAATACAAATATCTCCAACCAGAATATGGGGATTTATTTTCCCCTGGCAAAACATTTCAGACACATAATTCATTCATGCATCATTCCACATCATATACATTACATCATTTCATAGCATGCACATGCACACCATGTTCGCAGGCATAAAACATCTCATGCATCATGACATTGCATGAAACTAACTTGATTTTTCAGGTTAATTATCCTCCTGATCACGTCCAAGATTCAGACACATTTTTCAGATAGAATCCAGATGAATATCCATTCTGACAAACGTTCTGACATCCTCCTAATGGTGGCATCTCTAAGCCCACCCCAGATATTCATAGCAAATACAACAACAAATATTATCAGATACAGCCTAACGTACGGTTCATTCTGATTCAGCCCAACATATGACTCCTTCAACTCAGATACGATCTAACGTACGATCCATTCTGACTTTCAGCAACTCCAATACGGTCTAACGTACGACCCATTTGGATCTTCAAACCCTCGGATACTGCCTAGCGTACGGTACATTCCAAGGTGTAGTCTAGCGTACGACTACTTTCTTCTTCAGATACAGCCTAACGTACGGCTCATTCTGCAACTCCAATACGGTCTAACGTACGACCCATTTGGATCTTCAACTCATATGCGATCTAACGTACGATCCATTCTGACCCCTTTTCAGATATAGCCTAACGTACGGCTCATTCGGCAACTCCAATACGGTCTAACATACGACCCATTTGGACCTTCAATTCAGATACGATCTAGCGTACGATCCATTCTGATTCTACCTTCGTCAGATACAGCCTAACGAACGGCTCATTCCGCAACTTAGATACGATCTAGCGTACGATCCATTCTGATCTTTCCTCCCCAGCAAAGTCATCCGCCTAATGAACAACTCACTCTGGTATTCAGATACGGTCTAGCGTATGATCCATTCTGATCCCTTATCCCCAGCAGCGTATAACACACTCTGACTCCCCAGCGAAGTCGACAGCATAATGGAGGACTCACTATACGATCTAGCGTATGACCCAGTATGACACCCCTGCCTTCAGATATCGTCTAATGTACGACGCACTCTGAAGCTCTCATCATCAAACTCCCTGGATGGCATCTTTAAGCCCACCTCTCGATTGACAAGTGCAAATTTTTGGGGCATTCTAGTGTTCAATAATCTTCCACCTTCAGACCACGAACGGCATACTTGCCATCCTAACTCTCTCGGTTCAAGAATATTGAACAGGGGCAGCTGTCATACCCCAAAATTTGCCCATTAATCTTGCAAAACATCTCTCGAAGCACTCCAACTTATTCTGCAAGGCACTGACCTTAAAGGAACAAAAGCCCAGCTCACAACAGACTCAATCCAGAAAAAGGCCCAGGCTAGCTTGCTCGCTAGGCGAGCAACTCCTTCGCCTAGCGAACCTTTCGCTACAATACTCGCCTAGCGAAGCTTGCGATATATCAGAATTTTCGGGCTTCATTCTGAGCCCATTAGGTCACCACAATCACTATAAATACCGACACTTCAGTCACGAAAAGGGACAGAGGAAGACAGACGAAGACGGACAGAAACCCTGGCATAGAAACCCTGGAGACTAACTTAGAGAATTCCGAGTAAAGAAACCCTGAAGGCCGCTCATCCGCACCGAAGCTACCGCCGCCCAACTCCATCCGATACCAAGAGTGGTCAGTCCCTTCAATATCGCAGCTCAGTTGCAAACAGGTTTGCGCATCACTACTGTTTTATGCTTTTAATCGGTAATCTCTACATACATAAGGCATCATGATTAAATTTTCGGATATGTAATTTGATTTCACATGTGAATTTAAGTATGCTTGAATATCCTGAATGTTTGTCCATGCTATTCCTGTAATTAAATGCCATAAAGTTCAGGGTTCCGGAGATCATGCTGCTGTCAAACTCAAAACCCGTAGCCGCTCGCTGGCACATCGCTAAGCGAGCCTGTAGCGAGTACTCGCTAAGCCTTCGCTAGGCGAAGCAGGAGCGAACGAGACAGTGGCTGTTTTGTTTCTTTTCTGTTCCGCCTTATGTTTATCTAATCAAGATTTATTATAATTCTGCATTATTTGGCCTGACTTTGTGACTGTTGTGTTTATTTTGTGGTGCAATTTTCAATTGTACTTTATCTCGATGTTCTAACCCGTGTGCTGAATTGTGCAAAGGCTTACATATTCCCGAGGAAACGGCCGGCCAGGTATTCCACTTTATGTGTGGGATACCCTTATGGAGATGGATTCTGAATTACTTAATTTTAATGTGGAGATTCATCCTAATTGCCTAATTAATTTTAATGTGGAGATTCATCCTAATTGCTTAATTAATTTTAATGTGGAGATTCCTCCTAATTGATCATAATGTGGACATTCATCTTAAACACTTAATTGCAAAATATTGCCTTTGAATATGTGATCTTGGACCTCTCTTTGTTACCCTACGATATTACGGTATTATGGTCATGTCCCGCGAATGTAGGGATACACTTAGCAAAGACCCTTCGGTTAAATCATCATAGTCCCTCGAATGTTGCCTTTGTCCCTCGATGACCCTTCGGTGTAGCCTACGGTTAAATGATGATAGTCCCTTCGAATGCTAAGGTATCCTCACAACTGTTGCCTTCAATGACCAATCGATGACCCTACGATGACCCTTTTACATCCAAAGGATAAAACTACTTACTTCTCAATAGTAAGGACAGTTTTACCCTTATAAGGATAGGAAATGCCCGTAAAGACCTTGGATAGGTATAACTCTTAATTGCTTATTCATAACTTAAAATACTTTTCACACCTCACACCTTTCAAAACATCTTTTAGAAAATCACCACTTGGCATACATTCGTACTAGGATCATTGCCGAGTTATATTTTTCTAAACGACTTTCAAAACTAAACGAGATAACCACTTTGTATACATTCATTCAAGAATCATTACAAAGTTAAATTCTCCTTTTTCAAAACATTTCCTACACATTTCTCAAACACTTTTTCAAACAAGAAAAACATAAATGATTGAGTAGTTAAGAGCCCATGGATAACCATGGATACAAAGGGTGCTAACACCTTCCCTTTGTATAATGTACCTCCCGAACCTAAAAATCTAAATTAAGGTCTTTCCTGTTCTTTTCCACCTTTCCTTATGGGATAAAAGAAAAGTCGGTGGCGACTCTTGCTAACCGCAACATTTGCTTTCTAAAGCAAAAACACCTAAAGTCAGTTCACCGTATGACAGTGTTTTTGTTGGATGGTGCAGATGATGATGACAAAGTGGTTTAATGGTGAAACATGGTGGTCACGTTAGAGTTAAAGGAGGCCGTGAAGTGAGGCTGAGATGGCTTGTTGTTGGTTGTTGTTTCTGTTGGTGTAAGCCCTAGAGGCCAATACTTTTGGTACTTGTATCGAATTATTTATTAATAATAAAAGGCATTTTCTTTATTATGGTTGATTAATAAAGTCCCTAGAATAGATAGTCCGTTTAATGTATTAAGTGTGACTTAATCATGAGAACACATTAAACATAAGGGCACTGTTCTTAAAGTATCCGTAGTCGAGCTTTAATGTGAAGTGGGATAACATTAAAGCATTAAGACTATTATGTTTGTAGATTGATGATCACATCTCATGGATCATGGATAAAGAGTTATCAAGTCTTAAACATAGGTATGAATATTAGGAGTAATATTTATACCGGATTGACCCGCTATGAGAATACTATATAGAAAGTTATGCAAAGTGTCATAAGTTATTCTCATGGTGATAATAGTGTATACTACTCTTTGACCTGAAACCACTATGGATCCTAGATGTAGAGTTGAGTGCCTTATTACTGATCCAACGTCATCCGTAACTGGATGACCATAAAGACAGTTGATGAGTACTCCACGAAGCATGCTGAGGGACATGAGTGTCCTAGATGGAATTTGCCAATCCTGCGTAACAGGATAAATGTCTATGGGCCCAATATTGAACTGGACAAGGGTGACACGGTCTATACCTTGTGTTCAATATAGACATAAGGGCAAAGGGGTAATTATACACATAATTATTATCACAGGAGGTTTTGTCAGATCACATGACATTTTCGTGACTTGGGTAGCAGTGATGTGTTGCTAGATACCGCTCACTGTTTATTATGTTAAATGCGTGATTTAATATAATTGCCAACGCCGCGAAAACCTATAGGGTCACACACAAAGGACGGATTGATGAGAGATAGAATAATTAAGGAACATCGTAAGGTACGGTGTACTTAAGCAGAATACGAAATATGGTAAGGTACCAAATACTTAAGTGATTTTGGTATATTATGAGATATAGGCCAAAATGCACTTAAGTGGGCTTTTTGGCTTGAAGCCCACACAAGTGGTTCTATAAATAGAGCTCTTGTGCAGAAGCTTTGCATGGGAATACAACACAACTGAAGAGTTGGAATTTCGTATCTCTCTCTCACTCAAAGCCTTCATTCATAACAGCTAGCACTGCGATTGAAGGAATCCGTTTGTGTGGACTGAGTAGAGACATTGTCATCGTTCAACGTTCGTGATCGCCCCGTGGATCTGTATCAAAGGTTTTGATCATTATCAGAGATCTGCACCAAAGGTTTGAATCGCCACAAGAGGTAACGATTCTATCACTGATCATGCCCATTCGTAAGGATCACTAAATGGAGAAAATTTTAAATTCCGCTGCGCCTTGGATGGCTATTCTCCAACAGTTTCAGATATGTGAGTTTGGAAGGGTGTTTGAGTGTGGTAGCAGAAGGAGGTTTTTATTGTGTGTGAGGCATGTAAATGGTGAGCATGATTTGTATAGATGAAGGTGAGAAGGTTTGACCGTGAGTTGCTTTGATGGAGATCATATGGTTTTTGTGAAGTAGAAGTAAAAGTGTTTGGCTTAGTTTTTTTGTCTTTTGAGATAGGAAGATAAGAAGAATGGTTATGTTTGGTTTTGTGTTTTGGTATTAAAGAGAGTTTATGGTTGATGAGAAGAAAAAGTATGTTGTTATGGGATGGATTCAATGCAAGGGTGTTGGAGAAGGAGGTAACGTAAAGAGAGAGAGATAAATGAGGGAGAATGTGATTGGTGGCTTTTTTTCATTTTTCTTCTAAAAATCAATGAGTGTGAGCAATTAGGTGGGGGTGCGTGGAGAGATATGTGATGGTGTATGAAATGTTTTTTCTGCTGAACTTTCTATGCTCCATGTTTCCCTTTCCTTTACCACTGAATCTCTTTTCTCTTTTGCTATTGGTAAAAACCATCCCCATACAACCAAGGAAAGAACGCCACGTGGCGCCTGAAAGAGAGGGTATTTTGCTTCAATATTTTTTACTTGATTTTGGACTTTAAACATTAAATCTAACAAATAAAATAAAATTTAAAAGAACAAACAAAAAACAAACTAGACACTTAAATTAATTCTAAATTATTCTACTAATTTTAATGGCTACAAAATAAAATAAAAATCGGATAAAAACGAACAAAAATCGGGCGTAAAGATGCCCGAAAAAAATAAATTGAATGCACCAAAATGATAAGCATGAAATAAACTTCTTTGAAACATACAGATTTTGATCAAAGTTTAAAATAAAAATTGATCGGTTAAAAGGCTCGGGTTGGTGAGAATACAATCAAAAAAGTAGTCAAAAAAATAAAACGAGCGCACCAGGTAAAATTACGTGAACCATAGATTAATAATACTGATGTCTACAAGCTCGATCTTTAAATTTTTCTCTCTCTAATTCGACGTACATTTGAAAATTGATTCAATCGGCTAGTCTATAGGTTCGAACAATTATTTTGAGTGATATTTTAAGCGTTATGCGGGACAAAATGTATGTTGTGATGAGTATAAAATGCAGATGTCTTAGGGATGCATTGAATTACTGATCGAATGATCGTGAATAAACAATCAGATGCAAATGAATCGCTCTTGGACCATTGCTTCTGATTCTCAAACATAATCAAGACCTTACAAAGATTCAGATGGCGATAGTACTCTTGATTGTCATCCTCTAAACCTCGGAAACATGACGAAATGTAACTGACGATGCATTGAGATTGAGAAATCAAGATTTTTGACTTCTTAATCAACAAATTACTGAATGAATGTCATCAAGACCAGATAAAGATGTCAGAACTCCTAACTTTTCATCTAAACATTGATGAATGCTTTTAACTAATGAAATGCACGAAAAAATGAATCGAAGAAGAAGGGTATGCAAATAAGGATGTATGATATTTCCTTGGAAGCACTGATGTATAATGAGCTTATGGAGCTTTCTAAGGATAATAAGTTGTTGAAGATAGTGTTGGAGCTTGTACGAGATTGAGGATTGGTTGTTGTTATAAACTCTCAAGATAATTGTTCTTTCCATGCCTTTTCCAAATAATGGAAAAAATGGGAGTAATGGAGTTGATCTCTTGAAGAAGATGTGTAACAATCACCTGACTTATGTGTTACTTCTGTGGTTGCACTCTGATGATCTGATTCTATTGGGTGATATCTTGTACTACTTGTGCTCTTCATGAAGAACACATCGTGTAGTTGTTTTAGCCAAAATTTGCCAAAGGGAGAGATTATTGTTACTTTTGGATTGACTACATTTGGTAAAACAACACATAAATAAGATTTCATTTAAGCAACATGGGGAACAAGATGTTTCAGCATCTGAGTTGTTGTTAAGAAGAGTTGGTTGGCTAAAGTGCTTGACATAACCAGTTAAGCAAGAGTTGTTTGGCTAAAGTGTTTGACAAAACTAGTTAAGCAATAGGCTTAAGGTTTGGAACTTGATTGTCTTCAGATGTCCTTCAAAAGTATTGAAGTGCTGACTTCTTCTACTGATCCAGAAATTTGAGATTGGGAAGAAGATTGAACAGATAATCCAAAGGCAACTAGAAAAGATTTGGAGTTATTTCAGTCAAAGAAGATTTAATTGAATGTACCTTCAAGGAAGGTTTCGTCCAAAACTAATCTACTAAGAAGACTTATTTGAAGAAGAGTTATTTTGAATACTCTAATGTAACATGTCAAACACGATGTTCCAACATGTTTAGTACAACATCTAGTCTCCATCAACAAGACATATGTTATTGTTAGGTGCAACATATGAACTCTTGGAACAGACAGATGGTATTGCAGAATGGTTTCTATCCAAAATTCACTCTATATAAGAAGGTATACATGTTATGGAGAGGAAATAATTTGGATGTACTGGTGAAGAAAGGACACATGCTGAATGCGATGTCACGATATATGGGTACAACATTTAGGCCTTACTCAACAGGCTAGATTGTTACGTTTTGGAACGAATCTCCTGTTGAAGATTCAATTAGATTTTATTGGTTATATTAAGAAATATGATTATATGATTTGTTGGTCAGTTATGAAGTCCAAATCAAATTTAAATGTGATTTAAATTTGAATTTGAATTTAAACCAAATCATATATTTCTGTTAGAGATATATATGGAACCCATCTTATCCAATAAATTGTGCAAAGATTATGGACGCAATTAAATGCATATACACAAGGAGAAAAGTCCAGAATTGCATTAGTATTTAAGGAGACTCGAACCTCACTCTTGGGGTGTGCAAAGCATGAAAATACTTAGAGTTAGGGTTTTTGCTTTTGAGTATTTGTATGTGCACCACTCTAGCACCTCCTTTAATATCATAAGGCATAAAGTTTGGTTATATTGAGTTATAAACCTTGTTCAAAGATGTTAAGTCTATAATCTTGTAAACATTGTGTTTCTCCCATTCTACCCTATTACCCTAATCAGATTAGTGCAGAATCTTTATGTGCATCTCTATGTTTTAGTAATTTCGCATAGAAGGTTTGTCTAGTTGGGTTGTAATATTCAATATTAATAATTGGATTAAATACGAATCACTAGGGTTTAGTGATTGAGATAACGGGAGAGGGGTTCTCATATTTAGGGGGAGTCTCTAAATAGAAAGTTATTGGGTAGTGTTAGGAAGAGGCGTTGAACAACATGGGCTTGTCGTTTCTTGTAAGACTAATTATACTAAGCTACTAATGGTGAATTGCCTTTCATTGGTTGGAAGTCAATCTTCCAGACGTAGGTGTTGTTGCATCAAACTGGGTTGCCAATTATTGTGTTCTATTTGATCTTTCTGCTCCATCATCTTGTACAATTGAACCTAGGTTGTGTGTGGTGAATCTAGTTTATCTTGTCAAACCAGTTGTCTAGGACATCATGTTCGACATTTGTCCCCTGAGGAACAATATTTTAGGACTTTTAGCAAGAATTTTCTTTTTCTTCTTGTCATCTTCTTCGTCAACAACCAATATCTTTAACTCCATATCATGTTCCTACAATTTACTAAACAAAGTGTATGTCCATAATTGTAATATCCCTAGATTCGTAAATTGCATTGACTTTAGGCTGTCATCTACGATTTAAACACCTAAGAATTAATTGTGGTATTTAAAAATCACGACTAATTTAGTGTTTTTCTTAATCCAAAATACCCTTTTTAGACCCTTAACTATACCCTTGGGTTTAGATTGGTCCCTTAATTTTTTTTAGTATCAGGTTGGTCCCTTAATTCTGCCTTTTCTTAATTACGCTTGAAATTTTATTAGCACTTTCTTAAAGATAAAGTTTATAGCATTGTAAATAAAGACAATAAAATAAATAGCAGAAATTAAAGAGGATAAGGTTTAGAGATATTGTACCAGATGTTTATTCACGTACTGCGAACGTTGGCCCACTCCTATCCCCAAGAGATCTTCTTGAGATTTTGACTAAAACTTTGAGCTTTTACAGGTTATGCCTACAAACCTTTTTTATACGAGCTAATATTTATAATTGTTCGTCCCCAACCAAACTTGAAGCTTTTACCCAGGCTAAGATAACGAACTAAAAAAATTCACGATAATCTCAAGAACCAAACAAAGATTTTAATACTTGTTAATCTCAAGAACCAAACTTTATTCTTCAAGAGTAACACACTCTTGAAAGTAATCACAAAGGCAATTCCCCATGCAACTTAAGTGAAAGAAAATATTATTTTCAGAGAGAGAGAGAGAGAGAGAGAGAGAGAGAGATAAATTCCAAATAAAATAAAAACTTCAGAGAAATGGTGTGAAATGAGGAGGAACAAACCTTCCTTTATATAGGAGAAGGAAAAACCAAAAAAGGAAAAGAACCATGGGTAATTTTAATGCCCCAATTGATTGTATTAAGGTCACAATTGATTGGGTGACCTAAATAATCGATTATATTGACCCATTTTGGAAAGTTTTGAAAAGGACTTGTTGCTAGTAATTAAGATAATGTCAGAATTGATTGTATAATCATTTAGGCATCTTCAAATCAATTGTATTAAGGTCCCAATCTCTTTGGTAGTTAAAAAACTCTTATAATAGGTTTCCTTAAGGTATTAATTGATTGGGTAGTTCAAAAAAGTTTTCCAAACGATTGACTTAAGGTCCAAATCAATTGATTAGTTCAAAATGCTTCAAAAAGGAGGATGACAATATCCTAATCAACTAGCTCAAACTTGAAAATGCTTTAAAGATATTTTATAGGTAAAATGAGGTTGTAAGTATGTGTGACTTGCCTTAGTATCTCAAGAGTTACTTCCCTACTTTTACAAAACTCTGGTCACTTAGCCAGGCACGACCAGGCGAGCTTTCACACCTCCTCTCTTTCACAAATATAAGGCCTTCAAGATCTTTTGCCAAGTATATCAATCATATAAACACTTCAATGTAATCTTAATTCTCTTACTAGGTGATGCTTGAGACGTCTTTAAGTTTGGACATCATCATTATAGATATTGAAAGTTGTTACCACCAACTTTAGGAGTAATTGGTGTTGTCAACATCAAAACATTAGGAAGGTTCTCAGCAGGATCATCAACTTTATACCTGTAAGCACATATATCCAAAATTTCTACTAAAACTGTAAATGATAGGCATGCACTATGGAAACTGTGTGTGGAAGCGTCTAGACACGCTACAAGAGAAGTAGATTCAATTTTTTTGGAAAGAGAGGTGTATGGAATCATATTTGATAGCACTTTTATGAATATTGACACCGACTCAATGTCTCCTTTATCATGCTCAGTTAATATCATCATGGAGCTTCCCACTAACTCTTTTAGTAACTAGGTTCTAAGTTACGAATCAATTTGCCTCAATGATTCATGGGTAAAAAACTTTAAAGATAAACTAGAATTGTCCAATACTGGTGAAGAGGCCGATATTATTTTGGAACCTTGTGTCCCAAGTGAGGGTTTTTATGCAGCGACCGTCTGGAGTACCTAAAAAATACTTATAATTCTACCCATGTATCATCAAATATTTTGGTGTGGGTATCCCTTTCACCATCTTCCAATATGAACTTCTGAGAACCTTAAATGTTGTTCCTCCTCAACTGCATTCTAATAGTTGGGCATTTGCCCAGGTGTTTGAGGTAATCTGTTGGGGCCTCAATATCACTCATACCATTGGTATCTTATTTTCTTTTTATGAGTCTAGAGGGGCGTATAAAAGATGTTGGGTTTTAGTGAATTCTTTACACATACAGACTATCCACTCCCATATACATCAAACTCTAATATGGAAGGATAAATTCCTTCAGATAAGGAGAAATTCCCAGTGTATAGAAGTCATATATAAGGAAAATGGGACATACTCGTTCCCTATTTATTAGACCAATGATACCACTTTGATCATGAGATACGATCCTAAAAAATTGAGCGCTTGAGAGAGAGAGAGAGAGAGAGAGAGAGAGAGAGAGAGAGAGAGAGAGAGAGAGGCGACTGAGCTTCTGAAACAATTCTAGACTATGTAGGTGCATGACTTGCTGTAGTATGAAGGCGACCTGGATAAATTGGTCTATTTTCTTGGTATAATGACTTTCATGTGACCTTACCTCTAACTTTTAACTATATCTAACTCCTGACTTCCTTTCTTTTTGTTTGTGCATAGAAAATGGCTAACATCATAGTGGCCGAGAAGAAAGCCCTGATGGCTCAGGCTAAAGCCTGCCACAGTGACCCTGCTGGGGTTCAAACCTAGGTTGTAAAAAAGAGAAAGAATAGGGAAGGTACCATGGTGAATGTCGTCCCAATTCTCAAACAACCCATTGTTGGGACCTTTAAATCACCCACTTCAAAGAAAAATAAGAGAGAGGCTGGAAAATCCGTTATTGTGACACAACTCTGACCCACATTGGTCTGGAGGCCACTAGTTTGTTGGGATGAAAATGAGGGAAAATAGGTGGGCCCCTATCCAAAGGCGTTGAAAAAATTAAGTTTTGGGATCATAGCTTCGATGGCCTGGGATTCTTGTACGATCACCTTCATACTCCCGAAGACGCCAAGAAGGCCAAAACTATGGGCGCCAAAAAAAGTTTTTCAACATCATGGCACTTTCATCTTGAGGGACTGCATTCTAGATCGATCATTGTTTGAGGTTGTAGATTCGTCTAACCAACATGTAGATGAGTTAAGGCTTGAGATTTCCATAATGAAGGAATCTCAAGTTACAAATCAAACTTTCCTCACCTATGCTAATGAAAGGATTCCCAGGCCTGGAAAATAATTGAAAACAACCTAGGTTGAGCGTGACTCCCTCCAATTAATGAAAGAGTCTATATAGGCCGACTGCAAGGTACATTATGATAAATTTTCTCTGGTCGAACAAGAGGTAGCCTCGCTCAAAGGGACAATCGGAAGGCGTACAAGTATCCTCTTATTCAGAGATCTACATTTTGAAAATGCCAAGACTCAAGTCGTCTACCTTTATGCCGGCCTTGATTTATCTGAGTTGGATTATTTAAGGGTGGTGGTCGATGGCCTCCTAATGGAGGAAGTTGATCGAGAGTCGACTCCTGAGCTAGATGAATCTACTAAAGTTAAACCTTTTATTGAGAATCAGGCACTCAAAAATATTAATTTCGGCGAAGTGAGGTGCGAGAAGACGATAATGTCCTCCCATGAGACCTAGAATTTTATTTTTCCTATTTACTGACGTTTTATCCCTTTAAGGGTTTGATGTAATGATATTAACTAGTATTTAATCAAATTTTTGTAGATTGACTTTACTTTTGTTTAATTACTTTTCTTATTGCTTGCATGTTTTTTTTTTATGATACTTGGTTTAAAAATTGTTTACTTCTTTCACATTTTCTTGTTTTAGTGATTAATGCCTCATATGGAGGTCTTAGGTTAAACAACTCGGAGATCCCAATAAGTTTAAGTGAATGCCCCTCTATAGAGGCCTTAATTTAAACAACTCAGAAAGCCCAATAGGTTTCAGTCAATGCCTCTTATGGAGGTCTTGGGTTAAACAACTCGGAGAGTCCATTGGGTTTTGGTTAATGCCCTTTGTGGATGTCTTAGTTTAAACAACTTGGAGAACCCAATGGATTCTAGAAAATGCCTCATATGGAGGTCTTTGGTTAAACAACTCGGAGAGCCAAGTGGGTTCCGATCAATGCCCCTTGTAGAGATCTTGGGTTAAACAACTCAGAGAGCTCTATGGGTTCTGGTCAACGCTTTAGAGATGCTTAAAAAACAAAATTTACTGAAATTCCAATGGTGCCTCATTAAAAAGCCTTCCCTTGTAGGGGAAAAGAGTGCAACATCAAGATGCTATTTATTAAATATTTTCAAATTACACTTTTACAATTTATTTTCAACAATTGAAAGTATTAACTAAAGTAGTGTCTCAAGCTCACCATATTCTAAGTCATAGGAACTTCATTTCCTTCCATGATCTTCAACTTATGAGCCTATTAAGATAACTTTTGTAGTACCCAATACGGTCCCTATAAGTTAGGATGTAGTTTGTCTTCCCTTGTCAGATCCACCACCCGTTTCAACACCAAGTCACCTTTCCTCATCGCCCTTGGTCGTACTTTGGTGTTGTACCTCTGTCATACGATGAACTGGACTTTTGTGTTTTTGCTTTAGAAAGCAAATGTCGCGGTTAGCAAGAGTCGCCACCGACTTTTCTTTTATCCAATAAGGAAAGGTGGAAAAGAACAGGAAAAGACCTTAATTTAGATTTTTGGGTTCGGGAGGTACATTATACAAAGGGAAGGTGTTAGCACCCTTTGTATCCATGGTTATCCATGGGCTCTTAATTGCTTAATCACTAATGTTTTTCTTGTTTGAAAAAGTGTTTGAGAAATGTTTAGAAAAGGTTTGGAAAAGGAGAATTTAACTTTGTAATGATTCTTGAGTGAATGTATACAAAGTGGTTATCTCGTTTAGTTTTGAAAGTCGTTTAGAAAAATGTAACCCGACAATGATTCTAGTACGAATGTATACCAAGTGGTGATTTTCTAAAAGATGTTTTGAAAGGTGTGAGGCGTGAAAAGTATTTTAAGTTGTGAGTAAGCAATTAAGAGTTATACCTACCCAAGGTCTTTATGGGCATTTCCTATCCTTATGAGGGTAAAACTGTCCTTACTATTGAGAAGTAAGTAGTTTTATCCTTTGGACGTAAAAGGGACATCGTAGGGTCATCGATTGGTCATTGAAGGCAACAGTTGTGAGGATACCTTAGCATTCGAAGGGACCATCATCATTTAACCGTAGGCTACACCGAAGGGTCATCGAGGGACAAAGGCAACATTCGAGGGACTATGATGATTTAACCGAAGGGTCTTTGCTAAGTGTATCCCCATATTCGCGGGACATGACCGTAATACCATAATCGTAGGGTAACAAAGAGAGGTCCAAGATCACTTATTTAAAGGCAAAGTTTTACAATTAATTAGATAGCCATAATCAATTAGGTAATTAGGGTGAATTTCCACATTAAAATCGATTAAATAATTAGGATGAATCTCCACATTAAAATCAACTAAATAATTAGGATGAATCTCCACAGTAAAATCAATTAAATAAATAAGATGAATCTCCATAAGGGTATCCCACAAATAAAGTGGAATACCTAGCAAGCTACTTGTTCCTGGGAATATGTGAACCCTTACAACATTCAGCATACAGGTCAGGATACCAAATCAGGGTGCAATCGAGGATTACACCGCAAAAAGAAACACAACAGTAAGAATGTCAGGCAAAATAACGCATGATTAAAATGGAACAGATCAGATAAGCATAGAACAGAACAAACAAAATATTAGCGACTGTCACGTTCGCCTCTGCCTCGCCTAGCGAAGGCTTAGCGAATACTCGCTACATGCTCGCTTAGCGATGTGCTAGCGAGCGGCTGCGGGTTTTGAATTTCAGAAAAGTACGATCTCAGCATGCTGCACGCCCTATAGCATCCAATACAGAAATTACATAGTTCGGCATTCAAGATATTCAGGCACACTTAAATTCACATGCAAAACCTCAAATATGTTTATGAATTCAATTATAATATCACATGCAAATTAAGAACATAAAGCGGTAATAGTAATGCAAACCTGTTTGCAATCGAATTGCAACCTTGAATTGGCAAGTCGGATTGAGTTGGGCGGAGGTAACTTCGATGCAGATGAGTTTCCTTTAGGGTTGCTCTGAATTCTCTGGGTTAGCCTCCAGGGTTTGCTGTGCCTTCTCTCTATCTCCCGTCTTCGTTTCGTTTTTGTTCCCCTTTTCTTGAATGAAGCTCTGCTATTTATAATGCTCTTTTTGTGACCTAATGGGCTCAGAATGAAGCCCAGAATTTTCTGATATCCGCAAGCTTCGCTAGACGAGCGGTATAGCGAGGGGTTTGTTAGGCGAAGGATTTGCTCGCCTAGCGAGCAGGCCAGTTGGAGTCATTTCCTCGGTTTGGCCACCTGTGAGCTGGGCCTTTGTTCTTTTAGGTTCAATGCCTTGAAAAATAAGTTGGGGTGCCTTAAGAGTGTCTTGAAAGATTAACGGGCAAATTTTGGGGTATGACAGCTGCCCCTGTTCAATATTCTTGAACCGAGAGAGTTAGAATGGTATGTACGCCATTCGTGGTCTGGAGGTGAAAGATTATTGAACACTAGAATGCCCCAAAAATTTGCACTTGTTAATCAGAAGTTATTCCTGATGGAGATGGGCTTAAAGATGCCATCCAGGAAGTTTGATGATGAAAGACCAGAACGGGTCATATACTGCTGGGGATAAAGGATCAGAATGGACCATGTGCTAGATCGTATCTGAGTAGCAGAATGAGTTATCCGTTAGGCGGGTGACTTCGCTGGGGATGAAAGATCAGAATGGATCGTACGCTAGATCTTCTCTGAGTCGCAGAATGAGCCGTACGTTAGGCTGTATCTGACGAAGGTAGAATCAGAATGGATCGTACGCTAGATCGTATCTGAGTTGAAGATCCAAATGGGTCGTACGTTAGACCGTGTTGGAGTTGCAGAATGAACCGTACGTTAGGCTGTATCTGGAGAAGAAAGTAGTCGTACGCTAGACTACACCTCGGAATGTACCGTACGCTAGGCAGTATCCGAGGGTTTGAAGATCCAAATGGGTCGTACGTTAGACCGTATTGGAGTTGCAGAATGAGCCGTACGTTAGGCTGTATCTGAAGGAGAAAGTAGTCGTACGCTAGACTACACCCCGGAATGTACCGTACGCTAGGCAGTATCTGAGGGTTTGAAGATCCAAATGGATCGTACGTTAGACCGTGTTGGAGCTGCTGAAAGTCAGAATGGATCGTACGTTAGATCGTACCTGAGTTGAAGGAGTCATATGTTGGGCTGAATCAGAATGAACCGTACGTTAGGCTGTATCTGATAATATTTGTTGTTGTATTTGCAATGAATATCTGGGGTGGGTTTAGAGATGCCACCATTGGGAGGATATCAGAGAGTTTGTCACATGGATTATATCTGAGAGCTGTATTTGTAATTGATAAGGATGTCCGTCTTTTATTTTGACGATATCCGGAGGATAATTAATCTGAAAAGGAAAGTTAGCTTCATGCCATGTCATGATGCATGAGATGTTTTATGCTTTTGAAGATAAATGCGAACATTGTATGCATGTATGTGATGTGACATGATGCATGGAATGAATCATGCGTCTGAGAATTTTGCCAGGGGAAAATAAATCCCAATATTCTGGTTGGAGACGTTTGTATTGATGACCCTTTCTCAGCTGGGGGTATTTGATTTCCGTCTGATGGCAGAAACGTTCAGCAGAAGCCTGGCTGGGGTAAACAGATGACCCGTTGTCTAGTAATGCGGTAGAATTAGCAACGGATTCATTGGAGAGCATGGTTAGACCTTATCCTCGATCCCGGAGTCTTTTAGTAATTGTGATCTCTATTTTATGTATGTATTTTTGGTGAACATCGATCATATTCAAATGCATATATTAATTCAAATTAAATCAATGGACGTTTACACAAACAAAACAGAGAAAGTAAAACAAAAGCATCTTTTTGGAAATAAAATTGTATTGATTTCGAAAGAGGGCCTATAAACAGGCAATTTGTGTACAAGGAGACATAAATCCTAGTAAGAGGAAATTGTCAACAAAGAGAAAGCTATGCAGAAAAAGTCCTATTGATTTTAATTCCACTACTGTCATTATGTCTTCAAGCCTCTCATCTCCTGCAGTCGGATAAAAGTGATTAGCTTGTTCAGTCCTTTGAACTTGGGTGAAGCTGATTGAGAACGGGGCATAGTCATACGCTTTAATCCCTAATTTTTGCCTGGACCGCCTTTTCAGGTTTTCAGTCCACCAGGATACCCTTTTTTGCCCAAGCCGCCTTTTTAGGTTTTCGACTTGCCGGGTGTACATTTTTATATATTTATCCCTAAGTTTTGCCTGAACCCTTCTGGTTCGCCGGGATGCCCTTACTTTTGCCTAGGTACGTCGACCTAGCGGGTCTCTTTTATGCGTAGTATCTTTTAACTATGTCCGCGTTCACAGGATGCGGGAACTCTTTACCATCCATTGTAGCAAGCATAATGGCTCCACCAGAGAATACTTTCTTAACTACAAATGGCCCTTCGTATGTGGGAGTCCATTTGCCTCTGGGATCACCTTGTGGTAGAATGATACGCTTTATTACCAAGTCGCCAATTTGATACACCCGTCTCTTGACTCTTTTGTTAAATGCCCGGGTCATGCGCTTCTGATATATCTGCCCATGACAAACAGCCGCAAGTCTCTTCTCATCAATCAAATTTATCTGATCGAGTCGAGTTTGAATCCATTCATCTTCATCTAAGCCCGCCTCTTTCATGATTCTTAGAGAGGGAATCTGAACTTCCACTGGTAAAACGGCTTCCATTCCGTAGACTAAAGAGAACGGAGTTGCCCCTGTCAAAGTGCGCACTGAAGTGCGATAACCATGGAGAGCAAATCGTAACATCTCATGCCAGTCCTTGTATGTTACTGTCATCTTTTGTATGATCTTCTTAATATTCTTATTAGCAGCTTCTACGGCGCCATTCATTTTTGGCCGGTACGGAGAGGAGTTATGGTGTTTTATTTTGAACTGCGTGCAGAGTTCAATAATCATCTTGTTGTTCAAATTAGTACCATTGTCAGTGATAATTCTTTCAGGGATGCCATACCAACAAATGAGACTATTCTTGATGAATCGTGCCACCACATTCTTGGCGACAGAAGCAAATGAGGCGGCCTCTACCCACTTCGTAAAGTAATCAATAGCAACAAGGATGAAACGATGTCCATTAGAAGCAGCAGGTTTAATCTCTCCAATCATATCAATGCCCCACATTGCAAAGGGCCAAGGAGCTGTCAACACGTTTAATGGGGCAGGAGGCACATGTACTTTATCCGCATAGATCTGGAACTTGTGACAAGTTCTGGAGTGATGGTGGCAATCAGCTTCCATGGTAGACCAATAATACCCTGATCTCAGAATCTTCTTGGCCATTGTATGTCCACTATAATGCGTCCCAAAGATACCGTCATGCATGTCTTCCATAATCCCTTATGCTTCCTTTTTATCCACACAGCGAAGCAGGGTCGAATCATGATTACGTTTGTATAATACTCCATTACTCAGAAATAATTTAGCGGAGAACTTCCTCAGGAATTTTCTGTCATTGATGGATGCTCCTTCAGGGTATTCCTGAGTTTCTAAATATCTTTTCACTTCATGGAACCAAGGTTTCTCCTCTACTCCCTAAGTATTAAGTTCATAACAATATGCTGGTTCATCTAATCGTTCAATGGTGATCCTGGGAGCTTCACTGTCCCATCTGACCCTGAACATAGATGACATGGTAGCCAATGCGTCTACCAACTGATTCTCTTCTCGTGGAATATGTTCGAATGTAATCTTTTCAAAGTATGGGATTAACGTCAACACCCGCTCTCGATAAGGGATGAGATTCAGATGTTTAGTGTCCCATTCTCCTTTGATCTGACTGATTACTAAGGCTGAGTCTCCGTATACGCTTAAAAACTTGATTCTTAGGTCTATGGCAGCTCTGAGTCCCAGAATACAGGCTTCATACTCAGCCATGTTATTGGTACAATCAAAGCATAGTCTAGCAGTGAAAGGAGTATGGCAACCCTTGGGGGAAATGATTACAACACCAACACCATTTCCCAATGCATTAGAAGCTCCATCAAAAACCATAGTCCATCGGGATCCCAGTTCGGGTCCTTCATCCGGTCCAGGTTTTTCATCATCAGTAACAAGCATGACATCCTCATCTGGAAACTCAAAATTCATAGATTGGTAATCGTCCACCGCTTAATTAGCCAAATGATCAGCTAGCACGCTTCCTTTGATTGCTTTCTGGGTAGTATACTGGATATCATACTCTGTTAAAATCATCTGCCATCTTGCTATTCTCCCGGAGAGAGCAGGTTTCTCAAATATATATTTGATAGGATCCATCTTAGAAATCAATAAAGTGGTATGATTCAACATATACTGTCTTAGTCGGCGAGCAGCCCAGGCCAAAGCACAACAAGTTTTCTCGAGCAGTGAGTATCTTGTTTCACAGTCGGTCAACTTTTTGCTAAGGTAGTATATGGCATGCTCTTTTCGACCAGACTCGTCATGTTGCCCCAACACACACCCCATTGAATTTTCTAACACGGTCAAATACATGATTAGAGGTCTTCCTTCAACGGGTGGTACCAGAATTGGAGGTTCCTGGAGATATTTCTTGATTTTGTCAAAAGCTTCTTGACATTCATCATTCCATATCATCTCTTGATTTTTCCTCAGTAACTTGAAGATGGGTTTGCAGGTAGCAGTCAAATGGGAGATAAATCGGGCAATGTAATTCAAACGTCCCAAGAAACCTCTGACTTCTTTATCCGTACGAGGAACTGGCATTTCTTGAATAGCTCTCACCTTAGCCGGGTCAACCTCAATTCCTTTATCACTGACAATAAAGCCCAAGAGTTTACCGGATCTTACTCCAAAGGTGCATTTGTTCGGGTTCAATCTCAACTTATATTTCTTCAACCTCTCAAACAGTTTGTATAAATGATCGAGATGTTCTTCTTCAGTATGAGATCTGG
Source organism: Lathyrus oleraceus (assembly GCF_024323335.1). Taxonomy (NCBI): domain Eukaryota; kingdom Viridiplantae; phylum Streptophyta; class Magnoliopsida; order Fabales; family Fabaceae; genus Lathyrus; species Lathyrus oleraceus. The sequence continues at coordinate 473,553,571 of NC_066584.1, forward strand.
CTATCATGTCATCCACATATACTTCTATCTCATGATGGATCATATCATGGAACAAAACTACCATAGCACGCTGGTATGTTGCTCCTGCATTCTTCAAACCGAATGGCATTACTTTGTAACAGAAAGTGCCCCATTGCGTCACAAACGTAGTTTTCTCCATGTCCTCTGGTGCCATTTTAATCTGGTTATAACCCGAGAATCCATCCATGAAGGAGAATACTTTGTGTTGAGCGGTGTTATCTACCAGAACGTCGATGTGCGGGAGTGGAAAGTCATCTTTGGGACTCGCTTTATTCAAATCTCTGTAATCTACGCACATTCGCACCTTACCATCCTTCTTCGGCACTGGTACCACATTAGCAACCCATTGAGGATAAGAAGTAACGGCTAGAAAACCGGCATTGAATTGTTTCATAACTTCGGCTTTGATTTTCTCAGACATATCAGGACGCATGCGGCGAACCTTTTGCTTAACAGGACGACAATCTTCCTTCATTGGCAAACGATGCACTACTATATCAGTATCCAATCCGGGCATGTCTTCATAAGACCAAGCAAAAATCTCTACATAGTCATGTAACATCTGAATCAATCTTTCCTTGATACTGTTTTCCAAACCTGCTCCTATTTTGACTTCTTTCTTGTCTACTTCAGTACCCAGATTTACAATTTCGATTGTCTCTTCATGCGGCTGTATAGTCCTTTCTTCTTGCAGTAACAGTATGGCAAGTTCTCCAGGTACTTCACAATCTCCCTCACTTCCATCCTCGGCTTGGTAGATCGGATTTTCAAAGTCATAGTGAACAGTAGTGGAACTATTATCAACAGGATCCAGAGTGGGTATGGATCTGCAATTTATTACGTGAGTGTGTGTAAGAAAGCATAGCTTGTTTGAAAGATGACAGGAAAGATAAAGAGCGCAATATTTGAATGCAAAAAGGTCCATTGATTTATTGAATATGAAATATGCTTATGAAATGACAAACCCTTAACAAATTAGCTATTGTGCCCCGGGCATAGACACAATGCTTTAAGAAGTTCAATTGTAAACATTAAAAAAATTGCAACACTAAAATAGACAATAACAATTACTCCTGACTAAAGGAAATCGGGATAGTGTCTTCAGCCTTCCAATTATTGAGTCCGTCACCAATTGTTGGGTAAATCCAGCTAACTAGATCGCAATCGCTGTCAGCATCTTCTACAACATTAATCTGATTCTTGACTACCTTCTCAGAGCTAAATCCCAGGCCACATCTATCAGACTTGTACGGTACGTTGATCAGTTGACCCCAGCCAGTACGACCACCATCTTCAACCACGGCTTGAGCGTCCTTCAGAGAAATCATAGCAGGAGGAGCACGAATAGCCTTGGGCACACAGGAAATTGGCTTAAGGACAGGATTAGTCGGAGGAATTACTTCAAATGACTGAGACGGAGTCTCAAAGAATTCACCATCCATCTCGACGTATCTGAAGGTATGCACACTACTGACAATATACTCTTCTTCCCCACACACAGTGACGATCTTACCCTCTATTGGATACCTCAACTTTTGGTGGAGAGACGAAGCTACAGCACTTGCCCCATGAATCCAAGGGCGCCCTAGCAAGCAGGAATAGGCAGGACGAATGTTCATTACGTGAAAGATAGTGTTGAAGACTTGAGGTCCTATCTTGATAGGGAGAACCACTTCACCATGGACAACACTCTTCGCACCATCGTAAGCACGCACCACAATGTCACTAGGCTTCAGTTCAATGCTCTTGCAGTCAAGTTTATCGAGCACGGCTTTCGGTAGCACATTCAAAGAAGAGCCATTATCGATCAACACATGAGACAAGGTGATCCCCTTACACTCAATGGAGATATGCAGAGCTTTATTGTGATTCTTCCCTGCTAGTGTCAGGTCAGCATTGGAAAAACCTAGGCCATTGTCAACAGTCAGGTTAGCAACATAGTTTTCGAACTGATCGACGGAGGTCTCCTGAGGTACATGAGCAGTCTTCAAGAATTTTATCAAGGCATTGGCATGAGATTCAGAAGATAACAACAAGGATAACATCGAGATCTTAGACGGGGTGTGCCCCAACTGTTCTACCACATCAAAATCACTCTTGCGGATGATTTTCAGCACTTCTTCCATTTCTTGTTTGGCAACATCTTCAGTAGTAACTTCGACCGGTGTCTCTGACTGAGAAGGGTTGACCGGTTCCTTTCCTCGATTTTCGGGGACTGGAGGTGAGATCTCTGGAGAAAAGATCCTTCCGCTTCGAGTAATCCTACTAGTCCCAACAATGTCATTAGGATTAGCAGAATTATCATCTTGCTTTACACCATGGATGTAAACATCACCTCCATAATTCCACGGAATGGCTTTGCTTGAGGAATATGGTACTGGGCCAGGTGCAGTAATGATCAGGGGAGCTACCTTGGGTTCAGCAGTAATCTTCACAGGTACTCTAGGAGCGGTAATCTTCACTGGAACTTTGGACCTAGCAATCACAGATATTTCTTCAATAGGGTCTTCCACCTTAGGAACCTTTTCGAAGAGAATTGTATGATCGCCCATCAGCCGTTGAATACCATTTCTCAACTTCAAGCAATCATTGGGTCGGGATATACAGAGACCGCAACTTTCAGCACAACCTGGAAATAAACCAGCTTGCAACAACTTCTTCTTGATGGCCAGGAGAGGAGATGCTAAGTCAGCTACATTAGAAATGTGAGAATTGTCATCCACAACATTAACAGCCTTGTCATGATTAGGCATAGGTGCAGTGACGACATTAGGAGTCTCCGGCGGCTCAAATTCAATTTCCCCAGCGTCGATCATATCCTGAATTTTATTCTTCAACAACCAACAATCGTTTGTATCATGCCCGGGGCTATCGGAGTGATATGCACACCTGGCATTGGGATTATAACGAGGAGAAGTAGTGTTGCCATTTGCAGGAGGACCTCTGAGAGTGATTAAATTTTCCTTTAGCATACTTTGCAGTGCTTGTGCTAAAGTCATATTGATCTTGGTAAACTGCCTTCTCGGCCTATCCTATCTGTGCTGGAAGTTTTGAGCTGGCGGGGCTGCAATCGTAACTGCTCCAACGACATGGTCACTATTTTTCTTGTTATGACTCCTTTGACCATACACCGCATTTGATTCATTCTTCCTCTGATAGGACTTTTTGCTGCTTGCAGAGGTAGCCGCCTGTATCTTTCCACTTCGAATGCCGCTCTCCACCCGTTCACCTGTCAATATAAGTTCAGTGAAACCCGATGAAGAACTTCCCAGTAGATGGCTGTAGAATGGGCCAGTCATTGTACCCATGAACATGTCTACTAATTCTCGATCAGTCATAGGGGGTTTGACTCTGCCAGCCAAATCTCTCCATTTTTGGGCATATTCTTTGAAGCTTTCTTTAGAGCCCATAGTCATATTCTGCAACTGTAGCCGAGTAGGCGCTAATTCAGAATTATACTGGTAATGCTTGTAGAATGCTGTCGCCAAATCAGTCCAGGTGTGGATGTTAGAGCTCTCGAGCTGATAATACCACTCCAACTGTGTGCCAGACAGACTCTCTTGGAAGAAATGGATCCATAGCTTCCTATCAGTGGTATACGGCTGAATCTTTCTCACGTAAGCTCTCAGATGCATCTGAGGACAAGATGCACCATCATACTTAGTGAAAGTGGGGATCTTGAATTTGCGAGGAATGACCACATCAGAGACTAGACCCAAGCTTTCGAAATCCAGACCGGGCGCCTTCTGACCCTCCATAGCTAGCATACGTTCTTCCAGCAGTTTATACTTATCACCTTTTGGAGAGTACTGCTCATTCTCATAATCTTCATCATCATCCTCCTGGCTGAAAGGATCAGCGTTCTCCTCTTCTGAATCTGTCCCCTCTTCTTGATCCTTCGAAATCCTAATCTTGACTCCTGCAGCCTGTCCTTTAAGCCTTCTTCCCGGGTTAATGTAACTCACAGGTTTCTTGTCTTTCTTCTGCTCGAGCAAGAGAGCCTTCAGTTCCTCCTGCCCCTTGGATAAGCTCAAGATCATCTCCTGGAATTGAGCGTTCTGAGCCTGGAGATCTTTGATAGTTTGTTCGAGAGCCATTTTTCTGTTTAAGAGGAAGACCGTGAGAATATGGTCCTTTAGAGTACCTGTTATGCAATGTTATGTTATGCTATGCAATGTATGAAATGTTTTCAAGGACTTTTGGAATTTAACTTTGCGTAAACCACCAAAAAGAGAGAAATTTTTATTAATAGTTTCTTTAATCATTGTTCATTACAAGAAATAATAATAAAAATACAATGAAAGCTCAAGTCTCCCAGGGACAGCTTCTTTTTGGGCGAAGATATGCATTGAGTCTTCGTTCCTCATTAAGCTGGCTGGTAAGTTCTAACACTTTCTTCCTTTCAGCACAGAACTGGGCTTCAAAAGTATCCCTTTCCTCTCTCAACTGGATCTAGGATCTCTTCAATTCTTCAACATCGGTAGGCATATCTGGATAGGGAATGATCTGAGAAGTACCTCCTTCAATCCCTGGTTCAACAATCAATGGTCCGACCGCAAGATATGGCATGACAAGTTCGCGAGCTCGGGCGCGTACCCATCTGAGATAAGGTTCCATAGGAATAGAGTTTTTCTGTCTTAAAGTACTTCTTTTCACCATGCCCCAAGCTCATACAAACTTTTGACGGAGACCTTGAGAGTCGTTGTCATAGTCAAACACAGTGCTTTGAAGGATTACTTCATGTGGACCATCTCTTCGAGCATAACCAAACTGACGTAGGGCTAAGGCTGGGTTATAAGTAATACCTCCTCTTATCCCCAGGAGTGGTACGTTAGAGAATTCTCCACAACGGTCAATGATGATAACATTTTCTTTGAGATGAGGACACCAACGGATGTCTGAATGGGAGAGCGACATTATCCTCTGAGACCACTTCAAATTTTGATCATTCTTCAAGACTGATTGAGGAAGGTGCGAAATAAACCACCTAGACAATAAAGGTACGCAGCACATGAGAGTCCCTTGCCTTTTCATAGTACGAGTGTGAAGGGAATGCAAAATGTCTCCAAGCAAGGTAGGCACAGGGTTATGAGTGAGGAATATCTTAATAGCATTCATGTCTATGAATTGGTCTGGATTAGGGAATAACACCAAACCATAGATTAGTAATGCCAGGACATCCTCGAAAGCATGGACATCCATAACTTTTAGGAATTCTCGGGCCTTATTTATCAGAAATTTGGCAAGTAAACCCTTAACTCCACTTCTTGTTACCCAATTAGTTTCAATGTCGGACTTTGTCAAGTGTAAAGCCACGGCAACTTCTTCAGACTTTGGAATCTTTTCTAAACCACTGAAAGGTATTTGATCAAGGATAGGTATCCCAAGTAGCCTGAAGAATTCTTCTAACGTGGGCACCAACTGATAATCCGGGAAGGTGAAGCAATGATGTTTAGGGTCGAAGAACTGGAATAAAACTCTCATCATATCTTCCTTGAAACCGGTGGTAACCAAATTGAGGAGAGAACCATGTTTCTTGATGAACTGAGCATGATCGGGAAGTTCTGACACTAAATCCTTGAGTTGAGGAGAGATTGCTACAAGATTAATCCGGATAGTCTTCCTGGAAGCCATAACCTGTTTAACGGAGCAAAGCTAAATCCTTAAGTCCTTGAAATGGTTAGCACAATGTCATGATGTTATGATGTTATGATGTTATGATGTTATGTAAATAACAAGCACAAGCAAGTCACACAACAATCATTCCTAAGTTTTAAGGCTTGCATGAGTTCCATAGGTAAGTACCCTCCCCACTGAAGTTTGGTTGGTTCAACCTGTCCTAGAATAGTAACCGGGTTCTAGAAGGATCTCAAATCATCGACCTTTCTTTAAGTCCACTTCAGTGCAACACCAAGTGGTTGACCGAAGCTTCCCTAAAGTCCAATCTCAAAGAGTGTAGTGTCGAGTCTCAACTAACCTCAGTCGGAACCGAAGCCAGTTATCTCACTACTTTCTAATGGCTAGGATGAGTCAATTAGGGTTCTAAAGGTCTAGTTAATGCTTTGATGACACCACGCAGACGCCAAATTTTTCCTCAAGTAAACAAGAGGAACATCAGGACATCCAAAGTGTCACATTAACCGTAGCCATCATTTTAACCATTCCAGTATACGCCGGATAGTCGCGATGATCTATTGCTACTTACATAAGGTACACTAGATCCGGGTGTAGGATCTTTCACTCAAAAATACCCTTAAAAGAAGGAACAATTTGAAAACATAAATGATCTTTTTTTTTCTTAAGGTGACCTCTCTTTGCTAATCCCCAACAGAGTCACCAGTTCTGTCATACGGTGAACTGGACTTTTGTGTTTTTGCTTTAGAAAGCAAATGTCGCGGTTAGCAAGAGTCGCCACCGACTTTTTTTTTATCCAATAAGGAAAGGTGGAAAAGAACAGGAAAAGACCTTAATTTAGATTTTTGGGTTCGGGAGGTACATTATACAAAGGGAAGGTGTTAGCACCCTTTGTATCCATGGTTATCCATGGGCTCTTAATTGCTTAATCACTTATGTTTTTCTTGTTTGAAAAAGTGTTTCAGAAATGTTTAGAAAAGGTTTGGAAAAGGAGAATTTAACTTTGTAATGATTCTTGAGTGAATGTATACAAAGTGGTTATCTCATTTAGTTTTGAAAGTCGTTTAGAAAAATGTAACCCGGCAATGATTCTAGTACGAATGTATACCAAGTGGTGATTTTCTAAAAGATGTTTTGAAAGGTGTGAGGCGTGAAAAGTATTTTAAGTTGTGAGTAAGCAATTAAGAGTTATACCTACCCAAGGTCTTTATGGGCATTTCCTATCCTTATGAGGGTAAAACTGTCCTTACTATTGAGAAGTAAGTAGTTTTATCCTTTGGACGTAAAAGGGACATCGTAGGGTCATCGATTGGTCATTGAAGGCAACAGTTGTGAGGATACCTTAGCATTCGAAGGGACCATCATCATTTAACCGTAGGCTACACCGAAGGGTCATCGAGGGACAAAGGCAACATTCGAGGGACTATGATGATTTAACCGAAGGGTCTTTGCTAAGTGTATCCCCATATTCGCGGGACATGACCGTAATACCATAATCGTAGGGTAACAAAGAGAGGTCCAAGATCACTTATTTAAAGGCAAAGTTTTACAATTAATTAGATAGCCGTAATCAATTAGGTAATTAGGGTGAATTTCCACATTAAAATCGATTAAATAATTAGGATGAATCTCCACATTAAAATCAACTAAATAATTAGGATGAATCTCCACAGTAAAATCAATTAAATAATTAGGATGAATCTCCATAAGGGTATCCCACAAATAAAGTGGAATACCTAGCAAGCTACTTGTTCCTGGGAATATGTGAACCCTTACAACATTGAACACACAGGTCAGGATACCAAATCAGGGTGCAATCGAGGATTACACCGCAAAAAGAAACACAGCAGTAAGAATGTCAGGCAAAATAACGCATGATTAAAATGGAACAGATCAGATAAGCATAGAACAGAACAAACAAATTATTAGCGACTGTCACGTTCGCCTCTGCCTCGCCTAGCGAAGGCTTAGCGAATACTCGCTACATGCTCGCTTAGCGATGTGCTAGCGAGCGGCTGCGGGTTTTGAATTTCAGAAAAGTACGATCTCAGCATGCTGCACGCCCTATAGCATCCAATACAGAAATTACATAGTTCGGCATTCAAGATATTCAGGCACACTTAAATTCACATGCAAAACCTCAAATATGTTTATGAATTCAATTATAATATCACATGCAAATTAAGAACATAAAGCGGTAATAGTAATGCAAACCTGTTTGCAATCGAATTGCAACCTTGAATTGGCAAGTCGGATTGAGTTGGGCGGAGGTAACTTCGATGCAGATGAGTTTCCTTCAGGGTTTCCTTTAGGGTTGCTCTGAATTCTCTGGGTTAGCCTCCAGGGTTTGTTGTGCCTTCTCTCTATCTCCCGTCTTCGTTTCGTTTTTGTTCCCCTTTTCCTGAATGAAGCTCTGCTATTTATAATGCTCTTTTTGTGACCTAATGGGCTCAGAATGAAGCCCAGAATTTTCTGATATCCGCAAGCTTCGCTAGGCGAGCGGTATAGCGAAGGGTTCGCTAGGCGAAGGATTTGCTCGCCTAGCGAGCAGGCCAGTTGGAGTCATTTCCTCGGTTTGGCCACCTGTGAGCTGGGCCTTTGTTCTTTTAGGGTCAATGCCTTGAAAAATAAGTTGGGGTGCCTTAAGAGTGTCTTGAAAGATTAACGGGCAAATTTTGGGGTATGACAACCTCCTTTCTGCTCTTTGCTTTGTTGCACATTCCTGGATGTGAGTTATCTCATGTGAACCTTGTTTTGCATGTTACTTATTAGTGACATGCCTTTAATAAGGACAACAACTTTTGATGATGATAATTAATGTCTAGCGATGACAACTAGTCCTTAATGACAAGTCAAGCAATAAGCGGTTAAGTGGTTAAAGATACAAATTAGGATATTATGGTTTGATGGACTTGACTCTCTGAGGATGGAAACCAAATTAAATATAACTCAAACCTCATCTTAGGTGAACTCAAGTAAGTGTCTACAAGAAAGAAAGTATATGACAAAGCCTTGAGTATAAGAAAGCCCTACCTCGATTAGTTTGAGTGAATACTTTGTAAAGCATAAGGGCATTGTCTTAAAAGTGCATGGCTAAATAACACACAAAAAAAGTTAAATAGATTTTTCTCAAGAAAACATTTTCAAAGCTATCTTAAAACCGTGACAGATAAGTTGGAAGCTGTTTGAAAAATTTTGGGCAAATTTTTGTCTTTGCCAATCGATTGTCCCATTGAACCAATGAAGCGGTTCAATTCAAATATACGTCCCAAGAGATTAGGACAACATATTAATGAGGTGTAACGATTACATATATTTTCTTTCCATTTTTAACTTTATTAGATTAATTTTAAGGCAACCAATCGATTGACATATGTAGCCAATCGATTGGAAAGCCATACATTGGCCTTAAAATAATTTCCTTTTTGAGACAACCTCTAGCCTATAAATACATGTTCCTACCCTCATTTCAAATCATCCAGAGCCATGTTTAATTTCACATTTCTCACTCTCTCTAAAAATCACTTTTGTTTACTTTCTCTCACTTAGAGTTTAGCCAAAGTTCTTTTCGAGAAAGTCTTTTTAAGTGTGAAGTAAGTTGTAATTCTAGAAGGGTATATTTGTAAGTTCACCAAGAAAGTTTTGTTTATACCTTGGTTGAACATTTTATCCACTTAGGGATTGTTTGTTTGGATTCGAAACTAATTTGGGATTTATGTGATCAAGTCTCTTATTTAGGTTCGAGATTAGTCTGCAATAAAATCTCATAGGTTATTGGTTAGCTGTGATAAAAACAAGATTAGGTTAAAGCTTAGCCCGATATTAAAATCATGTTTTGGTTTGAGATCATCTAGGTGGTAAAATATCACAGGTTATTGGTTAGCCCAATATAAAACCAAGGTTTAGGTTTGAGAGCTCATCCCATTAATAAAAGTTTCTAAAGTTTGTTTGAATCTTGAAGACTAACCGCTCCAAGATTCTTGTGGAAAGGAAATTAACCACTTTGATCCTCCGTTTGGACTCACCACTTCACTTAAATCAGATGCTTGAGCGCTTTGCCAAGCACTCAAAGTTCTGTTTCCTGGACAGGTATTCGGGATTCTTCCAAATCCCAATTCACTTGAGCGATAAAGAGAACACTACTTTCACATGCCCTCACAGTACTTTCGCTTATATGCGTATGCGATTTGGGTTGTGTAACGCTCCAGCTACGTTACATAGGTGTATGATGGCCATTTTTTTTTGATTTCGTAGAGTATATCATGGAAGTCTTCATGGATGACTTTTATGTATGTGGGTCAAGTTTTGAAAATTTTCTAGATAATCTAGAAAAAGTACTTGAGATGTGTGTGAAGGTCGACCTTTTATTAAATTGGGAGAAATTCCACTTCATGGTGAAAGAAGGCATATTCCTCAGACATCTGGTGTCTGCTAGAGGAATCGAGGTATATAGAGCTAAGATAGAAGTGATTGAGAATCTACAACCTCCTAAAACCAGGAGAGAAGTCTGAAGCTTTTTTGGACACACTAGTTTTTAGCGGTGATTCATAAATACTTCTCTAAGATCACAAAGCCTTTGACTGATCTTTTGGTGAAGGACATTGAGTTCATCTTCAATGAAAGATGCCATGAGTCCTTGCAATTACTGAAAAATGCATCGATCTCCATCCCTATAATGCAAGCTCTATATTGGAGCCAACCCTTTGAGATCACGTGCGATGCTAGTGATTACGCATTAGGTGTTATTTTAGGACATGGCAAAGATAAGAAAGTGCATGCCATATACTACACCATTAGGACCTTGGATAAAGCTCATATCAACTATGCTATTGTCATACCCTAAAAGCTTCCCTACCTATTCTCATTTCATTTGGCATATGGCTCACAATCCATCTATATACCCGCACCCTAATCATCTATTGTAAGGTCATTCATATGCATTTGCATTCACAAGTAACACCATTGATTCAAAAAACTCTTATTATTTTTGATACAAGACATTGGATTATGCCAAGGGTGTCATTAATCTTCAGGGACTAGGGTTTCTATGGTATGCACATGTGAAGATAACTCGTGGGACCATTGTGCTACGTTTTGACTTTCATGGGGCATAACTAACCTTGGGATGTTCATTTTTCTTGGCCTAAGTCATGGGAATCCCTAATTTTTGTCAAGACATTTTGATGATGTCGGAGTACATCATGGACAATAGAGGATGGGAGGCCTTTGCACAAGTTTGACTTTTTGTTGACCAATTTCTTATGAGGTTTTTACAAACTAGTATGGATGTTACATTTGTTTATTTGGTTAAAGCATTACAATTCAAAGACAAATGTTGCATAATTCAAACATTCAAAATTTTGAAATTGGAGGAAAAATACATTTCTTAAGAAAGAAGTTACAAAGTACATTAAAGGCCAAAATTCATTTCAAACACCAAAAATACATTACAAAAGGTTGTGCTTGCAAATTGTACAAAATATCCAAATTTTGTCCCAAGGTTGACTTTTATTCAACTATTGACTTTTGGTCAAACAGTTGACCAAAGTCAACTAAACCCTAAGACCGCATTTCTCTTCATCCTCATGATTCTCCATGGGTGCCTCCAAGTTCTTCAAGTTCATTCCAAAATCTCTTCAAGTTCAATTCCATACCAAGCTTCCATCATGATATGCCATGCTAAACCTGGTTAAACCGTACCATCGCCAAGGCCTCATGCTCTCACCACAACAAGCCTGTAGCAATCCTGCAAAACCTAAGCCACATTAGCATCACAAGTTTATCACACTAAGCCTTGACAGCTCATGACACCTACCATAACAATACAACCAACATGGCATCATATGAAAAATTCATACACAATCTCATGACAATACAAACAACTGTTATCGACACTAGCAACACACATGTACACCCAAAATATGTTATGCCTACATTAAAGGCATACATGCTAACAAATCCAGCCAATAAGATCCATACGTACACATAACACATAATCCACACAATAAAATTTAACATGCATACCATAAAAGTCCAAGGGTTAGCATCATACATGCTATCATATTCATTCATTGCACATATCATAAAAAACATAGCAGCATGATAAGTGGTTCATTAAGCCAAAGGTGATCAGAACTATGCAAATATGTTAATATACCAGCCAGCCCCTAAGTCATCTCAAACTAACATTTACCACATAAATTAGCATCAAGTTTGCAACCAATCCTCCAATTATCCAACTGCCATATCTTTTAGTTTATCCACGTGTATCGGACAAACCCAATTACTGCCAGAGATAGGATAGATTATCCTAGCGTCAAGAAGCTTTAGAACTTCTTTTTTGTCCGCCTCGCTTATATTGGAGTTTAGCCTTCTTTAGTGCTCTCTTCAGAGGTTAAACTTGAGGGAAAATAATTAATCCTCTTATCTCTCAAAATTATTTAATCAATTAGATATCTAATTAGTTTTTCTCACATTTATCATAAAAAAAGTTTTTTTTAAAAAAATTTATTAAATAATCAATATAGTGAATATATATATATATACACACACACACACACACATATATATATATATATATATATATATATATATATATATATATATATATATATATATATATATATATATATATATATATATATATATATATATATTACAATAGAGGATGGGAGGCCATTGCACAAATTTGACTTTCTGTTGACCAATTTCTTATGAGGTTTTTACATACTAGTATGGATGTTACATTTGTTCATTTGGTTAAAGCATTACAATTCAAATACAAATGTTGCATAATTCAAACATTCAAAATTTTGAAATTGGAGGAAAAATACATTTCTTAAGAAAGAAGTTACAAAGTACATTAAAGGCCAAAATTCATTTCAAACACCAAAAATACATTACAAAAGGTTGTGCTGGCAAATTGTACAAAATATCCTAATATTGACCCAACGTTGACTTTTATTCAACTATTGACCTTTAGTCAAACAGTTGACCAAAGTCAAACTAAACCCTAAGACTATTTTTCTCTTCATCTTCATGATTCTCCATTGGTGCCTCCAAGTTCTTCAAGTTCATTCCAAAATCTCTTCATGTTCAATTCCATACCAAGCTTCCATCATGATATGCCATGCTAAACCTTGTTAAACCGTACCATCGCCAAGGCCTCATGCTCTCACCACACCAAGCCTGTAGCAATCCTGCAAAACCTAAGCCACATTAGCATCACAAGTTTATCACACTAAGCCTTGACAGCTCATGACACCTACCATTACAATACAATCAACATGGCATAATATGAAAAATTCATACACAATCTCATGAAAATACAAACAACTGTTATCAACACTAGCAACACACATGTACCCCCAAAATATGTTATGCCTATATTAGATGCATACTGTAACACCCTTCTAAAATACCCCAATAATAATTCAAACAACAAATATAAATCAGAGTAGATATGCAATTAAGGGTGTCACACTTGACACTTCACACCATTCACCAAAATAGTTTGTCATGCTCATTCATTTATCAAATAAAATATTGCACAATTCGCAGCGGATATGCAAACCATGTAACACATTACATGTAAAATTATTCAACAACCAACTGAAAACAAGGTAAAACATCCCGTCCCGATGTTACATATACCAGAGCATGACCCACTAAGGAACTACACTAGACTCCAAGCACTAACTTCTACTCAATCACTGCTCGTTACCTGAAACATAGTTGTAAGGGTGAGTTCCTCAATCGATATAATAAGCATGATAAAATATCATGTAATGCTAAGTAAATTAACACATTTCATCACCCTAATCAGATCACACATTCAGCAACGGCAACATCAACTCATAATCATACTCATACTCATACTCATACTCATACTCAACTCAACCATAAAACACACATATAATATTGGAATACATCCATTCATATTATACGCCATACATACATTATGCAATGAGACTCCATGCATGCGGTACCGACTATTCGTGAACATATAGTTCAACCTCACCGATCAAATCCAGATACGGCTGCCAAGCTCACTAGTCCCACTCATTTGAGACCTAGTGATTCACTCACTAATTCCTCACCATGGGAATTAGCTACCACCCCAAGGGCTATGCTATGCACGCTAATCACCTAGCATGCAAACATCAACAACAATCCACAATAATTCACTCACTAATTCCTCACCATGGGAATTAGCTACCACCATAAAGGCCACATTATGCACGCTAAATCACCTAGCAATGCAAACATCAACAACAACTCACAATGGACATATGCTCACACTCTAAGCCATAAACAGTCCATCCACACTTGCATACATAATAGATATATTCATAACATTACGCACACCATCATACATCATCAATACAATTATCACGGAATCATATTATGTCATGCCACATAATCAATCACAGTATTAGCACACTCTACTAATACCTACACTGCTCAAAACAACGGAAAAATGATCCCTACTATATCATACATACAACATATCATTCACCACTATAGGCCAATCATCACATAATTCCATTCTAAAACACACACAACATTTAAATGTCCATTTTTCACTTTTTCAACAGTGTTAACCGGTTAACGCCCTGGGTTAACCGGTTAACGCAACACAAAACACGCTTTCTGGCAATTTATAACAGTGTTAACCGGTTATTGCCCTGGGTTAACCGGTTAACGCAAGACAACAGCAATATTTCACAATTCATAACAGTGTTAACCGGTTAACACCCTGGGTTAACCGGTTAACGCAAGACAGAAAGCTGTTCTTGCGCTAACACGAAGCAGAATGCAGAATTCTCCGCATTTTCCACCGTTGGAGGACTTCCGGACCTCCGATTCCAATTCCGTAAAAAGCTACACTTTCGGAAAATCAAGACTAATCTAATTACAGATTCAATTACAGCTTTAACATAACTTATTCCTCTCAATTTTTCAGCATTCAACATCCCAATTAGGGTCAATTCAACGGCTTATCACTACCCATTACATGTTAACCCATAATACCCATTAAACGACGATAAACCCCCCTTACCTGAGTTAATCCGGCAATCCTTAAGCTTCAAGTTTTTCCTTCTTCAACCTTCTTCTCCTGCTCTTCCTCTTTGCCCTTTCTCCACTTTCTGTCGCTTCTCTGATTTTCACGTGAAAACCCTTTTTACCAAATGGAACTCTTTATATATATTCCAACTTATTATTCCAATAATAATAATTCCAAATAATAATATTCCAATTATTTAATTAAATTAATAAATATATTATTAACTTAAATTAAATAATTATCTTATTTTATCGGGGTGTTACAACTCTCCCCCACTAAAAGAGTTTTCGTCCTCGAAAACATACCTCAAGCGAATAACTCTGGATAAGACTCCTTCATCTGACTCTCAAGTTCCCAAGTCGCATTGCCACCTGCTGGTCCTCCCCAAGCTACCTTCACCAAAGCAATCTCTTTACCCCGCAACTGCTTCAACTCTCGATCCTCGATCCTCATAGGTGATGTTTCAACAGTCAGGTTATCTCTCACCTGTACATCATCTACTTGGACTACATGCGACGGATCAGGAATGTACCTCCTCAACTGAGACACATGAAAAACCTCATGCAAATTCGCAAGTGACGGCGGTAAAGCGATACGATAGGCTACCTCCCCTATCCTCTCCAAAATCTGATAAGGACCAATAAATCGAGGTGTCAACTTCTTCGACTTCAAAGCTCGACCAACCCCAGTTATCGGAGTAACACGAAGAAACACATGATCTCCCTCTTGAAACTCAAGTGACTTCCTCCTCTTGTCGTGATAACTCTTCTGACGACTCTGAGCAATCCTCATCTTCTCCTGAATCATCTTAATCTTTTCCGTAGTTTGTTGAACAATCTCCGGTCCAACCACAGCACTTTCACCGGACTCATACCAACATAAAGGTGTCCGACATCTCCTACCATACAAAGCTTCAAACGGTGCCATACCAATGCTCGAATGAAAACTATTGTTGTAGGTAAACTCAATCAAAGGTAAATAACAATCCCAAGCACCTCCCTTTTCCAAAACACACGCCCTCAAAAGATCCTCCAGTGACTGAATCGTCCTCTCAGTCTGACCATCAGTCTGCGGATGATATGCAGAACTCAATCTCAGCTTAATTCCCAAAGCCCTCTGCAAACCTTCCCAGAACTTCGATGTAAATCTAGGATCTCTGTCCGAAATAATACTCGACGGAATACCATGCAAACTTACAATTTTCTCAATATACAACTCAGCTAATCTCTCTAACGGATAATCCATTCTGATCGGAATGAAATGAGCCGATTTTGTCAATCTGTCAACAATCACCCAAATAGCTTCAAAATTCTTAATTGTCCTCGGTAAACCAGAAACAAAATCCATACTGATACTATCCCACTTCCACTCTGGAATAGCCAACGGTTGCCTTAGCCCAGACGGCTTCTGATGCTCAATCTTTGACTTCTGACAAGTCAAACAAGAATAAACAAAACTCGCAATTTCTCTTTTCATTCCCGGCCACCAAAATAACTTTTTCAAATCATGATACATCTTCGTAGCCCCAGGATGAATACTCAGGCCACTACGATGTCCTTCCTCAAGAATACTCTTCTTAAGTTCGGTAACATCCGAAATACACACCCGATTACCAAATTTCAAAACACCATTCTCATCAACTCTGAATTCACCACCTTGACCTTGATTCACTAGAGTCAACTTATCAACCAAAAGCACATCAGATTTCTGACCCTCTCTAATCTCATCCAGAATACCACTCGTTAACTTTAACATTCCCAATTTAACACTATTGTGAGTACTCTCACACACCAAACTCAAGTCTCTAAACTGCTCAATTAAATCCAATTCCTTAACCATTAACATAGACATATGCAATGATTTCCGACTCAATGCATCAGCCACTACGTTTGCTTTACCCGGATGGTAATTCAAACCAAAGTCATAATCCTTCAGAAACTCTAACCATCTCCTCTGTCTCATATTCAGCTCTTTCTGATCAAACAAATACTTTAAACTTTTATGGTCACTGAAAACCTCAAATCTTGACCCGTACAAGTAATGCCTCCATAACTTCAGAACAAATACCACAACTGCCAACTCTAAATCGTGTGTCGGATAGTTCCTCTCATGAACCTTCAGTTGTCTCGAAGCATAAGCTACAACCTGCTTATTCTGCATCAAAACACCACCCAAACCCAACAATGAAGCATCACAGTAAACCTCAAATAGTTCTGACGGACTCGGTAATATCAAAATAGGAGCAGTAGTTAACCTTCTCTTTAACTCTTGGAAACCTTCTTCACATTTTGAGTCCCAAACAAACGCTTGCCCCTTTCTAGTCAACATCGTCAACGGTAACGCCAACTTAGAAAATCCCTCAATGAATTTCCTATAATAACCTGCAAGTCTAAGAAAACTCCTTATCTCAGAAACTGACTTCGGAGCTTCCCACTTAGATACCGCTTCTATCTTAGAAGGATCAACAGCAATACCTCCTCTTGAAACCACATGACCAAGAAAACTAACCTCTTCTAACCAAAATTCACACTTGGACAGTTTAGCAAATAACTTCTTTTCTCGTAGAACTCCTAAAACCACTCTCAAATGTTCAGCATGCTCTTCTTCAGATTTCGAATACACCAAAATATCGTCAATAAACACCACAACAAACTTGTCTAGGTACGGATGGAAAATCCTATTCATATACTCCATAAATACCCCAGGCGCATTAGTCACACCAAAAGGCATTACAGAATACTCATAATGTCCATACCTTATTCTGAAAGCAGTTTTCTGAATATCCTCAGTTTTCACACGTATCTGATGATACCCCGATCTCAAATCTATTTTGCTGAACACACTCGCACCAACCAACTGATCCATCAAATCATCAATCCTCGGCAAAGGATACCGATTCTTGATCGTCACTTTATTCAGTTGCCTGTAGTCCACACACAACCTCATAGTACCTTCTTTCTTCTTAACCAATAACACTGGTGCACCCCACGGTGACACACTCGGACGAATAAATTTCTTATCCAACAGATCTTCCAACTGACTCTTCAATTCAGTTTACTCAACAGCAGACATACGGTACGGAGCCATCGATATCGGCCTAGTACCAGGTACTAAATCAATCGAGAACTCGACTTCACGCTCTGGCGGAAATTCATTCACTTCTTCAGGAAACACATCAGGAAAATCACACACCACGGCTAGATCGCAAATCACCAGTTTATCTTTAGCCTCCAAAGTCGCTAACAGCATAAACAACTCTGCCCCATCTGCTACTGCCTCATCATAGGGAGTGTAATACTTCGACATCTCTGTGAACTTAGCAGCATACTCAGTAACAGACCGGTTGCCCTGCTTCAATTCTAAGAACTCTATCTCTTTCATTCCTCTGACATCCTCTGGAAAGTACTTCCTCAGGAATCTCTCTTTGAACACCGCCCAAGTGATCTCAGCACTCCCAGCAGTTTCCAACTCAGTGCGGGTAGCAACCCACCAATCATCTGCTTCCTCTGACAGCATATGCGTACCGAACCTGACCTTCTGGTTATCGGCACACTCAGTCACTCGGAAGATCCTCTCGATCTCCTTCAACCACTTCTGAGCACCATCTGGATCGTATGCTCCCTTGAACATTGGAGGATTGTTCTTCTGGAACTCACTCAGTTGACGAGCAGCTCCCAATCCCACAACATTCGGATTTCCTCCCAGTACTCCAGCTAGCATACCCAGAGCCTCAGCAATCGCAGCATCGTCTCTACCTCTTCCAGCCATCTCTATTCTGAGAATCCAGCAAGCTAAAACAATAAGTACTGATAGGGTTACACAACACCTATCACGTACAGGGAAACAGAATAATTACGACTCGACTCGACCGACTATGCTCTGATACCACTAATGTAACACCCTTCTAAAATACCCCAATAATAATTAAAACAACAAATATAAATCAGAGTAGATATGCAATTAAGGGTGTCACACTTGACACTTCACACCATTCACCAAAATAGTTTGTCATGCTCATTCATTTATCAAATAAAATATTGCACAACTCGCAGCGGATATGCAAACCATGTAACACATTACATGTAAAATTATTCAACAACCAATTGAAAACAAGGTAAAACATCCCGTCCCGATGTTACATATACCAGAGCATGACCCACTAAGGAACTACACTAGACTCCAAGCACTAGCTTCTACTCAATCACTGCTCGTTACCTGAAACATAGTTGTAAGGGTGAGTTCCTCAATCGATATAATAAGCATTATAAAATATCATGTAATGCTAAGTAAATTAACACATTTCATCACCCTAATCAGATCACACATTCAGCAACGGCAACATCAACTCATAATCATACTCATACTCATACTCATACTCATACTCAACTCAACCACAAAACACACGTATAATATTGGAATACATCCATTCATATTATACGCCATACATACATTATGCAATGAGACTCCATGCATGCGGTACCGACTATTCGTGAACATATAGTTCAACCTCACCGATCAAATCCAGATACGGCTACCAAGCTCACTAGTCCCACTCATTTGAGACCTAGTGACTCACTCACTAATTCCTCACCATGGGAATTAGCTACCACCCCAAGGGCTATGCTATGCACGCTAATCACCTAGCATGCAAACATCAACAATAATCCACAATAATTCACTCACTAATTCCTCACCATGGGAATTAGCTACCACCATAAAGGCCACATTATGCACGCTAAATCACCTAGCAATGCAAACATCAACAACAACTCACAATGGACATATGCTCACACTCTAAGCCATAAACAGTCCATCCACACTTGCATACATAATAGATATATTCACAACATTACGCACACCATCATACATCATCAATACAATTATCACGGAATCATATTATGTCATGCCACATAATCAATCACAGTATTAGCACACTCTACTAATACCTACACTGCTCAAAACAACGGGAAAATGATCCCTATTATATCATACATACAACATATCATTCACCACTATAGGCCAATCATCACATAATTCCATTCTAAAACACACACAACATTTAAATGTCCATTTTTCACTTTTTCAACAGTGTTAACCGGTTAACGCCCTGGGTTAACCGGTTAACGCAACACAAAACACGCTTTCTGGCAATTTATAACAGTGTTAACCGGTTAACGCCCTGGGTTAACCGGTTAACGCAAGACAACAGCAATATTTCACAATTCATAACAGTGTTAACCGGTTAACACCCTGGGTTAACCGGTTAACGCAAGACAGAAAGCTGTTCCTGCACTAACACGAAGCAGAATGCAGAATTCTCCGCATTTTCCGCCGTTGGAGGACTTCCGGACCTCCGATTCCAATTCCGTAAAAAGCTACACTTTCGGAAAATCAAGACTCATCTAATTACAGATTCAATTACAGCTTTAACATAACTTATTCCTCTCAATTTTTCAGCATTCAACATCCCAATTAGGGTCAATTCAACGGCTTATCACTACCCATTACATGTTAACCCATAATACACTACGCCAAATAAGGGAAAAGAGGGCGTTTTTTTCGGCCTATAACAGCGCTTTAAAGCGCCCTCTAATCTGGCGCTGACATAGGTAAAGACAGCGCTTTTTTTCCTAGTGAAAGCGCTGTCTAAAGTGGCTCTTTAAGACCTTTAAGGGCCACTTTAGAGGGCGCTTTTTCAAAAAAGCTCCCTCTAAAGTGGAAACATTTAAGGGGTTTAGAGGGCGCTTTTACTGGAAAGCGCCCTCTAAAGTGGAAACATTTAAGGGGTTTAGAGGGCGCTTTCCAGTAAAAGCGCCCTCTAAAGTGGGTGGTTGTTTAAATTTTTTTTTTTAAAAAGCGCTATATTTTTTTTTTATTTTAGACAACCTGTATATTGAAGCAGTACACCCAAAACTATATAATTTGAAGCCCTTTTTCACACATTGCATTCAACAAGCCTTATATACAACAATCCATACATATACAACAATCCACTGATATATAATCGTTTAACTTCTAAAGATTCTATATACAACCAATTCATAACTTAAAAAGAAATAAAACTAAGTAGCAAAAGCATCTCTGAGATGTATGTTTTTTTTGGTAGCAGCAGTCTTCTTAGCAACAACCTCTTTTTGTTCAATATCAATAGCATGAACCTAAAATATCATAAAATTAGTTAGGTGATGTATAAGATCAAGAATTAACATTTTCTATGCATAAATATCATATAATTGTGTTTATACCTTTTTCTTTTTATGCAACTGACTCGATTTGCTGCGTAATCCCCTTATATTTTTGGTCCCTTATCTTTTGAAGATAGAATTGATATATGTTTAGATGGACATGTTCCATTGTCGTAGAGGGATACTTTCAAATATCCAGCATCATCATCTACGCGAATGAGGCTTGACGACAATAGAGCATCTCCGTCTAAACAAATATCAATTGATACTTCCGAGCATCCCTTGCCCCTTGCACGAATGATTGACTTCATAATAGCCATTTTACTTGTAAAAAAGAAAACAATTAAAATCAGATGACAAATGTAAAAACAATTAAAATCATAAATATCATATAATTGTGTTTATACCTTTTTCTTTTTATGCAACTGACTCGATTTGCTGCGTAATCCCCTTATATTTTAGGTCCCTTATCTTTTGAAGATAGAATTGATATATGTTTAGATGGACATGTTCCATTGTCGTAGAGGGATACTTTCAAATATCCAGCATCATCATCTACGCGAATGAGGCTTGACGACAATAGAGCATCTCCGTCTAAACAAATATCAATTGATACTTCCGAGCATCCCTTGCCCCTTGCACGAATGATTGACTTCATAATAGCCATTTTACTTGTAAAAAAGAAAACAATTAAAATCAGATGACAAATGTAAAAACAATTAAAATCATAAATATCATATAATTGTGTTTATACCTTTTTCTTTTTATGCAACTGACTCGATTTGCTGCGTAATCCCCTTATATTTTTGGTCCCTTATCTTTTGAAGATAGAATTGATATATGTTTAGATGGACATGTTCCATTGTCGTAGAGGGATACTTTCAAATATCCAGCATCATCATCTACGCGAATGAGGCTTGACGACAATAGAGCATCTCCATCTAAACAAATATCAATTGATACTTCCGAGCATCCCTTGCCCCTTGCAGGAATGATTGACTTCATAATAGCCATTTTACCTGTAAAAAAGAAAACAATTAAAATCAGATGACAAATGTAAAAGTCATTTTACCTGTAATAAAGAAAACAATTAAAATAAACAAAAAACAATTTCAGAAGAGTTCAAACACATTCGGACCTAGGTTTCTAATGATACTGGTGTTGACACAAAATCATATGTTCATAGGTCGTATAACCCTAACTACTGGGTAATGTAGTCCCATTGCATGCGCTATCATGGTCACTAAAAACCAACCGTCAATAACATAAAACAGGTCGAAAATAAATGTAGTCCCATTGCATGCGCTATCATGTTCATAGGTCGTATAACCCTAATAAACCCAAACTAACAAACGTAGCATAGACAACAATAACATAAAACAGAAATTGGGCAAAGCTAAAACAAAGCAATAACATAAAACAGAAATTGGGCAAAGCGTGTACCTTTGATTGGTAGAAGGAGGAAACGCGCAGTAATAATGTAGATCTAACAGAGGTGGAAGGAAAACGCCTTAGAACCCTAACGTGAAAAAGAACGAAAATATATAACAGATAGTGAAATAACAAAACGCGCAGTATTTTATAATTTTAATGTTTACTAAAGGGGACATTAGAGGGCGCTTGTGGAAAAAAAGTGCCCTCTAAAGGGGGCCTAAGAGGGCGCTTATGGAAGCGATCTCTAAGGCTTTCCAGAAGCGCTTTATAAGTTGGAAATGCACATGGACTTATAACAGCGCTTTATAAAAAGCGCCCTCTAAGGGTAACCTTAGAGGGCGCTTTACAAAAAGCGCCATGTATTGTTGTCCCTCTATCTCCTCCTTATTTTTTCGCTTCACCTTAGAGGGCGCTTTTTTA
The DNA here is from genome assembly GCF_024323335.1 of Lathyrus oleraceus. Taxonomy (NCBI): domain Eukaryota; kingdom Viridiplantae; phylum Streptophyta; class Magnoliopsida; order Fabales; family Fabaceae; genus Lathyrus; species Lathyrus oleraceus. The sequence continues at coordinate 473,576,332 of NC_066584.1, forward strand.
CAAAAGCGCCCTCTAAAGTGCGCTGTCTATTGCTCCTTATTTTTCGCTTCACTTTAGAGAGCGCTTTTGTAATAAAGCGCCCTCTAAGGTGCGCTGTCTATTCCAGTTTTTGGCGTAGTGATACCCATTAAACGACGATAAACCCCCCTTACCTGAGTTAATCCGGCAATCCTTAAGCTTCAATTTTTCCTTCTTCAACCTTCTTCTCCTGCTCTTCCTCTTTGCCCTTTCTCCACTTTCTGTCGCTTCTCTGATTTTCACGTGAAAACCCTTTTTACCAAATGGAACTCTTTATATATATTCCAACTTATTATTCCAATAATAATAATTCCAAATAATAATATTCCAATTATTTAATTAAATTAATAAATATATTATTAACTTAAATTAAATAATTATCTTATTTTATCGGGGTGTTACACATACATGCTAACAAATCCAGCCAATAAAATCAATACATACATATAACACATAATCCACACAATAAAATTCAGCATGCATACCATAAAAGTCCAAGGGTTATCATCATACATGCTCTCATATTCATTCATTGCACATATCATAAAAAACATAGCAGCATGATAAGTGGTTCGTTAGGCCAAAGGTGATCAGAACTATGCAAGTATGTTAATATACGAGCCAACCCATAAGTCATTCTCAAACTAACATTTACCACCTAAATTAGCATCAAATTTGCAACCAATCCTGCAATTATCCAACTGCCAAAGCTTTTAGTTTATCCACGTGTATCAGACAAACCCAATTACTGCCAGAGATAGGATAGATTATCCTAGCGTCAAGAAGCTTTAGAACTTCTTTTTTGACCGCCTCGCTCATATTGGAGTTTAGCCTTCTTTAGTGCTCTCTTCAGAGGTTAAATTTGAGGGAAAATAATTAATCCTCTCATCTCTCAAAATTAATTAATCAATCAGATATCTAATTAGTTTTTCTGGCATTTATCATAAAAAAAAGTTTTTTTTAAATTTATTGAATAATCAAGATTTACAATGTCGATTCATCACCATCACCCGTTTACATTACTTTATAGGTTTTTAAAATGAAAGTCAAACTTATATCAATATCTAACATCTAAGATTAACTGACGGTATAAAATACTTTTACACTGTCAGTGTATTTCAATTAAATCCTATATATATATATATATATATATATATATATATATATATATATATATATATATATATATATATATATATATATATATATATATATTACAATAGAGGATGAGAGGCCTTTGCACAAGTTTGACTTTTTATTGACCAATTTCTTATGATGTTTTTACATACTAGTATGGATGGTGCATTTGTTCATTTGGTTAAAGCATTACAATTCAAAGACAAATGTTGCATAATTCAAACATTCAAAATTTTGAAATTGGAGAAAAAATACATTTCTTAAGAAAGAAGTTACAAAGTACATTAAAGGCCAAAATTCATTTCAAACACCAAAAATACATTACAAAAGGTTGTGCTGGAAAATTGTACAAAATATCCTAATATTGACCCAACGTTGACTTTTATTCAACTATTGACCTTTAGTCAAACAGTTGACCAAAGTCAAACTAAACCCTAAGACTATTTTTCTCTTCATCTTCATGATTCTCCATGGGTTCCTCTAAGTTCTTCAAGTTCATTCCAAAATCTCTTCATGTTCAATTCCATACCAAGCTTCCATCATGATATGCCATGCTAAACCTTGTTAAACCGTACCATCGCCAAGGCCTCATGCTCTCACCACACCAAGCCTGTAGAAATCCTGCAAAACCTAAGCCCCATTAGCATCACAAGTATATCACACTAAGCCTTGACAACTCATGACACCTACCATAACAATACAATCAACATGGCATCATATGAAAAATTCATACACAATCTCATGATAATACAAACAACTGCTATCGACACTAGCAACACACATGTACACCCAAAATATGTTATGCCTACATTAGATGCATACATGCTAACAATTCCAGCCAATAAAATCCATACATACACATAACACATAATCCACACAATAAAATTCAGCATGCATACCATAAAAGTCCAAGGGTTATCATCATACATGCTATCATATTCATTCATTGCACATATCATAAAAAACATAGCAGCATGATAAGTGGTTCATTAGGCCAAAGGTGATCAGAACTATGCAAGTACTCCCTCCGTCCCATATTATAAGCAAATTTCACTTTTTAGATTCATTAAATAACTAATATATCTGGTCTATATATAGACCAGATACATTAATTATTTAATTAATCTAAAAAGTGAAATTTTCTTATAATATGGGACGGAGGCAGTATGTTAATATACCAGTCAGCCCCTAAGTCATTCTCAAACTAACATTTACCACCTAAATTAGCATCAAATTTGCAACCAATCCTCCAATTATCCAACTGCCATAGCTTTTAGTTTATCCATGTGTATCAGACAAACCCAATTACTGCAAGAGATAGGATAGATTATCCTAGCGTCAAGATGCTTTAGAACTTCTTTTGACCGCCTCGCTCATATTGGAGTTTAGCCTTCTTTAGTGCTCTCTTCAGAGGTTAAATTTGAGGGAAAATAATTAATCCTCTCATATCTCAAAATTAATTAATCAATCAAATATATAATTACTTTTCTGATATTTATCTTAAATTATATATATATATATATATATATATATATATATATATATATATATATATATATATATGACAAAAAGCTGAAATAATAGTATAGTATTTTAGAAAAAAAATATTAATTTGCTTAAATTAATTAAATATATAAAAAATATAAATTCAATAATATTAAAATTGAAAATGTTAAATACACAAACAAAAATAGAAAGGAAAACTACACTTAAATCCCCTAAAGTGGTAAAATGATATTGAAAGCTCGTAAACTTATGTATATCAATGGAAAATTTTAATAATAAACAATAAATTACAAATAAATGTAATTTATACCTATAACTTTTTGATCCACACTAAGAAATGTTAGTCTTATTTTAACAAACTTCAAATAAGATTAATGAATATTTTAAATTAAAATAAATATTTGTATCACTTTAATAAAAACATGAGTATAATTTATGAGAAAAAGAATTATGCATTGATTTTACACTGTCAACCAATAAGACTCGCGTATCCCATTACATCAAACTTTTATTTTTAAAATACTATTCTAATTTAAAAATATAAAATATTTTGATTGGATTTCAATATAATATTTTTTTATATTTTTAAAGCACTATCTTTTTATATTTTTAAAGCACTATCTTTAACCTCATAATTTATTTAAGTAAAAGATAAAATCAAAATGATTCCTTGGAATCTCCTAACCACGAATAATAAGCAAGTATTAAAATAAATTAGATCACGTTTTCTTATGGTCACATTTTTCCCCATTAACGATCAAACGATTAAAATTTACATTTAAATTTTTTATTTTAAGATAAAATTAAAATTTTTATACTTAAATATAAATGGTTTGATCTTGACTCAACTAAATACATGAATGTCGAGAATATTAGACAGTGAATCTGAAATGTTTCATTAAATTGAAGAGATCGAATGTTGTATATAAAATCTTCCACAATCTACTATTGTGTTTCCATTACTAAAACGGTATCACCAGGTGCATTCAATTCGGTGCATGCTTTTACGCGTTTCTCCAAGCCTATTAAGGAGGAAACGGGGACCTCTTATGTTGAAAGGATGCTGTCCACAATTAATGCATCATGTTTCTTCTGACAAGGACATTTCTTTTATATAAAGCAATTGTATCTAATTTTCTTGATTTTATATAGGAGTACAGTTATCAATATACATTCAATTAATTTATCATCCACTAATAACCTTAAATAATTAATGTAAGGATAATTTTGAAATAAAGATATTAAATTCACGTAAATTTATTGACATTTATTTATATTTGAGGTCAAAAAATTTAGAAGATTTTTGCTTATAAATAAGATCGGGAGAAATATAAATTATACTGATAAGTGATAATAAATTTAATTAAAATATATGTAATAAACAAATTAGAAGTAATTGATAGATGTAGAAATCTTGAACCGATGGTTCTGATATGCGATAAGGTGGTGTATGGTGGACCTGCAAGGCTAGTACTCAAACGCCAAAGTTAGTTCAAGATTCCTGATGAGTATAATGAAAAGTGAATATCATAAAGTATAATTTGTTTTTCGTGTGAAATGACTTTTATATTTTAGGTAAAGTGGAATGAATTTGAGTTTATTTGAACCTTCATTATTTGGAGCTTAGGCTGCCTAGTGTGACTATATATATAGTATTATTATATTTGTGGAAGTCATAAATAAGGGCACCCTCGCCCAATAACAATATCGCCTAGGCGATGACTCAGATACCCGTCCAAAGGTATCCATAACTTGTAAGTCAAGAAAGAGGGACTTTACACTAATTTCTGAAAGATGGATGGTCAGTAATCTTCATTGATAAGAGGGAAGCGATGGACGCCACTGAGGATGACCAAAACCTTTGGTCCAAAGAGCGTCTGTAAATACATCTTCCATACAGAAGAAGTAGAACTCGTTCTTTACATCCCAAAAGAGAATAACACTTACAGAAGTCAGAATGCCATGACTGACCATATCCATACGATTGCTCTTAAGCCTCATCAGTCATCAGTAAAGTCTTTCACTCACGTGAGCAAGACTTCTAAATAATCCCAAAACACCATCGTACAAGGCTTCTCGTCGTCGTGAGCAAGCTTTAACCATCATATATTGTTATCAACCTATTAAGGCCTATGAGTCTCCCTCCCCTTGTAGATGGACATGCACACTTGTAATTTTTGATATGTACATCGATGTCCACCATGGGCCCCCGATAAAACTTGTTGGTGTAAGCCCTAGAGGCAAATATTTTTGGTACTTGTATCGAATTATTTATTAATAATAAAAGGTTTTTTCTTTATTATGTTTGTTTAATAAAGTCCCTAAAATAGCTAGTCCGTTTAATGTATCAAGTGTGTGACTTAATCATGAGATCACATTAAACATAAGGACACTATTCTTAAAGTATCCGTAGTCGAACTTTATCGTGAAGTGGGATAACATTAAAGCATTAAGACTATTATGTATATAGACTGATGATCACATCTCATGGATCATGGATAAAGAGTTATCAAGTCTTAAACATAGGTATGAATGTTAAGAGTAATATTTATACTGATCAAACCACTATGGACCCTAGATGTAGAGTCGAGTGCTTTATTGCTGATCAAACGTTGTCCATAACTGGATGACCATAAAGACAGTTGATAGGTACTCCACGAAGCATGCTAAGGGACATGAGTTACCTAGATGGAATTTGCCCATCCTGCGTAACATGATAAATGTCTATGGGCCCAATATTGAACTGGACAAGGATGACACGGTCTATGCCTTGTGTTCAGTATAGACATAAGGGCAAAAGGGTAATTATACACATAAGTATTATCACAAAAGGATTTGTCAGATCACATGACATTTTCGTGTCTTGGGTAGCAGTGATGTGTTGCTAGATACCGCTCACTGTTTATTATATTAAATGCATGATTTAATATAATTGCCAATGTCGCAAAAACCTACAGGGTCACACACAAAGGACAGATTGATGAGAGATAGAGTAACTAAGGAACACCGTAAGGTACGGTGCACTTAAGTGAATTATAGAACATCGTAAGGTACGGTGTACTTAAGTAGAATACGAAATATGATAAGGTACCACGCGCTTAAGTGAATTTGGCATATTATAAGATATGGGCCACATACACTTAAATGGGCTTTTTAGCTTGAAGCCCACACAAGTGGTTCTATAAATAGAACCCTTGTGCATAAGCATAAAGTGCTGCAGTTGCAATTTCGTTTTCTCTCTCTCTCTCTCTCTCTCTCTCTCTCTCTCTCTCTCTCACACACACACACACACTCACTCAAAGCCTTCATTCGTAGCAGCTAGCACTGAGATTGAAGGAATCCGTTCGTGTGGACTGAGTAGAGGCGTTGTCGTCGTTCAACGTTCGTGATCGCTCCGTAGATTTGCATCAAAGGTTTCAATCGTCACAAGAGGTAACTATTCTATCACTGATCATGCCCATTCGACAGGATCTCTAAAGGAGAAAATTTTAATTTTCGCTGCGTTTTGGATCTCCCTTCTCCTTCAGTGGTATCAAAGCCACTTACGAAACCATGCATCGGATAACTGTTTATTTTCTGTATTAATATGATTAAAAGACAGAATGAATCAAATAATAAACGAGTAAATAAATTTGGCATCATGTGTGTACGATTTGGATGATTGATGTTGACTATGCTTCGGAACCGACATTAGTATGGTGAAGCAGCGATACATCGATCGTCCATAGGTTATGCAATTGAGATCGATCAAATTATATATATGATATAAATAATCCTAATGCAAAATACGGTATATATGATATACTGTTTCTGTTTTGTTCATTCAAACACTTAATGGTTGTTTTCCTTTGAGCGGTCAATGGTCATTTGCTTCGGAATCCGACATTAGTATGGTGAAGCAATGACCTGTTGATCAATCATACTGAATTAACAATCGAGATGTGTTTGACGGTCTGAAATTGGTGCATTAGGGTTAGTGACGGCACAAGGGTTGTGTTGTCAAAGAGTTGTGAATTGAGGGCTTGTTGGATCACGTCTGTTGATTGTTTCAAAAGTGCTGGTTTTGGCCGCGTGACACTCGTCATGGGCCCGTGACAATCGTAACAAGCTGGACGTGACAGTCGTAACATGCTTTGTGACGGTCGTCACATTCACAGATTCTGAATTCTAGGTGTTTCTGTTATTTTGGCCGCGTGACGTTCGTCATGGGCCTGTGACGGTCGTAACAAGCTGGACGTGACGGTCATAACATGCTTGTGACGGTCGTCACATTCACAGAGTCAGAATTCTCGGGGTTTCTGTTTTGTGACTGCGCAAGAGTTGTGTTGATGCAAAACAACATCGATTTCAAATGAATTGTTCATTAAAAATTTCGGACCCCCGGCTAACTATGCGTAGTGTGATCGGTCGCCGAAATTTAATTTGGTTTTAATTAATTAAAAGAATTAAAATTAATAATAATAATGTGTTTATTATTATTGTCTTGTGGTGATCAGTTATGGCCTTAGTTTTCCTTTTTTTTGGGGGTTTTTAAAATATGACTTGCGTGTCGTGCCTCTCTTTTAATCTCTTAATATAACTTCTTTTATCATCTCACTCCCTCGTATGTAAAACGAGTTTTTTCTTCTGTAATGTAATGTTATGAAGAAAGAGAAGAATTCAATATCAAAGGAGGACAACCTTGAAGATCTTGCTTGGAGAAGCTTAGATCGTTATTAGGTTAGCTTAGGTTCTTTCATTGGCTTGGGAGAACAATTGCGCTAGGGGCCATAACTGTTTCATTATGTATGTTGATGCATGTGAATGTATGTTGATGCATGTGAATGTATGTTGATGCATGTGAGAGACGATTTATATGATAAATAAGCCGGTGAGATCAGAATAATTGCAATTCCCTCAAATTAAATATTAAGTTTATGCTTTCCAAGTTTTAGCACTCATCAAGACTAGTATCGGATAATGTAGGTTTCGCCTACGCGAGGTGCATGTTCTATATTAGTAAGGTGCGATGGGATAATTGTAATATCCAATTGCTAAAACAATGGGTCAAACTTAACTAAACAAATTATAATAAGATTATATATGTTTAGAAGCAAGAGTTGGAAATGATCCATATGATGGATTGGAATAAGGAGTTATTTACCCAACTGAAATTTTTGAGAGTTGTATTAGATACAATTGGAAGGAGTTCCTACCTAAATAACCTAGTTTTGTGTAATCTGCCTACGCGGACTTAGAACAAAGTGAAATATGGATCTCGACCCACTAGAAAATCTTCCAACGGGATTTTCCGAATCAAATGATGAGGGTCATTTGTTTTGAGTAAAATAATGGGAGCATATTTAATTAAAGGCCTAATTAAATATGTTATTGATACTTATATTTTCATTAATTCTTATGTAGATTACCATGATAACAAACACCTCTAACAACATTTTGCGATCAATCCTTGACAAGGAAAAATTGTCTGGGACAAATTTTCTGGATTGGCACCGAAATCTGAGGATTGTCCTTAAACATGATAGAAAGTTGTATGTCTTGGAGAAACCTGTTCCTAAAGAGGAACCTCCTAGTTCTACACCTAAGGCACAAAGAGATGCTTATAAGAAGCATGTCGATGATGCCAATGAAACTGCTTGTCTCATGCTGGCTACCATGAACTCAGAGTTGCAAAAGCAACATGAGAACATGGCAGCGTTCGATATGATCGAACACCTGAAGATGCTCTATCAAGAGAAAGCAAGGCATGAAAGGTTTGAAGTTTCAAAAGCCCTTTTTCAAGGCAAGTTAGTTGAGGGAGCCCCTGTAGGTCCCCATGTGCTCAAGATGATTGGGTACGTGGAAAACCTTGAAAGGTTGGGTTTTCCCCTCGGAAAGGAACTTGCGACTGATTTGATCTTGCAATCGTTGCCAGATGGATTCAGTCAATTTGTCCTAAATTTCAATATGAATGATATGGACAAATCTCTTCCTGAACTGCTAGCCATGTTAAGAACTGCTGAGCAGAATCTGAAGACAAATGGGAAGTCCATTCTGATGATCGGAAATGGAAAGAGACAGAACAAAAGGCCCACCAAGCAGGGTGATAAAGGGAAAGGCAAGGAAGTTGCCAAACCCAGACCCACTGTTGTTGCTTTGAAGCCTAGTGGAGGCATAGCAAAGGCAGGCACCTGCTTCCATTGCGGTAAGACCGGACACTGGAAGAGAAACTGCCCAAAGTACCTGGAAGATACGAAGAATGGAGTAGAGACTTCAACTTCAGGTATTTTTGTTATTGAAATAAACTTATCTACTTCTGCATCATGGGTATTAGATACTGGATGCGGTTCTCACATTTGTACAAATGTGCAGGGGCTAAAAGGAAGTAGAGATTTGGCAAAAGGTGAAGTTGACCTACGAGTTGGCAATGGAGCAAAGGTTGTTGCTTTAGCCGTAGGAACTTATGTATTGACTTTACCTAGTGGTTTAATAATTCAGTTAGAGAACTGTTATTATGTACCTGCAATTAGCAGGAATATTATTTCCACTTCTTGTTTGGACAAGTTTGGTTTTTCATTTATAATAAAGAACAATTGTTGCTCAATTTATTTGAATGATATATTCTATGCTACTGCACAAATGAGCAATGGACTATATGTCCTTGATCTCGAAATGCCTATTTACAACATTAATACTAAAAGGGTGAAACCTAACGAGTTAAATCCAACTTACCTTTGGCATTGTCGATTAGGCCACATAAATGAGAAACGCATTTCCAAACTCCATAAAGATGGACTCTTGGACTCTTTTGATTATGAATCATATGAGACATGCAGATCTTGTTTAATTGGAAAGATGATAAAGTCTCCATTCACAGGAAAAGGAGAAAGAGCAAATGATCTTTTGGCCCTCATACATACTGATGTATGTGGACCACTGAACATACCAGCCAGAGGAGGTTTTCAGTACTTCATCACATTCACTGATGATTTCAGTAGATATGGTTATGTGTATTTAATGAAACACAAATCGGAGTCCTTTGAAAAGTTCAAGGAATTCAAGAATGAAGTATAAAACCAACTAGGTAAGAATATTAAAACTCTTCGATCAGATCGAGGTGATGAGTATTTAAGCCTAGAGTTTGATGACCATCTGAAAGAGTGTGGGATCCTATCCCAACTTACTCCTCCTGGAACACCCTAATGGAATGGTGTATCTGAGAGAAGAAATCTAACCCTGTTAGACATGGTCCAATCCATGATGAGTCACGCCGATCTTCCAAACTCCTTTTAGGGACATGCACTATTGACAGGAGCTTACACACTTAACCGTGTTCCATCCAAAAAGGTTGAGAAGACACCATATGAGATATGGGGTGGTAAGAAACCACACATGTCTTACATGAAGATTTGGGGTTGCGAAGTTTATGTGAAACGACAAGTTTCAACTAAGCTTGAGCCCAAATCTGACAAATGCTTATTTGTGGGGTATCCTAAAGAAACAAGAGGGTATTACTTCTACAATCCTTCTAAGGGCAAAGTGTTTGTCGCTTGAACTGGAGTTTTCCTATAAAAGGATTTTATTTCCAAAGGAATCAGTGGGAGGAAAGTAGAGCTTGAAGAAATTCAAGAATCACAAAGAATTGATACACCTATGGAGGAATTAGAGCAGGAAACACAAGTAGTTGTGGAAGAGCAACTTGCTCAAGTAGAACAAGATCAGCGTAGGTCAGGCAGGATACGTCACCTACCTGAGAGATATGGATATCTCATAACTGATCAAGGTGATATATTACTCATGGATCAAGATGAGCCTGTGACCTACCAAGAGGCCATAACTGGTCCCGAGTCTGAGAAGTGGCTAGAAGCCATGAAATCTGAAATGGATTCCATGTACACAAACCAAGTTTGGACCTTGGTAGAGCCTCCTGTAGGAGTTAACCCTATAGGATGCAAGTGGGTCTTCAAAAAGAAGACTGACATGGATGGTAAGGTACATACCTATAAAGCAAGACTGGTTGGAAAAGGATATAAACAAATTCATGGGGTTGACTATGATGAAACCTTTTCACCAGTTGCAATGCTTAAATCTGTTCGGATTTTACTTGCTATCGCCGCATATCATGATTATGAAATATGGCAGATGGATGTCAAAACTGCTTTCCTTAATGGGAATCTTCTTGAGGATGTGTACATGACACAGCCTGAAGGATTTGACATACCTGAAGAAGCCCTAAAGATATGTAAGTTACAAAGGTCAATCTATGGATTGAAGCAAGCTTCCAGAAGCTGGAATCTTTGTTTTGATGAAACAGTAAAAAATATGGATTCATCAAGAACGAAGATGAGCCTTATGTCTACAAGAAGGTTAGTGGGAGCATGATCGTTTTCCTGGTATTATATGTAGATGACATATTACTCATTGGAAACGATGTCCCTACCCTGCAACAACTAAAGTCTTGGTTGGGGAAATGATTTTCTATGAAGGACCTAGGCGAAGCAGCCTATATATTAGGAATCAGAATCTATAGAGATAGATCACAAAAACTGTTTGGCCTAAGTCAGAGGTACATACATATACAAAGTGCTTAGACGCTTTAATATGCATGATTCCAAGAAAGGATTCATACCTATGCAACATGGCATGTGTCTATCAAAAACACAATCCCTTTCAACTAAGGAAGAAAGGGATCGCATGAATAAGATTCCATATGCATCTGCAATAGGATCTGTCATGTATGCCATGTTATGTACTCGACCAAATGTCTCGTATGCTTTAAGTGCAACGAGTAGGTACCAATCTGATCCTGGTGATGCTCATTCGGTAGCTGTCAAGAATATCCTTAAGTATGTAAGAAGGACTAAGGACTCATTCTTTATATATGGAGGTCAGGAAGAGCTGGCTATAATTGGATACACCGATGCTAGCTTCCAGACAGATAAGGATGACTTTAGATCACAATCTGGTTATGTGTTTTGCTTAAGCGGTGGCGCTGTGAGCTGGAAAAGTTCAAAACAAGATACAGTTGTTGATTCTACAACCGAGGTCGAGTATATTGCTGCCTCAAGTGCAACAAAGGAAGTTGTTTGGATCAAAAAGTTCATTAGTGAACTTGGCATAGTTCCTAGCATTGTGGATCCTATTGATCTCTATTGTGATAACAATGGTGCTACTGCACAAGCTAAGGAGCCTAGATCTCACCAACGATCCAAACACATACTTAGGCGTTATCACCTCATTAGAGAGATAATAGATAGAGGAGATGTGAAAATATGCAGAGTACCTACACTTGACAATATTGCAGACCCACTGACAAAGCCTCTTGCGCAGCAGAAGCATGATGGCCATACTAGATCTATGGGCATTAGGGGTATGCCTGATTGGCTCTAGTGCTAGTGGGAGATTGTTGTTGTAAGCCCTAGAGGCCAATACTTTTGGTACTTGTATCGAATTATTTATTAATAATAAAAGGCTTTTTCTTTATTATGTTTGTTTAATAAAGTCCCTAGAATAGCTAGTCCGTTTAATGTATCAAGTGTGTGACTTAATCATGAGATCACATTAAACATAAGGACGCTATTCTTAAAGTATCCATAGTCGAGCTTTATTGTGAAGTGGAATAACATTAAAGCATTAAGACTATTATGTATATAGACTGATGATCACATCTCATGGATCATGGATAAGGAGTTATCAAGTCTTAAACATAGGCATGAATGTTAAGAGTAATATTTATACTGGATTGATCCGCTATGAGAATACTATATAGAATATTATGCAAAGTGTCATAAGTTATTCTCATGGTGATAATGGTGTATACCACCCTTCAACCTGAAACCACTATGGACCCTAGATGTAGAGTCGAGTGCTTTATTGCTGATCAAACATTGTCCGTAACTGGATGACCATAAAGACAGTTGATGGGTACTCCACGAAGCATGCTAAGGGATATGAGTGACCTAGATGGAATTTGCCCATCCTGCGTAACAGGATAAATGTCTATGGGCCCAATATTGAACTGGACAAGGATGGCACGGTCTATGCCTTGTGTTCAATATAGACATAAGGGCAAAAGGATAATTATACACATAAGTATTATCACAGAAGGATTTGTCAGATCACATAACATTTTCGTGTCTTGGGTAGCAGTGATGTGTTGCTAGATACCTCTCACTGTTTATTATGTTAAATGCGTGATTTAATATAATTGCCAATGTCGCGAAAACCTACAGGGTCACACATAAAGGACAAATTGATGAGAGATAGAGTAACTAAGGAACACCGTAAGGTACGGTTCACTTAAGTGAATTATAGAACATTGTAAGGTACAGTGTACTTAAGTAGAATACGAAATATGGTAAGGTACCACGCGCTTAAGTGAATTTGGCATATTATAAGATATGGGCCACATACACTTAAGTGGGCTTTTTAGCTTGAAGCCCACACAAGTGGTTCTATAAATAGAACCCTTGTGCATAAGCATAAAGTGATGTAGTTGCAATTTCGTTCTCTCTCTCTCTCTCTCTCTCTCTCTCTCTCTCTCTCTCTCTCTCTCTCTCAAAGCCTTCATTCGTAGCAGCTAGCACTGAGAATGAAGGAATCCGTTCGTATGGACTGAGTAGAGGCGTTGTCGTCGTTCAACGTTCGTGATCGCTCCGTAGATCTGCATCAAAGGTTTCAATCATCACAAGAGGTAACTATTCTATCCTGATCATGCCCATTCGTAAGGATCTCTAAAGGAGGAAATTTTAATTTCCGTTGCGTTTTGGATCGCCCTTCTCCTTCAAAACTAACATAGGTCACACTCTCTTTTTCACCATCACCCTTCCCGGTGTTACCCTTCGCTCCTATATGTATCCACCTTTAGATATGGTTAATAGGAGATCTTCATCCCCTACACTGAAAGATACCAGTAGTAGCAGTGTTGTCGACGCCTTGGCGGAGATGCGTGCTGCCATGGACGAATTACGCTGCCATAACCAGACATTAGAAGAGGATGTTCCAACATGTGTACTGTAACATCTGGTCTCTGATAGATGTTATTGCAGTTATGGTGAAGAAGAGTATGCTGTAAAATCCGGACTTTGTCAATAGACAGATGTTATTACCGTTAAGGTGAAGAAGAGTGTGTTGTAACATCTGATCTCTTTGAACAGATAGATGTTATTATAGTTGCTGCGAAGAAGGTACACATGTGGAACACGATGTTCCAACATGTGTACAAAATCTGGTCTTGGTTCAATAAGCCAATGTTGTTGTAGTTTTGGAGCAAAAATCTGGCTAACATTCAATCATTTTTTTGTTATATTATTGTAATGCATTTGTGTGATTTGCTGACAGCCGTTGAAGATCAAATCAATTTAAATGGATATTTAATTTGAATTTGAATTAATAACAAATCATATATTTTGTTGGAGATCTTTATGGACCAAATCAAAACCAATAATATCTGCTATTATTCTGGACGAAATTAAATCAAAAATCCAAAGGAGAAAAGCCCATAATTGCATTGCTATTTAAGGAGACTCAAACCTAACTTTTGCGGTGTGCAAGTTTTTGAAGATACCTATTGTTAAGGTTTATCTTTTGAGTCTTTTTTGGTGCACCACTCTAGCTCCTCCTTTCATATCATAAGGCATACATTTTGCTTTGTTAATTGAGTTGTAAACCTTATTCCAAGATTTTAAGTCTATAAACTTGAGAACATAGTGTTTCTTGTGTTCCACGTCAATGCCATAACCGGATAAGGATTAAATCTTTGTTGTACACCAATGTGTTTCAGTAACTTGACATAGTTGGTTTGTCTTAGTTGAGTTGTAAATTTAACAATCATTATGTTAATGGTTAAGTTGATCACTAGGGGTTAGTGATTAGAGAAAGTGAGAGGGGTTCTCATATTTATGGGAGACCTAAATAGAAAGTCACTAGGATTAGGGAGAGGCATATAACTTCATATGGGTTAAAGGTTCTTATAAGACTAATTATTCGAATTCTAAGTAGTGAATTTCCTTTCTTGGGTAGAGTGTCCCCTAGATGTAGGTGTAGTTTCACCGAATTGGGTTGCCAATTTCTTGTGTCCTTTTTATTCATTTTTTGCTTAATCATCTAGTATAAATTAACTTGTCATATATTGCTTGCAAACTATTTTTTTGTTTCTGGTTTACAATGTCCTAGATATCGTGTCTGACATCTATCCCCAGAAGTTGTAATCTATCATAAACTAGTAGTACTTGTTGTCCTAAGTATCTGGTCCAACATTTGTCCTTCTAAGAATAGAATTTAAATTGGCGTCCATATTGTTTTGTTTGGGTGAGTTCCTGGATTCTTATTTTGTTCAAGATGGAGAACTTCAAATAAGGAGGACTTGTTTATCAACCAAAGATTTGTTATGGTTCTAAGAATACTCCAAAGATTATTGACATTTATGATGATTATGATGTTCAAGCAGAATGTAATTCTGAAGAGAATATCAGACTTGCTAAGATCTTTAGTAAAGCCATAAGACAACTTGACAATAGATCTGGTAAGAATGCTCTTCAAATACTATTCCTACCAACTTGGTTATTATGAAAGACATAATCTCAACTATTCCTACATATGGAAAGGGATTCAATGTCTTAATTGCAAATACTTTGGACATATTCAAGCATAATGCTCAAGTATTCCAAGGGAACAAAGAAGAATCTCCAATGTCTCTATTAATGAAGAAGGTGAATATAATCTAGCAAACAATGTTGTAACCTTCAAAGACGTGAAATATGAAATGAATACTAATGTGCAATCAAATTACGAAAAAAGGTGTAATGCTCATGTTCAGAAAATAAAATGCAAATTGTCAGGTAACATGTCTTAGCCTCGAGTCAAACATGATTATCAGTTCCTTAAGTATGTCTCCTTCATTCCCATATACTATTGTAAGTTGTATGGTAGGAAACCATACCATCAACTTTTGTATCCTTAGTGAAATGAGAAGTGTCAAGGGTAATGACAATAAGTTTAGCTTGGAAATCCTAATGCTATTATTGCTTGTTTCTCCCATAAGGAGTTCTCTTATGAAGATTGGTTTCTTAGCTAAATTATATAGATGATAGGAGAAAGAAACTTTACTGTACCTTGTGATAGCCATAAGAAAAAGAAGTTTGTAAAGATAAAGATGGTGGCTACCACTGCATAGTAGAATGTTGAAGACCATGTTTCACACATCATGAAAGCCATGTTAGAAACTTAACCATGTGTCATACGATAATTTTTAACCCTAAGATCCCATATATCATTTTCATCCTTGCATACAAACAAGGTCACATCTTTGTCCTTTCCCTCTCATCTTTGGGTTTGCCTTTTGCAGGGATCATCAAACACCTCTTTGTTGGTGTTTTACCTTTGTGTTTATATGTTCATTGCTTATCTAACCACTAATAAAAATAGCAAAAAATATGTCTTGTTTTATTTAAGTTTATTGTACAAGGTAGGACTTTTCATCAAGAGCATCAAGCATGGTTCCTCAGCTAGGGTTTTTTTATTCCTCAAGTCAAAGTGTGTTAAACCATTGATCATCAAGGGGATTATCTCTCAAAACATGATCTTTAAGGTTCTCAAGCATATTTCAATCTCATTTTGATCAAAATCATTTCAAAGTTTTGTGGCTTATTTCTCAAGGAAAGTTAAAGGTTCATGTGTTTATTTCCAAGCCTTCTGCAACAAGTTACCTCAAACTTTGAGCAATTTAATCAAAATATATTCAAGGACACCTTATTTTGAGTTCATATGATTATCCATATACCTTGAAATGCAAGAAAAGTCCAAGTACACAAGTTTATTCCAAGAGGTTTGACCAAAAAAGTCAACATTTGAAGTCAAAGGTCAAAGGATCACAACTCCTTCAATTCTCAACATTTTTGAATGCTTATTTTTGCATATGACTCTTCTAGATATCCTCTACAATTTCCCTTTACATGACAAGAGATATAACTATTCTTGGAGGATCATAAAATTTTTGAAGACATTATAGGTGATTTGTGGACTTAGTGGAATTTGACATATTTTCAAGTGACTTTTTCCCAACTTTTAACGTTCATAACTTCTTCATTGTTCAACATTTGAGGCAGATTCTTTTTTCACAATATCCTTTGTGATGCACACTACAAGTTTGCTTCAAGGATCAAATTCAAATTATGCTTGGAAGTCCATGTAATTCTTTGAGACATTATAGGTCATTTTCAGCCATTTGGGCCTTATAATTTTTCAAGTTGCATTACCAGTTTTTGTGCCAACTTCAACATGCCATAACTTTGTGCTCAAGCATCCAAATTCAACCTTTTTTGGCATATTGTGATCTTGGATATGATGTAAAAAAATTGCAAGAAGAATAGAATTAAAAAGCCTCATGAGCAAGATGCCCCATTGAGTTAAACATTGTGACTTAGAACTGAAGAAATCATCATGATCAGAATTTTGAACTTCACTAATCCTTAATTGCAAGCCAATTTACCATGCGTTTTGGATCTAAACATGATTAACCAAGTTTCCAAAAGTTAATTGACTCATAAAACACAAGTTTTGGATGCGTTTTGATGGTTTTGTAGTTCACATTTTTCACACATTGTAATCAAATTCGTTTTGCACGAATTGAGCATTATTTAGCACGTATGAGATCACCAATCACTTCCCTATAAATAAAGAAACATATTTTCTTCATTACCAAACTTTAGAGACCAAAGAACCTCTACTTCACTATGAAATTTTTCCAAAAAATTGAGCTATCGTGTTTTGATTTCTAGCTTGTTTCAATTCAATTTCTTGATTCCATTACCATCTTCGATCTCCTTTGAAGCTTTTGCAACAATTCCCAAGCTCTAAGACCTTTTGAAGTGCCCTAACCATATCAAGTTTCTTCAACTACTGATCATCATTTGGACAAGGTAGTTCTGAGCATCATTTGAACTCAAACAAGTTACCACAATATAATCATTCACTCTTTGCTGCTTTCCCCTAACCTATCTGGTGTTGATTGATCGTGTTCATTATTTAATTTTACTTTCCATGGCTTTCTTGTTTATGAAAATTCTATGAAATTCTCCATGCTCAGTTTAGATAAATAAATTTTGAGCATGAGGTTGAATTCGTGATGAGGAGACGATCACATTAGTGGTGATCTCGTGTTCTTAATTTACCAAAGATGAAACTCTGGTGAGGGATCATCGAGGAAGATGACCAGAGTTGTTTTAGGTTATCTGAGTTGGCTATACACGTTGGCCATTTGAAATGTTCTAATTGGTCCATTTTGAATGAGATCCCATGTTTTATTCTGACTATTTTCCACCGTATGCTCTAGCCTGATAGTTGTTGGATCTGCCACATCAATTAATGAGGCCAGATCCAACGCCTCTTGTTTTTTCCGAGTTTTATTTCTTTTTCTTTTTTATTTTAAATTGCATTTTCTTTAAAAACTCATAGAAAATTCATCTCTGATCCAAAAAATCCCAAAATAATTTCTAAAAGTTTCTTTTATTTTTTTCATCTTATTTTTATTTTTCCATATTTTATTTTCTTGATTTTCT
This sequence comes from Lathyrus oleraceus, assembly GCF_024323335.1. Taxonomy (NCBI): domain Eukaryota; kingdom Viridiplantae; phylum Streptophyta; class Magnoliopsida; order Fabales; family Fabaceae; genus Lathyrus; species Lathyrus oleraceus. The sequence continues at coordinate 473,594,529 of NC_066584.1, forward strand.
ATTTTTATTGAATTTTCAATTTTTCTCCTTTATTTTAATTGGTTTAAAAATACTTTTATGCATTAAAAATTTCTGAAAAAATTATTTTATGTTTGCTATTTTATTTCTAACCTTCCATAATTTTCTTGACCATTTATCTAGTGTTTTGAATGGCTTAATGGATTTTCTCTTTTATTTCCCTTTTAAAATTCATTTTAAAAATATTTTTAATATGTTTTATTTTAATCTCTTGCATTTTATGCTTGTTTGACCTTTGTTGACTTCTGTTGGCCTTGGATCATGGTTGTTTTGATCACAGGTCTCATCAAACTCAATGGATCTTGGGTGTTGATGGGGTGAAAACCCTAATCCACCAAAATGGATGATTGATTTTGATGATGATTAACTTGGTCAATCCTTTGATCCAATTTGGGTTTGGTTTCTCTTGTCTTCTTCTTCTTCATCTCTTTCTCTTCCTCTTTTTTTCTTTTGATCAATTGGATGGTTTGTGTCCATCTTGTTCATGATGTGTGGATTGGTACTTGATGAACTTTCGTCATTTCAAATCTATCTCCTAATTGATCATGGATCATTTAAGATACTTTGAAATGATGCATAAGTTTATCATAAGTATCATGAAGTATTGATTGATGTAATAAACCATTCTCCTAGCCTTTGTTCTTGATTCATCCCATTTTCTTTTTTTTGTAGCATAACTTTAGGAGAATGGTCTACATATCATTTCTCTAGCATGTATTAACACAAATATTATTATTAACCGGCCTCAGATAGTTGTGACTTCTATATAAGTCCAATTACAATTGCTTAATATAGTGCTAAATTTATCCTGAATCAGAAAGTAAGTCATTTTCATAAGTGAGATTGTATGTCTCATACTCCCTATGGTATTGTGTAAAAAATATTATTTCCTTTTCACCTAAGAGAGCTAATGGCATACTTGTTGATTTTATCCAAGTTGGAGCCCTTCTCATGGTGATGTAAAGGTCCATATTTTCATACTTGTGGGTGAATAGTTGAGTGTTCTCCCGAAAATGACAAATTATCTTTCTATTCTTGATTACTAACACAACTTACTAACATGTTATTGTATTAACTTTACTTTAATGTCATTTATCTTATGCTCTTTATTTTTTTTTTGTCATTTATTTCTTGCTATTTACTTTATGCTTTTATTTTAGCACTCATATCATATTGTTTGTGCTTATGCTACTTGCTCTTTGCCCACTCGGACCTTTGTTTATGTTTATGTTTTTTTTTACTTTTCCCATCTGAACTTCTTTTTCTTTTAAAGACATTAATAAAAAGGAAGAAAACCCTAAAAAAATTGGTTCTCTTGATTCATGGACTTGAGGTTACTGTCATTGGCATTTTTGTGGAGCTATGGACTTAGAACTAGGATCTTGACCATTGCTTTGGGAGTTTATGATTTGAGACATTGGGATTCATCTGGTACCTTTGACTTTGGGCTTCTTTTGAAGACTTGGCTTGGTTACTTTGGTTTCATCTGATACATGGATTATTCTTTTCTTATTTGGCTTGCTAGAGGATTAATCCAAAGGGGGGAATTCTTGCTTGACTCATGTCATAAATCTTGCTATATCTTGGTTAGATCTTTCCTCCTTAGATTTTACTTTATGTTCTAGAATAGTCTCTTCATCTCCTCCCCTTCTTTGATTTTCAAAATCTTCTCTCTTTTCCAAAAACCTTATTGTTTTCAAACTTGAACCACTTTCTCAATAAAACTTGACTTTTGTTAAGTGATTTTCAAAATCTCTTCTTAATAAATGCTAATACATCTTAAGCATATTCAAACTAATTTAAAAAAAACTTTAAAAAATACATAACTCATTCAAACTATTTTGTGTCCTTTGTGCATCTTTTCTTTTAAAACTTTTTTCTCAAAGTTTAGACATGAGTTATTCCCATAGTTGAGATGTAATTATACTATCCCCATAGTATTGATGATAATTCTTTTTCACCTAAGAGAGCTAGTGGCGTACTTGTTGATCTTTATCCAAGTTGGAGCCCTTCTCCATTGTGATGCAAAGTTCTCATACTTGTGGGTGGCTAGTTGAGTTTTCTCCTTAAAATGATGAAAAGTCTTTTCATTAAAAATGAATCAAAACAAACATCTTTGTTATTTTTACCATGAACTATGAGGTTTTGATCCTCCATTTCACTTTGTTGGTACGTAGGCATGAGGCTCAGGAAGCCTTGGCCAACAAAAATTAAAAAAAAAACATTTCTCTTCTCATCTCCCCAATCTTTTGCAAATAACACAATTTTAAGCCAAAATGTACATATTTTCAAAGAGGTTCCTATAGAGTACTATAGATGTTTAAGGTGCTAGTATCTTCCCTTTGCATAACCAATCCCTGAACCCTTATCTCTTTTTATTAGTTTTGTTTTAAAACTTCTTTGGGTTTTGTTCGTTGTTTTTCCCTTTCCTTTGAAAATAATAAAAGCGCGGTGACGACTCTTGCTTTGTGAGTTAAGGTAATCAATAGCTTAATCTCAATTCTTTTACCGCTACACCATGGTACAGAGAACTTGAGGGTTATTACAGACAAGCATGTCACATGTCTATTGATCTCAAGGCTGAAGAAGGAAATAGTTCTGAACATTTCCATTTTGAGAAGCAAACTAAGATGTTATACAAGATGGTTCAACATCTTACTCATACTTTTGATTTACCACATATGGATTTTATGAGACTCAAGCAAGGAGTTGTCATTGAAGGGATTTTATAACTCTTATTTAACTAAAATCAGGAAAATAAAACATATTTAAGCACAAAGGGTGTCACACATCTCTTTAACAGGTTTAACTGAATAAATATGCAATAGATAATCTCAAACAAGTTTAACTGAATAAATCCAAATAAATAGTTCAATATGCAATAGATAATCTCAAACAGTTTTAACTGAATAAATTCAAACAAATAGTTCAATACTTAAGCATGAGGGAAACAATCCCATAAATCTAATAAAAATAAAACACTAATCAAAACAAATCCCATCCCAATGTTACATATCAGAGCGACACCACATAACTAAATAAAACTTGAAAATGTAAATAAAGAAGAAGACAATATGCGCCATACTCTAATTCATAACTATTTCCCACTACTTGTATCTGCAACATAGGCATAACGAGCCACACAACAACAAAAAAAGGGTGAGAATAAATTTACAAAAGTTATTGGTGTAATAGTCAACAAAGATAGCATACATAGTCATAACACAATCATACAAAAATGACAATGGGATAACTATGGGATAAAATCCTATGATTTTAAGGAATAAAAATTTATGGGATAACTATGGGATGATTTAGGGATAACTTTGGGATAATTTTGGGACAATAAATAGAGATACATTTTTAGGGGTTTAGGGATAAATAGTTAAGGATAATGGTTATAATATTTGGGTTTATATAATTACCCTTTTAGTTCATTTTCTTAAATAAACTAATAATTATATTTTGCAAATAATTAAGTGGGATAATTTTAGGGATAATATAGGATAAAGTTAAGGGATAAAATCATAGGGTTTTAAGGGGTAAAATCATAGAATTTTAAGGGATAAAAATTTATGGGATAACTAGGGGGTGATTTAGGGATAACTTTGGGATAATTTTGGGGACAATAAATATGGATAAACTTTTGGGGTTTTAGGGATAAGGGATATAATAATTGGGTTTATATAATTTCCCTTTTAATTTATTTTCTTAAATAAATAAATAATTATATTTTTGCAAATAATTAAATGGGATAAAATTCTATAACAATTTTTAGGGATAAAAACAACGGATAAATCAAGAGACAAAAACAAAACATAAATCAAAGGACAAACATAAGAGATAAGTGATATGGTGTTTGAGATTATATAATTAAACTTTTAATATGTTTATTAAAATAACTATATATATATATATATATATATATATATATATATATATATATATAACTATATATATATATATAATATAACTATATATATATATATATATAACTATATATATATATATATATATATATATATATATAACTATATATATATATATATATATATATATATATATATATATATATATATATATATAACTATATATATATATATATATATATATATATATATATATATATATATATATATATATATATATATAACTATATATATATATATATATATATACTATATATATATATATAGTTATATATATATATATATATATATATATATATATATATATATATATATATATATATATATATATATATATATATATATATATATATATATATATATATATATATAAAATATCACTACGGATTTACTTTCTTAAATCAAAATAGTTTGTTTTTTTATCAACCAGTCAAAAGGGGTATGTTATATAAATATAAAATATTTATTTTCATAAATAAATTAAATATTATATTTTATTTATTTATTTTTTAATCAATAATGGGGATAATCATGAGATAAATCTCTAAGGAAATTTTAGGGTTTAAAGGATAAAAAAAATTAGGGATAATGGATATAATATTTGGGTTTATATAATTAATCTTTTTATATTTTCATTAAATAAATATATAATATCATTTTTTTAAATAAATTAATAATTATATTTTTGCAAATAACCAATTGGAATTAAATCAAAATAATCTCACCACAAGCTATAAGTCCTCTGTCCTAGTGCATTGAGACATTTTTTAAAATCAATTACTTCTCCGTCCCGATGCGTGAGAACTTTCAAGGGATAAAATCAACCAACCAACCAACATTTTTTAAGACGAACTACGAGACTCTGATCCTTCAATAAATTTGAGGGTACGTAGGCATAAAGTTGTACGACTCAAGCGAATATAATAATCAAAAACAATTTTTAGGGCTTTCCTTATTAAAATAATAAAACATTTTTGTAAATAAATAAATAATTAAACAGTTAATAAATATTAAAGCAAACATTTCGTAGAAACACACTAACCCTAGAATTAAAGGAGGATCCCATTGAGCACAATGGAGGTAATAGGTGTCTAACATTTTTCCATTACTTAATTGACTCCCGAACCTAGCATCCTACCCTGTCATTTTTCCAGCCGCGATAGCTGCCGACTATGTCGGAGAGTTCTTATATTTTCCCTTAAGAGAGTCCATCATAACCTTGGGTTTTAGGTTGTGCTTGTTTCTCTGTGTATTTGCTTTCCTTTGTTTCTGTTTATTTACTTTATTATTTATTATATTATTATGCCTGTCATATCATATTGGTTGGGATTTTCAAAGGTGTGAAGCCAAAACCAAGGCTTGAGAAAAAAATAATAAGCTTAAGTAAGGGGTCGTCCTGTCTTGGCCATTGGGGTCCTCTTCCCAGGGGGTCTTTGATGACGATTCCTCATAGAGTAGATCAATTCAAAAGATTTGTCATAAGAAGGCTAGCACTTCTTCATGATGGAGCTTATAATTTGGTCCATGACTCTAGGGACCTCTTCTAGAACACCTTCAAATCAGGGTGATCTTATGTTATCAACCCACAAGGTTCGTTACTAAGGTCCCGTCTAGATGAGACCTATCCCGAAGGACTACTGTAGGAAGGCTTGCTCCTTCTCATGGTAAAATAAGGTTATAGTCCATGACTCTAGGGCTATCATCTTACCAGAAATAATTTTTTAAAATAAGGTTATTTAAAATAATTTTTTTATCTAAACTCACCAAGCCATGAATCTGTCCAGATTCATTGACTTGGGCATTAAGAAATTGAGAAAATCAGGTTGAATTAAAATATTCTAAAAATAAACAATCTCATTTAATTTTTTTAAACCTAATTTTACCTATAAATAGAATCTATTTTTCACACTTTTCAATCATGCACAGTTTACAAATTCGTTACCCCAATGTTGTTGTTCTTCACACTAAAGAACAACAACTAAATCATAAACCTTCAACATCCATCCAAGAAAAAAAAACAGGAAATAATCTCACACCAGAGGAGAACAAGAAGAGGGATAGAAGGTGTTATAGGAATAAAAAGGAAAGAATGAGAAAAGAGTCGACAACTTTACTGAAAACTAGGGATGTCCTTCTCCCTGTAGGACAAGAAAGAGTAGAAGAAAGAGGCGAATATTACTGTTTAACCGGGACAATCTCCTCCCCATAGGCAGATTCCCCTTACTCCCTCAGTTATACAATTGTTTTGATATTTTGTTTTTTTAGATTTATGGTTAATTTATGGTATAACTTTTGGGAGAAAAAATTTAGGGATAAAGGATATATAATACTTGGATTTATCTAATTGCCCTTTTAATTTATTTTCTTAAATAAACTAATAATTATATTTTTGCAAATAATTAAATTAGATAATTTTAGGGATAATATGGGATAAAATTATGGAATAAAATCCTCGGGTTTTAAGGAATAAAAATTTATGGGATAACTATGAGATGATTTAGGGATAACTTTGGAATAATTTGTGAGACAATAAATAGAGATAAATTTTTAGGGTTTTAGAGATAAATAATTAGGGATAAGGATTATAATACTTGGGTTTATATAGTTACCCTTTTAATTTATTTTCTTAAATAAACTAATAATTATATTTTTGCAAATAATTAAATGGGATAATATGAGATAAATTTATGGGATAAAATCTTAGAGTTTTAAGGGATACAAATTTATGTGATAACTATGAGATGATTTTTGGGACAATAAATAGAGATACATTTTTAGGGTTTTAGATATAAATAATTAGGGATAAAGGTAATAATACTTGAGTTTATATAATTACCATTTTAATTTATTTGCTTAGATAAACTAATAATTATATTTTTGTAAATAATTAAATGAGATAATTTTAGGGATAATATGGGATAAAATCCTAGGATTTTAAAGGATAAAAAATTATAGGATAACTATGAGGCGATTTAGGGATAACTTTGGGATAATTTTTGGGACAATAAATAAGGATAAACATTTTTGGTTTTAGGGATAAGGGATATAATACTTGAGTTTATATAATTACCATTTTAATTTATTTTCTTAAATAAATTAATAATTATATTTTTGCAAATAATTAAATGGGATAAATTGTATAACAATTTTTAGGGATAAATCAAGGAACAAAAACAAGGGATAAATCAAGGGACAAATATTAGAGATAGAGATAAGGGGTATGGTCTTTGAGATTATATAATTAAACTTTTAATATGTTTGTTAAAATAACTATATATGAGTTTACTTTCTAAAATCAAAATAGTTAGATTTTTTTTCAATCAATCAAAAGGTGTATGTCATATAAATATATAATATTTAGTTTCATAAATAAATTAAGTATTATATTATATTATATTTATTTATTTAATCAACAATGGGGTTAACCATGAGATAAATCTCTAAGAAAATTTTAGGGTTTAAGGGATAAAAAAAATTAGGGATAAAGGATATAATATTTGAGTTTATATAATTAATCTTTTAATATTTTTATTAAATAAATATATAATATCATTTTCTTAAATAAATTAATAGTTATATTTTTGCAAATGATCAATTGGGATAAAATCAAAATAAACTCACCTCAAACTATAAGTCTTCTGCCATAGTGCATTGAGTCATTTTTCAAAATCAATTACTTTTCCACCCCCGATGCGTGAGAACTTTCAAAGGATAAAAACAACCAACCAACCAAACAACATTTTTAAGACGAACTACGGGACTCTGATCCTTCAATAAATTTAAGGGTACTTAGGCACAGAGTTGTAAGACTCTAGCGAGTATAATAATCAAAAACAGTTTTTATGGCTTCCCTTATTAAAATAATAAAATATTTTTGTAAATAAATAAATAATTAAACAATTAATAAATATTAAAGCAAACATTCCGTAGAAACACACTAACCCTATAATTAAAGAAGGATCCCATTGAGTACAATGGAGGTAAGGGTTGTCTAACACCTTCCCCTTACTTAACCGACTCCCGAACCTAGCATCTTACCCTTAGTTCATAGATTTTATCATTATTTTCCTGTTCCTTAGGAACGAATAAATGATGGTGGCGACTCTGTCATTTTTCCAGCCGCGACAGATACCAAAGGTATATTCGAAAGAACAAGGTCAAGCACTCGAAGGCAACTTAAAAAAAATTAGAAGGGAATCCAAGTCTTCAAAAGATGGCGAGAATAAGAAAGGTAAATTTAAAAGCTCTTGTTATAAGTATGGTGAAATTGGTCACTATAGACCTTGAATATCCCATGATTAAGAAAGACAAAGAAAAATAGCATCACAAGAAGGCTAGTAAATCTAGAAGAGCTTATGTAGCTTGTGAGAGTGCAAATGATTCCTCAAGTGATGAAAGCTCCATTTCAAGTGTAGAATCTGACCGAATTTGTCTTATGGCTAATGGAATCAAGAATAAACAAGTAAGTCCTCTTAAACTTGAACTTACTAGTGACTTATCTTATTATCAATTGCAAGACACTTTCGATAATCTTCATGGATAAGCCTTAAATTCTTTTAAGAAATTAGCTTCACATGAAAATATATTTTTGCAGTTAGAAGCTAAAGTATTAGAATATGAAAGGAAGTTGGAAGCTATTACGAGATCTATGATAGATATTCAAAGTGACAAGAATATGTGTTAAGAACCTTCTAGATTTAGTTGTGAATCTTGTCATAATTGGAAAAAATAGATAAATGCTCTTCAAGTCAAACTAGACACAACTTTACAACCTAAAAGTACATTTGCTATTGATCCTTCCAAGTATGAAAGATCTTTGAATCATTCATACAAAAAGCATAAAAATTTCAAAAAGGATTCGAATGGTAAAAACATAACTCATCATAACATATCTTGTCATTATTGTTGCAAAAAGGGTCATATCATTGAAAAGTGCAAATTTAGGAAGACGTTAGTTCCTAATGGGATCTCTCAATGGTTGCCTAAATGCAACCTTGATTTCACTCACTTCCAAGGACCCAATGAAAACTGGGTACATATTTCCTTTGTTTAATTCTACAGGTTGAATGTCTTGAATCTACCGAAACATACGGTATCTTGATATTGGATGTTCAAGGCATATGACGGGTGACATGTCGCTTTTCATTGATTTTGTGCCAAAGAAAAAAGGATTTGTCACTTATGGAGATAACAACAAATGATCTATTCTTGTAAAAGGTAGTGTTGGTAATTCCTCATCACCTACTATCTCCGATATAATGCTTATTGATAGTCTTAAGCACAACCTTCTTAGCATTAGCAAACTTTGTGCCAAGGGTTTTAAAGTCACTTTCACTAATACTTGTTGTTTATTTGAGCATAATGAGAATAAGGATTGTGTGTTTAAGGGCTTGAGAGTCAATAATACTTATATGCTAAATTTAGATGATGTGTCCTTGGTTGGTAATAAGTGCCTTGCTACCATGAGTGAAAACTCTTGGTTTTGGCATAGGCGCTTAACTCATATTAACTTTGACTTACTAAACAAGGTAACCTCAAAGGATCTAGTCATTGGTTTTCCTAAAGTGAAGTTCACAAAAGATATCCTAGGTGAAGCATATCAAATGGGAAGCAAAATAATGTCTCTTTTTAATCAAAGAATGTTGTTTCAACATCTAGACCTCTCTAACTTCTTCATGTAGACCTATTTGGTCCTTCTAGGATCAAAAGCTTAGGTGGAAACTATTATGGCTTTGTTATAGTTGATGAATATTCTAGATTTTGTAAGTTATTTTTGTCTAGTAAATATGAGACCTACCTGGCTTTCAAACAATTTGCTAGATTGTTCCAAAATAAAATGAATTTGAAAATTGTTTCCATTCGAAGTGATCATGGAGGGGAGTTTGAAAATCTTTTGTTTGAAAAGTATTGTGAGAAACATGGTATTTAACATAACTTCTCGGCTCCTAGAACTCCACAATAAAATGGGTTTGTGGAGCGTAAAAATCGAGTTTTAGATGAGTTAGCAATGATGATGCTCAATAAAGGTAATTACCAAAGTACTTAGGGGCCGATATTATTAGAACGGCGTGTTATGTTTTGAATAGGATATGATATGCCCCATTCTAAACAAAACCCCCAATGAATTACTTAGAGGTAGAAAACCTAATGTTTCTCACCTTTAAGTCTTTGGATATAAATGTTTTATTTTAAACAATGAAAAGAAAAATCTAGGTAAATTCGATGCTAAAGCCGATGAGGGTATCTTCCTCGGATACTCACAATCTAGCAAGGCATATAAGGTCTATAAAAAGAGGCTACTTATTGTTGAAGAGTTCGCTCGTGTTTCTTTTGATGAGTCTCTTCCAAAATATGTTGGGAAGGTTATGTATTTTCATGATATAGGTGTGTCGTTGCATAACATTCTCAATGGAGCCGGTGAAGGGATTGATCAACCTCAAACAGACGAAAATGAGAAAGTAAAAGATGACAATCACGAAGAGGAAAAGGAGGAGAGTCCAACTGCAGTAAACAACCTTACTTTGTCTTGGAGAACATCCAAAAATCACCCTATTGATAATATACTTAGAGATATCATAAGAGGTGTGACAACACTCTAAGATAAGTAACTTTTGTTTTCACTTTGCTTTTGTGTCACAAATTGAGCCTGAAAATGCAACGATGCATTACTTGATGAACATTGGCTCATGGAAATGCAAGATGAGCTAAATCAATTTAAAAGGAATGAAGTTTGGGACCTTGTCCCGCGTCCAAAACATCATTAAGTAATATGCACAAGATGGGTTTTTAGGAACAAGTTTGATGAAAATGGAGCGATAACCCGAAATAAGGATTGGTTAGTTGCTCAAGGGTATAACCAAGAGGAAGGTATTGACCATGAGGAGACTTATGCTCCGGTTGCCCGACTTGAGGCCATACACCTTCATGTTGCCTATGCTTGCTCTAAGAACTTCAAATTATTTCAAATGGATGTGAAACATGTATTTTTAAATGGTTATATTAATGAAGAGGTGTATGTCGCTCAACCTCCTTGTTTTGAAAATCACGAGTCTTATTGGCTTTACCAGCATGGTAATTAAAACCAAAATCATAGTCCTTCAAGAATTCCAACCACATCCTCTGCCTCATATTAAATTATTTTTGGTCAAACAAATACTTCAGACTCTTATGGTCGCTGAAAACTTCAAACCTCGAACCATACAAGTAGTGCATCCACACCTTGAGCATAAACACCACATTCGCCAACTCTAAATCCTAGGTAGGATAATTCGTCTCATGAATCTTCAACCGATGCAAAGAATAAGCAACCACTTGGCCATTCTGCATAAGCACACCACCTAAATCCATCTTGAACGCATCACAATATACCACAAAAGGTTCTTTTAAATAATATAATTGTTTTTTTAAAAATAATAATAATATTTTTATAAAAATATTTAAAATAAAGTGTTAATAATAATAGTTTTTTATAATAATAATAGTTTTCTAATATTGTTTTTTTAAAAATATTAATAATAAATGATTTTTTTAAAATATTAATAATAGAAATGATTTATTTTTTTAAGAATTACAATGGAAGAAATACATTTTATTGATATAATGGAAGAAATATTTTATTGATATAATGGAAGGAATACATTTTATTTATAGTGAGCGCCTGTTCCACATCTTGTGCCAACTTTTTTGCGTTTTCCCTTGCCCAAGTCTTCTTGTCTTTGTCTTGCGGGAGACGGAGATGAGTCGGAAGACAATTCATCATGGGCGTCTTGTTGTTGATGTTGTTGTGATGTGTTTGGAGGCATATCCATATTGTCGAGATCTTGAATGCGAAAAGAAGGGATATTCATTAGATGATCATCGGTGAAATCATAGTTGGGTAATGAATGTGGGAGTTGTGTGTAGGTGTTGGGTTGGGTGTGTTGGATAGGAGGATAATACACATCATTAGGGTTGTATGTAGGAGTGGGCTGTGCGAATGTGGTGTTAGATGTTTGGGGTTGAGAATGAGGGTTTGAGTATTCAAAGTTGGGTTGAGGAATTGGAGTGTATTGTATGGGTGGGCGTATGTTGGTTTGTTGTTGATATTGTTGGTTGTAATAGTAGTTTGTTTGAGGGAATGGAGTGTGGAGATTATGGTGTTGGGTTGAGGTGGAATAAATTGTGTGTTGTTGTGTGGTTTGGGTGTGTTGGTAAGTTTGTTGAGCTGAGGATGATGGTTGGTTATGTTGTTGTGGGGGTGATGTTGTTTGTTGGGTTGAAGAAGCTACATGTTGACGGGGATCATTCAAAAACTGTGTTGGAGCAACGTGCATAAAAGGAATTGATAAAAACCAATTCATGTATTCTCTACCCGGCTTAGACTCACCAATTACCGAGTTTCCTTGTAACACCAAATGTCTTCTTCTTTTCCATTCTTTTAGCTCTTCTTTGTTTAAATCTTGCCAATGTGTGTCCCAAGCTTGAACCATAGTCATGTTATGGTGTTCACTTAGACATCTTGGCTGAGACGGTATTTATTGTTCAAACCCAAATTGGAGTTTGACTCGATCCGTATGATGCATCTCAACGGTAAAGAAACATACCATATATGTTGTTGCACTCCAAACTTGGTTGTCACTATAATCAGGCACTGGATATTGTATGTACGACCTCCAAATAAATTGTTAAAAGAAATATAACTATTAGAATCTATAAAATAAATTTAAATAAATTGAATATTATAATTAATCATTCTTACATCGTTTTCTTCCATGTGTTCTATTGCAACACGGTACCCTCGTAGATGATGACGGGGATTATTTTCGTAATTCATACCTCGTTTGCACCATCTTGCATATTAAAAAAAATACCTTAAAGCGACATATAAATAATTTTGAGAAATATAAATTGCATTTAAATGAAAATCGTTACCTTAATGCATAAAGATGTGATGGAACCTCGTTACTAACCAGGGCTAACAAGGGTATGCGTGTGAATGCCCATACAGTTAGTAATACAACACGACCTCCTATGCTCTTGACTCCTTTATGGGATGCCTTGCACATAGGGGTGGCAAACGGGCATGCCCGCCCCGCAAAAGCCCGCAAAAAAACGGGGCGGGGCGGTCATAGTTGAGGATGCGGGCCTAAAACTTAGACCCGCCCCACAAAAAAATGAGGGCGGGGCGGGGAAAGCCCGCGGGCGCTGCACTCTTTAAGTCTAAAAATGCAAAAATTTATGTAAATACACGTGCCCGCAAAAGCCCGCGAAAAAAACGGGGCGGGGCGGGGCAGACACATTTGAGGGTGAGGGCCTAAATCCTTGGCCCGCCCCGCACAAAAATGCGGGCAAAACGGGCATGCCCCGCGGGCCGAGCCCGTTTTGCCACCCCTACTTGCACATATGTCTATATAATGTCGCCAGACAAGCAGAACCCCAACTGTATGTATTACATTTTTCTAGGTCTCCTACTAAAGGTAACCAAGAAGAATGCAACAAATTATGACTCTTATCTGGCATTAAAAAAGTAGCAATTAAAAGTAAAATATAAATTTTGAATGAAGAATATTTTCTGCTTCGGTCGGGTTAGGGTTATTTTTCAGTTGTGTTAATACTGCTTCTAACCAAACTATTTTGACAGAAGCCCCATTTTTATCTGAAGCTGTTGGTTCAATGCCCAAATTCTCCATGTAAACATCATTGGTTACGTTTGTTGGGCCATTAACAGCTTTACCATTGATTCGGAGACCGAGTAACATACTCACATCCTCTAGTGTGATAGTACATTCACCCGTTGGTAAATGAAAGGTATGTGTCTCGGGTCTCCATCTCTCTAACAATGCAACAATTAATTTAGAATCTACTTTTAGACTTGCAATCTTGGCCACATTTGCAAAACCGGCTAGTTCCAAATACGGTATTATAACCGCACTTGGTTGAATGTATGTATGCGAATGGACCCGGAACCTACCGTCTTGCTGAAATTCAAATAAAAATGGTAATGAATATTTGATGTGATATTTGCATATTGAATTTGTGAAATAGATTTGAAAGAGACTTATGTATTCGGCAATGTTTGTCGCCGTCCCACGGTGTGATTCGCCCATCCATAACAAAGACATTTTGGAATTGAAGATAGTGAATATTTGTAGAGAGTAAATATTTGAAGAGAGTAAGTATTTGTGAAATATAAATTGTAGGAAGATGATGAGAAAGAATTGAAGAGGAAAGGATTATTTATAGTGGTAAAAAATAATAAATATATAGGTTAGAATTGTAATGGTTGATTGGACAATTAATGGAATGCATGCAAAATATTTTGGCAAGGAATCCTGCAACCACGAGATTCCCACGCTGCTGAGAAATCACACTGCCAAAAAGCCTGCGTGCAGACTCATCCCTTTGATGGACGAGTTAACCTTTGTAACGTGTGGGCTCGTCCAATGGAATGACGAGATAAGTCATGTGCCGTGTGGGCTCGTCCAATGGGATGACGAGTTTTTTCTTCTAGGGTTATGGCTCGTCCAATGAATGGGCGAGCTAGTGAAGGCTAGGGTTTTCACGTTTTCTCTCTCTTCCAATTGAATGACTAGCTGCATGTGATTTGTATAGGGTTTGGTTTACTATAAATTGCATTAACATCTTTATTCATTCTCACCAAACCAAATCTACTACATTTATATCTTTACTTATTTTTATCAAACCAAATATTCTACATTCATATCTCCTAAATCAAATCAAATATTCCACATCCATGGCTCAAAGAAATTTGATTGTGTCTATCCATTCCGAAGGGTCCCTTTTCACAGATGCAAATGAGGGATTCTCATTTTCCAATACGAATTTGCATATGTTCAAAATCCACATCAACTCCGACTTCCATCATTTAAAAGACCGTATTGAAAAAAAGTTACAAAGTTATGTTGAAGACATCATTTATCGCCATCCATTATTTAATGGAGATGATAATACCGTCTTTTACATAATGACACCCATTGAGACCGACGAAGATGTCAAGTCGATGTTTCAATGTCATATTACATTATCTCAATTACCCACCATTGAGATATATGTTCGTCTAGTCGAAAATCTTGAAGAACAACAGAGTCACAATGAAAATGTTGAAGAACAACCGACTCACAATGAAAATCTCTGTTATCCAACGCAATTTGTACAATCACACGACTACGGAATGAGTCAAGCCATTGACGAAGAACCGACTCAAAAAAATGAACCTTTCATACCAAATGAAGAGGTAGGCGAGAATAGTGAGGATGATTTGAGGAGGTTCGATTTGGAGATCTATTTGGTGTTAGCGATGACGATGGCAATGAAGACATCTTCGACACACCGACCGTTGCACTAAGAGCGCAACCAATTAGTTTGTACAATCCACCTGTGCACATGCAAAACATAAGTTTGGATGATGCTGAACCAATCTCCGTTTTTGGAAGTTTCATACCAACTCACAATGCTGACGAAATAGAGGAGGGCATCGAGTATGAAAATAAGGAAGAGTGTGTTCTGGCGTTGCAATAATGGCGTATAAAACGTAGTCTAGATTTTTCTGTGGTTAAATCTGACAATGTACGTTTTGTCATCAAATGTAGAAATCCAACATGCAATTTCAAATGCAGGGTCTCTTTATGTAAGGGCAACTCAAGGTGGAGAGTTGGTAAGTCTGGTGGGCCTCATACGTGCACAACCAATTCCATGTCACAAGACCATACAAAACTCAGTTCAGAAATGATTAGTAAGAGCATAATGGAGCTTGTAAATCGGGACGCTTCTCTTAAGGTGAAGGTTATCATCGCTCATGTTGCTGAAAAATACAGGTATATCATATCCTACAAAAAGGCATGGATTGCAAAGTGTAAGGCAATTGAGTCGCTGTATGGAAATTGGGAGACATTTTACAACAATCTGCCATAGTGGATACTGGTAATGAAAACATATCTACCAGGTACCATTATAGAATTACAATCCTTACCTGTGATTTCAAATGATGGTTCATACTTGGGTGACCAAAGGATATTTCATCGTCTGTTTTGGGCGTTTCGACCATGTATACGTGGTTTCGCGTATTGTAAACCTATTGTGCAGGTTGATGGAACATGGTTGTATGGCAAGTACATAGGGACTCTGTTGATGGCTGTGGCACAGGATGGGAACGG
Organism: Lathyrus oleraceus; assembly: GCF_024323335.1. Classification (NCBI taxonomy): domain Eukaryota; kingdom Viridiplantae; phylum Streptophyta; class Magnoliopsida; order Fabales; family Fabaceae; genus Lathyrus; species Lathyrus oleraceus. Next base: position 473,610,628 of record NC_066584.1, read on the forward strand.
GAACATATTTCCGATAGCGTTCACATTGGTTGAAAGTGAGACAAAGGAAGCTTGGAGTTTCTCTCTTAAGAATTTAAGAATACACGTTACCCCCAAGCAAATCTGTGTCTAATATCAGACAGGCATGAATCGATAAAGAGTGCATATAACAATCCAGAAAATGGATGGTAGTATCCTCCATCATCACACGTCTATTGCATTAGACACATCGCGCAAAACTTCATGCGCGAGATTAAAGACAAGGATCTGCGCAAAATAGTTGTTAACAATGGTTATGCGTTAACAGAGGCAAAATTTAACTACTATCGGGGGGAAATCCAAAGAACAAACAACGACGCTTTATCATGGATAGACAACATCCCTCGGGAGAAGTGGGCAAGGGCATTTGACGGAGGGCAACGCTGGGGTCACATGTCAACTAACCTAGCAGAAGCAATGAACTCGGTGCTAAAAGAAACCCGAAACCTTCCAATCACTGCATTGGTCAAATTTACGTATTATCGATTAGGATCACTATTTGGTAGAAGAGGCCATAAATGGACAAAAATGTTAGCCTCAGGGCAGGTTTTCACTGATAACTGCAACAAGGGGATGGCTAAGGAAGTCATCAAAGCTAACACGCACAACGTCATGCAGTTCGATCGCGAGAGATTTTATTTCATGGTCCAAGAGAAGATTAATCATAACGACGGTCGACCAACCGGAACATTCAGCGTTGATCTGAGGAAACAACACTGTGACTGTGGGAAATTTCAGGCATTTCACTTACCTTGCTCCCATGTAATCGCAACATGTTCGAGCATATGCCAGGACTACTCCATTCACATTCCAGACGTCTTCAAAATTCTTAACGTCTTCAAGGTCTATAAGGAGAGTTTCCTAGGACTTCCCCATGAGGAGAATTGGCCACAATATGAAGGATTTACTCTTTGCCACGGCGACTCTATGAGAAGGAGGAAGAAAGGGCGCCCAAACAGCACCAGGATTAGAACCGAGATGGACAACGTTGAGAAGGAAAAGAGAAGGTGTGGAATTTGCCGTGAAATAGGACACATGCGTAGGAAATGTACTAATGTTGCAGGACCGTCCCAGCGACCATCCAAATGATTATGTTGTTATTTTAAATATCCGTCCAGATGATTATGTTTTTTTTAATTATTAACTACTATGCACGTACTATATATAAACCATTGTGTATTTCTAATGTCTTTTGGGAACAAACAATTATGAAACACATTTGATAGTCAAAGGCTTCTGGTTACAAAGTACGACCACATCAACTAAACAACAACAACAACGAACACAAGTGGTAATTAAAAAACTAATCAACAACAACAACCAACACAAGTGGACCTTCAACTCCTCTATTAACTTCACCACTATGTGCCGAAAACATACACTGAACATCTTCATCATTTTCTATACGATCCAGGTAATACATGTACGTACCATCGGGGATTGCATCAGTCAACGTTATGCATGGACAACGATATTCTACTTTCCTCACCTTCATACGACGCCCGCCCAACTGTCGGAAGCCAGTGTGGATGGCTGAAATCAGTGTTTTGAAATTCCATTGCGGATCAAGGCAAACACTGATTTTTTCACCTTGTCCATAAAATATAAGACCCCAAAAAACATTCTTACAAAAAGAAAGGATTTTGTGATCTGAGTTACATTTCTACAAGTCCTGCTATTTATAGAAAATTAATACTTGAATACTCGGCCAATCATTGACCGAGACAGTACAAACACAAAGCAATTGCTCGGTCATTGAAATTTATGAGGGAAACGTATCATTCCTAAAAAATTATTGAAATTTTGGAGGGAAACATATCATTTTTATTATTAATATTATAAAAAATAATCATTTTTATTATTAATATTTTAATAAAACAATATTAAAAAACTATTATTTATATTTTATAAAAATATTATTATTATTTTTTTAAAAATCAATTATATTATTTAAATATAGAATTAATTAGAAAACTATTTAATAATAATTTTAATAAAGTTGTTTAATTATATAATAGTTTTTAAAATAATAAAAAATAATAAAAAACCCACCCTTCACAAGCTCGGCCAATGAATGGCCGAGCCTACCCAGCGAAAACTTTTCTTCATCAACTCGCCCAATGAATGGACGAGCCCAAATAAGAAAATGAGGTAGTTTTGGATTTTTTTTCAGTCTGGGATATTATGGAATAATTGTTTCAAAATAGGGACTCTTGGGGAAAAAGTCTACAATTAACACTACTGTTGACTTTTATTTTTCTAATTTTAGAAGCGACTTATTAATTATATTATAGAATCAAAATGGAACTCATTTCTTTGAAAATCAGAAAGTAAAAAAAAAGTTCTAATCCCATTTGCATAAGCGAGAGTTGGCTGATAATACATAGTGGAAATTAGTGATCGACGACTAGACAATAAAACTTGTTTGGAAGAGTTTAACATTGGAAAGTTTAATGTGATGATTTATTAAAGGTGACCGACTTCTTATATAAAAATTCTTTTAATAAGGTAAGGTGATCTTGTGAGCAAACAACATTAAAAAACTTCAACTTTCAGAATAACATACTTAGATGAATGTTGAAGTCACATTTAAAGGAAAAATTGTGGGTATATCTAATGCGAGTAAGAGTCTTATATTAAGTAAAAAAGTTAAGACGATCTCATAGAGTATACAAACTTTTAATACCAAATAATTGTTGGAAATTCATCATAATCTATAGAGAATTTCTATCAATCTTGATGAATAAGATTGTTATCACCCATACAATGACAATGAAAAGAACAATTGAGAAAGAAAAGAAAGAACGACGGAGAAGAAGAATATTTTCTGCAGAGGGTTCTCTCTGCCCATAACCTGTGGAAAACTTATTTATTCACTTTGCAACTGCAAAATTCAGTGAATACAATGTTCTGAGTTCTCTCTTCTCTTCATACAAGAATAAGAGTTACTCCCTAAGCCAAAGCCCAAAGCTATAAAAGCACAAAATAGTTAACACTACTAAAAATAGACCTAAGTCGAAATCCTGTGTGAAGCAACGTGCTTCGACACTTCGACACACTAATACAACTCAACACACTAGGTGATTCGACACTTCCTTGCTTCTGTCGAGCAACCTACTTCGACACAAGAAATTACAATTCAACACACCACCTAGTTCATTGTGTCTAAGCTATCTATATTCATCATAGCTCTTAGTCTTCTGAACACTTTGACCTGCACTCCCTTCGTCATGATGTCTGCAATCTGATTCTCAGTTTTGCAGTGTTTCATATTCATCTTCCCATCTGCTACCTGCTCTCGAAGATAATGAAACCTCATCTCGATGTGCTTTCTGAGATCATGTGTTATCGTATTCTTCGTTAAATTGATAACTGACATGTTGTCGACCTTCATGATAATTGCTTCATGACTCTTCGCTGTTATCTCTTCGGCCAAATTTACCATCCACGTTGCTTGACATGCACAAAGAGAAGTAGGTATGTATTCTGCTTCGCACAATGATAATGCCACTACTGACTCCTTTCTCGAACTCCAAACAACTGGTGCACCATCTAGCATAAACACATAGCCAGCTGTGGATTTTCGATCCTCGACATCACTACACCAACTTGAGTCGGTGTACCCCAATAGTATGAATTATTTTCCTTCATTAGCTACAGGAACCAAAATTCCATAGTCGAGAGTTCCTTTCAGATACCTTAGTATCCTCTTCGCGCTGCTAGATGTGATACCTTTGGCTTCTGCATGAATCTACTCACCATACTTACATTGTATGCTAAGTCAGGCCTTGTGTGACAAAGGTATCGAAGTGACCCAATAAATCTTCTATATTGGGTTAGGTCGACATCATCTTTATCTGACTCTTTCGACAGTTGTAATCTGGTCTCAGCTGGAGTCGAAGCTAGGTTGCAATCTTGCATCTCAAATCTTTTGAGCATTTCACATGCATACCTTCTTTGATGCATCATAAAACCTCTACCACTCTTGTAGAATTCGATGCCAAGGAAATATGAAATGTCACCCAGATCTGACATTTCGAATTCCTTATTGAGATCACCTTTGAAGTTTTCGATCTCCTTCTTGCAGCTACCTGTTATCAACAAGTCATCGACATATAGACATAGTATAAGCAATTCACTCTTGATTCTTCTTACATATACTCCGCGTCTAGTTTTGCACTTTACAAATTCCTTCTCCCTTAGAAAGCCATATATTTTCTTGTTCCAAGATCTTGGAGCTTGTTTAAGTCCGTACATGGCTTTATGCAACCTATACATGTAAGAACAACGTTGGTTCTACAATGTATCTCTAAGATTTTGATGATAACAAAGGATGAAACAAAAATGGTACTCTAACGAAATTTTTCTTAAGTGTGCATGACTCTGATCAAACAATCAGATAGATAAAACCATCAGATACAGAATACAACAATCAGATACTGCTCAGAGGAAACGCGTCCAAAAGGTTCTAACTCTGATCAACACAGGTACCAGCAAAGTAGAAAGAAGTCAACAACTCTGGTAAAGAAGACTGAATCCAGACTCTGAATCTGAAGAAGTCAAAAGAATAGAGAAACTCTGATGTGGTCAGATAAAAGCTGTAACAACCCGATTTTAGTAATTATTTCTTATATTATTATTACTATATTTTATTTTATTTATTTGGAGTGTTAATTATTTAATTGGTTATTAGGTAGTATAATAATCGATTATACTAATTAATTTGGTGTGTTAATTAATTATTTAGTTGATATGAGATATAATGAATAATTGAATTAATTAACTTGGTGTGCATATTGTGTTAGTTTAATTTAATTGAACTAATTAGAGATATTTAAATATTAGGTCTTATTGGGCCTATTAATTAAACTAGAGGTATCACTCTTTAAGCCCAAATAGAATACTAGTATATAAGAGGTGAGGAGAGTGAGAATTAGGATTCATTTAATCATTTGACAACAATAGAGAAAGAGAAGAGGAAAGTTAAGGAGAAGAGGGGAAGAACAAGAGAGGAGCTAGGGTTTCCAGAAAATTGAAGAGGTAAGGGGGGAATCCTTGTTATTATGGGTTAGTATGATCGGGTCAATGGGTATATGCATGTTTAGGTTAAAATCCCCAATTTTGTATGGTTGTTTGAAATTGTTAGGTTGATGAGTATTCTCGATTTGTGGTGATTTGATTGTGTTAGAACTGTAAATTAATGTTATATACTTAGAGTATTGTATGAGTCATAATTTTCTGAACGTTTGGCTTTTTACGGAATCGAAAGGAGGTCCGAAAGTCCTCCAACGATGAAAAACGCAGAAAATTCTGCATTCTGTTTGTGTTAACCGATTACCCACCGAGCGTTAACTGGTTACTTGCTTAAAAATCTGTTGATTATGTTTTTATGTTAACCGGTTACCCCCCGAGTGTTAACCGGTTACTTGCTTAAAAATCTGTTGATTCTATTTTGTGTTAACCGGTTACCCACCGAGCATTAACCGGTTACTTGCTTGAAAATCTGCGCAGGAAATTAATTCTGTTTTATGTTAACCAGTTACCCACCGAGCGTTAACCGGTTACTTGCTGTGAAAAATGAAAAATTGAGATTTTAAAAGTTGTATTCAATTTGGAATGAAGTCTAGGTGTGTGTATTTGATAATTAACATATATATGTGAATAGTGGATTGTGATGAATGTGTATATGTACTATTGGTGGATAATTCATAGAGTTGAATTATGGTTATATGTGGAATGTTAAGATAGTAGAGATGATCTTAATTGCATATTATGTGAATGGTGTAATTGTTATGAATGTGTATATGTACCATTGGTGGATAATTCATAGAGTTGAATTATGGTGATATGTGGAATGTTAAGATGGTAGAGATGATCTTAATTGCATATGTGTTGGTATTTGTACATTCATTCATGGCATGGTCGGCTTCATGGTGGAAGCGGTGAAACTGTGGGTTCACATGGTAGCATACGTTGATCCTTAATTGGAAATAGGCGTAGTAGATGTAGCATACGTTGATCCTTAATTGGAAATAGGCGTAGTAGTAGACGGTGATCCTTAATTGGAAATAGACGTAGCATACATTGATCCTTAATTGGAAATAGGCGTAGTAGGCTTTGATCTTGTCCAGATCGGAAGTGTGGCTTGGATTCTAGATATTGAATCGGAAAGCGGTGAAACGTTGGGTTCACATTGAGGTACCGCATGCATAGAGTCACATGTCTTGCATTGAGTCACATTAGAGTTATGTGATAATTGAGTGTATGCATTGTTGTGATTGTGATGTGTGTATGAGATATGGTAATTGAATTTGGTGATGTTTGAGTACATAACTTGGCAAAATATGTGATTATGTGATAATTGTAGTTATGTGTATTTTTGGGAATATAGTATTGGATTTTAATATTGTACTCCTTGAGTTTTGATGGATGTTTGAAACATGTAAAATAAATATTGGCTAGTATTATTTACATGGTTATTGATCGCGACTTTATGAGTCGAATTGGGGTACAAACTGCAAGTGCACAGTTCTATCGCGTAGTTTTAAAAGATATCGATCCCACAGGGACTTATGAATCGATATACCGTTATCTAAGGTTACTTCGTAAAGCTAAGGCGGATGATACTTTGATTGTTTGGGGGAAAAGTTAAAACTAAAAATAGGATCTAAATTAAATATCGATTAAGCGGATATCGGTATGTAATTTGTCGTAATTATGGAATCAATTCTTCGTTGGTTTCTTGGTTTTAAAATAAATCTTTTCAGTTGACTCTGTTGATTAAAAGTTTTATCTCAAACTCTCGCTCTGTTGAATAAACTATGATTTTATATTAACGTAGCTGTCACTTATAGTTAAGTCCAAAACCACTTTTTGAAATCAATAGAATCCGTAAAAACTCTTTTTAAGAAAACAATAATCGTTTAAACACCCTTCTCTCAAACTCTCGCTCTGTTGACTTAGGTTATATAATTAAATTCAAATGCTTAACTCTCGTCCTCACATTCAATCTTTAAAAATACTTTTTGAAAAAGATTAGAATTTAATTAACTCTAAAAATTGCTCTCGCCCTGATCTAGAATTAATGTCCAATTTACACTGTCCAGTCAAAACCTCAAACTCTCGCTCTATTGATTTTAACTTCTTTATGTCTTTTACTTTCGTACAAAAACTTTGTTATTAAACCTGTAAATTGAGACCGTAAAAAGAGTGATTTTAATTTTAAACTTAATTAAACCAACTTAGTTTTGATTCCTTCATTCCGCTTACTTTACATACCGATACCTAAATAATTTAGCCAGACATACTAAACAGATCTAAAAAATCAGCATGCATAAACAGATTCATCTCAAGCAAATAATATAAATAAACAATAAAACAAAGCATATATAAATTCAAACAATAATTAAAGAACCTGAGAAATTAAATAGCAGTCTTGAACACTCCACCACAGACCGGTTGGATTTGTTCTTGAATTCTTCAATCAGGCAGAAAAATAAAAGCGAAGGAATAAAAAAACTAGATTCTAACGTAAGGTTAGATCCGGTGAAAGGTACACAATAGTTTCCGGTGTAGAAACTATTGTGCGAAAAATTAATTAAATGCTAGAAAAGAAAATAGAATTGCAAAAGAAACAATATAAAAATTGTAAAAGTAGTACTGTAAAAATATGCTTAAGCTGCTGGAAAAAGAAAAATGCGAACGACAAAGAAATCTGGAAAAAAGCGTGCAACCGAGAGCTCTCCAAAAAGCTCTATTTATACTGATACTTATTGCAACTGCTTCCAAGGGTTTTCCGTAAATATAGCCATTACATTGTAAAAGGGTCAAGCGTGAAAGTAGCTTCAACGTGGTCTGTTGCGTTCCTGGTGCCACAAATATAGGGGAATGGTGTGACGGACGTCACACCATGTGTGACGCTCGTCACAGGAGTGTGCAAGGCGTGACGCTCGTCACAGCCCTTGTGACGCTCGTCACAGGCACAACGCCTGTGCCTTTTGGGCTGGGCTTTGGCTTTTGATATTTGCTTCTTTTCATTCCTTTTTGCACCTCCTTTTCTTCCTTTTTTACTTGTGCTTCAAATAAACTACCTGAGATAAATAGAAAAAAAATACCGCGTAATATCTGATAAAATGAAATAAATTAAAGTAAATAATAATATAATTCAATTAAATTGAGTCCTAGAATGTGATACTATTTCATGTTATCAAACTCCCCCATACTTAGATCTTTGTTTGTCCTCAAGCAAAATACAATATAGAACTTGTTTTAAAAATTTTAGCCAGATAAAATTTCAAAACACACATCAATTCGTACTAGGTTGCCTGTAAACCTTGTTTAGAAGTAACTTGGTTTTAATCTTGACATCAACAACCACCATCACAACCTCAGATAACCTCACCTTATGCAAACCAGTTCGAGTAATGCCATTACAGCTATCCTAGTTCCTTTACTCTTATTTCACCCGTTTTCATTCTAGCGAAATCACATTAAGCCCTTTATCTTTTCGCGCACATAGTGGAGTAACCGGTTAGTGATTCGGATCCCTTTTTAGCTAGAAGTTCTGGTACATAAGTCGGATAACTTCGTTATTCAGTCCATTGCAAATTGCGGGGGATCGGACCGTAGTCCGCCCTAACAAGTTCAGTACCAGATACCTGCTGAACCAACTCATAATGGATCTTTCATATTATGCTTTTATATGATCTGCAATGTTTAGATTAAATGATCTGGTAAGGATCACCTAACTTAATTAGTGCATTTCCTGATATATATATATTTTTTATGTTACTTTGGGAATCATTCACTTATATTCATCGGCCTTCCACGTAGTTTGCTCTTGAGATGGTGCTGACTTCTCGTATAAACTACTCGGGGTTACTATAAAACTAAAAGTTCAAGGGATTGGTATAATAGGTACTTATCCTGATCTAACATGTTGAGGTTCTTAGAGCGTTGTTATGGTAATAATTTTTGTTTTGATTTCACTCAAGTTTTATAAAATAAGCGACCTTTATACTTATTGAGTGTGATGAATTTTTGTTATGGCTCATGAAAATTGAGGGGAATAGATAATAGAAGGTTTTCACATTTGGGACTTAACTTAAAATAAATCTATATTATAAGAAATATTATTTTATTATATATATTTTTTTTATAAGGGAAATAACAATGAAAAGAAAGATACATACTTGAAAAGGAAAAAGGAGGATAGAAAGAACATGGTTTTCCCCCCCATACTTGAATGAAACATTGTCCTCAATGTTTGAAGGAAAAAATGAATTACAAAAAGAAAGGAAAAAAAAACTAAAGTTAAGGTTGTCTGCCGCCTCTTGTTCTTGGACCTGGTGATCTTTGACGTACTTCTAAGTTGTCGAACCTGCTAAGCAAATCAGTGAACCGCTGGTCGGTTATGGCATTCCTCTCTTCCTGATGTTGTTGCATTTGGCGCATCATTTGCATCATTTCGAGATTTTGTGCTTGCATACCATCAATAGCATCCATGATGTCGTCGTTGGTTGCAGGCCTTCTTCGTCGACGACGTCGGGAGGATGGGCCAACTGCAGTATCGGAAGGGTTGAGCGGGACTGATTGTTGTGCAGGAGCATGATCACCTTGCTCCATTTCTTCGAACTCGTCTGTAGACGGGTTTGTATGTGAAGGCTCGGTAGCTTCGGGAGCATTCAGATCATAGAGGTGGCGGTTGGGATTGGTGACATCGGTTTAGTCAGGATTTGGCCAAATGCCGAAAGAAGAGAAAAGTTTTTAATAAATTAAAATAAATTAAGAATGAATACTAAACAAAAATTAAAAGAATAATTAAGAAAGAACTAGAAAAATAAAAAAATGATAATAGAAGAAAATAATAAAATATTTGTGGGTTGCCTCCCACTAAGCGCTTTGTTTAATGTCGCAAGCTCGACATAAAAACTATCAATTATAATCTATAAGTTCTTGAGGCATTTTGTCTAAGTGCAAGACTTGCGAATCTTCAGTGTTTTCTGCATAGTGATAATGTTTTAGACGTTGCCCGTTTACGGTAAATGGTTCCATAGATTTGCCTTTAATTTCTACTGCTCCATTGGGAAAAACATTGGTGATTTGAAAAGGACCTGACCATCTAGATCGTAGTTTTCCGGGAAATAACTTTAGCCTAGAGTTTAATAAAAGGACGGTATCGCCTTGTTTGAAGATTTTCCTTGATATGCGCTTGTCATGCCATTGTTTTGTTCTTTCTTTGTAGATTCTGGCATTTTTGTAAGCGTCTCTTCTGAGTTCCTCTAATTCGCTTATATCAAGGATTCTCTTTTCACCGACGGCTTTATAGTTTAAATTTAGATTTTTAATAGCCCAATAGGCTTTATGTTCTAATTCTACCGGGAGGTGACAGGATTTTCCATAAATGAGCTTAAATAGGGTTGTCCCTATTGGAGTTTTGTAAGCAGTTCGGTAAGCCCATAAAGCTTCTGGTAATTTTAATGACCAGTCTTTCCTTGAAGTGGCGACTGTTTTTTCTAATATTTGTTTAATCTCTCTGTTAGACACTTCTACTTGCCCACTGGTTTGAGGGTGGTAAGGTGTCGCTACTCTATGTCTTACGCCATACTTAAGCAGTAGTTTTTCGAGTACCTTGGATATGAAATGCGATCCACCATCACTGACTACTATTCTTGGGACACCAAATCTTGGAAATATTATATTCTTAAAGAGTCTAGTTACTACTCGTGTGTCGTTTGTTGGAGAAGATATAGCTTCAATCCATTTTGATACGTAGTCAACTGCCACGAGTATGTATTTGTTACCGAAAGAGGGTGGAAAAGGTCCCATGAAGCCTATTCCCCACACGTCGAAAATCTCTACTTCCAAAACGCCCTTTTGTGGCATCTCGTCACGTCTAGATATGTTTCCTGTGCGTTGACATCTATCACATCTCTTAATAGCTGCATGTACACCCTTCCATATGCTTGGCCAATAAAAACCGGCTTGTAGGATTTTAGAGCAGGTCTTGGATGTACTTGCATGTCCATCATAAGGAGCGGAGTGACAGTGTTGGATTATATTTTCTACCTCTTCTTCGGGTATACACCGACGGAAAATACCATCGGGGCCTCTTTTAAAAAGTAAGGGGTCATCCCAGTAATAGTGTTTTATGTCATAGAAGAATCGTTTCTTCTGCTGGTAGGATAAAGTAGGTGGAACTATTCCGGCAGCTAAATAATTGACGAGGTCAGCGTACCACGGTGTAACAGATATAGCTAAAGTGGTTTCTACCTGTTTATCAGCGTTATTTTCTTCCAAAGTAGCTATAAGTTTATCGTACGAGAAATCATCGTTAATTGATGTTCTTTCCGGTTCAAGGTTCTCAAGTCTAGAGAGGTGATCTGCTACTACGTTTTCAGTTCCTTTCTTGTCTTTGATTTCCAAATCGAACTCTTGTAGCAACAGGATCCACCTTAGGAGTCTAGGTTTAGCATCCTTTTTTGTTAAGAGGTATTTGATAGCAGCGTGGTCAGTGTAGATGATTATTTTGGCTCCGACCAAGTAAGAACAAAATTTATCTAGCGCAAACACTACTGCTAGAAGTTCTTTCTCGGTTGTGGCGTAATTCATTTGTGCTTCATCTAGAGTTCTACTTGCGTAATATATAACGTGAAGCTTTTTATCTTTTCGTTGTCCTAAAACAGCACCTACAGCGTAATCACTAGCATCACACATTATTTCGAATGGTTCGTTCCAATCTGGTGTCTGCATTATGGGCGCGGAGATCAGTGCTTGTTTAAGCGTTTGAAATGCTTCTAAACATTTATTGTCGAATATGAATTCAGCATCTTTCATTAATAATCCGGTTAAAGGTTTAGTTATTTTGGAGAAGTCTTTAATGAATCGTCGGTAAAAACCGGCATGTCCTAAGAAGCTTCGTACTTCTCTCACAGTTTTCGGGGGTTGAAGGTTTTCGATTACCTCTATTTTGGCTTTGTCTACTTCAATTCCTCTGTTCGAGATGATGTGTCCTAAAACAATTCCTTCTTGTACCATAAAGTGACATTTTTCCCAATTAAGTACTAGGTTTACTTTCACACATCGCTCTAGAACTCTTTCTAGGTTTTCAAGACATTCTTCAAAGCTTTGTCCGCATACCGAAAAGTCATCCATAAATACTTCCATGATGTTTTCTAGAAAATCGGTGAATATTGCCATCATGCACCTTTGGAAAGTTGCAGGAGCATTACACAAGCCAAACGGCATTCGTCTATAAGCGAAGGTACCAAAAGGGCACGTGAACGTTGTCTTTTCTTGGTCATCAGGATGAATTGGTATTTGAAAGAAACCTGAGTAACCGTCTAGATAGCAGAAATGAGAATGTTTTGCTAATCGTTCTAACATCTGGTCAATGAATGGTAAAGGGAAATGATCTTTTCGGGCTACTTTGTTTAGTTTCCTATAGTCAATGCACATTCTCCATCCCGATTCGATTCGTTTGGTTATAGTTTCTCCTTTTTCATTTTCAATGACTGTTACACCTCCTTTCTTTGGTACTACGTGTACAGGACTAACCCATTTGCTATCAGATATAGGATATATGATACCTGCCTCTAATAACTTGGTTATTTCCTTCTTCACTACCTCACTCAGGATCGGGTTTAGTCTCCTCTGGTGTTCCCTAGAAGTTTTACAATCTTCTTCTAGCATGATGCGGTGCATACAAATAGAGGGACTTATTCCTTTAAGATCGGTGATGTTGTAACCTAGTGCGGTTGGATATTTTCTTAAGATATGCAGGAGTTTTTCTGTTTCGAGTCTTCCTAGGTCAGCATTAACTATCACTGGTCGTTCAAGCTCTAAGTCTAGGAATTCATATCTCAGATTTTTGGGAAGTGTTTTCAGGTCTAAGGTTGGTTTCTTAAGGCATTGCGTAGGATCCGGTGTTATTGTTGAACATTGGTTAAGTTTGTCTTCTTCAAGATAGTCAGATGATTTGTCTTTTTCTAACTCTGTTTCTTTTATGCATTCATCAATGATATCCATGAAGTAACATGTATCTTCTATTGCAGGTGCTTTCAAAAATTGGGAAAGAATGAACTCAATTTTCTCTTCTCCTACTTCGAAAGTGAGTCGTCCTCGTTTTACATCTATGATCGCACCGGCAGTTGCTAAGAACGGTCTTCCCAGTATAATGGGTGTAACTTCATCTTCTCTAATATCCATAATTATAAAGTCGGTTGGAATGTAGAATTGACCTATGCGCACTGGAACGTTTTCAAGAATTCCTACAGGATATTTGACGGAACGATCTGCTAGTTGCACAGACATTTTAGTTGGTCTTAATTCTCCCATTTCAAGTCTCTCGCATATGGATAAAGGCATAACACTAATACCGGCTCCTAAATCGCATAAGGCTTTGTCAATGACAAATTTTCCTATGTGACAGGGTATAGAGAAACTACCTGGGTCTTTAAGTTTAGGAGGCATATTTTGGATTATAGCGCTACATTCAGCGGTGAGTGTAACGGTTTCGCTATCTTCAAGTTTCCTTTTATTAGAAAGAATTTCTTTTAAGAACTTGGCATATGAGGGCATCTGTGTAATAGCTTCTGTAAACGGAATTGTGACGTTTAATTGTTTTAGTAGGTCAACAAATTTTTTAAATTGGCCCGCATCTTTGGTTTTAATAAGCCTTTGAGGGTAAGGGATCGGTGGTTTATAGGGTGGTGGAGGTACATAAGGTTCCTTCTTTTCTACGGTTTCCTTATTACTCTCTTCCTTTTCCTTAGGTTCACTTTCTTCCTCAGTTGACCTTTTAGAATTTCGGTTTTCTATCCTTGGGTCAGACGGTCCTTCCACTTCCGTTCCACTTCTCAGTATGATTGCATGAGCGTGGCTTCTTGGGTTAGGTTGGGGTTGGCCAGGAAATGTACCAGTTGGGGCAGCAGTAGGTGCTTGTTGTTGAGCTACTTGTGATATTTGCGTTTCCAGCATTTTGTTATGGGTATCCAAGGAATCTACTTTACTTGCTAGTTGTTTTATTTGTTCGCCAGTGTGTACATTCTGGTTTAAGAAATCTTTATTGGTTTGCTGTTGAGAGGCTATAAAGTTTTCCATCATGATTTCCAAGTTGGATTTCCTAGGGGCGTTATTGTTAGATGTAGATGGGGTCGACTTCTGATATCCCGGAGGTATAGCTGGGGCTTGATTTGGAGATTATCCAGGTGCGTATAAAGCATTATTACTCTTATATGAAAAATTGGGATGATTCTTCCAATTTGAGTTATAGGTGTGCGAGTAGGGGCTTCCTTGAGCATAGTTTACTTGCTCCGCTTGGATTCCTGTTAGAAGTTGACAATCTGCAGGAGTGTGACCTTGGATTCCACAGACTTCGCAATTCTGAGTTATAGCAACCACGGTGGCTGGAGGTGATACATTTAAACTTTCAATTTTCTGGACCAGAGCATCCACTTTTGCATTAACATGATCAAGGTTACTTATCTCGTACATGCCAGTTTTCGTTTGAGGTTTTTCTACCATTGTTCGTTCGGTGCCCCACTGATAGTGGTTTTGAGCCATGCTTTCGATAAGTTGGTAAGCGTCAGCATAAGGTTTGTTCATTAGTGCACCACCTGCGGCAGCGTCTATTGTTAACCTCGTGTTGTACAAGAGACCATTATAGAAGGTATGAATTACTAACCAGTCCTCTAAACCATGGTGTGGACAAAGTCTCATCATATCTTTGTATCTTTCCCATGCTTCGAAAAGAGACTCGTTATCTTTCTGTTTAAATCCATTTATCTGGGCTCTTAGCATAGCTGTTTTGCTTGGCGGAAAGTATCGGGCAAGAAAAACTTTCTTCAACTCGTTCCATGTGGTGACTGAGTTGGAAGGAAGAGATTGAAGCCATCTTCTAGCGCTATCTCTTAATGAGAAAGGAAAAAGACGAAGTCGAATTGCCTCTGAAGTGACACCATTAGCTTTAACAGTATCAGCGTATTGGACAAATACGGATAAATGAAGGTTTGAATCCTCGGTAGGATTTCCAGAGAATTGGTTCTGTTGCACTGCCTGCAACAGTGAAGGTTTAAGTTCAAAGTTGTTTGCTTCGATTGCGGGTGGAGCAATACTCGAATGCGGCTCATCTTGCGATGGAGCGGCGTAATCTCGAAGAGCACGAGCTGGTTCTGCCGTCTCGGGTATAGAAGGGAAAATATTTTTGAAATCAGGAAGTTCTACAGGAGGTAGATTGTTTGCAGCACGATATTCCCGAATTCGTCGTAAGACTCGGAGATATAGTTCGATATCGTTGATTCGTAAGTAGAATGGCTCGCCTTGTGAGCGAGTGTGTGGCTTACAAATCAACGAAAGAAAGAAAAAGAGAAAAGAAAAGCCTTAGTCTCTACAGCGTAACAGAAGAGTTACGATATCGACTAAACAAAACTCCTCGGCAACGACGCCAAAAACTTGATCGCGACTTTATGAGTCGAATTGGGGTACAAACTGCAAGTGCACAGTTCTATCGCGTAGTTTTAAAAGATATCGATCCCACATGGACTTATGAATCGATATACCGTTATCTAAGGTTACTTCGTAAAGCTAAGGCGGATGATACTTTGATTGTTTGGGGGAAAAGTTAAAACTAAAAATAGGATCTAAATTAAATATCGATTAAGCGGATATCGGTATGTAATTCGTCGTAATTAGGGAATCAATTCTTCGTTGGTTTCTTGGTTTTAAAATAAATCTTTTCAGTTGACTCTATTGATTAAAAGTTTTATCTCAAACTCTCGCTCTGTTGAATAAACTATGATTTTATATTAACGTAGCTGTCACTTATAGTTAAGTCAAAAACCACTTTTTGAAATCAATAGAATCCGTAAAAACTCTTTTTAAGAAAACAATAATCGTTTAAACACCCTTATCTCAAACTCTCGCTCTGTTGACTTAGGTTATATAATTAAATTCAAATGCTTAACTCTCGTCCTCACATTCAATCTTTAAAAATACTTTTTGAAAAAGATTAGAATTTAATTAACTCTAAAAATTGCTCTCGCCCTGATCTAGAATTAATGTCCAATTTACACTGTCCAGTCAAAACCTCAAACTCTCGCTCTATTGATTTTAACTTCTTTATGTCTTTTACTTTCGTACAAAAACTTTGTTATTAAACCTGTAAATTGAGACCGTAAAAAGAGTGATTTTAATTTTAAACTTAATTAAACCAACTTAGTTTTGATTCCTTCATTCCGCTTACTTTACATACCGATACCTAAATAATTTAGCCAGACATACTAAACAGATCTAAAAAATCAGCATGCATAAACAGATTCATCTCAAGCAAATAATATAAATAAACAATAAAACAAAGCATATATAAATTCAAACAATAATTAAAGAACCTGAGAAATTAAATAGCAGTCTTGAACACTCCACCACAGACCGGTTGGATTTGTTCTTGAATTCTTCAATCAGGCAGAAAAATAAAAGCGAAGGAATAAAAAAACTAGATTCTAACGTAAGGTTAGATCCGGTGAAAGGTACACAATAGTTTCCGGTGTAGAAACTATTGTGCGAAAAATTAATTAAATGCTAGAAAAGAAAATAGAATTGCAAAAGAAACAATATAAAAATTGTAAAAGTAGTACTGTAAAAATATGCTTAAGCTGCTGGAAAAAGAAAAATGCGAACGGCAAAGAAATCTGGAAAAAAGCGTGCAACCGAGAGCTCTCCAAAAAGCTCTATTTATACTGATACTTATTGCAACTGCTTCCAAGGGTTTTCCGTAAATATAGCCATTACGTTGTAAAAGGGTCAAGCGTGAAAGTAGCTTCAACGTGGTCTGTTGCGTTCTTGGTGCCACAAATATAGGGGAATGGTGTGACGGACGTCACACCATGTGTGACGCTCGTCACAGGAGTGTGCAAGGCGTGACGCTCGTCACAGCCCTTGTGACGCTCGTCACAGGCACAGCGCCTGTGCCTTTTGGGCTGGGCTTTGGCTTTTGATATTTGCTTCTTTTCATTCCTTTTTGCACCTCCTTTTCTTCCTTTTTTACTTGTGCTTCAAATAAACTACCTGAGATAAATAGAAAGAAAATACCGCGTAATATCTGATAAAATGAAATAAATTAAAGTAAATAATAATATAATTCAATTAAATTGAGTCCTAGAATGTGATACTATTTCATGTTATCAGTTATACGAAGTGTGATGAATTCCTTTAATTGTTGATTTAATCATTGTGCCTTATTATACTTCTTCATAATGATTTGAATTCTCACCCTTTCTATTTGAATGTTACCTTTACATGGGTATCATGCAGATACTCCAAAGTAGTATTGCTGAAGTAAGTGGACGGTAGCTCACTCGAGATTAGCCGGAGAGCTTCGGTGCTTTGTTTTAGAGACTAAGTAGTGAGTCAATGCTCTGGTCATGTAACACTGGGTAGATTAGTAGTATTGAACTCATATCTTGTTTGAGAGGCCATAGTGCCAATATTCTGGATATGATTTTATTTGATCTTGAGAAGATTATTGAGAGATGATCATGGTATGGGACATGGACCATTTTATGAAATACATGAGTATTCATTATTTTCCGCTGCGAACGCATATTCCTGAATATTCATGATAATTGAAATGTGTTATTTTAAATGCCCAGGTGTATTGTATATTGATGATGAACGATGTTGGTTTTTTGAAAGCTTTTAGTTTTTGAAAACGTCGATGTGACGCCCTTTTGTTTATATGCGTGCTTATTTACTCTGATTATATGTTAAGTATTTTGGGGTAGAAAAAGGGGTGTTACAAAAGCAACCTCTGAAGTTAAACTCTGACTAACAAGACTCTGATACAGATTCATCAGTTTAGAACGCGTAACCATGAAGAAATCTGATTTTGGAAAGAAACTATTTCTAGAAGGAAATTATGACACGCACAAAACTATCTTAGAAAGAAACAAGGAGAGTAATGATAATAAACAGTCTTCAATGACCAAGATCCTGTCATCACTCCAACAGTTCTTCTCAACGCCTATATAAAGGACGAAATACTTCACAAGAGAATACACCTGAGACACGCAAGAATACAACAAATCTCATTCATCCTCCCTTATGTTTTCACGAGCTGCTGCTCTTACGTGAAAAACTGTTGTTCTTATAACTCTGTAATATTTGATTTTGTTAGAAGCACATTGCATCACAATCATATTTTTGTTAAGATACTTCCTCAAGTGACTCTGTGCAGTCTGAATACTTGAGAGGGCTAAGGGATTATTCTCTTAGACAGTTGTTTGTGTAATCTTTCAAGATTAGTGGATTAAGTCCGTTTTGAAGGCGAAATCACCTTGGCCGGGTGGACTGGAGTAGCTTTGAATTTCAAGCGAACCAGTATAAAATTCTGCGTCAATCTGTTTTTATTCTATGTGTGTCAAAATTGTCAAAAAGTTTTATTTTCCAAAATAATTCAAACCCCCTTTCTTGTTTTTCTCTACCTTCAATTGGTATCAGAGCTTCGACTCTGTTATTGATTTTTTAATCAAACACTTAACAATGTAGAGAGATCCAGCGTGAGAAAAACTATGGCCAACACCAATGGAAGAGATAGTTACAATGCTAAACCTTCAATCTTTGATGGAGAAAAAATTGATTATTGGAAAGATAGAATTGAAAGTTTCTTTCTGGGCTACGACGCTGATCTTTGGGACATAGTCACAATTGGCTACACACCACCTATGACTGACGCTGGCGTTGCCATTCCCAGAAGCAAAATGACAGATGATCAGAAGCGTGAATTCAAAAACCATCACAAAGCCATAACGATACTACTAAATGCCATTTCCTACAATGAATATGAAAAGACCACCAACAGGGAAACTGCTAAAGAAATACTTGACTCCCTGAGGATGACTCACGAAGGAAATTCTCAAGTCAAAGAAACAAAGGCTTAGGCTCTAATTCAGAAATATGAAGCCTTCAAAATGGAGGACCATAAAGCTGTAGAGGTAATGTTTTCTAGATTTCAAACTTTAATTGCAGGACTCAAAGTTCTGGACAAGGGCTACACGACTGCAGATCATGTCAAAAAGATAGTCAGAAGCCTATCAAAGAAATGGAGACCCATAGTCACAACTTTAAAGTTATCCAAAGATCTGAACAATATCAGCCTTGAGGAACTCGTCAGTTCACTTAGAAGCCACGAGATAGAACTCGAGGAAGATGAACCTCAAAAGAAGATCAAGTTTGTAGCACTGAAGTCCAGATCTGAAAGACGTAAACCAACCAGAAAGAAACAAAGCCTTCCAAGCTGAAGAGGAAGACAATGACGACTCTGAAAAGGAAGACTCTGACGATGAAGAAGAGTTATCCCTTTTGACCAAAAGAGTTAAACAACTCTGGAGAAAAAGGAATAATAACTTCAGAAGACCAAGACCCAAGGGAGATCGCTCAGAATCAACTTCTAGAGGTAAGTCAAACAAAGAAATAACACGCTATGAATATAAGGAAACAAGTCATTACAGAAACGAATGTCCCAAACTGAAGAAAGAAAGCTCCAGAAGAGAGAATTTCAAGAAAAGTTCATTCATAACCAAAAAGGGACTGATGGCCACTTGGGACGACAGTGGATCTGATTCATCCGAATCAGACTCTAAAGAACAAGCAAATGTTGCACTCATGGCTACCACCTCCAGAAATACATCAGATGGAGAATCTGACTCTGAAGAGGTATTTTCTGATCTTTCTTGCTCTGACCTTGAATCATGTCTTTCTAAAACTCTAAACTCATATCAGAAACTTTGACACACATTTAAGGCTTTAAAAGGAGTTCTTGAAATAACTGTCAAAGAATGTGACAAGCTTGAGATAACTGCTTCAGAACTAAAAGATGAAAATCAAACTTTGATAAAAGAAAGAGACTCCACAAATAAACAATGTTTAATACTTCAAGAAGCACTATCTCAAGCCCCACAAACTTCTAACACAATGATATATGAATATGAAAATTCTTTTCAAAAGTTTCTGAAAAATGGGATAGAAAGGAGCAGAATGACATCCATGATTTATGGAGTAAGTCAGAATAATAAAAGAGGAACAGGGTATGTCCCTAGTGAAGATAAATCTTCTACAAATGATAAACCTAAATCTTCTTTTTCTTATCACTACACACATACACAGGCACAACGTTTTAATAATGCTAGAAAACCCAAAGTTCTAAGAAACTCTGGGAAAACTAATCATAAAGGACCCAAAAGATTCTGCGTACCAAATGATAAGATTGTTTATGTTGCAGATATCTTATGCAGCAGAGTTAAGACACCAATCATGGTACCTGGACTCTGGATGCTCGCGACACATGACGGGAAGAAAGCATATGTTCCAAAGCCTGGAACTTAAAGATGCTGACTTCGTAGGTTTCGGAGGAAATCAAAAAGGAAGAATCAGAGGCTCCAGAACTATTGGTAATGGAACTCTTCCCTCTATATATGATGTTCTCTATGTAAAAGGATTAATGCATAATCTATTATCAATAAGTCAATTAAGTGATAACGGTTATAATGTAATCTTTAATCAAAAAACATGTAAAGCAATTAATTAGAACAATGGAACAATCCTATTCATTGGAAAGAGGGAAAACAATATTTACAAAATAAATCTTTCAGACCTAAAAGAACAAAATGTAAAATGCCTGATGTCTGTTCATGAAGAGCAATGGGTGCGGCATAGACGCTTGGGCCACATTAGCATGAGAAAACTCTCTCAGCTAAATAAACTCGAGTTAGTCAGAGGCCTACCTAAACTGAAGTATTCTTCAGAAGCTCTGTGTGAGGCATGTCAGAAAGGTAAATTTTCAAAAACATCTTTCAAAAAGAAAAATATTGTTTCTACCTCTAAGCCTCTGGAACTTCTTCACATTGACATGTTTGGGCTTGTTAATACAACGTCAGTCAATGGAAAGAAGTATGGACTGGTTATTGTTGATGACTTTAGTCGCTGGACATGGGTAAAATTCCTAAAGCACAAGAGTGAGTCTCACTATGTATTCACTAGCTTCTGTTCCAAAGTGCAAAACAAATTTGACTCTAAAATCATAAGAGTCAGAAGTGATCATAATGGAGAATTTGAGAATAAATTTTTTGAGGAACTATTTGATTCTAATGGAATATCCCATGATTTCTCCTGTCCTAGAACTCCACAAGAAAATGGAGTTGTAGAAAAGAAGAATAGGACACTCCAAGAGATGGCCAGAACCATGATCAATGAAACAAATATGGCTAAGCACTTTTGGGCTGAAGCAGTAAATACAACGTGTTATATTCAGAATAGAATCTCTATAAGACCTATTCTGGAAAAGACTCCCTATGAACTGTGTAAGGGAAGAAGACCCAACATTTCTTATTTCCATCCTTTTGGATGCTCTTGCTTTATTTTGAATACTAAAGAACATCTGAACAAGTTTGATTCAAAAGCACAAAAAGGTATTATGTTAGGATACTCATAACGCTCTAAAGGCTATAGAGTATACAACACAGAAACCAAAATTATGGAAGAATCAATCCATGTTAGATTTGATGATAAGCTTGACCCTGAAAAGTCAAAGCTAGTTGAGAAACTTGCAGATTTGGAGATTACTCTTGCAGGTTCTGACGAAAAGACTAAAGCACCAGAGGTATCTGAAATACAAAAGCCAGGTGAATCTGAATCCTCAACCATCCAGAAGAAATCAAGAAGTTACCCCAACATCTCTGAAGATTTGATTTTGGGAAACAAGGATGAACCTGTCAGAACTAGGTCGACATTCAAAGTATTTGAAGAAACTCCTATAGGATTAGTTTCTCTAATCGAACCTACTTCCTGTGATGAGGCACTTCAAGACAATGACTGGGTTTTGGCTATGAAAGAAGAGCTAAATCAATTCTCAAAGAATGACGTCTGGGATCTTGTTTCAAAGCCTAAAGGAACTCACATTATTGGAACCAGATGGGTGTTCAGAAACAAACTAAACGAAAAAGGAGAAGTTGTTAGAAATAAAGCACGACTGGTGGCACAGGGGTACAGTCAACAAGAAGACATTGACTATAACGAAACCTTTGCCCCAATCGCCAAGTTATAATCTATTCGCTCACTTATTTCGTTTGTTGTAAATCATTCAATCGAACTATATCAAATGGATGTCAAGAGTGCATTTCTTAATGGTTATATATCAGAAGAAGTTTATGTCAATCAACTTCCAGGTTTTGAAAACTCTAAATGTCCAGAACACAATTTTAAACTCAAGAAATCACTGTACGGTTTAAAACAAGCTCCTAGAGCTTCGTATGATAGATTAAGTAACTTCCTTCTGGAACATGATTTTACTAGAGGAAAGATTGACTCTACACTCTTCTGTAAAAACATTAGAAATGATCTAATGATATGCCAGATATATGTTGATGACATTATTTTTGGTTCAGCTAACCCTTCTGTATGTCAAGAATTCTCTGAGCTAATGCAGGCAAAATTTGAAATGAGCTTAATGAAAGAACTAAAGTTCTTTCTAGGGATTCAAATCAATCAAGCTTCAGAAGCTACCTATGTTTATCAAAGTAAATACATAAAAGACATTCTGAAGAAGTTCGAAATGGCTGAATGTAAACCTGCTAAGACACCTATGCATCCAACCTGCATTCCGGAAAAAGAAGAAATTAGCCAGAAGGTTTGTCAGAAGCTCTATCGTGGTATGATAGGCTCTCTTCTCTATCTGACTGCTACACATCCTGATATTCTGTTTAGTGTATGCCTCTGTGCTAGATTCTAATCAGATCCTAGAGAATCTCATTTAACAGTTGTTAAAAGAATCCTCATGTATCTGAAAGG
This sequence comes from Lathyrus oleraceus, assembly GCF_024323335.1. Taxonomy (NCBI): domain Eukaryota; kingdom Viridiplantae; phylum Streptophyta; class Magnoliopsida; order Fabales; family Fabaceae; genus Lathyrus; species Lathyrus oleraceus. The sequence goes on from NC_066584.1 coordinate 473,633,482, forward strand.
AACCCCTAACCTGGGCCTGATGTATGAGAAAACATCATAGTATATACTTTCTGGTTATTGTGATGCAGATTACGCAAGGGACAAAATGGAACGTAAAAGTACATCTGGGAACTGTCAATTCTTAGGAAATAATCTTATATCTTGGGCCAACAAAAGGCAATCAACCATAGCTCTGTCCACTGTAGAAGCAGAATATATATCAGCATCACTATGCATTACTCAGATGCTCTGGATGAAGAATCAACTTGAAGACCTTCTGATTTTTGAGAGTAACGTTCCTATTTTCTATGATAATACTGCTACCATCTGTTTAAGTAAGAATCCTATTTTGCATTCCAGAGCTAAGCACATTGAAATAAAACATCATTTCATCAGAGACTATGTTCAGAAAGGGGTAATCACTTTAAAATTTATTGATACAGACCATCAATGGGCTGACATTTTTACCAAACCCCTCGCAGAAGATAGATTCTCCTTCATCTTGAAAATTTTAAACATACAAATTTGTCTAGAATGAAATGTGCCTCTGAAATAGCAAAATAAGACTCTGAAGTAAAAATCTGGAATCTGTATTTGAATCTGATGCTACTACCAGTTAGAAGCTATCCGAATCAGAATTCCTCAGGATCCAACCCCTTGGTATTCTTGAAGATCAGATAAAGTAACACGGGGTACCTCTTGCGTCTGACCTTGGAACTTCTAGATAGTTGTCTAGCAGATATCAAGAGACCGACTCTTGAAATCTCCTTAAGCAGTGTGCTGATTTGGGGATTAGACCTCCATCATGGGTTGTAATCATTCTCCTTCAAACGTGCTTACTTGGTTAACATGCTGCATTTAATGATTTAACAGTTAAACTCCCTCATTACTGTCGTTTTGCATGCATCATAATGTGTATAAATTCATTTCACACACTACATTTGCACACTTTTACTCTCACGACCACACTAAAACCCTCTCTCTCAGTTCTTCATCATCCTCAAGATTTCTGCAGCCTTCATCAAGTTCTTCATCCTTCAACCTTCATCTTCAACTGTGTTCTTCATGGATTCTCAGCAACAATCTGTTTACAACTTCTCCCAACAAATGAATTCAACGGAGCATACATCCATTTCAAGTCAATAAACTACAACAACCACCAGCATCGTCTCAACCCCAATCTACAGTGAACCCCATATTCTCGATCGTGAACCTCACATCCACCTAGTGTTAGCTGGGGATTTCGACAGATAGTTGAAGGTCTTTGGAAATAGTAAGTCTTGAGAATAAGCAAAAGATGACTGTGGCGAAGCTATTTAAATTCTCTTTGTGGGTGAGCAATTCTTTGCTGTTGAAGCCTGGAACTTAGAAGGTTTTTGGGTTTTTTATAAAGCTCTCTTCGACATGGGCGTACGTAGAGTCGAAGCTTCAGGCGGAAGTATTTGAAATTCAAACATAGTCGTTTCGTCAGACCAACACGTGGAAACATCTAAGATATGCAACGCTTGGGAACGGCGAACGTGGCAGTCATATATGTAAAGGCTGTTAGGGTCAAATTACTATAAATAGGGGTCTTAGTTTTAGATTCAGGGGGTGTTCAAACAGATATACAGAAATTCACAAAATACACTCGAAGTACCGGAGCGAGAGAAAAGAGTTTTACACTGAAAATGTATGTATGAAGAACACCATAAGTTTCGTTCATGTTATATTTTTCATACCAATTGTTTAAATTAAAGTATTTTACTGCCTTTTTATCTGTCGAATTGCCCTTACTTTTCAGTAGTTTATCATCACTTTGCTTTCTGCAATTACATTTCGTCAAGTATTTATTTCCAGTACTTTCTAAACACCTAAGGCATTTACTTCGAGTCATTTATTTTTTCCTTTCCTAAGTCTTTTCGTTATCTTTAAGAAACCTGTTAATACCAAGTTATCATCATTAAATTTGTTCATAAAGTCATAAGTTTCACTTAGAATTATTGTCTATACACTTTTCGTCATCCACAAATTAGAAACAAACTTAACCATGAGTCAAATCACCGTAATAATAATTCTTAAGACACATGTCCTAGGATCAATCTAGTCGATCCTGCGAGTTACCAAAAATATATAAATTTGGAAGACTAGCGGTTGTTTATGAGAAATCACTGGTAAACAAATTGGCACGCCCAGTGGGACGGCGTCAAAAGAATTGTTGATTACAATAGTGGTTTTACAATTCACAAAATTGCTGTTATTCTTTTGGTTTAAAAATTAGTGTTGTATGATCCTTAGAAGTGGCAGGATAGCCAACAATTCACAACTTATAACCAACAGAAAAAACGCAAAAGAGATGGTTAATACAACCAGTCAAGGGGAACAATTCTCCCCCCAGGGAACGAGTACAATCAGAGCGAACTCGATTAATGTATCCACTGAAATCCCTAATGCACAGGCCATACCAACGTCTGGATCCATGGCCTTGCATAATTCGACAGTAATGCCTATCATATCAGGCGCGACAGATACTCCTGCAGTTTCAACCCCTAGGCCACCAAGATTCGAAAACTTTAGGCCTGTGAGAGATTACCCATATGGAATGCCATCTACCGCCATGGCAGGGCTTCAAAACAATTCTTCCATATATACTCAACCACATAATACAGTTATTTCACCAATTCAAAATTCTGGATCTGGCATGAACCATATAGGTCGAAATAACCAATCACAAGGAATCCCCACCCTACTACCTACCCTTACAACGAATAATCAGGAAGCCTTTAGACAACAAATGGATGCCAGTAACCATGATATGGTAGGAATTCTGGCCAGAGAAATGAATACCATTTTCTCTCCCTTAATACAGAATGTGAATAGGACTAATACTGACAATGCCCAAACATACCAACAATTGTCAGCACAGATGGGACGCATAGCAGATTTTCTAGGCGCCCCACAACCTTCCATTCGACGCAGGTCAAACCAGGTTATAATCCAAGGCGAAGAACCAACGATAGATCAGGTTCGACCACAAAGGCAAGCCCCTGACGAAAGAGTCACGGGGGCAAGATTGGAACAACAGCCAATTCGACGGGAAGCCCCTGAAGAAAAACCTAGGAGAGTGATAATGGTTAATAGAGACCAGGATGCAGACGAAGTAGTTCATAGGGTCAGGCGGGAAAACATGATGGAAAATGACCTAACCAGTATGATAGAGAGAATCATGGCCCAAAATGGTCTAAACACAGGACTTCGACGGCCAAATTATTCTTCTCCTCTATCAGAATATGTCCTGCAAACAGAATTACCAAGGGGTTGTAAAATCCCTAAGTTCACCAAATTCTCAGGGGATACTAGTGAATCCACTATAGAGCATATAGCCAGATACATGACTGAGGCAGGGGATTTGGCGAACAGTGAGAACTTGAGGTTGAAATATTTCCCTAGTTCTTTAACAAAGAACGCCTTCACGTGGTTTATAACTTTGCCACCAAATTCCATAGATGCTTGGCCCCCGTTAGAAAGATTGTTTCATGAACAATTCTACATGGGCCAAACTAAGATAAGCCTTAAGGAATTAGCCAGCATTAAGAGAAAATTCATCGAACCTATAGATGATTATCTGAATAGGTTCCATTTGTTGAAGTCTAGGTGCTTTACAGTAGTGCCTGGACACGAGTTGGTCGAAATGGCCACTGGAGGTCTGGACCATTCCATCAGGAAAAAGTTAGATACCCAACATCTAAGAGACATGGCCCAATTAGCAGATAGGGTTCGACAGGTCGAACACTTAAAATCTAAAAAGGCCAGAGCAAATAAGAATTATAAGAAAGAGAGGGTTGCTTATGTCGAATTCGAAGACGAAGAGTCTGAAATTGCTGAAGACCCCTATGGTCTTGAGGAATTCGAAGTAGATTTGGCAGAATTAAAAGAAGCACCACCCTACGCCTGCAAATTACTTACACCGTCGAATGGCAGAAATCCCGTCGAAACTGAAAAGAACGATAGATTTCCCAAAAAGACTTACACATTTGATGTTACCAAATGTGACGAGATCTTCGATCTATTAGTAAAAGACGGCCAAATGATAGTGCCTCCTAATACCAAGATTCCTCCGTTAGAACAACGAAAGAAACGAGGTTTATGTAAATATCACAGTTTTTTGGGCCATAAAACTTCACAATGCTTTCTTTTCAGGGATCTTATTCAGAACACAATCAGAGATGGCCGCCTCAAGTTCGCCGACAAAGGAAAAAACCAGATGAAAGTTGATATTGATCCCTATAACATTGCTGAGACCAACTATGCGGAGCCTGTCGAAATCAACATGGTTGACGTAAGGGAAGTGGAGGCTGTAAAAGCAACAGGAACTGGAGGCTACACGCTGGATGGAAAGTAGGCTACTGATGGCCTAAGTGACGATGTTTCCTTTGGAACTTCTGTCAAAGGTAAGCAGGTTGCTAACATCGAATCAAGGACCACTGAAGGTCTTAAAGGAAAAACAACCGAGGCTACTGAGGGCCTAAGAAAGAAGTCCGAAGCAATTTCAATCACTGATGGCACTAGTCTGGATGTCAACATGGTAGACCTGAAGCAAACCCCCCCAGAAATGGAGGAGGTGGAGGAATGTTTGAAGATGGAGCAAGAAGGGATGAAGTTTGGCTATCCCAAAGCCAACGAAAGCCTACGTGAGTATCTCTGGAGATGTCACAAAAAGAATGCTGACATGTTGCTGTGCCCAAGATGCAGCATCAGGATATCTCGAAGGGTGGCTGAGGATTACGAGAGATGGCAACGAACAAAGACCGAGAGAAACTGGAGGAAAGAAAGCCAATTGCAGAAGGTGTATCCCACACCAGGAGAAAGCCTTCTGGGTTTCATTGTGCGTTGCTACAAATATGAAACGGAATGTTTGATGTGTCCCAGGTGTGGGGCAGTGTACAATAGAGAATTAGCCGAAGCATTCGAAAGAATCCCATATGACCAAGGTTGGGACGAACATGGAGGAAATCCAAACATGTATAGCTTCGACAAGAGAGGAGCACCTAGGAGACCAGATAGCCCTCACCCAAGGGCGAAGAGAGTCATGTTTAAATTGCCAGCAGAAGTCCCTGAGGACAAGTGGACTCAGGCGGGACCAAAGAAAGGAAAATGGAGGAGTTTCGAAGATGGAGGAAGAACCTCGTGGGCGTACAGAAAAAAATTTCAGGCGTCCAAAAGAGAGGCTATCAGGCTAGAAAATTACAAAGGAAAGAACCCTATGTCGAGATCCCAATGGAGAAGGCATCAAATGATGAGGAAAGCAGAAAGAGAAATGAATCTAAAAGAAACTGGAGAATCCAGCAGCGTTAAGAATCCCCCAAATATCATGGATTCGACCAAACCACCCGTAGGAAGAAGGTTATTTCCAGATGAAAACATAACTCAGAAGGTTCAGAAGGAATAGGCGAAAGAAGAGGAAATGCTCACAGATGATTTCAAGTCCGTCGGAGTGTCTTCTGTGAATATGAATTGCAACGTGCTCTCAGTCCTGCCGTACGAGTATAACCAGGAAACAGAGGTCGAAGATAATGAGGAAGCGGACGCTGCGGAGATGGCGAAGCATCAACCAATATATTATTATGTTCTGAACAGTGGTGCTGTCGAAGAACAGAACACTATGTTCGAAAGGCCGCACCAGGGGATGCAGAGTCACCTCAAGCCCCTATACATTAGGGCCAAAGTTGGACAGGTGGGAGTGAATAAAGTCTTGGTGGACGGGGGAGCAACAGTTAATTTGATGCCCCAATTTATGTTGAAAAAGATAGGGATGTTCGACACTGACGTCAAACCTCACAACATGGTACTGTCAAATTATGAAGGTAAGATAGGACAGACGCTGGGCGTTATACAAGTGGACCTAACTGTTGGATCAATCACGAGACCAACGATGTTTATGGTAATACCTGCAAAAGCAAATTACAACTTACTACTGGGGAGAGAGTGGATACATGGAATAGGAGCGGTCCCTTCGACCATGCATCAAAGAATATCTATCTGGAGAGAAGATGGCGTGGTAGAGAATATCGAAGTTGACCAAAGTTACTTCAGTGCAGAAGTAAACCATGTGGACAAGAGAAACTTCGACAGGAATTTGGCACACATAGGACCATGTTACCCAGCGGAAGAAGGCTACGCCCCAAATAAAAATGCCTTGTACTTCTTGACTCTCCACCCAAATGGCTTCCAGTGGGATAGAGAGATTATGGGAGACCCAGAAATAGGAGAATCATCTGAAATACGGCCAACGGGCTGGGATGAAGACCTGTACTATGACCGAGTCTTCTTTCTTCGATAAGATTTCGGCCTACATGGCTGAGAACAAAAGACAAGCGGCTCTTGAAGCCGAGATAATAAACATGGCTAACAAAGCCAAATATAGTGAAATCTGTAATACAGGACCAAGGGAGTTCCTTAAACCAAAACCCCCTGACGAACAAGTACCTGTGGAACCAGCAGAACAGAGGTTGGACGCCATCTACGACGAAGAGCCTCTGGGATTTGAAAAAGATCCAGTAACGTTAAGTGCAAAGATGTTAGCGCAAGATCCTCTCGAAGAGATTGATCTCGGGGATGGAAGTGAAAAAAGAATTACCTACATCAACGCTAAACCGGACCCCAAGTTGAAAGTGAGAGTTATTGAGTTACTAAGGAAGAACAAAGATTGCTTCGCTTGGGATTATGACGAGATGCCTGGTTTGAAGAGGGACCTGGTCGAATTAAAGTTGCCTATAAAGGATGGCAAGAAGCCCATCAAGCAGACTCCAAGAAGATTCGCACCAGAAATCCTCACAAAGATAAAAAAAGAGGTTGAAAGACTTCTTCGTTGCAATTTTATCAGGACCACAAGGTACGTAGATTGGATTGCTAATATTGTCCTTGTTATCAAGAAAAATGGCTCTTTGCGAGTATGTATAGATTTTCGTGATCTAAATGCAGCAACCCCTAAGGATGAGTACCCAATGCCTGTGGCAGAGATGTTGGTTGACTCAGCCGCAGTCTATGAGTATCTCAGCATGCTTGATGGATATTCTGGCTATAACCAGATTTTCATCGCAGAAGAAGATATTTCTAAAACAGCTTTTCGATGTCCAGGGGCAATAGGCACTTATGAATGGATAGTCATGCCTTTTGGCTTAAAAAACGCTGGGGCAACATACCAGCGAGCAATGAATTCTATATTTCATGATTATATGGAGACATTCATGCAAGTATACATAGATGACATTGTGATAAAATCTACGTCAGATGAAGATCATCTATCCCATCTCAGCCAATCATTCGAAAGAATGAGAAAACATGGCTTAAAAATGAATCCTCTTAAGTGTGCATTCTTTGTGCTGTCGCATTACGCGAAAAACCGGCGGGAAAACGAAACAACAGAGCCGCCACCGTGCGTTATTTATCCTAAGAAAGGGAAAGGAAACGCTCGAAGTAAACCTGGAAAAGACATGGTCTCGCGACCAAAGAGAGATGGGATCGGGAATCGGTTATGCGAAGGGAAGGTATTAGCACCCATACGCATCCGTCGTACTCGACGGGATCCACGCACAAAAGAAAGGATAAGGTTGCTAAAATCTGATCACAAACTGCACACACAAGGCTGGAAAGAGACACAGGAAAGACAAAAGAAACTAACTCGGCAGGATATTGCATCCTGGGCCTACGTAGTCTGTCAGGCACAGACATCAGAGTCGACGTAGTTCGGGACAAGGGGAGACGTGCTCGCTAGGATGTCGCATCCTATGCATACGTATCTTCTATGACTGGAGAAGAATCAGAGCACTCGTAGCTCGGCTAACACACGCCAAACAAAACACACAGGAAACCGACTGCCAATCACTGGACTTACATCAGACTCCAAGCACACAACAAACACAAACACACAGGAAACCGACTGCCAATCGCTGGACTTATGTCAGACTCCTAACACACACAAAGGGGTTGAAAAAGAAAAAGGGCGCCCGGAGAGATCAGCTCATCTCCTGCCTACGTACCTCATCTGGTATGAGGATCAGGGCGACGTAGTTCCCCTACACAGGGAAAAAGGACTAGCCTAACCAGATACAAAGGGAGACACAAACTACTAGGGAGACTACGACTCGAGCCTAGAAGTTGTCATGCATACGATCCCTATGTTAAGGTTTCTATCTAACTTGCACAGGAAGCAAGCTATCCTAAACAGTACAGGCAAAGTCATACAAGCACAAAAAGCAAGCACACACACTATATGCAAACAATTGGGCTCATACAAGGTTAGGCTATGAAACACAAGCCAACTGGAATCGGGTGTAGTTAGCTCTTAACCCTAACATTGAGAGTTAGGGTGAAGCAGATGAAATGGGAAGTGAGGGTAAGACCTCACAGCTCTTATCCCTGGCCTGGGAGAGCTTCAGACAAATGAAAGGTGTGGAAGTTCAGAAGGTAGGAACTCTTCTCCACATATGACTGACACAACAAAGATCTTGGGTTAATATCCACAATGCATCAACACATGGTGTGAGAAAAGTGGATGACACACTGAATAGCAGGAGATGGATTACACATCTCTTTTATCTGCCAATTGCCTCATAAGAGGACTTTTCCTGCTTGGCACAAAAGTAAACAAACACAAGCATTGCCTCTTAAGGAGGGCTTCAGACAGGTGCCTGCCCACATAACAGGACAGGTCTTCCAGACTACATGAAGTCAGAGAATTATACCTAGGTTAAGCAACCCACAAGTTAGCAAAGCAAGTTCAAAAGAACTCAAAGCAACTTAGGTACCTGAAAAAATCTAAACCAATCAGTACACAATTCAAATAAACAGACAGACAACAGTCAATCACACAATCAGACAGATAAGGCATTAGGCAACAATGTGCAAGCCACAAGCCAATAGGCACAACACAAATGACTTGGCATCAACCTACAAAACAACATAAGGTTAGCCAACATCAATCAACTAATCAGTCCAAATGAGTGAACCACTTCAACCATGGTAATGTGCTTCTTAACCTGAAATCCACAATCCAAACAGTGAGTCCAAACCACTAGGTCAAAGCCTAGGGTCAAAAGAGGGTCAAACATTCAAAACAGAACATGAAATTTAACATGAATCAACTTCATTCAATCAAGAACACATTCCAAAAGGTCCCATATCAATATCATTAACCAAAAGCATTTCATGAACCAAACATGGCAAGGTATGCAAATTGTGACCACATTATGACATCAGGATAAATAAATGCACATTAAATCAAAAATGATTCAAATAATCTTGGAAAAATTCATGAGTAAACAGGACATACAACATGATCATCACACAAAAAATTAGAGGCATTGGACATCATTAGGTATGGCAATCACATAGCATAAGTCAAGGCAAGCACAACAAGCACATGTGTGACACAAATTGTCACACCAAGTTAGCATAGGCATAAAACAGAAATGGTAATTGGTAAAAACCTCAAACCAAAGCCAAAACAACACTCAACATGTCTAGAAACAGTGTGAAAAAATTCAGAAGCATTGGATAAGGAACAAGCATTTCATGACCAAATGAAGTTCAAGGCAATTTTAAAGCTCCAATGTGACCAACCAGAATGAAAAATCTCAATTAAATCAGAAATGAATCAAATAATTCCAACAAAAATCATGAGCAATCACAACATCCATAACATGCATCATACAAAAAATCAGGATAACTAGAGCTCATTTGACATCGCAAACACATCATTCAAGTTGAACATCACAAGGTGTGACACAAATTGTCACACCTAACTTAGCATAATCATAAAACAGTCATGGTAATTGATAAAAAAACCAATTCAACACCAAAATGTCAAGCAAAGTGTCTATTTATAGCATGCAAAATTGCATAAGCATTGGACAAGAATCAAGCATTTCACAAAGGATATAGCATGGCAAGGTCAAGCAAGCATACATGTTCAAACTCCTTAGACAAAATAATTTCCAGGCCAGGCACAATTTGCATTTCAATAACCACAGAAAACTAGATAGAATGAGGATCATGATGCAAAAAATTGGGATGAATTTGGATTAATTTTCAAATTGTTGTGATTTTTACAAGATGAGAAAAAATAAAAATCAACATGTGAAGCATGGTATGGAATATATGAGAAAATGAATGAAGCATTTTAAAAAACTACACTGGCCGGATTCGAACCGTGTGCTAATTTGAATGAAAAGAAGCGCCAACATGAAACGGCGTCGTATCAGCACACAAACCCTAAGCGCGCGCATGCATGATTCAAAAAATCCGCAGGTAACTAACATGAACTCGTGGCGAAATTCGCAGGTATCCTTATGCGTTCCGCAGGTAATTACGCAGGAAACCTGGAAATACTATGAACATGATGAAGATCATGAAGATCTTCATCCAATTTTTTCCAAAAAAATCCAAATCGTCCAGAAATGAAAAACGTGCACATCAATCAACTCATCATTCATCATACAACAAGATTCCATGAATCATTCATGCAAAAACATCATCAAACGCATGGATCGAAGGAATTAAAGTTTATCATCAAAACTTCAAATGCATGGATCTAACTCAATTCAACACCAAATCACTCCATTCAAAGCTCAGGTTTATCACCATTAAAAGATCTACATGATAGGCATAACGAATTGCAAAATTAAAGAGGTCAAAAAACCTACCTCTTGATGAGCAGCAACTAAAATCACGTGTTTCCAAGGTCCTTGATGTTCCAATTCTTCTCCAATGTGCTTCTTGAAGTAAGTGATGATGAAATGAAGGTTTGAATGCACACGAATCTTGCTCAATCTTCACTTGCCATGGAAGCTTCACACCTTGAACATGAACAAAACAGGCACGATTTCCTCTGTTTCCACGTGCAAATGTGCTCAATTATAGCTCAGGATGATGAAATGATCAATGGAAAGTGCTTGTGTTTGAAGAATTTTGGAGAAAAAAGTGAGAGAATTTTTTTGAGAATTTGTGAAATCTAGATCTAGAATTGGTAATTGTGAAAAACAGTTATGGTTTAAGGCTTTATACTCAATGCTAATCATGTTTAGGGAAGGCTTAAGCAAAATGCAAATGAGTTTAAGGACTTTGTGGTGTGAATGCAAAAAATCAATTTTCCACTCCATGCACCTTCATGCACGTGAACAGTGCATGTGCTTGGTTCAAAATGACTTAAAAACATGCCATGCACACTTTGGAAATGATTTGGTATGCTCATGTTACACCAAAATGAGTTTATGCAATTTTTCACAAAAATCTTCATGATTGAACCAATGCCATGCAAATGAGATTTTATGCCAAGTGATGCCATGCTTGGAAAATACATGTTACAAGGATCAATATGCAAAAAGAGCCACTCAATTTGGAGTTTTGGTTTGAAAGTTATGCTCATTTGAAGTCTAAACCACACTTTACCATGTTTGAACCATATCTCCTTAACCACACATGAGAAATCCATGATCTTGGACTTTTTGAAAATGGGAGAGAAAGATCTTCAACTTTCATGTTGGACAAAATTTCATTTGAAGCTTTCTTGATGATGTAATCTTGAGTTGAAGTTGGTCCAAAACCTTTCCATTTTTGGAAAATTCAAATTACAGGTCACTTGCTATTTTGGGAAAGTTTTGATCTGACTTCAAATCCTTCAATGTTGATGTTTTAAATGTAAAATGAGACTTGGTTACACATGAATGAGGCATCTCTAACCATCTCCCACCTCCAAATCCATAGTTGAATTGACAGTTGACTTTTGTTGACTTTTTAGGGTTTCAGATGATTTGCACATAGACTGATGAGTCTTGAGCCTTCAACACTCGGACAAATCACTTCAAAATGATCCTTGAACCATATGAACTCATTGTACCAACCCTAGGGCTTTGATCTCATGGAAAAATGCACTTGATGCCTTGCACAACTGAATCTCCTGACCAGTCTTGCCTGATGACATGATGGACTATGCAATGACAATGCAATGTTAATGACCTAAAATGAAAATGTATATACAAATGGTAGGTGCAAATTTGAGGTACTACATGTGCAGGTTGGAGATTTTCTGGGCTTTGTGGTCCACAAAAAGGGGATAGAAATCAATCAGAACAAAACGAAGGCTATTATGGAGACCAAAGCGCCATCAACCAAAAAAGAATTACAATCATTACTAGGAAAGATAAACTTCCTAAGAAGATTCGTCTCAAATTTAAGTGGTCGAACTCAAGCCTTCTCCCCCCTTCTGCGCCTGAAACAAGGGAAGTTAGAATGGAATGACGAACATCAAATGGCATTCGACAAGATCAAACATTATTTGACGAATCCTCCTATCTTGGCACCACCATGTGGAAAGAAGCCTATGAGACTGTATATATCAACTTCCGACACTACCATAGGTAGCATGTTGGCGCAAGAGAATGAAGATGGCGTCGAAAGAGCCATTTATTACCTTAGTAGGGTTTTAAATGATGCAGAAACTAGATACACTTCAATAGAAAAGTTGTGTCTTTGTTTGCATTTCTCTTGTACTAAACTCAAGTATTATATAAAACCTATTGATTTATACGTCTCTTCGCATTTTGATGTCATCAAGTATATGTTATCTAAGCCAATAATGCACAGTCGAATTGGCAAATGGGCTTTAGTGCTCACTGAATACTCTCTAACCTTTATGCCTTTAAAGGCAATGAAGGGACAAATAGTATCAGATTTTATTGTAGACCATGCACTGGTCGAAAATCCTTAATTTCAAGTTGAGTTGAAACCTTGGAAATTATTCTTCGATGGTTCCACTCATAAGAATGGAAGTGGGGTTGGGATTATGTTAATTTCTCCTGACAGAATTCCAACAAAACTCAAATATAGAATTGAAGGTCCCCTTTGTTCCAACAACGAAGCAGAATATGAAGTTCTTATTGCAGGACTTGAGGCTTTGTTGGAACTGGGGGCAACTAGGGTCGAAATTAAAGGAGATTCAGAATTAGTAATCAAGCAACTGACGAAGGAGTACAAATGTATAACAGAAAATTTGATTATGTACTTCGTCATTGCAAATAGATTACTCAAAAAATTCGAATACGTCGACATAAAACATGTCCCTAGAATAAAAAACCAAGAGGCTAATGACTTAGCACAAATAGCCTCAGGGTATAGAATTTCAAAAGAAAAGCTAAAAGAACTTATCGAAGTAAGAGGAAAGGCAATGGCTGCCAGATTATCTCCGACAGATTTGGAAAGCACCCAGTTAGGATATGCTAACAAAGAGGAGTTTGAAGTTTTTGCCATTGATACCTTGATAGATACAGATTGGAGGAATCCAATTATTAATTATCTCAAGGACCCTTCGACAGACACAGAAAGAAAAACCAAGTACAGGGCTTTATCTTATGTATTGATAGGGAATGAATTATTCAAGAAAACCCCTGAAGGGATCATGTTGAAATGCTTAGGAGAAAGCGAAGCTTACTTGGCATTATCTAGTGTACATAGTGGAGCTTGTGGAGCACATCAGGCAGGCCATAAGATGAAATGGTTGCTTTTCAGATATGGAATGTATTGGCCCACCATGTTAAAAGATTGTATAGAGTTTGCTAAGGGTTGCCAAGAATGTCAAATACATGCAGGAATTCAACATGCTCCTGCAAGTGAACTTCATACAATTATTAAGCCTTGGCCCTTCAGAGGTTGGGCATTAGATCTAATTGGGGAAATTAGACCCAATTCATCCAAAGGCCAAAGATACATCCTTGTAGGAATTGACTATTTCACTAAATGGGTCGAAGCAGTACCTTTAGTAAATGTGGATCAAGAAACTGTTATCGAATTCATTCAAAGGCAAGTTTTATACAGATTTGGAATCCCAGAAAGTATAACAACAGATCAAGGATAAGTTTTTACTGGTCGAAAGATGCAAGAATTTGCAAAGGAAGTGGGGTTCAAATTGTTAACATCCACACCCTATTATGCTCAAGCCAATGGGCAAGTTGAAGCAGCCAACAAAGTAATAATTGGGCTAATAAAAAAGCATGTAGGAAAAAAGCCAAAAAATTGGCACAAAACTTTAGACCAAGCACTCTGGGCTTGTCGAACCTCCCCTAAAGAAGCCACTAACACTACATTCCAGCTTACATTTGGACATGATGCAGTACTACCTGTCGAAGTCTACTTGCAATCAGTAAGAATCCAAAGACAAGGAGAAATTCCATTTGACTTATACTGGGAAAGGATGATAAATGAGCTGGTGGATTTGGACGAAGAAAGGTTACGTGCGTTAGAAGTATTAAGAAGACAGAAGGAGAGGGTAGCGAGGGCATACAATATGAGGGTCAAAGGTAAAACCTTTACTATGAATGATTTAGTATGGAAAGTCATATTGCCTATGGATCGAAAGAATAAGGCATTAGGAAAATGGTCTCCACATTGGGAAGGACCTTTTCGAATTCTAAAAGCCTTTTCAAACAATGCATACGAAATAGAAGAACTAGCAGAGGATCAAAGAATCCTAAAAGTAAATGGAAAATACTTAAAGAAGTATAAACCATTTATGCACGACGTTAGAATCACAACAGCATAGTAAGTAAAAAAACTATCATGGCCAAAATGGTGAAGATATTTAAACTCAAAATATGTGCCAAAATGGTTTTCGTCTTAATCAAGTTACAAATAAACAAGAGTCGAATAAAGCAAATACAGGAGGAAATCAAAAAGGAATAATGGCCCTCATCTGATCATATTTCTTCTTCGTCAGGCAAATCTTATACTGAACAGCCGCTTGAACTCCTCTGAGGCATGCAATATCTTCGTTCATAGCCGTAGCTTTTTCGACGTGGTCCACGCTTTGCTTTGCCAGATCATCAGCTTCAGTACTATCCAAGCCTCGGATAGCAGCCTGCTTCGCCTTAGCATCAGAAATCTTTTGCTGCAATTCTGCAATATGAGATTCCCAGAGGCGTATCGAAGCAGTGTAAGTGTCAAACTCTGCTTGGGCTGATTTTCTGGAAGCGGCTAACTCCTCAGAAGCTTGTGAAGTTCGAAGGGAATTATCAAACTCAATGGCTTGAGCTTTTTCAGTTGATATCAGCTTAGCTTTGGCATCCACCTCCCTATGATATTCAGCACAAACTTGGTCAATGAGGTTTTGAATATCAATAAGGGCTTCACCTACATCAGTGGGGTGTCGTACCCCAATTTTGTCCGGGCTTATTATTTTCTGTTCAAAATTAATTTCAGTTTCATTTTTGCATCATACACATAACATGACACACATTTGCATCATGAATAAATGCCGGAAATATCAATCAGAGGGAATTTATTTGAAAATAAAAAAATCGGTTGAATTGTCAAGATTTGAAGAAAAGACTGTGATTGATTGAATTTTTCCGAATAATTTGTACTCATTTTTTAATTGGTAATTTTCTGTTTTAGATATTTAAATTAAAATAATTAGTTAGTGTTTTAAAAAAAATATTAGAATTAGTTAGTTTTTAATATTAATTAGTTTTTTTTATATATTAGTTAGATTTTTTAAAATAGTAGTTAATTTTAGTTTAAATATTAATTAGTTTTAAATTTTAGATAGGTAATTAAATATTAGTTGGTTTTCTTTTTTTTTATTATTATTTAGTTTAGATTAGATATTAATTAGTTTTTATAATTTGTAAATAATATTGCATTAGATTCCATTTGTACAGAAAAAATAAATAAACAAATTCAAAATATTCCCTAACGTCTCTCTCATATCATCCCTGCTCCACTCACGAATTAGCCTGCTCCACTCAGTAGCAAATACCAACTACCTCCCTTCTCTCTGTACGAAAGAAAAAAAGAAAAAAACGACAAAAAGAAAAAATAATAAATAATAACAGAAACACTCCTCACAATCCCTAAACTCTCCAAATCTCTCACTCTCAACTCTCAGCTAAAAAACCTAGCCGCCGCTTCACAAAACCAACCCTCTCCGTCTTTCTCTTAGCCTTCGCTCGCCATCATCATCATCTCACCAACAATCAAAACCCTTCACTCACCGCACCACCCAAAAAACCCTCCGCCGCTTTCACCCAAATCCCACGAAACCCACAACTTCACCACTACCGGGAAAGATACCGCCCTCCATCATCCTCTCTCACTCTGCGAATTCACCCTTCTCCCTCTCACAATCTCAGATTACCCCTCCCAAGCTCACCGTCAAACCACTACCGCCGCTCAACTCCATCTTCGTCCGCTCACGACCTTCAAAACCCCTTAAATCCTAAATCAAACCCCAGCCGCCGTCACCTCACCATCCCAAACCCCCAAATCCGTCAAAATCGCCATTCTCCACCAAACCCTCTCTTCTCCTTTCCGACGAACAACCACAAAAACCCTCATCGCCTTCGCCCTCTTCCGTCTCCCTCGCCTTCACTCCGCCGCCACACCTCCGATTCCACTCACGACGGCTTCCATACGACCACGCCATAGACCCGACAAGCGTACTCTAATTCAACTCCTTCACAGCTTCGAGGTCGCTCTGTAGCGGTATCGGCAGACTCAAGCACAACGAGGACGTGAAGCAACAACAACTCCGACTCCGCATTCGGTAACCTTTTAAACTGAGAATGATGTCAAAGATATAAATCTGTTTAGAAAGTTTTGAGTTTGAGTTAAGGTCGTTACCACTGTTTCGGATTTCCAATGGACTATGCATCATTTTTTTTTACGTTTTGATTATGTATATATGATGAAGTTCGTTGCTGGGATTTGTTTTGAGTTTGTTGAAATCCTAAATAAGTTTAAGCTGGTTGAATTTACGGATTATTTTTAAGCTATTATTGGGGTAATTGTTTTTCTGTGTACCGTTTACCGCTTTGATGTTCTGATTTCTTTTCTTAGCTATGGAAGTATGTCCACAGTTGGGATGTTATGCCTGTTTCCATGTGATTGCAGGATGGATTTTAAATTCAGTATCAATCTTATTCATGTTAAATTTGTGTTGTGTTTGATTGAAGATGTTAAATGTATGAGTAAGCATAGGTTGAATGGTGCTATAATTTCAAGAGATGTTTATTCTATTTTCTGTTTGGACTGTGTTCACCATTTGATGCAGTTGCATTGTTGCCGCTTAGATTTCTCACCACTTGCATATGGTCCTGAATTTCAGTTGTGTTAAACCTTGAAATCAATGTTTGAGTGCTTTAAAATTTTTGACATTATCAATTGATATTTGATTTAATTGAATAAAATGTTGAAAAGAATAGGTTTATTGATTCTTTGGATTTCGGGTTAAATATTGGTCATAATACTATTGCTAATTGGTTGTCCGTTACATTGTGGAATTGTTATTAAAATCAAAAAAAATCATGTTGTCAATGGTATGTGGAATATTAAGTTCTATATAAATGTCAATACCCATTCTCTTTCTATTTTAATTTAATTAATTGATTAAAATATTTAATTAGTTTAATTTCTATTAATTAATTGTAATTAACTTAATTATTTAATTTAATTAAATAATTTTGATAATTAATTTTAATTAATTTAATTAAGCAATAAATTAACTTTTATTAAAAAAAGAACTTTGATTAACTTCTTTCAATCACAAACTTCACATTATTTTGAATTAAATTACTTTACAAATCATTTTTTCATAAATCATTTCAAAATTCAATTTTACTTCAATTTCAATTCATCCAACACAAACCAATTTAAAAAAAAGCACAAACAACAATTCTCGATTTAAATATCGAGCCCATTTTCAAAACACCCTTGTAAGTCGATTGCTCTTTGCATCGCCATCAACCTCACATAGCTTACTCTTGGGCTTCCTTACAATGAAACCTACTTGATTATTGATTAATCGAGTAGATGAAATAATACACAAAACAACATTCATTTCATTCATAAACATGAACTCAAACCATTTTCCAAACCAACTCAATTTCAAAAGAATTTTCTCTTAAACATAAACTTGGGTTGAAAAGGAGATAGTAAGCGTACGCTTAACTATTTCTCAATTACTCGAATAATTGGCGTACGCCATATTGCGCGAGTTCTTGCCACCCAATTAAATCTTAAATCACAATTTCAAATCACTTTTCAAATTCAAATTATTCAAACCCTTTTTTTCAAACTATTCAATTTCAAAATCATTTTTCTCTTAAACATAAATTTGGGATGAAAAGGAGATAGGAAGCGTACGCTTCACTATTTCTCAAGTACTCGAATAATTGGCGTACGCCATATTGCGCGAGTTCTTGTCACCCGATTAAACCTTAATTACATAAACTCAAATCACTTTTCAAAGTCAAATATAATTTCTAATTTCAAATTATTCTTCAAATCATACTATTTCAATTCATTTCTACAAATTCAACATCCTTTTAATACCATATCTCAGATGAAAAGAGGATAGGAGGCGTACGCCTCACTATCTTTCGATTATTCGAATAATTGGCGTACGCCACATTGCTCGAATCTTCGTCATCAAATTAAAACCCTAATAATCATACGACTTCAAATCACATCTTCTAAATCAATTACAAATCCTAAATTCTTTTAATTCCACACTTCAGATGAAAAGGAGAATAGTGAGCATCCGCTTCATTATCTCTCGATTATTCGAATAATTGGCGTACGCCACATTGCTCGAATCTTCGTCATCAATTCAAAACCACAATCAAATAAACTCAAATCATCTTCAAATCCAAACCTACCAATCCAATATACAAATATATCTTTTACAATTTAAACTTCGGATGATAAAAGATGAGAGGCGTACGCCTTGCCATCTCTCGATTATTTGAATAATTGGCGAACGCCATATTGCACAAATTATCGACTTCCGACTAAAACACGCTAAATAAACTTGGATAAAGGAATAGGTGGCGTACGCCTCGTTATTCCTTGAATAAGCAAGTAGGGGGCGTACGCCTCACTACCGTGCGTATTCAACATCCACAAACACAAGCTTTCGAAATAATTCGAACGAAAAAGGAATAGAAGGCGTACGCCTTATAATTCCTCGAAAGAATTGGACGATTGGTGTACACCACATTGCTCAACCTTTCGTCGTTCTTCAAAAACATCTCAAACAAATCAAATCAAATTTCTCGCCCCCGAGCGATCGAAACCAAACCTAACTTCTCGCCCCCGAGCGATCGAAACCCAAACACATCAAATCAACTCGTCACCCCCGCGTGACCAAAACCCTTCAAAAAAGAACACTGTCAATCCTTTCTAATGCGCCCAACAAACCAGTGCTAGAGCCTCCCCCGAGAGTAGACATGCCAGCGTTTAGCCGTTAGAACGCCGACTTACACAGTCGTTCATCAAAAACAAAACACACCCAATATTCGTAGTTGCCCGAACTACGATTGCTCTGATTTCCTTATTGCACCATAAGGATACGTAGGCAGGAGATTGCTGTATCTTCGCGAGCACACTAATAAAAAACCTCCCATTTCCCCTCCTGAGGTCTTCACCCATATCTATCATCAGTTCTAATCACTCGAAGCAATCAGAATAACAGTCAATTAACAGTCAAATAGCAAAATCAGACTAAGAGGTTCCCGTTGAGTACAACGGACGTAAGGGGTGCTAATACCTTCCCCTTACGTAATCGACTCCCGAACCCGAATATGGTTGCGATGACCATTGTTCTTATTTTTAAAGGTTTTCTCGATATTTTCCTGTTCCTTCATTGGAATAAATAAAGTTCGGTGGCGACTCTGTTTCGAACAACATTTTTTCCGCGTCCCATCGCGAGGGATCGCATTATCATCATTTTTTGAGGTGCGACATGGGGCAAGCAGTGATGTTAATCTTGCTTATCAGCTTCTTTATGCTAAAGCTCGCCCCCACATTATTTCTTAGCTCATCAGAAAGATTTACGTAAAAAACTGCCTTCTTCACCTGCTGAAGGAGTTCGTCATGTGATGCTTCGTTTGCACTAGCACCAGATTGGGTCGAAGCTCCAGAAACACTTTGCTCTGAAGAAGACTCTCTTTTATCCATCATTAACCTCACATACTTGAGGGGATCATTTTGCTTTAAAGATCTTTTTTCCTCCTCGGTGAGTGGTGTGGGCGAAGTCTGGGTGATGGATGGTCGAACTTTAGTGGGATGTGGGACCGTATCGACGTTGGCATTACTAGTTCCAGTTTGATTTCCCTCAGTATCAGCTTCTCCTATATTTATGTCTTCATCTTCTCAAAAATACCCCTCAATTTCATCTGAATCCTGATCGTCCTCATCAGCATCGTTTGAAAGGAATGCAACTCTGGTAGGAGAATCACTGGGAGTATTCTCAGAGTTTTCTTTCCCTGTTGAGTCCTTCTTGTCAACGTGCTTCGAATCTCTTTTACCATCTTCACCAGGGGAAGAGGTTCCTTCTTCGTTCTGAGCATTGTCTTCTTCGAGATTGTGAGCTCCAGTCGAAGATCCTTTGTTTTGGATAGCACTGCTGACTGTCGGAGAAGGAGATGGATTCATGCCGCTCGAAGGATCGCTTTGATTGACAGTAGAAATGAGGGGAGTGGTGGCTTTGTCCTGAAAATAAAATGTTAGATTGAAAATATGAATTCGTCGAACGATAGAACACTGAAGGTCGAAGTATACCTGTTGAACCTCTGGATCGGAGGCATTGCTCCCAATATGCTCCAGCCCTGCAGCACCTGAAGACTGGGATGGAGTTTTCTTTGGAAGAGGAGGGAAAGTGTTGGTTTCGACACCTTGTTGTTGATTTGGTTGGAAAGGGGCAACTGTTGCCTTATTTTTCTTCTATTTTTTCTTGAGTGGAGTAGGAGGAGTATCCTCTTCATCATCTTCGACAAGAATGACATTGGCAGGAGGGGTCTTTCTTTTCTTGGGTGTCAAGGGAGGCTTGCCACTACCCTGAAGAAAGAAAATTACAAATAATTAGAAAGAAATTCGAAAGAGACAGAAGTTATTTGATATAATACCTTTGAACTCTTCTTCGTTTTTTCTGGAGCGGCACCAGAAGGCACTCCCTGGCTTGAAGAGGTAGTTGGCCTGGAAGCATTAGTCGAACTAGCCTTCGCCACCGGTTTTTCTTTCTTCGCCACCTTCCTTTCGACAACTAAAGAAGGATGTAAGTTAGTCGAAACATGCAAATGGTTAAAAGACTAGTAAAAAAACGAAAAGGAGTTGTAAAACCAAGAAACCCAAACATTCCACACCTTCACATGTCGGAGAAGTAATTCTCACTGCAGATAAATCGAAGTGGAGGAAGCCTTTGAAACTGTCTAAGGTATGTTTGGTAGCAACTACTCTTTTTGCAGGCTTTTGTTGGTCATTTTTTAGTATGTTAAAAATGTTCCCACATGTGAACCAGTAAGGGTAAGGGGGAAAAATGACAAAGCAAAATCTGCACTGGGTAACTTTGGCAATTTGGGTGGTTCGCACTCAAAAGCCAAGTCATATTTCAATTCAGGTTTTACAGTTTTGAGAGATTTTCTTTTGGCAATCTGCTTTTCAAATTTTTCTTTTAAAATTGGGGTTGCATAACAAACAGTGTCAACAATGTTCATTGGGTTATAGACAGTTTCAAAGTACTTTTGGAATGCTTGGATTTCTGTAGAATGAGTAAGCTTACCCTAGGGGACATTTTCCTGCAAAGATGAAAAAGCATTCGTTAGACGTTCTTTGATTTCAGCAGTCGAAAACATATTCTTAGAATAGAAATCTGTCCACCAAGTGGCGAAACCATTGGTGGAATAGAACGACGGTTGGAAGGCTATTAATTGAAATTCGGCAAAATTGGCATGGAATTCTTTGTGGACGGCAATGTCTGGAACACTCCATTCAGTCCCTGCACAGTAGATCTCGCGCTTTCATTTGAATAAGGAGAAAGGTATAAGTTTACACAACCCAAATTGTCAAGAGACAAAATTAGGCTGATAGGCCAATAGACACACATGACTCTTTACTGGCAGAATCCTAGAGACAAGTAGCCTTGGAAGGAGAAAGGCACGTCATATGTCTTCGATCTCTGTGTTGGCATTTTTCACAGTGCCTTCGAGCGAGGCAGTAAACCAGGAAGGACCGTGCGTTCGATTGGCAAAAGGAGCCATCGAAGGAAGGAAAAGATGACACTTCGATAACATCAAAATGTATTTGGTGAGGGAAGTTTGTAAGTTATCAACATCATCAGCTGGAGTCAGTCGAAGGAGTCTGGTGCCCTCAATGCTTCGATTCATTATCTCCACAAGGAAGATGAAAGGTGTTGTAGGTATTATCCCAGAAATATAGGTTGGAGAGTAATAAAGGCTGACAATAACTGAATCCCAGTTTCAACATCTGGATTAGGTCAAAAATACCCAATTCTTTCCAAAGTGAGGCTTTCTTCTTCTCAACTTTTGTTAACCAAGCGAGATAGGATTTGTCTAGGGTTGGACAAGATCGAAAGGGTCTGAAACTATCAGTGATAAAGTCCAGTTGAAAAGCCTCTCTCTGGTTTAGATCCTCATTGTCTTTAGAAGAAAGGGTTTTGTTGGCTATGGGTTTAGTAGTATGGTGACAAGGAAAAAATTGAGCACATTTCTCTAAATGTTCTTCAGATACTAACGGGCCTAGAAACCCTAAAGCATTTCCAGAAAGAAGGAAAGGAACCATTACCTGAGAAGCAAAAATTGCTTTCTGTTCTTTCAAAAGTTTTGGAGCAGTGATGTATTCTCGGTCCCCAACAGTGATGGTTGTGCTGGTTGGAATGTTTTGGGAGGTAGAACTCTTTGAAGGTCCAACACCTTTGATGTTCTTTGATTGCTTTTGTTGCTTATCAGAAGACATTGTAATGAACTTTGGAGATTTTGAAGGATTAGGGTTTAAGGAAGAAGAAGCGTTTTTCAGAAAGGTTGGAGAAGATGAACTTAGGGAAAAAACTGGAGATTTTCGTGAAAAGAGAGAGAAAAATGACAAATGAGATTTTATAATGCTGAACTTGTGAGGCTGACTGGTTACGCTTTACTAGGATAGTGGGCCACGTGGAAGCTTTTCTGAGAAAAGTGGACAGGGAATACTATTCATTTTCTTGGAAGTTGAAACTCATGATGACATATAACTGCGCACACATTCTGATGAGACGTTTTGAAAAAGTTAATCATGATTAACTCACAAACATGGACTTTTAGGACTATGAAAGGTCTCTGGTCGAAATCTGGTAAATGCAAAAAATATCCATTTCTACAGTAATTCGAAATAGACATTTCTTGGGGGCAATTTGTTAGCTGGGGATTTCGACAGATAGTTGAAGGTCTTTAGAAATAGTAAGTCTTGAGAATAAGCAAAAGATGACTGTGGCGAAGCTATTTAAATTCTCTTTGTGGGTGAGCAATTCTTTGCTGTCGAAGCCTGGAACTTAGAAGATTTTTGGGTTTTTTATAAAGCTCTCTTCGACATGGGCGTACGTAGAGTCGAAGCTTCAGGCGGAAGTATTTGAAATTCAAACATAGCCGTTTTGTCAGACCAACACGTGGAAACATCTAAGATATGCAACGCTTGGGAACGACGAACGTGGCAGTCATATATGTAAAGGCCGTTAGGGTCAAATTACTATAAATAGGGGTCTTAGTTTTAGATTCAGGGGGTGTTCAAACAGATATACAGAAATTCACAAAATACACTCGAAGTACCGGAGCGAGAGAAAAGAGTTTTACGCTGAAAATGTATGTATGAAGAACACCATAAGTTTCGTTCATGTTATATTTTTCATACCAATTGTTTAAATTAAAGTATTTTACTGCCTTTTTATCTGTCGAACTGCCCTTACTTTTCAGTAGTTTATCATCACTTTGCTTTCTGCATTTACATTTCATCAAGTATTCATTTCCAGTACTTTCTAAACACCTAAGGCATTTACTTCGAGTCATTTATTTTTTCCTTTCCTAAGTCTTTTCGTTATCTTTAAGAAACCTGTTAATACCAAGTTATCATCATTAAATTTGTTCATAAAGTCATAAGTTTCACTTAGAATTGTTGTCTATACACTTTTCGTCATCCACAAATTAGAAACAAACTTAACCATGAGTCAAATCACCGTAATAATAATTCTTAAGACACATGTCATAGGATCAATCTAGTCGATCCTGCGAGTTACCAAAAATATATAAATTTGGAAGACTAGCGGTTGTTTATCAGAAATCACTGGTAAACACCTAGCAACACCATTTGAAAAACTAGAAGTACTATGTGAGTCTCTAGTGGACTTTGAGAACATGAAGAAGAATGGCGTAGACCTAACTGAAGAGTTGAGAATGCAAGGGTGGGAAACCTATTTTAAACGCCTCTATGGCCCTGTGTACACAAATCTGGTAAAGGAGTTTTGGCGTTTCGCAGACTCAGATGATCACTACATTGTTTCCTATGTTCTGGGGGTCAAATAAGTCATCATTGAGAAATCAATTGCCTCTCTTCTGGACATGGAGAAGACAAGAGGAAGACGCATCTACAACATAAACCCTAGGGCAAAATACTTGTCCCAGGAAATCAACCCTACCATATTTTAACAGAGTGCTAAAGGCAAACACTCCAAAAACAAGGAGCTCTATCAGAACCTCCGTGTCTGGTTGAAGATCATCTTAGGCACCATTCATCATTGCCCTGCATCAAACTCTTCTGACTACACCAACACAGATCAAAAGTGTATCCTGTACTGCATTCACAAGGGGCTGAAACTTTGTATGCCATCACTTCTTTTCAAATACCTCAGAGACTCAGTCAAAGATACCATAAACAACATGAAGACCAGAAACTACATCCCTTTGGGGATTATATCAGATGTGTTGATTGAGAGTGGCTTAGTGGATCACTTGATTCAGCTAAGACTCATGAAAGATGTCACTATTGACACTGGAAGACCGCTGAATTCTCAGAATCTGAAGAGCATGGGAATCATTGATCAAGTCAGAGCCAAACCAACACTTGACACCTCCTGGGAAGAACTCAAGGATCAGAGGCAGATTCCCGATGGACTCTACTTGTTCTCCAAGATTGACCCTCCAGAGGTAGAAACTTACTATCTACAGGACCTTGCCAATCAAGGGGTAGACATCTCTGACTTCACAATGGACTGGCTACCTGAGTATCCACCAAACTTCATGAAGAGGATGCGAGAGCCCTCTGAGAAGTCCAAGAAGGCTAAGAAAGCAAGGCTGGGGGAGTCCTCTGGGTCAAGACCTTCAGTCCCTCTGGCTGGCTCTCCAAGTAAGTCTGTACCTCTCTCTCGCTCTGTTAAAATAAAACCTCTTGCTTATTCTCTTCCCCAAACCACTCCAATATACACCACCTCTGAAACTCCTCCCTCAACCACCAGAACCTCTAACCCACCCTCACTTAAATTCAACCTCGCTACCACCACACTACCTGTTTCAGAAGCAGAAATGCTGAATGAAACTACTTCACCATCATCATCACCATCTCCACAATCCCCACCATACTACGTACTCTCCTTTAACAATTAAGCATCTGACCCCTAATCCCCCACTCTGGCTCAGCTACAAGCCCGTGCTTTGGCCTCTCAACAGCCATCACACTCTGAACCTGAACCAGAAGTCACTTTCTCTCCTCCCGAACATCCAAATCCAACTACATCTGAACAACCTCAAACACCACCACCTGCACAACAACCAAATCCACCTCCTGAACAACCAATCAACTCTGAACCGCAACCAACCCACTCACCATCTGAACCAAACCCATAACCTGAACAAACAACACAATCACCCTCTGCCATTCCCACACCCACAACTTTCGTTGCCTCCATAACTCCCACACTAAATCTCAGTGCCCTAAACTCACCTTCTCCATCCTCCCTAGCATCTGACACTGAACTAGAGACTACCCTCCCTACCCTAGAAGAAGCAATACAGGTTTTTGCAAAGTCTTCAGTAGAGAAGATCAAGTCTCTGACGATCAATTCTGGCATCAATGATGATCCCTCTGTAGTGGGGATCCACTAGAACAAACTGATCAATTGGATAACCTCTGAAGCCTTCAAACTGAAAGGTCTCTCTGAACAAGTCCGCAACGACTTCATCATAGACGCTGGTATTAGGTTCCAAGAGCGCTTGGCCAAAGAGGCTGAGGAACGAGCTAGGAAGGAAGCTGGAGAGAAAGCACGCCAAGAAGAAGAACAGCGGATCAGAGAAGCTGAAGAGAAGGTTGCTGCTGATGCTGCTGCTGCTGAGGCAAAAGCTAAAGCCGAAGATGAAGAAGCAACTCGTATTGCTGTAGAAGAAGCTGCAAGGCCAAAGCTGATGCACTAACTCAGGGGGAGGACTCCAACTCTGGGTTTGTCCCTCTAGTCTTGAAGATTCTGGAGGGACTGCAGAAAGAACAACAAGTAGTTCGGGCTAGGCTGGATCAACAGGATTCTATCAACAACAACATTCAGAACATGTTATCTCAGTTGCTCCAAAGGATGCCTCCGCCCCCAAACCCTCAGGCACCTAGGCTAATTGTCTGTTGCTTTCTCTATTTTTATGTTTCTTTTGCATTCTGATATCTGCCTTCTGTGCTGCTTATTTGTAATTGCTATCTTTATCAATATCAACCTTTTGTTTTGCTATGTCTTTTTGATTCTGACAAAAAGGGGGAGAACTAAAACAACTCTGATGGAAACATAACTAAATCTTCTCAAAGCACTATAAACATTATTAAAAACTATTAGTAAATCAATGACTAAAGATATGTAGGAAAGTATCTAAAACACTAAACCAAGGAAGGTCCGGTAAGAACTTCTGATCTATCTAAGGATCTAACTCAGGGGGAATCCCCTTCCTTATGTAATATAATTTTTTTTGGGTACTGTTTCACCTCCACTCTGTATTGTTTTGTCATCATCAAAAAGGGGGAGATTGTAAGAACAAAGTTGGTTCTACAATGTATCTCTAAGATTTTGATGATAACAAAAATGATACTTTAACAAAAAATTTATTAAGTGTGCAGGACTCTATTCAAACAATCAGATAGATAAAACCATCAGATACAGAATACAACAATCATATGCTGGTCAGAGGAAACGCGTCTAGAAGGTTCTGACTCTGATCAACACAGGTACCAGCAAAATAGAAAGAAGTCAACAACTCTGGTAAAGAAGACTGAATCCAGACTCTGAATCTGAAGAAGTCAAAAGCATAGAGAAACTCTGATGTGGTCAGATAAAAGCAACCTCTGAAGTTAAACTCTGACTAACAAGACTCTGATACAGATTCACCAGTTCAGAACGCGTAACCATGAAGAAATCTGATTTTGGAAAGAAACTATTTCTAGAAGGAAATTATGACACGCACAAAACTGTTTTAGAAAGAAACAAGGAGAGTAATGACAATCAACAGTCTTCAATGGCCAAGATCCTGTCATCACTCCAACGGTTCTTCTCAACGCATATATAAAGGACATAATACTTCACAAGAGAATACACTTAAGACACATAAGAATACAACAACTCCCATTCATCCTCCCTTACGTTTTCACGAGCTGCTGCTCTTACGTGAAAAACTGTTGTTCTTATAACTCTGTAATATTTGCTTTTGTTAGAAGCACGTTGCATTACAATCATATTTTTGTTAAGATACTTCCTCAAGTGACTCTATGCAGTCTGAATACTTGAGAGGGCTAAGGGATTATTCTCTTAGACAATTGTTTGTGTAATATTTCAAGATTAGTGGATTAAGTCCTTTTTGAAGGCGAAATCACCTTGGCCGGCTGGACTGGAGTAGCTTTGAATTTCAAGCGAACCAGTATAAAATTCTGTTTCAATATGTTTTTATTCTGTGTGTGTCTAAATTGTCAAAAAAATTTATTTTCCAAAACAATTCAAACCCCCTTTCTTATTTTTCTCTACCTTCAATACACCTTTCTTTCTTCGCCTTGTTTCATAAATCCAACTGGTTGTGCAACATAAACTTCTTCTTCTAAGGGGCCATTCATGAATGCACATTTCACATCCATTTAACACATTTTCCAGTTGTTCATGTTTGCTAGACCAACAACCAACCTGGTTGTTTCGATCCTAGCAAAAGGTGTAAAAACTTTGTCGAAGTCAATTCCTTCTTCCTGAAGAAATCCTTTCGCCACAAGTCTCACCTTGTGTCGAGTCACTTCTCCTTTGGGATTCAACTTCACATTGTATATCCACCTCACATTGATTTCCTTCTTGTCTTGGGGATATTCTACAAGTCACCAAGTGTTGTTGACTTCAATTAACTTTAGTTCTTCGTTCATTGGTTTCACCCACTTCGAATCTTTCAATGCCTCAGCTGTATTGATTGGTTCGACATCTGCATAGAAAGCATAATGTACCATCTCACCTTCTTCATTAACCACATCATCTTATGTAATCACACTTTCTTGCAACCTTGCATTCGTGTGTCTTGTTCTTTGAGGTCTGTTTGGGCTTGCTTCACCTCTGACTTCTTGTCGAACTTCTCTTTTGACTTCACTAGTTGGTTCATGACATAAGATTCTCACTGAATCCTTCTTAACATTATAAGTCCAATCCCATTCCTTAAGATCATATATGATCATGTCTCTGTTGATCACCACTTACTTATTCACTGGGTCGAACAACTTGTATCCTCCAACCGGATGATATCCTATCAGGATCATCTGACTTGACTTGTCATCAAGTTTTCTTCTCAACTGATCTGGAATATGTCTATATGTTATATATCCAAACACCTTCAGATGACTCAATCTAGGCTTGACACCAGACTAGCATTCTTCTGGCGTGATTCCTTCTAGCTTATTCGTCGGACATCTGTTCAGGATATATGTTGCAGTTGACACATCTTTTTCCCATAGTTATTTGGGTAGATGCTTGCCTTTCAACATGCTTCTCACCATATTCATGATGGTTATATTATTCCTTTCTGCGACTTCATTCTGTTTTGGAGTGTAGGGTGACACCACCTCATGCATAATCCCTTCTTTCACACATAATGCATAGAAGATTTTCAACATATATTCTCCACCACCATCAGCCCTCAGAATCTTGAGCTTCCGACCGCTTTGTATTTCGATCATAGATTTAAACTTGGTAAATACCTCGATCACTTCACTTTTCTTCTTGATTAGGTAAGTCCACAGTTTTCGACTGAAATCATCTATGAATGTAACAAAGTATTTGTTACCTCCAATCGAATCCACCTAGGTAAGATCAAATACATCAGAGTATATGATTTCAAGAATTGTCTTCAACCTGCTTCCTGCATCCTTACTGAAGTTGTTCTTGTGCTTCTTCGCATGCACACATTCTTCACACACTTCGTTTGGAATGTTGATTTCTGGTATTCCTGAAACCATATTTCTTCTCTTCGAATCTCTGATGTCTTTGGAATTGAGACCAAGTCTATAATGTCATATCCATTCATATTTGATGGCTGCTGTTGCAAGGCACTTATGCTCCATCACATTAAGCTCAATCTTGAAGTTTCTATTCTGAGACATTGGAGCCTTCAAGATCAACCTTCCATTTGAGTAGAGAACTCTCATCATCTTGTCTTCGATCGACACTTTGTAGTTTTTTCGACTAACTGCCCTATGATGAGAAAATTTCTCTACATGCCTGATATATACAACACATTTGAAATTACTGGCCTCTTGCCATCTTTCCTTATAATCAGAACATCACTAACACCTTCAGCTGCTAGAGTGTTATCATTTACAAATTTCACCATGTTCTTCATTGAGGGCTTTATGTTAACAAGCCAATTTTTCCTTCCAGACATGTGTGATGAGTATCTTGAGTCAAAGTACCACTGATCCTTGAACCTCTCTTAATCTCTCGTTGTAACCATCAACAA
Source organism: Lathyrus oleraceus (assembly GCF_024323335.1). NCBI lineage: Eukaryota > Viridiplantae > Streptophyta > Magnoliopsida > Fabales > Fabaceae > Lathyrus > Lathyrus oleraceus. The sequence goes on from NC_066584.1 coordinate 473,663,253, forward strand.
TATCTCTTCTTCTTCGTGTTTCGCCAGCTTTGCATAAGTTTCTTGATACTTCTCCTTTTCTGGATAATCTCTACAATAATGACCATGCTTTTGACAATTGTAACACTGAATGTGACTCTTGTCTGGCTTTTGACCACCACCTCTTCCTCTACCTGCAACACCACCTCTTCCTCTACCTACAACACCACCTCTTTGGTTGCCTTGGTTCCAGGGTTTTCTCTAATTCGACCAATTTTCTTCTTGCTAATTTCGACCAGTCGAATTGTTATAGCCTCATCTGCCTTTGTTTCCATGCCAGCTTCATTTGCATTTCCTTTCTTTTGTTGATTGTGTCTGCAAAGCCATATCACTCCCCGATTTTCCTGCAACTCTTTCAGCCATTCTTTATTCATGAGATTCAAGCATCCCTTGAAGCTCTTCCTTTGTCAGTTTTGACAAATCTTTCGACTCTTCAATGGATACTACCACATGGTCGAACTTTGGAGCCAACGACCTCAAGATATTTCTAACAATAGATCTTAATGTCAACACTTCTCCACATATCTTGATTTGATTCACCAATTACATAACCTTAGTGAAGAAATCAGTTATGCTTTCATTGTCTTCCATCTGAAGCAATTCATACGTCATTTTGTGAATTTGTAACCTCACTTCTTTCACATTCTCCCCGCATCCAAACGACTTTTCTAGAATTTTCCATGATTCTTTCGCTGACTCTACATCACTAACCTTTTCAAAGTTATCTGGATCAACACATTGATGGATTATAAAGATGACTTTATAATCTTTCTTCTTCAATTCTTTATGTGCAGCCGTTTCTTGATCCGTCACGTTATCTGCAAACGTTGTTACTCCTTCCTTCACAAGATCCCAAAGATCTTGATAACAGAACACAAATTTTATCTGCTTGCACCAATTCTCATAATTCTTCTTCTTGAGAATCGCAAGATTCATTGAAAAATGCCTGTTTGGATGATTCATTACCATCATGATTTTCTCCCACGAATCGCTCAAACCGGAGCTCTTGATAACATATGTTGGAAATCCACCACAACATATGGAGAATTTCTATCAATCTTGATGAACAAGATTGTTATCATCCACACAATGACAATGAAAAGAAAAGAACAATTGAGAAAGGAAAGAAAGAACGATGGAGAAGAAGAATATTTTCTGCAGAGGTTTCTCTCTATCCACAACATGTGAAAAACTTCTTTATTCACTTTGCAATTGCAAAATTCTATGAATACAATGTTCTAAGTTCTCTCTTATCTTCATACAAGAATAAGGATTACTCCCTCCATTTATAGATTTATGTTAACTTACTCTCTAAACCAAAACCCAAAACTATAAAATCCAAAAATAATTAACACTACTAAAAATAAGCCTAAGTCTAAATCCTATGTGAAGCAACATGTTTCGACACTTCGACACACTAATACAACTCAACACTTTCTTACTTCTGTCAAACAACCTGCTTCGATACAAGAAATTACAATTCAACCATAATTATACTGTGTATCTTCAAGAGAACTCGTTTAATCTCCATGATCACAATAATCCAGCCAGTTTTAATAAATAAATCTCTCGCTCTCATGCTTTTGATTAGATAAATGAATTGTTTTCGATTTGAGATTGCACAAAGTTACCAATTTGTTACAAGATTGTTTGATGCAGTTGAGTCTCAAATAGTAATAGTAAGATTATGAGGTACACAATTAAATAAAAGAAAATGGATAGATTATAAATAAACTTTCTTATTTCCAGCTATGATGTCTTTTAAGTTTTTATGGCATGGGTTACACACTTTAATTTAGAATTTCATCATATGGATGTGAAAATAACTTTTTTGAATGGACAACTTGCCGAAGATATTTACATCATTCAACCTAAAGCAAGCTGAGAAGGTAGATTGAAGAAATCTATGTAAGGATTAAAATAGACTTTTAGACCATGGTATTTGAAATATAATCGAATTGTCACTTATTTCCGTTTTAATGAAAACACAAAAAATCAACATATTTAATTAAAGACTAGTGACAGCAATTCCATAATAAGTGTTGTACACCGACGACATTCTTCTATCTAGGAGTTGCATTAACCTTATAAAGTTATAAGTGATACAAGGTTTGTGTTGAGTAATCACTTTTATTTGAAGCACGTTTGGGATGCTTCATTTGTTTTAAGCATCAAAATATTTCTTAGTAAGTCACATGGTGTTTTTTATGGTCTAAAAGAAAATATATTGAAAAGATCATTAAGTGATCTTCCCTTTACCACATCCATTCAAAAAGGTGATAAACTCTTTAAATCAAAATATCCTCAAAATGATAAAGAAACATGTGAAATGCAAAAAGTAACATATGTTTCGATCCTTGGTAGTTTAATTTAAGTTTAAGTCTAAATTCATTTTAATATTGTATTTGTATTTAATGTTTTAGGGAGATACTTGCGCAATTCAATTTGAGAAAATTGGAAAGTCTTTAAAAATGTCGTATGTGTTAAATAAGTGACTTCAAATATAAGAGGAGTAAGTGAATTGTGATTTCAAAGAAACCTAATTTATAATTTTTTTTATTAACATTGTTTATGTTAGAGAACAAAGATGATGCAATGGAAAAATAGAAGAGAAAAGTTATCATTAAAAAATATAAATAATAGAAAATTAAGAGAGGGGATAAAAAGATCACGCTAGAGAATTATGCTGATTTGTCCTAAACCACTTGGTCTATTCTAATCCCAAAAAAAAAATCCCTTAGATTTTCACTAAAATATGTAATTATTTGTGTTGAAGTCGAAATTGTGTGTCTGTATTCGACAGATGTCAAATTAGGTTGTGTCGAACAAAGTCTGTATTTGCTATATTTGACAGAAAGCCAAATATAGTATGTCGAAACATGTAGGTGTCGAAGTAGTTAACTTAACTTAGTTTTAATTGAGTTAGTTATTTTGTGATTACTTGAAGTGCAAGTAATCTCTTCTTTAAATTGAGAAGAGCTCAATTTCATTTGTAACTAAGTGATCATCAAGTGTAAGAAAATATTATGTAGTTTCTGAAATCACAGTTGTGATTAACACACATTATCAAACACTTAGAGTGTAGTTTGCACAATAACTTTCATTCTTCTTCTTCCTATAGGATTCTTCTTTTCTCTCAATTTCAATTGCATTATTTTCTTTCTTCAATTTTATGTGTAGTGTAGAATCATCTTGCAACCAATGGGCGATTGTTTCACCTGAGTAAAGGGTGAAGAACAAGAGGCATGATCAATCAGTGAGATTGAATCTTGTTCATCAAGATTGGTTCGGTGAACTTCAAGATTGGAGTTTTCCCAACATCTGGTGCCTAGAGCAGTGGTTGTGTGATTCTTAGGACATACTGAATCACGATGAATCATCCAAGCGGTCATTTTTCGACTGATCTTCTCATTTTGAATGGTAATGGTGCATGTAGATGAATGTTGTTTTCTGTTATCAAGATCTTTGGGATCTTGTGAAGAATGAAGTAACAGCAATTGGAGAGAATACTACTAATGAACAAAATGCTGCATAAAAAGACTTGAAGAAGAAATATTAAGTCTCTCTTTATAATCCATTAATGCGTTGATCCATACAACTTTGAGAAAGTTGGTGATGTAGATTCAACAAAGGAAGCACGGGACATCCTGGAAAAACCATTTGGAGGTGCTGAGAAATTGAAGGAGGCGAGGTTACAAACTCACAAAAGAATGTATGAATTACTTTAGATGGAAGACAATGAAAACATGAATGATTTCTTCACTAGAGTAACAAGATTGGTGAATCAAATCAAGATGTATGGAGAAGTGTTGACATCAAAATCTATAGTGTCAAATATTTTTAGGTCATTGACTCCAAAGTTTGATCATGTGGTAATAGCCATAGAAGAGTCGAAGAATTTTTCAAGCATGACAAAAGAAGAGCTTCGGGGGACTCTTGAATATCACAAATAAAGAATGGTTGAAAAAACTGCAAGCAAGTCGAAGACTATTGTGGCTTTGAAAGTTCAGTCAATTAAGAAAGATAAAGGAAGATGGAATGATAACAAAGGCAGGGGAAGTTACAACAATTCAACTAGTATAGGAAGCCATTCAGAAGGTAGTTTGTCGATTCAGAGACAACCTTCTAACCAAGGCAATCACAAAGGTGGTGGTGCAGGTAGAGGAAGAGGAGATGTAAGAAAACCTGGTAAAAGTCATATTTAGTGTCACAATTGTCAAAACTATGGCCATTATGAAAGTCAATGTCGGGAAGGCAAGAAAGATCAAGAAAGTGATGCAAAGCTTGTAGAAGAAGAAGTTATGATATTGGTTACAATAAAAGAAGTATAAAGATTTAAAGATCAATGGTATTTCGACTCAGGTTGTTCGTCGCACGTGACTAGAAGAAAAAATTATTTTTCAAAATCAATCCCTCGTCGAAGAACACGGTAAAATTTAAAAATGACAATACCTTATCTGCTAAAGGTATTGTGATGTTCTGAACATGAGAAAGATGGTAAACAATCAGTAATTTTCAATGTGTTGTGATGTTCACTCATATTTTCACACTCCACGCACATTACTCCCACATTTTTAATTTTCAATCCTAAAACAACCCTCTCTCTCTACAATTGTTCTTCATCTTCATCATCTTCAATGGCTGCTCAACAATAATCTCCTAGTCGATCAATGGCCGGTGAAAGAAACCCCATCATGGAAGGGATACCAGAATTAACTCTTCACACTTCTGTCAACGAGTTAATGGTGCTCTGCGAAACCATTGTTGATTTCAAGAACTTGAAAGAAAATGGTTTTGATTTTTCTGAAACTCTGGAACTTCAAGGTTGAAAAACCTTCTTTGAGAGACTTAATAACCCTGTGTATTCAGTGTCGGTGAAGCAGTTCTGGGTGCATGCCACTGATGAAAAAGAAACTACTACATCCTATGTCATGAACAGGAAAATAGTTATAACTGAAAAATTCATCGCTAATTTAAACTCTCTCGATGGGAAAGGCAAAAGAATTCACAATGCAAAGATTAATGCTAGGAGAGAAGTTGTTATCGTTCCAACTATCTTCAAAGAAGGAACAAATTTTGAGGATGACAAAGGTCCTAGTGCTAAGAACTTGACTAGACACCTAAGAGTTTGGTTCAAAATAATCTTGGGTTGCATTCACCACGGGCCTAGCACCAACAGTTCTGACTACATCAACACTCATCAGAAGTTCATGTTGTTCTGTCTGGAAAAAGGTGTCAAGCTGGGACTTCACTACATCTTGTTCAAGTTCGTGAGGGATTCTATCTGAGAATCCAGAAGTGGTGGATCCTCAAAGAAGACTAAGAGCATGTTCATTCCCAATGGAAGGTAGATTTTTGACATTCTCGTTGAGAATGGTCTAGTTGATGACCTTTTGGTTAGTGGATTAACGAATGACCTTGTGAAGGATAGTGGAAAGGTATTATGGGGGAAGAATCTGAAGAGTATGGGTCTTATTTCTAGAATTGAAAGGTTAAATTTCATTCTTTCTAAGGATGATATATGTGAAACAAGGAATCCAATTGACAACTACCCAATCTTCACTAAGATTGATCCTCTAGAGGTTCTTTTGGAATATCTAGAAAGTTATCTGAGGGATGGAATTGACCCAATGGTGGATCCCTTCAACCTACCTGAGACTTATCCTGATATTCATGGTAAGAGGAAGAAGGAATCCAGAGGGGAATGATCTTCTAGGCCTCAGAAGAAGAAGAAGAAGAAGGTTGTTGTCTTTTTGGATGAAGATGAGGTACCTCTCAGTGAGCGCCAAAAAGCAATGCTTCTGAAAGATACTTATGGAGTTGGCGACTCATATTCAAGAGCTTCTGACATTGTGTCTGGTAAGCTTCTTACTGCTAGCACTCAATTTACTTATGATTCAATTGTTTATAAAAGGATGTTACCAATCCAACCTCCTCTTTTATCTCAACCCATTATTTATGAACCTATCATACTTCCACCACCATCTCAATCACCCACTATAAATCCTACCACAGAAACTCCTTTAGTTTCTGAACCTTTGTCACAATAGATACTATCACCACCATCTCCTTCACAGTTACAAATTTCACCCACTCCACCACCATGTGTTTCTGCTCCCCAACCAACAAATCCAAACATCACAACCCATAGAACATCTCCTTCAAGAGTTTCTGATGGACATGTGTCTGATGGATCTCCTGATGGTATGTACAACTTTGAACCAGAACCCATTTCATCTGACCATGAATCACCTCCTATCATTTTTCCATAATTTCCATCAATTTATGGTCCCGAATTTGATGAGTCTAGAATCAACCTCACTGTTAACTACCAAAACCACCAAATCCTCTCCTAACATTAGTAAGATTCTGAGGAAGTTTGAGTCAAAATCTAAAAGCCGTCTGCATGAAGAAATGACTATCAGTTGTTCTTCAGCAAATCCGGCTGCGAGTGATTCTGCATAGGAAGCTTACATAAGCTAGGTTGATTCTAGGGTCTCTTAGCTGAAGTATTTTGGGTATAAACTTGTTGAAAGAAAATTCCATTATGGGTTCATTCCCTTAATGGAAATCTGGAAGTTAAGAAACTCCCAACCATCTCTTCCTGCTCCAGAGGTCAAGGAAGCTACTCTTGTAGTTGTTGAAGAGGAACTTGCTCTAGAAACTGAAGTTATTCAGCACGTTACGACTGCTCCAGAAGTTGATGTTATTTCTGAACCTCAAGACTGTGCTATGGAAGCAGTTGCTGCTCTGGTTGTCGTTTATGAGACTCATCAATTTGAAGCTTCTACCTCTCAACCTATTCCTGTTGCACTTCTGAAGACTATTGAGGAAATCAAGGCTGACAATGCGAGGGTCAATGAGCATTTGGACAGACAGGACCTCATGTTTTAGTTGATTCTCTCAGTACTTCCTCCGCCTCCTCCCCATCCTCCTCACAACCCCTAGCCATTTTAGTTTCTTAACTTCTGTTTGTTTTTGTTTTGTTGTTTGTATCTTTCACTGCCTTTTTTGCCTTTTCAATGAAAATGTGCTTGTTTCTCTTCATTCATTTCGATTTTGTCTATGTCTTTTTGATTGATGACAAAGGGGGAGAAAACATAACATATCTAAGGGGAAGAATTAATGTTTATTTTGATATCTAAATTCCTTAATTGAAAACCCAAACATTGATTAATGTTTTCTGCTAACAACTATTTCGAAAAAGAGTTTGTTAAATGTTTTGCAAGGTTATATCTCAAGAATCAGAATGGTTGTAATCTAACATATGAAGTTGTCATGAAGTATCAAGATCAAAATATAAGTTACCAGTTTTTGATGAAATGGTCTTCTATATGAGTTTGTACACCTTCATGCTAATGATTGAATATCAGATTCAAGGAACTAACATTCATGTTCTGAACCTAGAACATTGAGTATTTAACATCAAAGTGTTTTTGAAAAGTTCTTTCTGAAAATCATGGAATTGGAATCCAACTATAAGGAAGAATTTCTTCTATAGTAATCAGACTTGAAAAGTCAAGAACCTTATAAGAAAACCAGCTTGTTTAAGAAGATAACCAACTCTAAAGTTTCTTTAAAAGAACTCAACAAAGATTATGAAGTGAAGCTTATCATAAGAATGATGTTTTCAAACCAGTGCTCTGGATAACATCAATAAACTTCTGAAGATAAACCAGACGCTGATAGAAAATTTACTCTGGTATTTCAAAAAGGTTAATCAGGAAAGTGTTCTTTCATTCTGATTTTATCTTTATAAGATTATACATCTCAGGGGGAGCTTTGTGCTTCTATAAGATGTATTCTTTTGTGATTACCATGTACAAAAATGTTTATCAAAATACATGTTTTGTCATCATCAAAAAGGGGAAAATTGTTATAACAAGCTTTACTTCTGCATCTATACCTTAAGTTTTGATGATAACAATATTGTATTTGTGTGAGAACAATTTTGGTACCCTAATGGTTTATTATTGTGTAGCTTTAACAATAAGTTCTGATTCTGAATATATGATGTGCAATGTCATCATTTTCTGAATGATATGTTCCAAATCTGCTTTTGCACCAACTATTAGAAGTTCTAAAAGATGTTCAATATTGTTGCTGCAATAATATTTTTGCTTCTGTGCTGATTTACTCCCGAGAAGCTTCTGAGGAGACACTATGTTGCTGTTGCAATGTTCTCTCAGCTCATGCTTCTGGATGTGACTATGATCACCAACCTTCTGAAGAATGGCAAGCTTTTGAAGTTGTGTTATGTAGTTGAAGATTCTGAATATCTCAATCCATACAATTGAAGTTATCAAGGTTCTGACTGAAGATTCTGAAGACTCTAAAGATCTCAAGCCAGACTACTGACGATGTCAATGAATTTGAAGATAAGATCAAATGGGAACGTGATCAAATAGTACATAGTACAAATCGAACATCATTTACACTACCTGATTTTATGGGCAAGGACAACATTATACATCACACCTGTCATTGATTTTATGGGCGAAGGACAATACGCAGTATCACTCCTTTCCCGTCCAACAGTGTGAAACCGCTCTATGAGATTTCTCCCTTTTTTGACTATGGTATTTTGTTTCCTTCAGTCGATGAAGGAAATTAATGCAAGCTAGTGGGCTACACTGACTCTAGTTGGTGAGTTGACGGTGAAGATATAAAATCGACAACATGATATGTATTCATGTTTGGTCGTGCGCTAGTCACATGGAGTTCAAGAAAGGAACCAGTGGTGGATTTATCTGAAGGAGATTGGCGATCCAAAACGCAACGGAAATTAAAATTTTCTCCTTTAGTGATGCTTACGAATGGGCATGATCAGTGATAGAAAGGTTACCTCTTGTGACGATTGAAACCTTTGAAGCAGATCTACGGAGCGATCACGAACGTTGGGCGACGACAACGCCTCTACTCAGTCCACATGAACGGATTCCTTCAATCTCAGTGCTAGCTACTACGAATGAAGGCTTTGAGTGAGTGAGAGAGAGAGAGAGAGAGAGACGAAAATGCAACCGCAACTAATGCTTCTGCACAAGGGTTCTATTTATAGAACCACTTGTGTGAGCTTCAAGCTAAAAAGCCCACTTAAGTGTATGTGGCCCATATTTTATAATATGCCAAAATCACTTAAGCGCGTGGTACCTTACCATATTTCGTATTCTACTTAAGTACACCATACCTTATGATGTTATACAATTAACTTAAGTGTACCATACCTTAAGGTATTCCTTAGTTACTCTATCTCTCATCAATCCGTCCTTTGTATGTGACCCTGTAGGTTTTCGCGGCACTGACAATTATATTAAATCAGTATTTAACATAATAAACAGTGAGCAGTATCTAGCAACACATCACTGCTACCCAAGACACGAAAATGTCATGTGATATGACAAATCCTTCTGTGATAATACTTATGTGTATAATTACCCTTTTGCCCTTATGTCTATATTGAACACAAGGCATAGACTGTGTCATCCTTGTCCAGTTCAATATTGGGCCCATAGACATTTATCCTGTTACGCAGGATGGGCAAATTCCATCTAGGTCACTCATGTCCCTTAGCATGCTTCGTGGAGTACCCATCAACTGTCTTTATGGTCATCCAGTTATGGACAATGTTTGATCAACGATAAAGCCCCATGATATGTGATCATCAGTCTATATACATAATAGTCTTAATGCTTTAATGTTATCCCACTTCACAATAAAGCTCAATTACGGATACTTTAAGAATGGTGTTCTTATGTTTAATGTGATCTCATGATTAAGTCATACTTGATACATTAAATGAACTAGCTATTCTAGGGACTTTATTAAACAAACATAATAAAGAAAAAGCCTTTTATTATTAATAAATAATTCGATACAAGTACCAAAAGTATTGGCCTCTAGGGCTTACACTAACAATCTCCCACTAGCACTAGAGCCAATCAGGCATGCCCATAATGCCCATAGATCTAGTATGACCATCATGCTTCTGCTGCGTAAGAGGCTTTGTCAGTGAGTCAGCAATATTGTCAAGTGTAGGTAGTCTGCGTATTTTCACATCTCCTCTATCTATTATCTCTCGATTGATGTGATAACTCCTAAGTATGTGTTTGGATCGTTGGTGAGATCTAGGCTCCTTAGCTTGTGCGATAGCACCATTGTTATCATAATAGAGACCAATGGGATCCACAATGCTAGGAAGCACACCAAGTTCACTAATGAACTTTTTGATCCAAACAGCTTCCTTTGCTACGCTTGAGGCAGCAATATACTCGGCCTCGGTTGTAGAATCAGCAACTGTATCTTGCTTTAAACTTTTCCAGCTCACAACGCCACTGTTTAAGCAAAACACATAACCAGATTGCGATCTAAAGTCATCCTTATCTGTCTGGAAGCTAGCTTCGGTGTATCCAATTACAACTAGCTCTTCCTGACCTCCATATATCAAGAATGAGTCCTTAGTCCTTCTCAAATACTTGAGGATATTCTTGACAGCTACCCAATGAGCATCACCAGGGTCAGATTGGTACCTACTCGTTGCACTTAAAGCATACGAGACATCTGGTCGAGTACATAACATGGCATACATGATAGATCCTATTGCAGATGCATATGGAATCTTATTCATGCGATCCCTTTCTTCCTTAGTTGAAGGGGATTGTGTTTTTGATAGACACAAGCCATGTTGCATAGGTATGAATCCTTTCTTAGAATCATGCATATTAAAGCGTCTCAGCACTTTGTCTATGTATGTACTCTGACTTAGGCCAAGCAGTTTTTGTGATCTATCTCTATAGATTCTGATTCCTAATATATAGGCTGCTTCACCTAGGTCCTTCATAGAAAAGCATTTCCCCAACCAAGACATTACTTGTTGCAGGGTAGGGACATCGTTTCCAATGAGTAATATGTCATCTACATATAATACCAGGAAAACGATCAAGCTCCGACTAACCTTCTTGTAGACACAAGGCTCATCTTCGTTCTTGATGAATCCATATTGTTTTACTGTTTCATCAAAGCGAAGATTCCAGCTTCTGGAAGCTTGCTTCAATCCATAAATTGATCTTTGTAACTTACATATCTTTTGGGCTTCTTCTGGTATGTCAAATCCTTCAGGTTGTGTCATGTACACATCCTCAAGAAGATTCCCATTAAGGAAAGCAGTTTTGACATCCATCTGCCATATTTCATAATCATGATATGCAACGATAGCAAGTAAAATCCGAACAGATTTAAGCATTACAACTGGTGAAAAGGTTTCATCATAGTCAACCCCATGAATTTGTTTATATCCTTTTGCAACCAGTCTTGCCTTATATGTATGTACCTTACCATCCATGTCAGTCTTCTTTTTGAAGACCCACTTGCATCCTATAGGGTTAACTCCTACAGGAGGCTCTACCAAGGTCTAAACCTGGCTTGTGTACATGGAATCCATTTCAGATTTCATGGCTTCTAGCCAATTCTCAGACTCGGGACCAGTTATGGCCTCTTGGTAGGTCACAAGCTCATCTTGATCCATGAGTAATACATCACCTTGATCAGTTACGAGATATCCATATCTCTTAGGTAGGTGACGTATCCTGCCTGACCTACGTTGGTCTTGTTCTACTTGAGCAGGTTTCTCTTCCACAACTATTTGTGTTTCCTGCTCTAATTCCTCCATAGGTGTATCAATGCTTTGTGATTCTTGAATTTCTTCAAGCTCTACTTTCCTCCCACTGATTCCTTTGGAAATAAAATCCTTTTCTAGGAAAACTCTAGTTCGAGCGACAAACACTTTGCCCTCAGAAGGATTGTAGAAGTAATACCCTCTTGTTTCTTTAGGATACCCCACAAATAAGCATTTGTCAGATTTTGGCTCAAGCTTAGTTGAAATTTGTCGTTTCACATAAACTTCGCAACCCCAAATCTTTATGTAAGACATATGTGGTTTCTTACCACTCCATATCTCATATGGTGTCTTCTCAACCTTTTTGGATGAAACACTGTTAAGTGTGTAAGCTGTTGTCAATAGTGCATGTCCCCAAAAGGAGTTTGGAAGATCGGCGTGACTTATCATGGATCGAACCATGTCTAACAGAGTTCGATTTCTTCTCTCAGATACACCATTCCATTGGGGTGTTCCAGGAGGAGTAAGTTGGGATAGGATCCCACACTCTTTCAGACGGTCATCAAACTCTAGGCTTAAATATTCACCACCTCGATCTGATCGAAGAGTTTTAATATTCTTACCTAGTTGGTTTTGTACTTCATTCTTGAATTCCTTGAACTTTTCAAAGGACTCTGATTTGTGTTTCATTAAATACACATAACCATATCTACTGAAATCATTCGTAAATGTGATAAAGTACTGAAAACCTCCTCTGGCTGGTATGTTCAGTGGTCCACATACATCAGTATGTATGAGGCCCAAAAGATCATTCGCTCTTTCACCTTTTCCTGTGAATGGAGACTTTGTCATCTTTCCAATTAAACAAGATCTGCATGTCTCATATGATTCATAATCAAAAGAGTCCAAGAGTCCATCTTTATGGAGTTTGGAAACGCGTTTCTCATTTATGTGGCCTAATCGACAATGCCAAAGGTAAGTTGGATTTAACTCGTTAGGTTTCATCCTTTTAATATTAATGTTATAGATAGGCATTTCGAGATCAAGGACATATAGTCCATTGCTCATTTGTGCAGTAGCATAGAATATATCATTCAAATAAATTGAGCAACAATTGTTCTTTATTATAAATGAAAAACCAAACTTGTCCAAACAAGAAACGGAAATAATATTCCTGCTAATTGCAGGTACATAATAGTAGTTCTCTAACTGAATTATTAAACCACTAGGTAAAGTCAATACATAAGTTCCTACGGCTAAAGCAGCAACCTTTGCTCCATTGCCAACTCGTAGGTCAACTTCACCTATTGCCAAATTTTTACTTCTTTTTAGCCCTTGCACGTTTGTACAAATGTGAGAACCGCATCCAGTATCTAATACCCGTGATGCAGAAGTAGATAAATTTATTTCAATAACAAAAATACCTGAAGTTGAAGTCTCTACTCCATTCTTCATATCTTCCAGGTACTTTGGGCAGTTTCTCTTCCAGTGTCCGGTCTTACCGCAATGGAAGCAGGTGCCTGCCTTTGCTATGCCTCCACTAGGCTTCAAAGCAGCAACAGTGGGTCTGGGTTCGGCAACTTCCTTGCCTTTCCCTTTCTTACCCTGCTTGGTGGGTCTTTTGTTCTGTCTCTTTCCATTTCCGATTATCAGAATGGACTTCCCTTTTGACTTTAGATTCTGCTCAGCAGTTCTTAACATGGATAGCAGTTAAGGAAGAGATTTGTCCATATCATTCATATTGAAATTTAGGACAAATTGAGTGAATCTATCTGGCAACGATTGCAAGATCAAATCAGTCGCAAGTTCCTTTTCGAGGGGAAAGCCCAACCTTTCAAGGTTTTCCACATACCCAATCATCTTAAGCACATGGGGACCTACAGGGGCTCCCTCAGCTAACTTGCCTTGAAAAAGGGCTTTTGAAACTTCAAACCTTTCATGCCTTGCTTGCTCTTGATAGAGCATCTTCAGGTGTTCGATCATATCGAACGCTGCCATGTTCTCATGTTGCTTTTGGAACTCTTGAGTTCATGGTGGCCAGCATGAGACAAACAGTTTCATTGGCATCATCGACATGCTTCTTATAAGCATCTCTTTCTGCCTTAGGTGCAGAACTAGGAGGTTCCTCTTCAGGAACAGGTTTCTCCAAGACATACATCTTTCTATCATGTTTGAGGATAATCCTTAGATTTCGGTGCCAATCCATAAAATTTGTCCCATACAATTTTTCCTTGTCAAGGATTGATCGCAAAATGTTGTTAGAGGTGTTTGTTGTCATGGTAATCTACATGAAATTAATGAGAATATAAGTATCAATAACATATTTAATTAGGCCTTTAATTAAATATGCTCCCACTATTTTACTCAAAACAAATGACCCTCATCATTTGATTCGGAAAATCCCGTTGGAAGGTTTTCTAGTGGGTCGAGATCCATATTTCACTTTGTTCTAAGTCCGCGTAGGCAGATTACACAAAACTAGGTTATTTAGGTAGGAACTCCTTCCAATTGTATCTAATATAACTCTCGAATATTTTAGTTGGGTGAATAACTCCTTATTCCAATCCATCACATGGATCATGTCCAAGTTTTGCTTCTAAACACATATAATCTTATTATATTTTGTTTAGTTAAGTTTGACCCATTGTTTTAGCAATTGGATATTACAATTATCCCATCGCACCTTACTAATATAGAACATGCACCTCGCGTAGGCGAAACCTACATTATCTGATACTAGTCTTGATGAGTGCTAAAACTTGGAAAACATAAACTTAATATTTAATTTGAGGGAATTGTAATTATTCTGATCTCACCGGCTTTATCATATATATCGTCTCTCACATGCATCAACATACATTCACATGTATCAACATACATAACGAAACAGTTATGGCCCCTAGCGCAATTGTTCTCCCAAGCCAATGAGAGAACCTAAGCTAACCTAATAACGATCTAAGCTTCTCCAAGCAAGATCTTCAAGGTTGAAATTCTAGTATCATATATGAGATGTCGAAGGCAATGTCACGACACTAATATCTGAGTAATGCAAACAGAATAAAGATAGAGAATAGTAATGCAAGATACACAAGCAATTGTTAACCCAGTTCGGTCCAACTCACCTACATCTGGGGGCTACCAAGCCAGGAAGGAAATTCACTAAAATAGAATCAGTTCAAAGACTTTCCGTACACTTCAACAAGTTACAGTCTTTCTCACCTAATCTCTACCAGTGCAATTTCTACCTAAGCACTCTTAGATATGAGAACCCACTCACTTCCCTACAATCACACCTGTGATCTTAAACAACAATCCCTTGAGAAAAGAAAACACTTTTCAATTACACACTCTTGATTTTACTTCACAGTTTCAATCAAGAAGACACACTCTTGATCTTGCTTAACAGCTTTGATCAAGAAGACACACACTCTTGCTTAACAGCTTTAGAGTGACAAATTACAACCACAAATCAGTCCAATTCAATCATCAATGGATGACTTGAATGACTTACAAGTCTCACGACTAAACAAACACAAACCCTAGCTCTCTCTCTCTATATTTCGCTCAGTATTGGTTGTGTATTCAAACAGGTTTTCTAAGTCCCTTTTTATAGAAGCTTCCAGCTGGGCTTGGACATCTTGAAAACCCTAAATCTATTTCCCAATCAAATCTTTTTATAACAGCTGGTTAGATCTCCTTGGAAAATAAGTAAATCTGGTTGTAATCCATGATCGAATGCGCCAGCTAATCAGATCTTCAATCATACAAAGATTGCCATTAATTATGCAATCACAAAACACCAGACATTCATACTGAATGTTCTGTGTATAGGATGTCATGACATCAGGTCTGACATCCTGGAAAAATCCCGCATAATCCAAAAATTCCTTTTATAACTTCTAGCAGGTGCAACCATAACAGATGTCATGACCTTGTGTATGTCATCTGAAACAATCCTGCATGAACATGTCTTTCATTTAAGCTCCATCAGGTACATCCAATATCAGAAGCCATGGCATTGTATGTGACATTCTGAAACAATCCTGCCTGAACATGTTCTTGAACTCCAGCAGGTACATAGGATATCTTATGTTAAGACATCACACATAACATCTTGTGAACACTCTTTGTTTTACCAAAATTGCTGCCAACACTTAGAATCAACAAACTCCCCCTTTGGCAAATTTTGGCTAAAACATATATTTGTCCTTTTTGTTCACAAGGTAAACTATCAGCAGTTAAACAACATAACAGTAGTTTAAACAGCAGCAGAAGCAAAACAATTACTAGATATAGCTACTAGCAATACACACATGCACAAGGGTACTTCTCCTCCCCTTAAATTTGTGCAACAGAAACAAAATTACTAGTTATGGATGCAACTAGTAAGACACACAAATGCACAAGGGTACTTCTTCTCCCCCTAAATCTGTGCACACAACAAACACTCTCCATGAACATAACAACTACTGTAACTCTAGCACCTGTACCAGCCAGAATGTCATTCTGACATCTGCTTCAACAACAACACCTATGCACCATATCATACATCCTCTTTGACATCTGTAAACAGAACATCATTCTGTTTTAACACATGTGCACTTCCTTCCATAATAGCTGTCCTTCAGCTATATTCATCTCAGAACTCCTCAACAGCTTCCACATCAACTTCCTCATTAGCACTTCTCCCCCTTTTTAGTCAAAATTGACCAAAGGTGAGCAATTCTCAAAGCATCTTCACACCCATCACACCCTTCACTCCACCATTCCTCACAAAACTCCATACTCTTTTTGTGAGAGCTATCCACAGACTCCTTTGATTGCTATAGATTCTCATACACACAAATCCCCAATTTTCCTCTTAAACATTCAAATTGATTGGCATCCAAAGCTTTTGTGAATATGTCAGCTGATTGCCTCTCTGTAAGAACATGCTCCAGTGCTATGATCTTCTCTTCCACAAGTTCTCTGATGAAGTGATGCCTAATATCAATGTGCTTTGTCCTGCTGTGTTGAATAGGATTCTTGGAGATATTTATAGCACTCAGGTTATCACAATACAATGTCATGACATCTTGTGTGACATTGTATTCAGACAATATTTGTTTCATCCAGACCAGTTGAGAACAACTACTTCCAGCTGCTATGTATTTAGCTTCGGCAGTGGATAGAGATACACAATTCTGTTTCTTGCTGAACCATGAAATCAGATTGTTCCCTAAGAAGAAACATCCTTCTGATGTGCTCTTCCTATCATAAGCACTCCCAGCCCAGTCAGCATCACAATATCCAGTCAACATAGATCCAGATCCATGAGTATATAACATCCCATAGTCACCGGTGCCATTGACATATTTCAGTATTCTCTTCACTTGGTTTATGTGACTGACTTTTGGTTCAGCTTGATATCTAGCACACACACCAACAACAAATGCAATGTCAGGTCTACTTGCTGTGAGATATAGCAGACTGCCTATCATGCTTCTGTATAGACTTTGATCTACACTGACACCATTTTCATCTTTGGAGATTTTTACATGTGTAGGAACAGGTGTTCTTTTATGGCTTGCATTCTCCATGCCAAACTTCTTCACAATGTTCTTGGCAGACTTGCTTTGAGATAGAAAGATAGAGTCTTCCATCTGTTTGACTTGTAGCCCAAGAAAGTAGGTCAGTTCTCCAACAAGGCTCATCTCAAACTCAGATTGCATTTGTCTAACAAAATGTTCAACCATCTGTTCTGACATCCCACCAAATATAATGTCATCTATATATATTTGTGCCACCATGAGCTTTCCTCCTTCATTCTTCACAAACAGAGTTTTGTCAATACCTCCTTTCCTATATCCATTGTCAGTGAGGAACACTGTGAGTCTCTCATACCAAGCCCTGGGAGCTTGCTTCAACCCATAGAGGGCTTTCTTCAATCTGTACACATGTTGTGGAAGATTTGGATCTGCGAATCCTTTAGGCTGTTCCACATATACTTCTTCATTTAAGTAGCCATTAAGGAAGGCACTTTTTACATCCATTTGAAACAGTTTGAATTTCAGAATACATGCCACTCCAAGCAATAATCTAATGGACTCAAGGCGAGCTACAGGAGCAAATGTTTCATCAAAGTCTACTCCTTCAACTTGAGTATATCCTTGAGCTACTAATCTAGCTTTGTTTTTAGTAACAACTCCTTGTTCATCATATTTATTCTTATATACCCACTTTGTACCTATGACATTTACTCCTTCAGGTCTAGGAACCAATTCTCATACTTCATTCCTCTTGAATTGGCCTAATTCCTCTTGCATGGCATTGATCCAGAACTCATCAGTCAAGGCTTCCTTGATATTTCTGGGTTCAATCTTTGACACAAAGCAACCATGTGAGATCATTTCCCTTGATCTAGTAGTGACTCCTTTATCTGGATCTCCTATGATAAGATCTTTGGGATGATCCTTTTGAATTCTGATAGAGGGTCCCTTGTTGATTTCGTCATCTTCAGGTTCAGCTTAAGGAAGTTCTTCTTCCTTATTTTTGTCTGAGAAATCAGCAAGAGAATCATTCAGAGATGTCTCGACATCGTCTGTGACATCAGTCTGTTGGTCATCAACCACAACATTAATGGATTCCATCAATACATTAGTTCTGGAATTAAAGACCCTGTAAGCTCTGCTTTTTGTTGAATAGCCCAAAAATATTCCTTCATCACTTTTGGGATCCATCTTCCTTCTTTGCTCACGATCAGCCAAGATATAACATTTGCTACCAAACACATGGAAGTATTTGACTGTAGGTTTTCTTCCTTTCTAGACTTCATAAAGGGTTGTGGGAGTCCCTTTCTTTAATGTCACTCTGTTGTGAACATAACAGGTTGTGTTCATGGCTTCAGCCCAAAAATGGTAGGGCAATTTCTTAGCATGAATCATAGCTCTGGCTGATTCTTGAAGAGTCCTATTTTTTCTTTCCACCACACCATTTTGCTGGGGAGTGATGGGAGATGAGAACTCATGATGAATTCCTTCTGAGGAGCAGAATTCAGCAAATTTGCTGTTCTCAAACTCCTTCCCATGATCACTTCTAATTTTGACAACAGGACTTTCTTTTTCCCTTTGAAGTTTCAGACAAAGCTCCTTAAAGACTTCAAATACATCAGATTTTTCTCTTATAAACTTGATCCAGGTGTATCTGGAGAAATCATCCACCACCACATATGCATACTTCTTCCCACCAAGGCTTTTAACTTGCATGGGTCCCATCAAGTCCATATGAAGGAGTTCCAAGACTTTGGTAGTTGTGTCATGTCTGAGCCTCTGGTGTGACATCCTTGTTTGTTTTCCAATCTGACATTCTCCACAGATTTTTCCCTCATCAATCTTTAAGTTGGGAATTCTTCTAACAGCTTCAACAGATATGATCCTCTTCATCCCTTTAAGGTGCAGGTGGCCCAATCTTTGATGCCATATCTTCACTTCTTCTTCTTTGGCTAAGGTACACATTGAAGAGTATCCAGTTTCTTGAGAGCTCCACATGTAGCAGTTGTCTTTGGACCTGACTCCCTTCATGATTACTTCACAATTGTTTACTAATCTGAAGATGTTCTTGTCCACTCCATTGAAGATGGCATTCAATGCTTTAGAATTTTCAAGAGCTAGGCCATCCTCCTCCTTGGACCATTGTTCTTCAGGCTTTTTCTCAGTAATGGCTTCTCCTTCTTTAGTAACTGCAAGGTGCACCCAGCCTGTCAACACAGCCTTCCAAGCCTTGTTATCAAGAGATTTTAGAAAGGCTACCATTCGAGGTTTCTAGTAGTCGTACTTAGAACCATCCAAGATTGGTGGCCTGTGAACAAATCCTCTATCTCTCTCCATTGTTACAGAAAGTATTTCCCCTAGATCTCACCCAGAACCAGAGCAGGATGCCTGCTCTGATACCAATTGAAATTCTGGTATCAGATATGAGATGTCGAAGGTAATGTCACGACACTAATATCTGAGTAATGCAAACAAAATAAAGATAGAGAATAGTAATGCAAGATACACAAGCAATTGTTAACCCAGTTCGGTCCAACTCACCTACATCTGGGGGCTACCAAGCCAGGAAGGAAATTCACTAAAATAGAATCAGTTCAAAGACTCTCCTCTCCGTACACTTCAACAAGTTACAGTCTTTCTCACCTAATCTCTACCAGTGCAATTTCTACATAAGCACTCTTAGATATGAGAACCCACTCACTTCCCTACAATCACACCTGTGATCTTAAACAACAATCCCTTGAGAAAAGAAAACACTTTTCAATTACACACTCTTGATTTTACTTCACAGTTTCAATCAAGAAGACACACTCTTGATCTTGCTTAACAACTTTGATCAAGAAGACACACACTCTTGCTTAACAGCTTTAGAGTGACAAATTACAACCACAAATCAGTCTAATTCAATCATCAATGGATGACTTGAATGACTTACAAGTCTCACGACTAAATAGACACAAACTCTAGCTCTCTCTCTATATTTCGCTCAGTATTGGTTGTGTATTCAAACAGGTTTTCTAAGTCCCTTTTTATAGAAGCTTTCAGCTGGGCTTGGACATCTTGAAAACCCTAAATCTATTTCCGAATCAAATCTTTTTATAACAACTGGTTAGATCTCCTTGGAAAATAAGTAAATCTGGTTGTAATCCATGATCGAATGCGCCAGCTAATCAGATCTTCAATCATACAAAGATTGCCATTAATTGTGCAATCAAAAAACACCAGACATTCATACTGAATGTTCTGTGTACAGGATGTCATGACATCGGGTCTGACATCCTGGAAAAATCCTGCATAATCCAATAATTCCTTTTATAACTTCTAGCAGGTACAACCATAGCAGATGTCATGACCTTGTGTATGTCATCTGAAACAATCCTGCATGAACATGTCTTTCATTTAAGCTCCAGCAGGTACATCCAATATCAGAAGCCATGGCATTGTATGTGGCATTCTGAAACAATCCTTCCTGAACATGTTCTTGAACTCCAGCAGGTACATAGGATATCTTATGTTAAGACATCACACATAACATCTTGTGAACACTCTTTGTTTTACCAAAATTGCTGCCAACACTTAGAATCAACAAAGGTCATCCTCCTTTGATATTGAATTCTTCTCTTTCTTCAGAACATTACATTACATAAAAGAAACTCGTTTTACATACGAGGGGGTGAGATGAGAAAAGAAGTTACATTAAGAGATTAAAAGAGAGGCACGACACGCATGTCGTATTTTAAAATCCCAAAACAAAATATAGGAAAACTAAGGCCATAACCGATCACCACAAGACAATAATAATAAACACATTATTATTATTAATTTTAATTCCTTTAATTAATTAAGACCAAATTAAATTTCGGTAACCGATCACACTACGCAGAGTTAGCCGGGGGTCCGCTGCCCGGTCGACGTCGTTTTGCATCAACACAACTCTTGCACAGTCACAAAACAGAAACCCCGAGAATTCTGACTCTGTGAATGTGACGACCGTCACAAGCATGTTACGACCGTCACGTCCAGCTTGTTACGACCGTCACAGGCCCATGACGAACTTCACGCGACCAAAATAATAGAAACATTTAGAATTCAGAATCTGTGAATGTGATGACCGTCACAAAGCATGTTACGACCATCACGTCCAACTTGTTACGATCGTCACAGGCCCATGACGAACGTCACGCGGCCAAAAACAGCGCTTTGAAACAGTCAACAGACATGATCCAACAGGCCCTCAATTCACAACTCTTTGACGGCACAACCCTTGTGCCGTCACTAACCCTAACGCACCAATTTCAGACCGTCAAACACACCTCGATTGTTGATTCAGTATGATTGATCAACAGGTCATTGCTTCACCATACTAATGTCGGATTCCGAAGCAAATGACCATTGATCGCTCAAAGGAAAACAACCATTAAGTGTTTGAATGAACGAAACAGAAACAGTATATCATATATTCCGTATTTTGCATTAGGATTACTTATATCATATATATAACTTGATCGATCTTAATTGCGTAACCCATGGACGATCGATGTATCGCTGCTTCACCATACTAATGTCGGTTCCGAAGCATAGTCAACATCAATCATCCAAATCGTACACACATGATGCCGAATTTAATTACTCGTTTATCTTTGATTCATTATGTCTTTTAATCATATTAATACAGAAAATAAACAGCTATCCGATGCATGGTTTCGTAAGTGGCTCTGATATCACTGAAGGAGATTGGCGATCCAAAACGCAGCGGAAATTAAAATTTTCTCCTTTAGTGATCCTTACGAATGGGCATGATCAGTGATAGAAATGTTACCTCTTGTGACGATTGAAACCTTTGATGCAGATCTACGGAGCGATCACGAACGTTGAACGACGACAATGCCTCTACTCAGTCCACACGAACGGATTCCTTCAATCTCAGTGCTAGCTGCTACGAGTGAAGGCTTTGAGTGAGTGAGAGAGAAAGGGAGATAGAGAGAGAGAGAGAGAGAGAGAGAGAGAGAGAGAGAGAGAGAGAGAGAGAGAGAGAGAGAGAGAGAGAGAGAGAGAGAAACGAAAATGCAACCGCAACTAATGCTTCTGCACAAGGGTTCTATTTATAGAACCACTTGTGTGGGCTTCAAGCTAAAAAGCTCACTT
Organism: Lathyrus oleraceus; assembly: GCF_024323335.1. Taxonomy (NCBI): domain Eukaryota; kingdom Viridiplantae; phylum Streptophyta; class Magnoliopsida; order Fabales; family Fabaceae; genus Lathyrus; species Lathyrus oleraceus. Next base: position 473,685,555 of record NC_066584.1, read on the forward strand.
AAGTGTATGTGACCCATATTTTATAATATGCCAAAATCACTTAAGCGCGTGGTACCTTACCATATTTCGTATTCTACTTAAGTACATCGTACGTTACGATGTCCTACAATTCACTTAAGTGCACCGTATCTTACGGTATTCCTTAGTTACTCTATCTCTCATCAATCCGTCCTTTGTGTGTGATCCTGTAGGTTTTCGCGACATTGATAATTATATTAAATCAGTATTTAACATAATAAACAGTGAGCGGTATCTAGCAACACATCACTGCTACCCAAGACACAAAAATGTCATGTGATCTGACAAATCCTTTTGTGATAATACTTATGTGTACAATTACCCTTTTGCCCTTATGTCTATATTGAACACAAGGCATAGACCGTGTCATCCTTGTCCAGTTCAATATTGGGCCCATAGACATTTATCTTGTTACGCAGGATGCGCAAATTCCATCTAGGTCACTCATGTCCCTTAGCATGCTTCGTGGAGTATCCATCAACTGTCTTTATGGTCATCCAGTTACGGACAACGTTTGATCAGCAATAAAGCACTCGACTCTACATCTAGGGTCCATAGTGGTTTCAGGTCAAAGGGTGGTATACACCATTATCACCATGATAATAACTTATGACACTTTGCATAACATTCTATATAGTATTCTCATAACGGGTCAATCCAGTATAAATATTACTCTTAACATTCATACCTATGTTTAAGACTTGATAACTCCTTATCCATGATCCATGAGATGTGATCATCAGTCTATATACATAATAGTCTTAATGCTTTAATGTTATCCCACTTCACAATAAAGCTCGACTACGGATACTTTAAGAATAATGTCCTTATGTTTAATGTGATCTCATGATTAAGTCATACTTGATACATTAAACGAACTAGCTATTCTAGAGACTTTATTAAACAAACATAATAAAGAAAAAGCCTTTTATTATTAATAAATAATTCGATACAAGTACAAAAAGTATTGGCTTCTAGGGCTTACACCAACATTATCATCATGTAAGACTGAATACATAGTAGCTTCTTTATGTGCATGCCAAGCAACGTGGATGATAAATTTAGTCAAAGAATTTACAGGGAAGAATCATGGAGTAATGACCATGAAGATTGATAGCATGTCAGCTATCAACCGAACGAAGAATCCTATAACACACAAAAGAAGCAAACACATCATAATGATGTTCCATTACCTGAGAGAGCAGGTAACGAATGGAAAGTTGAGCATGATGCATTGCATATCAGAGAATTAGTTTGCAGATATAATGATGAAGGTTGTTCAGATAAAATCACCGAATCAATCTTGATGAACAAAGATTCAATCTCGTCGGTATATCTTAATATCTCAAAATTTCCTTTTTTCCTTTTCCAATAAGCGCAAGTCTTTAAATTCTTTTGTTTGATTCAAGAGGTTAGAAATCATTCTAATATTGGATGCTTACTTAAATTATTGTTTTTAAGAAGGCAAATACTTTATAACCACATTTATTATAGTTGTTTTAGATCTAAATTCAACCTAATCGATGGAGATTAACCCGTCAAAATGAAAAATGTAAATATATTCGTAAAGCTTAAAACTAAAACATTAATGCGGAGAGTCAAAACAATTTTTTTAAATAACCACATAATAATTTGTAACTAATTTAAAATATACTTATTAAAATAGATTTTTGTAAGTATCCATCAAAATTAATTTGAATCTAAACGGTTTAAAGAACTTGAAATGATAACAAATCATGTTTATGTTAATGTTCCTAAATATTTTGCCACCGTACAACCAAACACGCATTAGTACAAAAAAACACAGTTTAACAAAATTTATATTAATGGTGATATCTACATCTTTAATAAATATACATCATTCATAGGGGTGTTCAAAACCAAACCAACCCAATAGAAAACCGCAAATCAAACCAAACCAAATCGAAACCGCAAAAAATCGCATTTGGTTCGGATTCGTTTGGGTCATTTTTTAATAAAACCGCACGGTTTGGTTTGGTTTGCGGTTTGTATTTTGCAAACCGAACTAAACCAAACCAAACCGCATTATGTTATAACCCAAATTTTACTTATCCCACATCCAACCAAAACATCAAATCTAGTATGCGTTAACCTTACAATTACAAACTATTTTCTCTTACTCACACTTAGGGTTTCAATTTCAACCTTCTTAAATCTCTCATAGTAGTATCGCACATTCTTCTCATCTTCTTTTCCATGTAGGTTTCGCCTATTCTACTCTAATAAGTCATCTCTTATGTTCTTTATTTTTCATCTTTTATGTTACTAGTTTCTCTTTTAATTATATTTTTATCGCATATTTCTTCTCAATCTCGCATCTCTTATGTTGTTTTTTTCATCTTCTCTAATCTCTCATCTCATATGTTTTTTATGTTTTATTATAATGTCTTCGATATTATTTTATGCTACTATTTATATATATTTTTTATTCCACTTTTGTCTAATCTAATTTTTTGTATATTGAATGAAATATTTTTGTCTAAATATGATGAGTTTTGATGTTATTTAGTCATGTATGAATGACTAAATACAAAGTTATGTTGTTCTCTATAGGTGTATGTATGACACAATAAAAATATTATAAAAAACCGAACCAACCCAAACCGCATTGGTTTGGTTTGGTTTGGTCTTATTTCTAAAAGCCAACCGAACCAAACCAAACCGCATGCTTTTTTCTCTTGCGGTTCGGATGATTTTTATCGCCAAAGCCGCCCAAACCGCACCGCGAACATCCCTAATCATTCATATTCTTATACAACTTCTCTACTAATTTGTTTTTCTCTTATGATTAATTAATTTTTTATATTTTTGTTTTTTAGTATCATTGACACACACGATGAAGACAATGACATGTATTATGAGTTGTAAAAGGATGTTAATTACGAAGTATAATGATGGATGTATAAAAAACTAAAAAATATTGTTTCTTTTTAAATTGTATCGTATAAAATAATTGTGTAGAATGAGTGAAAAGTCATGAGTGTTATTTTAGAAAGGTAAAAATACGTACTCGTAGGAGCCAAGATTTATTTTAAATTATATGACACAAAAAATTTTATTAACCTATATTATTTTAATTATACTTGTTTGCCCAAATGAAAATATGTTAGATTAGGGTTAAAAGAATCAAGAAAAAGATGAATGCAAAAGATAAATTTATGTGTTTTAATTTTTTTCCCACCACTGATATCTAATTTATTAGATTGATTAGAAATGTGAAGTTTTTTTTTAAATATACAATTTTTTAAAATTTTTTTCCAAAATACCCTCTTTTTCAAAAAAAATTACAAAAATGGACATTTTTTGCCCTAATTTACACTTGGGCGCCACCCTAGTTGGCGCCTACCCTTAAGGGTAGGGCAAGTCGCCACTAGGAGTGGCGCCTACCCTTAAATATATATATATTTTTTAATATGTTTCTTTTTTTTTATAAATTTTTTTAATTTATTAATTTATATTTATTATAAATTATATTAATTTATATTAATACATATATATATATATAAATAATATTATTTACAATATATATATATATATATATATATATATATATATATATATATATATATATATATATTAATTTATATATATATTAATTTAATTTATAAGTAATTAATATTATTTATAAATTTTTGGAAAAAAAATTAATTTATATACGTGTAAATAAATAATATTTTGTATATATTTGTAAAATACACAATATATATATATATATATATATATATATATATATATATATATATATATATAAATATATATTTATATATTTATATATATATATATATATATATATATTATAATATATATTTATATATTTATATATATATATATATATATATATTAATATATATATATTATATATATATATATATATATATATATATATATATATATATATATAAATTTATATATATATATATATATATATATATATATATATATATATATATATTGATTTAATTTATAAGTAATTAATATTATTTTCCTAGATCTTTTTAGGGTTAAGTACATTGGTGTACAACCTAGATCTAATTAGGGTTAAGTACATTGGTGTACAACCTAGATCTTTTCCTATAAATAAAGTGTTATTTCCTTGCATTTTCTTCACCACTATTTCCTATCACTTTCTCTAACAAGTCCAAATACCTACAGTGCAACGCTACTCACCGCCTGCGCACTTCACAACCCTTAACTTGGGCGACGATGAGCCCTCATCAGATATGTTCTACAACCCATATATGAGGTCAGATGAGGAGTTAAAGAAGGGTGACCAATTTCGGACCAAGGAAGAGTGTCTGTTAGCAATAAAAAACTGGCACTTGAAAAACTGTGTTAACTACGATGTTAACAAATCAAATCCGGAAAGCTACGTTATTTTATGCAAAAATCCGGAGTGTGGGTATAGGTTGATGGCATCGTACAAGAAGAAACATAATGCGTGGGTGATAGGGTCCATTTCTCAAGCTCACACTTGCGTCAACACAAACATGGCACAGGATCATCGCAAACTTAGCCATGATATGATCTGCCATTCCATAATACCTCTTGTTGAGGCTGACCCGTCACTCAAGGTCAAAACTATTATCTCCCATTGTGTGGCTGTTTTCAAATATACACCGTCGTACAGAAAGGCTTGGTTAGCGAAAACCAAGGCAATTGAACTGGTATACGGTAATTGGGAGGAATCATACAAACAACTTCCACGCTACCTGGCTGCACTACATTTGTATTCACCTGGGACGGTTTCTATAATGGAGACCTTGCCGACACAATCCCCTGACGGAACTCGTCTAGAAGGTAATGGAATATTCCATAGACTTTTCTGGGCATTCTGTCCCTGCATCATCGGTTTCACATTCTGCAAGCCACTTATTCAAGTCGATGGAACTTGGCTGTATGGGAAATACAAAGGATCGTTACTAATGGCGGTCGCACAAGATGGAAATTCAAATATTTTCCCAATAGCCTTTGCATTGGTTGAAGGAGAAACGGCTGCTGCTTGGAGTTTCTTCCTTAAGAATCTCCGAACGCACGTGACTCCACAAGCTGGCATCTGTGTGATTTCTGACAGGCACGCTTCTATCGACAGTGCATACAATAATCTAGCAAATGGTTGGCATGACCCCCCGTCTACGCATGTCTACTGCATCAGGCATATTGCTCAAAATTTTATGCGGGAGTTCAAAGATAATTTCTTGAAGCAAAATTTGATAAACGCGGGTTATGCATTAAACCAACCTGGATTCCAATACTACCGCCGGGAAATAGTGTTGGCAAATTCTGATGCAGGGAGGTGGATCGATAATATCGACAGAGCAAAGTGGACTAGGTCATACGACGATGGGGTGAGGTGGGGCCACATGACAACAAATCTTGTGGAATCAATGAACGGCGTCTTTAAGGGCATACGTAACCTCCCGGTAACCGCTTTGGTGAGTGCGACCTATTTTCGGATGGCTACGTTGTTCGTAACAAGAGGCAAGCGCTTGCATGAAGTGTTACAGACGAGTCAAGTATATAGTGATGCCTGCATGAAGTTTATGAGGCAGGAATCTGCCAAAGCCAACAACCATCGGATTATGGAATTCGACCGCCATGGCCATACTTTTAGTGTCAAGGAAACAATTGACCACAACCAGGGGCTTCCCAGACAAGAGTATAGGGTCCTACTACCAGACTGTTGGTGCGACTGTGGTCAATTTCAGGCCTATCGTATGCCTTGTTCCCATGTCATTGCAGCGTGTTCACACAGCCACTTCGATGCATTATCGCTAGTGTCTCCCATCTACAAAGTTGCAATATTGCTAAATGTATACGACAATCCCTTTTCGGTGGTAGCATTGGAGGCATATTGGCCAGAGTATGCCGGGGAAATTGTTTGGCACAACGAATCGATGCGGCGGAATAAAAGTGGTCGCCCAAATAGCAGGCGCATTAGAACTGAAATGGACGTCACAGAGAAAATGCAGAGGAAGTGTAGCATATGTAGACAACTAGGGCATAATAAGAACAAATGTCCATATCGTGGATCTAGTTCCACAACATAATTTTCATACTCATAACTATGTGTACCAATGCTATTTATCAATAAAGTTTACTTTTCATTCCAAATAGAAGATGACACTGGAACAACAAACACAAACATCTAACATTACAATACCAATTACTAAAACAGGTACTAAAACAAGAACAAGTACTAGAACAATAACAAATACAACAACAACAACACAAACAACCATTAATATCTAGGAAATTACAACAGTCAACACTATGTCGTCTGATCCATGCATCATTTGGATGCAATCAATGTCGCTTTCAACTTCAACCCACGAACATACCGTTTCTCCAGTTTCAAATGATATACTTCTTCTAAGCCTCTGAATCCTTCTGATGACTTCACCAGGTTCGTAATCTCCCTCTAACCAAGACATCAAGGACATTTTTAGTTGGTCCAACGAACGGATGTTCCAAAATTTCATCTCCATTGGGGGTCTCACAGGCGAGAAAATAACATGCCCATCCCTTTTTAAGATTACTGGTTCAGGATCCGGGCGCCTTGATAATGTTTGCTGCCATGACGACGGTCTGGGGGATGCCATGAACTCAACTTGTTAGAGAAAGTGATAGGAAATAGTGGTGAAGAAAATGCAAGGAAATAATACTTTATTTATAGGAAAAGATCTAGGTTGTACACCAATGTACTTAACCCTAATTAGATCTAGGTTGTACACCAATGTACTTAACCCTAAAAAGATCTAGGAAAATAATATTAATTACTTATAAATTAAATCAATATATATATATATATATATATATATATATATATATATATATATATATATATATATATATATTGTGTATTTTACAAATATATACAAAATATTATTTATTTACACGTATATAAATTAATTTTTTTTCCAAAAATTTATAAATAATATTAATTACTTATAAATTAAATTAATATATATATATATATAAATTAATTTATATATATATATATATATATATATATATATATATATATATATATTATATATATATATATATATATATATATATATATATATATATTATATATATATATATATATATATATATATATATATATATATATATATATATTATTTAAGGGTAGGCGCCAACTAGGGTGGCGCCCAAGTGCAAATTAGGGCAAAAAATGCCCATTTTTGTAATTTTTTTTAACAAGGGGGTCTTTTTGGATTTTTTTTAAAAAAATTGTATATTTAAAAAAAACTTCTAGAAATGTGCATGATTGATTATATTTAAAAATCAAACGATAACCATTTTTAAACCATTAAAATGGTTTGAATTCATAACCTTAATCACATTTTAATCAAATTGATTATAAAACCCATTATAATTTAGTTATAGTTATATAACCGATTTTCTTTTAAAAATTTGATTTTAAATGATTTTTTTATAAAAATTAAAAAGCATATTTAAACTAATTATTAAGAAATTTGAAAAAAAATATTTTTTGATTTAAAATTCTGTTATTTTGTTATTACTACTTATTTAAAAATATTGGTTTGCAAGTATATATATATTATATATATATATATATATATATATATAATATATATATATATATATATATATATATATATATATATATATATTATAAATTTGCAAAAGATAATTTTCTTAAGAATAATTTTTTTAGAAATTAAAATAAAAAATTATTTATTTAAGAAATATAAAAGATATATTTTTTGAAAAAGAAATCTGAAAATTTATTTTTCAAAAAATGATTAAACTATTTTGAAAATTAAAAAATAATAAGTTTCTCAATTTTTTTGTATTTAATTCAGAAAAGTAGTTTTTCTAAAAAAATTCCGAAAATCTATCTAAGAAAAAAAGTATATATATATATATATATATATATATATATATATATATATATATATATATATATATATATATATATATATATATATATATATATATATATATATATATATATATATATATATATGAAAAAAAAATCTTTGAATTTTGGATAATAGTGATATTATAATCAAATCCAAAAATAAAATATGGTTGGATAACCGATCATTAATAACTATTTAGTTATATCCAGATATTTTAAATGGATTTGGATTTGGTTATAGATTTGGGTGTCACACCCGTATATTTTGTAGGGGTGGCAAAACAGGCTAGGCCCGTCGGGCATGCCCGTTTTGCCCGCACTTTTGTGCGGGGCGGGCCAAGGATTTAGGCCCTCACCCTCAAATGTGTCTGTTCTGCCCCGCCCCGTGTTTTTCCCGGGCTTTTGCGGGCACGTGTATTTACATAAATTTTTGAATTTTTAAGCTTAAATATTGTAGTGCCCGCGAGCTTTCCCCACCCCGCCCTCACTTTTTTGCGGATCGGGTCTAAGATTTAGGCCCACATTCTCAACACCATCCCTTAATTCAGAATTAACTAATCAAAACTAATAATACTAATTTCATCCCTCAAGTGGAAAAATTGACCAGTCTTGATCGCTTTCGTCAGAACATCTGTCAGCTACTTATGAGTACTATAATGCATAACTTCTTGCACTCCATTATAAACTTTACTTCTCAAAAAATGATATTTAATCTTAGTATGCTTCCTTCTCCCATGCAACACTGAGTTCTTGGCAAGATTGATTGTAGACTTTGTGAGCGTAACTTCTGTTAGATGTGTTTTGTATGATGTCAAAACTAGGATACTTTAGCGTTAATGTATATTGGACGATATCCTCTGAATCTCTATGTGCATCTTAGCATTATGAAGCATACAAGTATTTGAAAACAATGTGGAAAAAGTATCATGCATCAAACGTGCATGAGAAAATAATTTTTGTGAAAAATAACATTACAGGTCGACACATGCAACTATAGGTCGACCTATGGAAATAGGATACACGAGTTTTAAATCAATTTCATCATACAATTAACAATTATAACACAAACATCGGAATTGAGATTAAAACGCCCAATCTTAAGAAGGTTAAGAGTTCCTCAATTCTACTCTTCCATCACACCTCTTATTATTGAAATAATTTCTCACCCTTACATGATCTCCAACAAAAGTCCTTAATCTTCTTCTTCAACCTCAAACTTTTGCTCTCCCTCTTTGCCTCTTTTGCTCCAATTTCACATACTGATAAAATCTCCCAAAATCCTAACTTCTCTCGTAACTTTTAAAATATATAATAACCTCCTTACTTTTGCTTAATTATTTTCTTCCCCAGTTTAACTCTAGCTTCCTTCCTCTTACCACAGACTCTCCTCAAATCCAATAATTGACTCATACTCCTATTTTTTCCAATTTATTATTTTATCAATAATAAAATAAATAAAATTCTAATTATTATAATCATTTTCTAATTTACTCTACCATCCCATCAGACCCTACTATTTCTACCACACCCCAACAACACATATTCAAATAATTTATTTAAAATCACACTAATATCCAATAATTAAATGAAACACTGAAAATCATCATAAATCACCAATAATTCAAAATAAAATAATTAATAGTTCCTCTATGATACTCGAAAAATCAACCTGTGGTGGCATTATCGTCATGTGAGGTTGAGTATATAGTAGGATCATATGCTGTTTGTCAAGCAATCTGTATCAGATTTGTGCTGGATGAGATGGAGATCGAAGTAAATCAAGGTGAACATGAAGTAAGATATTGCTCGAGTGAAGCACAGTTGACCGACATTTTCATCCAAGGATTGAAGATCGACAAATTCTTGACTTTGAAAAATAAATAAGGAATGGTTCATGTCGATTATGATTAGCAATTTGAATTATAAAGAGATATATTATAATATAATCCAAACTAATTAATTAATTAATTAATTAATTTATTTATTATAATTACTTGAGTTATAAGTAACCGACTTATATATATATATATATATATATATATATATATATATATATATATATATATATATATATATATATATATATATATATATATATTATATATATATATATATATTATACACGTGTGCATAGTATAATTCAAATAATAATCCAATCCAATTAGTTTTTATTCTCTCTACTTTCTTTCTCACCCAAATACATCATACACTAACATAAAGAAGGTAAAAAACACCACTTTCATATTGGATTATAAAGAAGGTAAAAAACACCACTTTCATATTGGATTATGAAATAGTAGAGACCTTTCTTTCTTTTTTTTTTGTTTACAAAAGAAAAACTTACAGAAAGTATAACATAACATAATATTACATAAGTGTCTCAATATACTAATATATAATACGTAAGAGTTTATGAAATATTGGTGGGACACTTGCCCCCATATTGACAAGAACAACATCGTTATATATATATATATATATATATATATATATATATATATATATATGTATATATATATATATATATATATATATATATATATATATATATATATATATATTACAAATATTCAATTACTCTAAAATAAATTATAATGTACAAAGAAAGAGAAAAAAGAGCAAACACATGCTGCCAAAATAGAATTGCTGAAGCTTCACTAACTGAATAGCCCCTCAAGCTAGCAATTGCTCCAAGCAAAATAGCACTTGGTGTTGTATACTGCATCAAAAGCACAAATCTAAACATTGCATCATTCTCAACCAAAAAATTCAACTTCTCAGCCAACATAATAATTCCAATTCCTATAACAGGAAGCACCACAAGTCTTGCTACAATGATCCCAATAGTAGTTCTAATTCCAAGTGTAGATTCATTTGGTCCTTCAGCTAGCATACCTCCTAATATAAGCATCACACAAGGTACCATTGCACCAGCCAATATTTCCAAACTATCTGTCATAAAGGACATTGGTGCATTGTTTCCAAAGAAAAATGTTTTCATCTGAGGCACAGTTCCAATGATGATAGCCAACAATGATGCAATTGTTGGCGGTTGAAGTATGTGATGAATTGGTGTTTGTTCCGCAACAATTCTTATCCTTCTAAAAACTCTAGGCTCAGCTAAACACCTAATAGACATAAGATCATTTCCACTACGTTGTTCCTCGTCCATTATTCCTGATCCTATCTCAAAACCAGGATCAGGAATAATAGACGTGGATTGACCAGAAATGCTCATAAAGATTCTAGCAATAAAAGGAGTCTTAGAATGTTGAGTTTCTTTATCCTCAATACCAGGCCACTCAGCTTCTACAAGAAGTGGTCTACTAACATCATTAAGTATTGTTTCTTCTTGTTCTTCTCTAATTTCATCTTCATTTTCAACAACCTCGTAATACTCAAAAGGAGGCTCCATCATGTGATAAACAAAAGTATAAACAAGAATCACAGAAATCCATTGAGATAAAGAAACATAAGCCACACCTCTTGACTTGCATTGTTTTCCAAAAGGATTATTTTGAGTGTGACAAACAGATCCAACTACAGCAATGAGAAGATTACCGGTGTTCCCGAATCCGGTCATTATGATTGTGAATCTATTAAACCTTTGAGGTGGCTGACATATAGTCACCACTATGAATCCAAGTAAGCTTCCAAAAAATGTACTGAGAAGTACATTAACTGGTATGAACCACCATTCCTTAAAATTCTCTAGAGTAATGCTGGTACCAAGTTCACTAAATATTAGGCAAGGTAAAAACAATGCAAATACAAGTTTACTTAGGAGTTTAAATGTGGCTCTGGGAATTAACTGCATTTTAGGGTTTGCAAGAAATAGTCCTATGAGTGTGAGGGAGATTAGCTTCAACAAAGGTTGAAGAGAAGTTCGAATATCTTCACTGTTAGGCCTTATATTTTCATGCAAACCTTCTGACATGATTGATTACCTTCAGAGCTTGTTGAGAAACAAATCTCCTGCAAATAAGTGATTATCTAAAAATGAAGTAGATAGCTAGCACACAAGAAAGTGAAGAAAGAAGAAACTTACAGAAAAGGAAATTGAGGATCAACTTTTGTGGAAAAAGATTAGAAAAAGCTTTCACGTTTCACTTTGAAAGGTTTCATTCACGAGAATCTTAACATAGTTACAATGACTGCAGCATGAGAGTTGATCTGAGTCTGCCAAATGTTCACGTCTTCATGGTCATTCGGTTGGGATCCATGAAGCACATAGAAAAGATTTTAGGATTCAAAAAGCACTACGGGCTCAAATGCAAAACTTTTTAATCTAACGTTTGTCTTTTTCCAACTAACTAAACTCTTGAAGTTTAATATAACTAGACGCAGGACACATAGGATTACTTTTAAATGGCATATATCACATTCATATTAATATAATGATATAAATTTTTATGAATGAAAAAAATAGCTGTGTTAAATGAAATAAAACATAAATAAAAATAGATTTTTTTTTAATATTCACAACGCCAAAAACTGGAATAGACAGCGCACCTTAGAGGGTGCTTTCTTAAAAAAGCGCACTCTAAAGTGAAGAGAAAAAATAAGGAGCGAACAACTGGAATAGACAGCGCACTTTAGAGGGCACTTTGTTAGTGGGCGCTTTTGTAACAAAGCGCCCTCTAAAGTGAAGCGAAAAAATAATGAGGAAATGGAGGGACACCAATAGAGGGCGCGTTTATGAAAGCGCCCTCTAAGGGTACCCTTAGAGGGCGTTTTTAAAAAAGCGCTCTCTAAGTCCATGTACATTTCCAGTTTATAAGGCGCTTTTGGAAAGCCTTAGAGAGCGCTTTTAGAAGCGCCCTCTTAGGCCCCCTTTAGAGGGCGCTTTTTTTACACAAGCGCCCTCTAAGGTCCCCTTTAGTAAACATTAAAATTATAACATATACTGCATGTCTCTTTATTTTCCCTCTCTATATGCTATTTCGTTTACGTAACTGGGTTTTCTCTCTACTGCGATTACTATCTACTGTGATTACTCTCGTCCTCCGTTCGTTCTCCCTCCCTCACTGTCGTCGTCGCCGTCGCCTTTTTCTGCTGCTGCGTTCACGTTCACTGAGTTATCTGCGTCCACCGTCGCTGTTCACTTTCTTCTCCATCGTTACTGTCACCTTGAAGGTATTTCTCTCAATAGTTTGTATTTTCAGGTGTTTGATTAGGGCATTTTCTAAACTGAGTTTTACATTTTGTGCATTATGTTGATTAATGTTGTTTAGGGCAAACGAGCACTATATGGTGTTCATGAGCACCTTGTTGTAAGGTTTTTTATTTCTGATTGAAAACTGATGTCATTTGGAGTGTGTTTGAGCTTGTGCTTGGAAGTTTGATGATTATGGATGCAAGTTTGTTCATGTTCCAAACACCATAAGTTTGCATTGGTCTTTTGTATGCAGTAGGTGTGTGTGAGTTTGTATTCAATAATGATGAAAAAAAGAGAGAGTTTAGATTGTTGTAACATGAGAGAAATGGAAGGTATATGAATGTGTTTTTTGTGTAGCTTCACGAATATGGTCATTGTCTTACTTGGGTCTTATTGAATCATTTCTATATTACAGATAAAATGGCTAGTAACCAAGACGATACCCATGACGCGAGTGGATCACGTAACAATGTTGAAAAAGAAATCAAACGAGGATTGACTGTTATGAAGTCAATCATTCGTGCAAGAGACAAGGGTGAAAAATTCGAAGTACATTGGAGTGCTGAAGACCAACTAATTGAGCCTAACGGTTCAATGTTGGCAAGTTACATTGGTTTCCTTGTTCGACAACATATTCCGATTACATGTGATAATTGGAGAAGTCCGGAATTGAAGGTTGGCAAAGAAAAAATATGGTCCGAGATACAGGTACTTACCATATATTGTTATATGTTTTTTTGTTGACTATTTGTTGACCATATATTGTTATAATATTACTTATAATAACACACTCCATGTGTATGTTTTTTAGAGATCCTTTCACATCGATGAAAGCTGGCAAAAATATTGTATTCAATTGGCCGGAAAAAGACTCCGAGGATTTCGATCCTTTTTGTCCAACAAATTTCTCAAGGATGAGGAAGGAAAATTTGTTGAAGCAGAACGACCAATGAAGTATGCGGAGATTATTTCAGCCGAAGAATGGGATAACTTTGTCGCCAAACGAAGAAACGAAAAATTCCATGTAATGTCTATTAATTATGGTATTATACAATTGTTAAGTTACTTGGTTCTGATATGCCTTAAACTTTTTTATCTAGGAAGTAAGCGACAAAAATCGGAAAAGGGCATCAAAACCCGCGTATCCGTACAAAAAAGGGCGTACGGGATATGCACGGTTACAACAAAGAATTGTGAGTATATTCAAATTCTATGAGCTTATACATTGTCACAATATGTTATAATTGATGATCTTATAATCTGATTCAATGTGTAGCTAGCCGAGGAGAAAAGTGACGCAACATCTCTTCCGGAGCACGTATTGTGGAAGGCTGCTCGGGATGGGAAGGATGGGGCTGTCGTTGAAGCGGTTCAAAATGTTTATGACGAATATGTAAGTATATGTAACATTATTTCTTTAATTATATCGAAAATTTTGTTAGACATATAATTCATTTTTAATCTCCTCTAATAATATTTCAGGAGACTTTATCCCAAACCTTACCTTCAACCGAGGTCCAGGATTGCAGGAGCGTACTTAGTCGAGTACTAAATGTTCCTGAGTATTCCGGTCGTGTGAGGGGTAAGGTTTTGGTGTGACTCCGTCGTCATTTTATAAAAAACCAAAAACAAAAAATCCTACCAACAAAGAGGTGATGGAGACCTTGGCGGAGTTAAGGGCACAAGTACTCAAACTGCAAAAGGAGAATGCAAGGTATAGAGAGGAAAGGTGCGGTTCCGAGGCAAAAGATACTAGTGACCGAGCTAGTATCAATTGTCAACCGAAATTTCCCGAGGTAATTATATATGTTATTATGAAATTAAAATAGCACTTTTTTACTTGACACATATACACGTTAACAATAACATTTATTATTGGTTTAGGGCATTACACCTTGTCAGCTGTATCTATCGTCACTAACTTATCGCATGGTTGGCAAGGGAAAAGTGCACAACACTTCGGGTGAATTACTTCACCATAATCCCCTCCCGGTGGGATATATGAAAGTTTCGGTTGACCTTGTATTAGATACGGACGCGCTTCTACCATTACCTGACGTTGTTTCAGAGACAACGTTGATGCGAGATGCAGTCGGATCCTTTGTTGGATGGCCGTCAGATCTAATTTTCCCAGATGCCGAGGTATATATGTTCTAAATGATTATGAATATTTAGTATTCACATTTCAATTCAGCTACAATTATGATATTTAATCAATCCTTATTACATGGTAATGTTAGACTCCTACAAGACCCACACATAAAGCTGGTAAAGGGATTTCAAGACGCATCGAGTCGGTTGCATCTCAAAAAGAGGTACAAATATATATACCCATTGAATTATATACGCAACGATTCTGTTGCATCACAAAAAGTCATGATTTAATTTATATGAATTTTTAGGTTCCCGGTCGAAAGTTGAAAAAAGCTGGTAAGGATATTCCAACAACGTCCGGGACAAAATCTCAAATTATGATGCGTCTTGAGAAAATGGTGGAAGAGTCAGATATTATGCACGACGCCATCCGTAGTGTAGATATTGATGAAGGTGTTTTCGGAATTGCTCATTCCGAAATAATTGCAAAGGAGGACATGCAACAACTTTTTGAACACGAAGAATTGGGCATCGCTGTCATTCATACATACATATGGTACTCCGATCAATCTATTATTTACTTAGTTGAACAATTTATTTACACATTTCAATGAGTAGTCTAATCTTTATTATGTTTCTATTTAAGGTATATGTATGACACATTGATGCGGGGAACTGAATTGTGTAACCGATTCAATTTTATTGCTGCTTCCCGTATCAACACAACGTTAATAACGAAAAATCCAACATCCGTAAAGAATGAACTAGTCGATAGATTCATGGCGGCCGACGATAATACTACACCCAGTTTGTATTTTTTACCGTTTAATTCTGGCAACGGGTTAGATTTTCTTTCTAATAATTTCATTCTAATCTATGTATATCTTTTACGTAGAAAATTTTCATGCATCTAAATTTTTGTTTTATTTTATAGTGGTCACTGGGTGTTGGTTGCTATGGATCTTTCGAGACTAATGGTGTATTATCTCGATTCGTTATCGGGTGATTGGAGTAAATATCCGAGTATGAAGAAGACAGTTGACGCGTAAGTGAAATTCCCCTAGATATTCGTGTGTATTTGTATATTTAATTATGTCTATCAGATTGATCTCAATATACGTTTTTATTTTGTTAGGGCAATACTAAAATTTAGATCGAAAAAGAATTATCGTAATAGGAAGGACATTACCTGGGTCAGAGTTCAGGTATATATTAAGTTTCTTATTTTTGCTTATAATAGTGTTTGTAAGAAATTAACTATATATATATATATATATATATATATATATATATATATATATATATATATATATATATATATATATATATATATATATATATATATATATATATATATATTATATATATATATATATATATATATATATATATATATATATTGTTTGTTTTCTGTGTAGTGTCCTCAGCAAAACAATTCGGTCGATTGCGGATTTTTTGTATTGAGATTTATGAGAGATATCATTGCGTTGAATCGTATAGACATCCCAAAAATGGTATGGAATAATAACTTAGGGTTTATTTTAATATTATCGGATATTTCATCTAATTTGTTACTAAATCATGAATATGTTTTATTCTCTTAATTGTAGTACTTTGACGAATACAAATCTTACTCAAGAGCTCATTTGGATGAAATGAAGGATGAATTGTGTCAATTCATTATTGATCAAAGAATCATATAGGTTGTAGTTGTTGTACATATATGTATGGAATGTTGTTGTACATGCATGAATATCAATATATTAATGTTGTATATATGGAGGATAAATGTTGTATATAAATGGATTCATGTTGTATATATCAATGGATTAATGGTGTATAACATTGGATTAAAGGATGAAATCAATATGAATTTTACACTTTTGCAGTATGCACAGGTTCCCAACTAAATACCCACTGTTTTTCAAACAAATTTTTTTAAAATAACTAACACTTTAGAGGGCGCTTTCTGTAGGAAGCGCCCTCTAAACACTTTACATTGACAACTTTAGAGGGCGCTTTTTCCAGAAAGCGCCCTCTAAGGTGGCCCTTTATGGACCACTCCAGAGGGTGCTTTTTTCTGAAAGCGCACTATAATATGACCCTTAAAGGGCCACTTTAGAGAGCGCTTTCTCCAGGAAAACAAAGCGCTGTCTTTACCTATGCCAGCGCCACTTTAGAGGGCGCTTAAAAGCGCTGTTATAGACCAAAATAAGCGCCCTCTTTTCCCTTATTTTGGCGTAGTGATTATAAAAGAAATTACATAGTTTTATATAAATAATCTATTAATTAACTTTGAACATTCTGGAAAACTTTTTTTAAACCACATTTTCAGTGATTTGAATCTTCACATTCATAGTCAGTTATTAGTATCTTTAAGCCTATCCTTGAAGTAATTCTAAATAGTGCAAGATATAGTTGTTTATAAGAGAAAATTGATTGGGTCAGGTACACTCCAACATATTTGAGTGATTGACCTTGACTCTTGTTGATAGTCATAGCAAATGAAATAATTAATGAAAATTGTCGACACTGGAATTTGAAAGAAAGTCTTTTATTTGAAGGAGTCGGTGATAACCTTGCACTAAAAATTTTCTAACCAATATTGATACCAGATATAATTTTTCCTTCAAGCACATACCTTCCCATTTTTATAATTATCAACCGAGTGTCATTGCACAATTCTAAAGACGAGTATATATTTCTCAATAGCATGACCGATACTCCAACTTTCAATCTTAATTTGTGATTTAGAAATCTAGAAGAAACAATGGTGTTTAGAAATTCAGGAGAGTGTGCACATCATCCGACATGTCAACATCGAATCTAGCATTGCATGGAGAGTCATAACTCAAATAAGTTTTTTCTTCTCCAGATATTAGATCCAACATGTAGTCATTTATGACATCCACAATTACATTCTTAAGAGCCAATATAGCTCCATTCTGGAAAAAAATGACGGATCACTCATGTTATGCATTAGATCTAGATACATGCTTTGAACAATAGCTGAAAGTGGATCACCAAAGCTAGTAATCAACAAATCTTGTGATATCTGGACTGTGATATCTTCATCATTAGCGTCTCCGATACTTCCATCACCAATTTCAAAAATCCACTATGAAAAACTTTTTCTCTTTTTGACGTCTGAACTTATACCTTTGGTTAGAAGCCTCATGTTAGTGGTCAATGTAAGCACTTCACAAAAACTTCAAAGAGGAGAAGAATTTATAGTAGAATGAACAATTTCTTGTCTTGCTCCTTTAGGTATAATAGGAAGAAGCTGACGAAAATCTCCATCCAACACAACTACCTTTCCACCAAATGGAATATTTTTTGCTCTCAATATATCCTTCAAAGTATGATCAACAACTTCAAAACAATGTTTGTGCATCGTAGGTGCTTCGTCCCATATGATTAGCTTTGCACGACGTATTAAATCGGATAAAGGGTCTTTGGGCGTTATTTCACACGTCAAATATTCATCAACATTTAATGGGATTCCGAATCTCGAGTGTGTGGTTCTTCCACCAGGAATTAGCAATGCAGTTATCCCACTTAATACTACTGTTAGGACAATCTCACATTTTGACCTTAACGTTGTAGACATTGCTCTCTAAATATAAGTCTTGCCAGTTCCTTCATAACCAAACAGATCAGGCAAACATTATGAGGAAAAAAACAAAATGCAAGCAACTTGTATTTGCAAACAGAATCGACTTATTGGAGAAGATACAAGCATCACTTACATTATGATTGTCAAACTCCATATGACATGTTTGCATTCTTGCAATCAAATATGTTATCTGAGTGTTGTGCTCATCGTTAATAGTATTTGCAACTTTCATATCGAGAAACTTTCCATTAAATTTCTGTTGGAGAAACTTTCCAGTTTTTTTCAAAAGGATTGCTTGAAGCCATTTGATTTCTTCAAATAATTTATGTTTGTTTGTTAAAATATATAGGTGATGGAGAGGTATTGGTAAGTGAGTGGCAAAATATTGATTTATATAGAAGAGCATTGAGAATCATTTATCTCAAACAAAGTCATGTCATCTACAAAAGTACTCTCTCTCTCTCTCTCTCTCTCTCTCTCTCTCTCTCTCTCTCTCTCTCTCTCTCTCTCTCTCTCTCTCTCTCTCTCTCTCTCTCTCTCTCTCTCTCTCTCTCTCTCTCTCTCTCTCTCTCTCTCTCTCTCTCTCTCTCTCTCTCTATATATATATATATATATATATATATATATATATATATATATATAGATATATATATATATATATATATATATATTATATATATATATATATATATATATATATATATATATATATATATATATATATGAACTATGACACTACTATCATCATTATTGTTAATAAATAAAATTCTACTAGTTGTGTTTTTTCTTTCTATCAAAAGTAGTAATATTAATGGTTTAAAGATTTAATAAATAAATAAAAACATATAAAAAATATATTTAATAAAACAAAGAGGCATGCAAAAAGATCATGATGGTTTGTCATCATTAAATGGTTTTTTAGGATTTGTTATCGGACCTTGTTAGTTTTATTATAATAAAGTTAAAAAATATATAATTTTTTTAATAAAATAAAGAGATATGAAAAATGGTCATGATGGTTTGTCATCATTAAATGGATTAGTGAGGAGAAAATGAGTTTCTAGGGTTTGCTATCAGACCTTGTTAGTTTTATTATAATAAAGATAAAGATAAAAAAAAACATACGACAAAAGATTTAATAAAACAAAAAGGCATCCAAAAAGGTCATGATGGTGTGTAATCATTAAATGGGTTAAGGAGTGAAAAT
Source organism: Lathyrus oleraceus (assembly GCF_024323335.1). Classification (NCBI taxonomy): domain Eukaryota; kingdom Viridiplantae; phylum Streptophyta; class Magnoliopsida; order Fabales; family Fabaceae; genus Lathyrus; species Lathyrus oleraceus. Next base: position 473,705,560 of record NC_066584.1, read on the forward strand.
GAATTTTTAGGGTTTTCTATTAGACCTTGTTAGTTTTATTATAATAAAGATATTATTATTATTATTATTATTATTATTATTATTATTATTATTATTATTATTATTATTATTATTATTATTATTATTATTATTATTATTAGTTTGTTACACGTCTATCTTTGGATATTGTCATCTTTTATCGTAATAAGGATCATATTAAAAAATGAAGACCATATAATCCTACAACTCACACAATTTAAATATTTTGGATATGCAATACAAAATATGGACAATTAAACGGGGACATAAATCATTGAATTCAATCAGAGACGAAAATGGATGAAGACTTCAAAGATTTTATGTGACACTTCCGTAACACCCATTTTACAACAGTCTTCTTGTTAACCATGGAAATAACTCTTTTTTAGACTTTTTTTTATATATTTACTAAAAGACATTTCACTACGGTCATAGTTAACAATCGTAGTAAAATGTGCTTGGAGTGAAAGGATTCGAATCCCAGAACTAACAATTTTTCATTTATCATGACATAATATGAGCTTGAACCTGAATACAATCATAGTTCTTATAATCAAAAATGGTGTAAGGTGTAATAATTTCATCACAGTTCATATTATCAACAGTGGTGAAAGATGTTACTTATTTATATATAAGCGAAATTACGTCTCGCTTCAGTATATTAAATTGTGTCTCTCAAAACAAAACCCTAATATCTCTTTCACTAGTCTCTCTCAAAACAAAACCATAACATCTTTGTCATTCATGTCTCTCATATGGAAACCCCAAACTTATGCAGCGAACTCGTCTTCTTCGAAGGGTTATCTTTGTTGCGTCAAATCTTAGCAAATGGCTACCTTACAGGTTCGTATTTATAATAGTTTATGTTTCAAAATCTTTTTATGTATTATTGTTTATGTTTCAATGGCTTGTTTTAGAATATTTGAACTTTCTATTTTTTTTGAATTGTAGGTAGGGATGCTTGTTTCAATAATGAGGATGAAGCTAAAGTAAGCGCTGCAAACTTGTGTTAAAGACCAAGAATGACATCCATTCAAAATTAATACAAATTTACAGCTCTCACTTCAGCTTCATCCTCCTTTCATTGTAGATGTCATTATGGACAAGTAGGTTTCTGAAACATTCTACTAGTTGATATGTTGTTGTTGTTATTAGTAAAAGTTGTATATTGTATGTAGTTTATGCTACGTGTTATAAGATTTGTTTGTTGTATCTTGTATGTTGTTTAAGGTTTGTTGTTGATGAATATTGTTGTTAATGTTTGTTTAAAAGATGAGTTTATTATATCTTATGTGGTTTGAGTGTTTTTCTAATCCCTTACCGAATATATAAATTTTCAAATTGCATTAGAAAATTATAATAAGATAGATAAAGTTATATTAGAAAACAAGTACATGTTCAATTATAGACAAGAATTCTTCAGACTGTTATCTATATTTTGTTATTTAATTGTTAGAACTTTATTTAATGCTTGTAGTTCTTTAACTGCCTCTTTATCCACCTCTAATTTTAGTTGCAAAGTAAATAATATTTTGCAAAATGAACTATAAGTGAAGGAAGGGGAGGTTGAAACACTAGGAGCATTAAACAAAGTTCTAACTGTTAAAGAGCAAAATGCAGATAAGGGTTGAAGAACTCTTGTCTAACATTTAACGTGAACTTGTTCTTTTAATATAACTTAATTTGTCATATTATAATATTCTAGATCATATTGAAAGGTTATATGTTTAGTGAGCATTGACATCTCATCATCGTAAACACCTTATCTCAAGGATCTCACAATCATAACAACTTGATTCTGGCATGTTCCAATTATGCGGTGATCGAGGTCGTTCCCGCCACAGAAGATTTCTCGTCAATCATATCCTCCTTCCAAACCCCGACTTTGATTCAAAGGAAATACTACAAGGACGATTGGGGTGTCTGCCTAGAGGAAGGACACCTCTCACACAATGGGCATCCCGGACATAACTACCCAGGAGTTCTATGAGATACGGAGCCAGAAAGGCATCGAGGAGTTACCAGTCATAAAAAATGCCAATTAGAATCTCCTCAACACCCTAGCCGATAGTCGATCGTATGAGGCATCTTGAAGAAACCTCAACCCCGAGAAGTAGAGTAAGGCGCACCCACGAACCAGGGACCCGATCCTCCAGATTAGTCGACCACTAAGCCACCCTGAAAACACCTCCGAGGACAAGCGATCGATACACGCTTGTGGCCGACCGCAAGATTTAATAAATGTATTTGTAAATCAATTATATAACAGTGAAATAATATATATATATTATTTCACTGTTATATAATTGATTTACAAATACATTTATTAAATCTTGCGGTCGGCCACAAGCGTGTATCGATCGCTTGTCCTCGGAGGTGTTTTCAGGGTGGCTTAGTGGTCGACTAATCTGGAGGATCGGGTCCCTGGTTCGTGGGTGCGCCTTACTCTACTTCTCGGGGTTGAGGTTTCTTCAAGATGCCTCATACGATCGACTATCGGCTAGGGTGTTGAGGAGATTCTAATTGGCATTTTTTATGACTGGTAACTCCTCGATGCCTTTCTGGCTCCGTATCTCATAGAACTCCTGGGTAGTTATGTCCGGGATGCCCATTGTGTGAGAGGTGTCCTTCCTCTAGGCAGACACCCCAATCGTCCTTGTAGTATTTCCTTTGAATCAAAGTCGGGGTTTGGAAGGAGGATATGATGACGAGAAATCTTCTGTGGCGGGAACGACCTCGATCACCGCATAATTGGAACATGCCAGAATCAAGTTGTTATGATTGTGAGATCCTTGAGATAAGGTGTTTACGATGATGAGATGTCAATGCTCACTAAACATATAACCTTTCAATATGATCTAGAATATTATAATATGACAAATTAAGTTATATTAAAAGAACAAGTTCACGTTAAATGTTAGACAAGAGTTCTTCAACCCTTATCTGCATTTTGCTCTTTAACAGTTAGAACTTTGTTTAATGCTCCTAGTGTTTCAACCTCCCCTTCCTTCACTTATAGTTCATTTTGCAAAATATTATTTACTTTGCAACTAAAATTAGAGGTGGATAAAAAGGCAGTTAAAGAACTACAAGCATTAAATAAAGTTCTAACAATTAAATAACAAAATGTAGATAACAGTCTGAAGAATTCTTGTCTATAATTGAACATGTACTTGTTTTCTAATATAACTTTATCTATCTTATTATAATTTTCTAATGCAAGTACTTGTCCGAGAAACTTTGCTCATCTGACCCAAGTAATCGAATTCCCGAAGCGCCAAGTGCACCTTCGAACTCTATGAGTGTTGTTGAAGAGGATTCACTCGTTCGACTACAACAATCAATTTCCCGCATCACCATTCTGCGCCTTCAAAATATAAGAGATCTATCATAGATGATTCATTCCTCCGACTACAAGACTCAATTCCCTCAAAGGTGCTATTTGAGACGTTTCGCATGTCCGAATACAGCATTCAAATACCCTCTTTTAAAGAAATACAAGCATTTAGGCATAGTTGATGCACCCCCTTTAGGTTATAACTAATCCAAAGGCGAGAGTGGTGGAGCTTGGAGACGTCCACCCTGAACTGCATCTTTACCTCGGGGGCAGGGATGAGGATCCTCTACCCTTGGTCGGGTATGGTCCTCTGTGAAGCGGAGCACAATTAAAAAAACCATGGACGCATCTAGTCGGTCTCATGTCCATCATTTGTAAGCATAATGTTGAACATAACCACACTCAATCAGACTCATGCCTTATCTGTGCAAAACATGATTAAGGCATATCCACATCTAGTTAGTTCTACACAAGCTCGTATTTCATTGACTCTAATCTGATATATGTACATATCAATTTGTACCAATTCTTCCCCACAAGCAAGCACACTCGAATAACAATCGCACCCGACTGGCTAGAAGTTCTGCCAAAACACCACATACATCTTAGTGCGACACACTTTCAAATAAAATATATAGACACGACTTCACAAAATACTTAAAATCAATTACATTTTAAGCAAATACTATTTACTTATCTATATAATGAACATATTATGCAAACTGTAAGGCTCAAATGCAAGCCCTGGATCTCCTCAGATCTCAGCCAGACAAGAACAACAATTGAAAATAGCATAATGAAAAATCAAAAAGCACAAGTACGCGAAAGGTAAAAATATAAATAAAATTAAATGTTTTTTACAAATCAAGGTTTGAAGGCCCGACAAAAATCATACTGGGGCATATAAAAATAAGAAGGAACAATGCCTTCAGATGTCAGCACCTGACTCCGAAGCACTCAGACCACCTCTGGCATCCTCTCTAGGAACCGCAAGGAAATGATTCATCTAGTTTGCGGTGACATCAAGGTCGGGACATAGCTCTCGCGCCTACTCCTTTATTTTATCCTAGGCCCTACACACGGCATATACAACCAGTTGAAGGGATTCTTGAGATCTATGTCATGCAACATCCATATCTTATTCAAGGATTTTCAAATCATTGACTCGGGCATCCTTCTTTTGCCGAAGAAATTTCTGATCCACTTTGAACGCCCAACACGCCTCATCCACTTCCTCAGAAACCTTCCTCTGATGTTCTTCTGCATCAACCAAAGAAGTTGTTATCTTCTTTATCTAAGTAGAAAAACTAGACAGACGACCATACTGATATATCTCTTCCTGCAAATAATTAACAAACTCAACTTTTGCTCATAGGACGGCCAACTGCTTTTCAGCTTTGTACTTTCCCCGCTTAAGGGCCTCACATTTCTATCTCAGCTCATACCGCTCTCTCAAAAGGTTGCTAGAGTTTAGCACATCCTCCTCACCAGTAACTACCATTGAGACCAGGAATCCAACCTCGCCGAAAACACTTCGCCGGTCAGTTTCTGATAGGCTTTGGACAAAGTCCAACTCCTCGTTAGCCACAACAATGTAAAATTGCCCTGGGGTGCTAGGTGCCACATCTCGAAAAATACGACTTCGCGAGGGCATTGCACACTCATGGATGACTAAAAGAGTCACAACCGAACTTTATTTATTCCCAAGGAAAGGGAAAATAACGATAAAATCCTAAGGGAAGAAAGGATAAGATGGTTATCCCAACCAAATATGGGTTCGGGAGTCGGTTATGCCTGGGAAATGTATTAACACCTCTCATATCTGTTGTACTCAACGGGAACCTCCTATAGTTATAAGGTTAAGGTTTTTCTTGGGGGATGTTTGTTTTATTTATTTATTAAAATGTTTATGAAAAGAAAGAAGAAGATATTTACAAAGGAAAAAATGTTTGTTATTAATGTGCTCGCCAAGGTTTCAAAACCCCGTGCCTATGAATTCTTAAAGTGCAGTGAAAAATCAGATCATCGTAGTTTGTAAAAAATATTGGTGTGTTGGTTGATTTTATAGGATGAGGTTTAAGTCAAGTTCTTGTGTTTAAATATTGACTTGTATGCTTGCATGATTGAGGCTTAAACGCTCGTTTGTATTTCGCGTTGAAGTGACTTAACCTTTCCTTTTTATGAAAAGTTTTTTGAATAATTACACAAGGGCATAAAAGAGATTTAATGAGTTTGTATTGATTTTAGATGTTTTGAGTGTTGAATAATTGATCGATACGGTGCACGTCAATCAATCAATTACTCAAGGATGTGGTGAATGTGCATCCACCTATCCTATTATTTGAAAAAAATGTTAAATTATTTTAATTATAAAATATATGGTTTGATTTATATACATGATATGAAAAGTGTATTTACACAAGAAAAGAATTATATTTGATATTTTTTATTAAAAAAAACTATTTTTTGGTATCTTTGACTTAAGTGTAAAACCCTAAACTAAGACAAATGGAAAAACTAATGAAGATCAATTTGTTGATTTTTGAATAATGATGATAATAAGAAAGTATATTGGTATTTTTTCATTTTAATGGAAGATAAGTATATTTTTTGTATTTTTTTTATCATTTTATAAATTAAAATAACCTAGCTACAATAAAATAAAACCTAAATAAATTAATTAAGACGAAGTTAAAAAAATAATGACCAATTAAAAGACTAAATTAGGATTAAATCAACTAAGATTAAATACTAAAAACTAAATTAATTTAAATAATAAAAAATAATTAATAATCAGTGGGGGTGCATTATCTGTGGAATTGCCAAAACAATAGTGTGTCAATAGTAAAGGGCTAAGCCCAAACTCAATCAGTCTAGTCACAAAAAGAAATTAGATAAACATAATAAAAATAAAAGAAAAAGGCACAAAAATTATACGCCATTGGATCAATTACCAAAAAAAGTCAAGATTCAATCTAGGACGCTAGATCAGTTGACCAACAAGGGCCCAACTAATCAGGTAGATATGATTGAGGGTGCAAGACACTAATGATGGGCGCTGTCGCATCTTGAAAAATATGATATTTTGCGAGAGTTCACACACTAGCAGAAAATTATTTGAATAGAGTCTACATCGAACTTTATTTATTCCAATGAAGGAAAAGGAAAATAACAGTAAAACCCTTAAGAGAAAAAGTAAATGATCGTCGCAACCAAATTCGAGTTTGGGAATTGATTATACAAGAGGAAGGTATTAGTACCCCTCACATCCGTTGTACTCAACGGGAACCTTTTAGTTAAATTTGCAATTGAATGTTAGCTTATATTAATTGTTTACTTCAACTTATTGAACGAGAAAAAAGAAAGAAAAGATTTGTAGTGTTTTCTATTATTGTGTCTGACAAGATTTCAAAATCCTGCTCCTAAGGCATGGTATCACTGTATTAGAATAACCAAAAACAAGGAGAATTAAGTGTTTGGTTTCATAGCACAAACAACTCTTGGTTCACAAGAAGACACTGAATGGAGCTCAAAGAGATAACGTATTTGGCTTAAAGTTAACAGTGTATCACATGAATTGAATGAAGGTAGAATATGAGTGCATCATGGAGATGAACGGGGAAAATAAATAAATATGCTCGCGGAGGATTCGAACCCTCGTGCCTACGTATTCTCATTATGAGAAATAGTCCACTCTATTGGCTATGCTTGATTAATGTTGACTTTGAAGTCTTGATCTTGCATTTGAACCTTGAGGTCTTGAGCTCCTGAGATTCAGCACATCTAATATAGCTTGAGCACAATGGACTTGCCATATCAAGTGATCAAGGGTCTTTTGATCACTTAAATAGGCTTGGGGATTATACATCACAATATAAAGGATTTGGTTGACCAAAGTGTCCTTTGGTTAACACTAATAGATATGATTAAAATAATAGTTGAACTATGTACAATAATAAACCTATTGAATTAATCAACTAAATAAAATCAGACAAATCTAATTGAAGCCCTAAGTTAAGGGATTATGCATAAAAGTCAAGATTCTAAGCCCTAACGGCAAAAGTGGTCAATATGTACAAATTGGTTAAATGGAAAATATAATCAAGATTATTTTAGCATTAATCAAAACTAACAAATCAATTAGAAATGGTACATGAATATATGAAAAGAAATTAGGCTAAGTTTAATCAACTAAAACCTAGAATTTCTAAAGATTCCAATTAATCGATTAATCACAATTAGAGTTATTCTATTAATTGAAATTAATTAATTAAGAACCTGATTAACTAATTAAAGAAATTTAACTCATTAATCACAATCGAAGAACTAATCTACTAAGTGAAATTAAATATGTTAATCATACTTACTAACCTAAAGATTAACAAATTAAATGAAAATTAATTAAAATCAAACATGATTAAAGAAAAAGGGGTATAGGCCAAAATGGTGGTGTTTTGGCCAGCAAGAAAGAAAAATGCTTGGGCCTGGAAATTTTGGCCCACAACATATTTCATGTGTTCAGAGGGGTGTAGGCCCTGGAAGTCAGGGTGTGGAAAGAAACGTTTGGGCCTTACGCCTAAACCTGATCCAAGCTACAACGATATGCAGAGAGTGTTTAGCTGAGCTGCAACAAAAGTGGAAAGGAGAAAATTCTTCTCCATCATAAGCTACAAACATGAACCAATCTTGAAAAACGCTTATGCAAAAAAAAGTCTGTATCGCGTTTTGGCTTGAGCAACATCATCGCGTCTCATTGCATCACGTTAGCAGAGTTTATCATCGTGTTCTTCGCATCACATTTTCATCATATCCGCTTGTGAATTCGTGTTCTCAACACAATCGCATCATGATTCGAGATCAGGATCAATCGTAGGTTACATTGTTCAAACAAACATAAAGGAGAAAAGTGCTTCTGTCCATAAGCTGAAACACGATTCACAGCTCCAGTTTTGTGTTTATGGATAGCGCTCCTCGATAGCATCGCGATTCAACAATTCAAAGAGTTAAGTTACTGTTAAGTTGTTGATCTTCTTTGCTGCAATCTTAATACCATGCCTAGTGAAAGTTAGTTTCTAATGATGCAGTGTGCTATGATATGCTCGGCCAGACTTCATTTTATTGGTTGCTGTAGGTATGGGTTGTTGGACTTGGTGTAACAAAAATCAATGACCCTGCTGCCAACTCTAATGATGAAGGAACTGTGGGTTCATGCCATGCCTTCTTTGATAAGTGGACTGCAGCTTGGTATGTGGAATAATGTTGTTTGGTGATTACTTTTGCTGCCCTGTTATTGTTGTTGTGCTGCTCATGATGGAACTGCAATGTTGTTATGCATTGTTGCTGCAACATTTTTACAAGGTATGCATGGTTGTTGATATGTATGCATAAATGTTTTTGGATGATTCTTATGACATAAGATAGAACATGAATGCATCCATATGTGTTTGGGTGTATGTATGGATAATGATAATGCTTTGCTGCTGCTCTGAATGCATGCCTACATTGTTGATCTGCAAGGACTTATGGATGCTTGCAGTTGATGTACTATTGTAGGATTTTTGCCGGGGAAACACAAACGAGTGAGCTAGTGGGAAGAAGGAGGAAACAACAAATTAAATTGTAGTAGAACCTTGTGTAATAGGACTTTGATTAATAATTTTTTCTCTTTTTTTTTGTATTGTAAAACATTTTAATTTACAAGAGCCCTTGGTTTGCAACAAAAGTTGGTTTTTAATTACATTTTAATTGTGGTATAGAACCTTGTATTGTAATAAATTGAAAAAGTTTCAAAATGTTGAAATGGGTTTAACAAGTTAATTGAAATGGGTTAAAAGTCGAGTTGAAAGTTTCTTTTATTGTTAACTTGAAATAATTTTGGAAGTCAATTAAAATGTGGTTTGAAAATTAATTTGAAAAATGGATTCAAAAGATGCTTTTAGAGGTTAATGGAAATGGATTTAATTCTTAAGTTCAAATGGTTTTGAGAGTTAGTTTAAAATGTTTATCATACGAAGAAAGATGTTATTTGAGAAATACTAAATCATGTTGACTTTTGTTAACTATTGACCAAAAAGTCAACAGTGGACTAAAAGTCAACACTATCAAAAAGTCAACAGTTGGCCTACAAAGTTAGGGTTTCAAGGACAAGATGGTCCATCAGGGCCCAGCCAAGCAAACTAGGGTTTGCATGAATAATAGGTCAATATGTAGTCCCCTAAGATCAATCAAAACCTAAATTGTTACTCACAAGATTTCAATTTATCATGTTTATGAGAAGGTATTAATATGAATGTATGATGCATATGAATTAATGCATATAAATCTCAAGTCATAGGTCAGATGAAAAGTGAGAAGGGTAGGGCAAAGTTTTTGGTACGACATAACTATTTCAACAAACTTGGAAAACAAACTCCCAAACATCTTTTAATAATATAAACTTGGTAGAATTCCCATTAAAATGTACACCAACTCAGTATCTATCAAGGTTGGTCTAACCCTTGAAGCCTTCTCGCGCCACCTTTGCGCATACTCTTTAAAAGTTTCGTTAGACCGATGTCTCTGATTCTGAAGCTATAATCTGGTAGGAGCCATGTCCATATTGTATTTGTATTGGTTCAAAAAGGCATCCAATAAATCCTTCCAAGTCCTTATCTTCCTTGACTCCAGACTCATATACCAGTCCAAAGATACCCCAGACAAACTATCTTGGAAGCAATGGATTAACGACTCATCATTATCAATGTAGGAACCCATCTTTCTATAGTACATGGTAATGTGACTGTGCGAACAACTTAAGCCTTTGTATTTGGGTAGATTAGGTACTTTGAACTTTTGAGGGAGCACAACATTGGGTACCAATCATAATTCTCTTGCATTCAAACTGAGAGCAGAGAAACCTTCTATGACACAAATTCTCTCCTCTAAGAGTTGATATTCAACAGGCTTAGGTTGATTGATCCCAGGTATCCTTTGAGGGGGCTAACAACATTTTGAGCAGGCATCTGTGGTGACATAAATTGTTGAAACATATGATACATCATAGTCGGGTTCAAAGTTTGGGCAGCTAAAGTGCCCTCTTGAGCAATATGTACCCAAGGTTGCACATTTGGAGCAAGAGGTGCTCCATAATAAGCATACTAGAGTGCAACATTGTTTGGAAATGGTGGAACCATAGCAACAAAAGCATATGGGTTTGGCTGGATAGGCTAAGCAGTGATATGGAAAATGAAATGAGGGCACCTATACTCGAGCTCTTGATCTTCAACACCATCATCATTTATAGTAGGTGGATGAATCTCTTTGGTCTCAACCCCTTGACTAGAGTATGAATTACGCATTTTCTACGGGAAAGCAACAAGATTCATGTTGGATGAAGTATTAGCAAATGGTTGATATGGCATGAACAGATTTCCAGTAGCAAACTCAGGATTGTAATTGTGAGGTATCCCTCATGGGTAGGAAGCAACAAACCTACCAGGACCAGCCTGCGACTGAGTTTTACTAATAGTAGCCGGTTGAACAACCGGTTCAATAGGATCCATCACAACAAGAGTTGTGTCAGTAGAGGAGGTCAACATAGCAACATTAGCTTGATTGACAATAATAACATTGTCCCTATGGGCCTGCTGATGTTCCAGAATGGTACCCATCTGTCCTTGGAGTTAAGCTAAAGCCTTCCTTGTTAAAACATTCTCTTGTTCAAAGTCAGACATAATTCTCTTTTAGTTGGCTCTAGTGAAGTACCGGTGAGTCGTCAATTTTCTAAAGACGGTGAAGACGGACATAAGCATTTGGTTTTCGGATAAAAAATGCATATGAATGAATGCTGTGTTATGCAAAAATATTTTGATTATTATACAGTTTTCCAAGTAATCCTCAAGTATTTATTTTTTGTAAGCAACCATAAAGCCTAGGAAATAAAGGCACAACATAGGATTGATAATTAAAAGAACCCTTTTATATTCATAATGAAACAAAGAGTACAATTATTACAGCTTTTCCCCAAGGGCTACTTCAAGTGTGCTCAAAATATGATGAAAAACCCCCAAAGATAACTAAGCATCCACTGAATCTCAGTCAACCACCATTGTGTATCGTCGAAGTTACATTCTGAATTGGTCTACTTAACAAGTCTTGTAGCACCGACTCCTTCTGATCCAAGAGTACTTGCAAGTGACAATTGTTTCTTTTCCAATGTGTAGCTTCTTGATGTAGTTGATCAATACCTTCTCTACTTTGATGTTCTTGATCCTTCAACCCTCGAATCTCCTCAAACCGTTTGTCAAGTTTTGTGTGGTGCTGAGATAAAGAAACCTCCAATTGCTTAGTGTAAATTCTTTCTTCCTTCAAATCCTTCTGGAAACTCTCTAACTATTCTTGAATCTTATTAAGATGATCCTAGAAACTGATCTCTACCTTATATGCTTGATACTGGGCATCGACGAGCTATTTCTTCTTGATGAACAAACTGTCAATAGTTCCTCTCAAAGCGTCACCCACTTTTCTCCTCTTAAACTTCTCTTCTTGTGCTTCCTCTACCTCAAGGGAGGATCATAGAACTGTATCAGGGTATGAACTGATGTAGTGTTCACTCTAGTGTTGAGAATGCCTAGGAGATTCCCATAGGCCTTATTGAAATCTTCTCTGTGATTTAGAACCAAATGAGTTCCAAATACCTTCAAAGCTTTCAACTAGGGTTCTACCAACTTGTAATTGAACACACTTCTTCTTCCAGGATTCATGATATCTCTAAGTACTCGACGACAAACTAGGCTCTCAGATTCCCTAGAAATGCACATGCAAAAGAGTTATATTCTGTAATGATGTTTTATGGTATGCAAATGATATACAACAACATGAACACATTCTAAATAATCTGAACATTCTACTTGAATTAAGTTCAAAGGTTCGACATTACACGAGAAACAAGGTATATAGGAGCTTGGTTTTCTGCACAAACCCAACATCCCACTCACATCTATGTACTAATCTTCCAAAGGTGATCGCTAAAAAAGGCTTCCCAGAGTCATGGAATCAAGTGAAAATACTTTGCCGTAGTGAATTCTGACAGGACATGAGTACCCCCAAGTGAAACTAGTATGGGTATGGGTCTCGTGTCAACCCAATGCGTGAAACGTAGGTCAACACGACTATCCACGTGTCTATCATGTGTGTATGCTCAAGCTCGGGTGTAAAGCTTCTCTCAAGTAACATCAACCCATCCCCACAACATCAAAATAAGATATATAGAGTGGGTTAGAAAAATGCAATATTTAAAGCAATAAAATGAATGCAAGAAACAACATAAAATCTAAAAGCAAGCTACATAAAATAAACACCTAACCAAACAAGAAAGCAAACAAAACTAGGATCGACTCTCTTTAGCAACTAGGGTGTACTCCCCAGCAGAGTCGCCAGCTGAAACTAGCAGACAAAATGGTATACGCACCGAATGCATTGCATGCTCGAAGGTACCACAGAGTCGCCACCGAACTTTATTTATCCCAAAAGAGGGAAGGGAAAATATCGATAAAACCCAAAGGGAAACAGAGAAACGGGTACGGGAGTCGGTTATGCAAGGGGGATGTATTATCACCCCTGACATCCATGGTATTCCACGGGAACCATTTTATATACTTTTGCTTGGATGGGTGTTATAATATTTATGTGCCTGCAAAAAAGAAGAAGGGTTAGGAAAAGAGTGCCCGAGAAGGATTGTGGCCCTCATGCCTACGTATTATCATGGTGCAATGAGAAAGTCAAAGCCTCATATCTCGTGGAACCGGGGATGACAAAGAAAAGAAAGGAATGTGCTCGCCAAGGATTCACATCCCTGTGCCTACGTATCCTTATAGTGCAATAAGGAAGTTAGAGCTTTATAGTTCGGAGGACAAAGACTGAGAAAGAGATATTATTGGGGGTGATGTTTAAACCAAGAAGAAAAGGGTAAAGGTGGTGTCATAACCAAGAACTTAAATATAAAAGTGGTGTGAAAACCAAGAGAGGGGGTTAACCATGTAAGTGTATCACTGAATTGTGGTGTTATAACCAAGAACTGAAATATAAAAGTCGTGTCAACCAAGAGAGGGGATTAACCATGTAGGTATCCCTGAATTGTGATCATAACCAAGAACTGTAAGATGAAAGTGGTGTCAAAACCAAGAAAGGGGGTTAAAAGAGCCACATGGAAAGTTGTAGACTTGATAGTGAATTGACTGGAATTACACTAAAGTGTACGAATAGAGGCAAATACTCTGAGCAATTGGGTCATTCGTCTCGTACTCAGAGATATTATAGACAAGTATAGGGAAGACCCCTTCTCATCATTCTCTATTACTTAAGGCTCATGGCATGCATTCCTAGTCAATGTCTAACAAGTTATTGAAGAAGGTTCCAGAAGATGCTTGTGGGGATGAGTCAGATGACCGTGATATATTGAGGAGATCTGTAATCCACTAGGAGTCTTGTACTTGTTGAGAGGCTGGAACTCCAAAGTAATAGAGAGAAGTCTTATCAAGTGACAAAGGGACTTATGGTCACTTGGCAAAGACAAAGGGGGAGTGTATCAGATGAAAAGATCTAGTTGATCAAAGTGTAATTTGATCAAGCCAAATCTAAGGAATATGGTTGATAAACAAACAAAGATGCATGATCATACAAAACTAGCCTAAGGTCTCATTATTAGGTAGCCCAAGAGAAAGCCATGTGGGTGTAAAGTGTATTGTCCTATGTCTTATTGTTAGGTAGTCGAAGAGAAAGCCATGTGTGAGTGAATATGTGCTAAGCCTAAGAAGATGAATGCAAGAGGCATAAAGCAGATCAATGAAATAGATGAATAAGACTACAAGCTCAAAAGTTCACAGGAGTACAGCAAGCCAAAGTGTCCATAAGGTCCAAGGGTCCAAGGTCACTCCAAGTCAAGCAAAGGGTATAAATCTAAGTCAAAGTCTATAGTCCAAGAGGTCTTCAACACTCCAAGTGAAGCATAGGTTTAAGATTAAGTCCAAGTCACTTTATCATGTTTTGATTCTTTAAGATTAACAAGCAGATCCATCAAACAAGATAAGAAACAACAAATGAATAAGGCAAAATGAATAGAGTATGAAGTGAGATGATGATTAATGAGACATAAAATCAAGGTGCATTAAGTAAATGACATAAAAGTAAATAACATACACTAAATGACTTGAACTAAATGGAAATAATTAAATGACAATAATGTAAAGAGCACGAAGTAATATTAGGAGTTAGTGATCAATTAATTGTGTCGGGACAATTTAGCATTATGTTAAGAAATCATAAATAGGCTTTATAGAAGCCATACCTATCTGAGGCTGGTCAATAACAATGTATGTATCAGACATGTTAGAGAATTAACACAAAGTTAACCTCCTATAACATGTCAAACAATGATTAAAGAAGACAAGAGATGAAGGTAGAAAGAGTGAAGAGAAGAGCTAAGTCAATCACATAGGGATCATTCTATCCACAAATCAAAGGATACAAAATATGGAAATCAAGGGATAACCTATCACTGATGCAAAGTATTAAAGATGATTCATGATCATCTATCAACAGTTTTGAAGCAGAGAAGGTTGAATCAACCTCAAGTTCATCTATCAATGATTTGAGATGTGGAAGAACTCATCAACTAAAAAATCAACTTAATTCAAACATCGAGTAAATATCCAAAGGAAATAAAAAAAATGATTAAAATGAATTAATAATGATTAATAAAAGAAAATAAAAGAGAAAATATCAAAGAGGGGTCAAAACACAAAATAAAAGTCCAAGAAAAACGGAGAAGGTCAACAAAATTATAAATGACTTAACCTCAAAAGTTGGGATGAAAATGTTTTTAAAATGATTAAAATAAAATGTTAAATGAAAATTAAATTAAAAATAAAATAAAATATGACTTAATTGCAAAAATGATTTTTAAAATTATGCAAAAATTATATGTGATAGATAATATTTTTATTAAATTATGGAAAAAATAGGTCTAAAAATAATAAAGGAGCTAATTAAAATGAATTTTGGAAGAAAAAGGAATTAAATGAAATAAAAAAATAAAATAAAACATTTGAATCCATCGTCTACGGGAGGTGGCGCATCCTGATTGGCTTGGGAGTTTGAATTTTCCCTCTGAAGCATGCGAAAAACTTCATCTTCAACCTCCAGATTTTGATTTTACAAATTCATGAACTCTTGTTTTTAACATGAATCAAGCATGGATTCAGTTGTTAAACATCTTATCATTCATGTCTCCCTACATCAGAGCAAATGATTTGCTCTGAGTAGGGAAAATTTACTTAAACCCATGAAGAACCCTAGTTCTTCAAAGTAAAATTAAATGACTAAATCAACAGATAAATCCCAGTTAGGAGAGGGATTTTGATCAATGGAATAAGGCGAAGAGTGTGGTAACTTGTTTGCTTGAAGTTGTAACTCGTATCTACCTTTTCGATTGGAGCTTTAGAAGTAAAAAATGGTGGATCAGGATGCAAGGTTCCAAAGGGGTTGCAAACCACAATAATGCTTTAGGTAGCTTCAGATGATGTCGATGAAGGATTCTGGATGGAGATTTGAAGTTAAAACAACTCGAATCAAATAAATGGTTGACTGGTTATTTGAGGTATCAGGCTCCAATGGTTTCAGAGTTTCTTTGGATTTCAAATCTTGGAAATTAAGGCAAAATCTTCCTCTATTTATATGGAATGTGTTGGGATTCAAATACGTGTGGAATGGATCTTAATTTGTGTGAATCAACTCAAGAATTTTCAGATCCAAACCGTGTGAAAATTTGGCACCAAACTCGTGATTTTGGAGCTTTGCAAGTCATTTCATGTAATGGTCATATGCATTTGGTCATGGGAAACAAGTTTGCACGCGTGATAAGTGGTCCCAAGTTTATTTTGGGCATGATTCCACATTATAGGTCACGATGCAAAACAAATTTTAGGTCACCATGTTCATGCTTTGGCCAATTCCAATCCACTTTTGTGTTTTCCAATTTTCTTTGAGCCAAATAATCACTTCATGGAGTAGAAAATGATTCAAAATGAATCAATTCCAAAGGAGATTTGAGGTGAAAGTTACATTCTTGTGAAGTTGAGGCCGTGACCTGGTTTTTAGGTTGGGCAATTGGTTAAGCAGTTTGCAACATGTTTGGTTATTTTGAGGTCCTAAGTTGATGCTACCATAACTTTTGATTCCCTCGTGAATTTTGAGCCAAATGATTTTTGCCATAATCTTAACAATATGCAAAAAGAATGGGATCAAAAGAGTGCTTGAGCTGAAAATGGCAAGGGTGGAAAGTAGGGGTCATGGCAAGGTTTTGACCCATTTTGGCAACTTGGTCCTTTTCCCAAATGAGGTCCTTAATGAATGAATTGATGTTTTAACAATAAAATTTGTAGAGAATCCCAAAAGGCACATTTGGCTCAAGGAATATTGGCAATTGGATAAAAATTGAAGGAGTTATGGAGTTTGGACCAATGACATACTTGCAAATTAGGTCAAACCAACTTGTACCCCTTTGTGCAAACTTGGTGTTTTCTTGTATTTCAAGCCACAATGATGATGGAATAAGAATCCCTTGATGAAAACTTGATTAGGGCTTAAGTAATTTTGATAATAGCATGAATATTGAGTGATGTGGCATGGAAACAAACACATTGACCAACTTTGAATCATCATGAACAAACTTGCATTTACCTTGATCAAAAGGCCTTTGTCTTTCCTTAATTTGGAACATGATCACCTACATGAGTAACAAGAACAACCATGTACCATATTTCAATGAAATTATGGTCAGTTGTGAGGAAAAACAAGATGAAACTTTTATGTTAAGATACAAATTACAAAGTGGTCATGCTTGTGATCCCATGACCAAATGCAATGGTCATGCATGATATGATTTGATGTATGTAAATGAATTTTGCAAAAGGTGAGAAAGGGGAGGGTAAAATTTTGGGGTATGATAGTTGCCAACTACAAAATGAGAAAGACTTTAATATTGTTAAAGTCAGAAGTGATCATGATGGAGAATTTGAAAATAAAGATTTGGAAAAACTCTTCGACGAACATTGCATTTCACATGATTTCTCATTGCCCTATAAATTCTCAGCAAAATGGACTTGTATAGAGGAAAACCATAACTTTACAAGTAATGACCAGAACCATGATCAATGAGACAAATGTTGTAAATTACTTCTGGCCAGAAGCAAGTAATACAACATGTTACATTCAGAACATGACCTCTATAAGACCTATTCTGGGTAAGACTCGTTATGAATTATGGAAAAGCAGATAACCTAACATTTCATATTTTCATCCTTTTGGATGCTCTTATTTTATTCTGAACACTAAAGAGAACTTAAACAAGTTTGATTCTAAAGCACAAAAGTGTATCATGTTAGGATACTCTGAACGCTCAATGTAACACCCTCCTTTTCTAGAAATTATTTATATTAATTAATTATAATTTTATGTGTATCTAATTATTATTTGTGTGATGATTGAGATGTTTTAGGGAGACAAAGGTGGGTGACCCTTAGGTAGAGAGTGTGGAGGATAATTAGAGGTTGGTAGATTCATTTAGAACTATTTAATGGATTAAAATAATGTTTTGGTGTTATTATTTGAATAAAATAATAAAATAAAAGGAGAATACTATTAGTATTATTTTTATTAAAATAAAATTAGAGCAAAGACTGGCATGATGGTAAATAAGAGGTTAAGTGAGGGCAATGGTGGAAATTTATAATTAAGGGAGATTAGGTTAATGATAAAAAGGTTAGTAAGAGGTTGAAGAGTTTTTACATAGAAAAATATCAGAATTTGGTGTAAAGAAAAGGAGGGAAAAGGTAGGGCATAGGAAGAACTTCTGTGAAGAGCCTTATGAAGGAAGAACACACCTAAACTAGAATTTCTGCTAAGGTTTGAGGTCAGGGTGGGAAATTGTTTCAATAATAAGGGGTATGATGGAAGGGTAGAATGGAGGAACCCTTAGCCTCCTTAGGATTGATTGTTTTAAATCTCAATTCTGATGTTTGTGTTATAATTGTTGATTGTGTGATGAAATTGGTGTGAAATTCGTATACCCTATGTTGGCTTATGGTTTGTTTTGATGTTGGTAATGATATTATGCCATTGATTAATGTTTGAAGGTTTTTTCCTTGATTGTGTTAATGGTGATTTAGAGATGATGAGTATGATGATGTGTTGTAATATGATGTTGGTTCATGAAAACTATGGAGTAAATGGTAAATTAGGAAGCTACAATAACCATGAGAAATTGGATTTATTTGATGGATTTTCGTAACATAAATTTTTAGCACACGGGGGAGTGTTTGGATGGTTTAAAAACTAATTTTTGGGAAAACTTCGCAGTATATGCTGACCTGTATCGGTAATAGGTCGACACATGCAGTCAACACATCTAACAAAATGTTACATGCTTTAAAAATAAAGTACATGTCCCGACTTGAAGAAGTCATGCGTCGACCTGAAAAGGTCATGAGCTGACCTGTACAGCTCATGAGCCGACCTGTAGATGTTACATGCCGACCTGTATAGGTTATGAGCCGACCTGTATGAGTCATGTGTCGACACATAACTGCCAAAATGTTGTTTTGCACTATTCGACGATTTTGGCCATAACCTTGGATCTCTATACCCAAATAACATGTCATTTAAAGTGTTAGAAAGATAATGCTTAGATATATAAAGTGATAGTTATAGGTGAATTGTTTGAGTATTATTTATATGCATACTGTGTTTGTGAAGTTTTTGTTCATACGTTCGACTCATTAATTATTGACATATCCCGACGATTTTTGTCATAACTTTCACTCCATAAGTCCGATTTTGATGACGTTTAAAGTGTTAGAAAGCTAATGCTCAGACCTATAATATGGTAGTGATTGGTGAGATGTTTGAATATTATTATCATGCCTAATATGTTGATAAATTTATTGGTTTATATATTTGGTTGATGAACAGTTGCATTATTTTAATATCGTGGAGTGATAATGATGTTATGTCAATGATGTCATGATATTAATGTTAAGATTTTGATGAGTTGCTGCTGTTTGTTGATATTATTGAAATGGTAACATAAATTGATCGTCGCATCATGAATGATATGATGCATAAATGACGAGATGTGAGTGGGGATCCTTTTGATGAACCTTGTTGTATTAATGCCTGTTATTTGAGAGTCATGCATCATGGTGTATGGGCTTCAGTTTATTTTTGGTGAGACTCGATCCTATGGTGATGGATTGGGTGCGAGTAGTGAATTCCTATTATGGGGGATTGGTGAAGCGTTACCTATGGTGATGGTAACAAGTTTTTATCAGCCTCGACCCACGGTGATGGATCAGGTGTGACTAGCTAATTCCTTTTATAGGGGATTAGTGAAGTCTTACCTATGGTGATGGTAGCGATTTGGCGTGCTCCGGTTCCAAGAGGGAATCTGATCCTATGGTGGGGATCGGGGAGAGAAATGAACCTAAGTGTTCATATTCGATACCACATGCATGTCGAGTTAGTGTTGAGTACATTGCATAAGTATTGTATTTGCCTTGGTTGTTGTTGCATATGATGTTGATAAGAATTGAGACGTTGAAGCGTATGATGTTAATGATAATTGAGATGCAGTTGTGTATGATTTTGATGATAATTGATATTTTATCGTGTATGATGTTAACGATGATTGGGTGTGAGAATATGGTATATTGTTGTGCATGATTGTGTATATGTGTTACTCTATTCTTAATTTTATACTGTTTATTATTGAAATGAAGTCTCACCCTTTTTGTTTGAATGTTGCCTTTACCTGGGTGTCATACCACAAAATTTACCCTACCTTTTCCTACATATTTCTTAGTTTCATTTGCATACATGGAATCATATCATGCATCATATAATGTCATTAGCATGACCATTTCAATTGGTCATGGATTCACAAGCATGGCCACATTCTTTGTTTAATCTTAACATTAGGGTTTTTCACTTTAATTCACTTATCAACTAACCAAAGAATCAATAAAAGATGGTACTTGTTTGTTCCTTTGTTCATGTAGGTAATTATGCCTCAATTCCAAGCAAGACAAAGGTTCATTTTGGTCAAGAAAGATGCAAGTGTAGTCCATTGATTCAAGAGTGGTTCATGTGTTTATTTCCATTCCATTTCATACAACCTTCAAGCCCTCCTAAAGATCATTCAAGCTTTAATCAAGTTTTCTTAAAGGGATTCTCATTCCATCATAATTTTAGCTTGGGATGCAAGAGCATGTCAAGTTTGCACAAAATGGCACAAGTTTGGTTAACCTAATTTGCAAGTATGGCTTGCTTACTTTTTGTCCAAACCCCATAACTTCTTCAATTTCCAACCAATTGACAAGCTTCTTTGAGAAAAATGTTTCTAATGAGTTCCTATACAACTTTTCTTCAAGGCTCAAGCATCAATTCAACGCCAAAGGACCTCAATTTTGGAAAGGGCTAAGTCTCCAAATTGGGCATAAACCTTATCATGACCCCCACTTGGCAGCTATGTCATTTTCAGCTCAAACACCCTTTTGGTCTCATTCCTTTTGTGCTTTTTCAAGCTCATAACAAAGTTCATTTGGCCCAATATTGGCTTAAAATGCATGAGGGAATCAAAAGTTATGGTGTCGTGAACTTGAGGCCTCAAGATGCCCAAAATGTGTCAAGTCTACTTGACCAAATGACTGA
Organism: Lathyrus oleraceus; assembly: GCF_024323335.1. Taxonomy (NCBI): domain Eukaryota; kingdom Viridiplantae; phylum Streptophyta; class Magnoliopsida; order Fabales; family Fabaceae; genus Lathyrus; species Lathyrus oleraceus. The sequence continues at coordinate 473,726,657 of NC_066584.1, forward strand.
CCTAGAAGGCATGTCATGACCTCAACTTTCAACACTTACCATTTTCACCCTGTTCCTCCTTTTTAGTTGGTTATTTTTGCATTGAATTCATGGAATTGAAGTGAACAAAAGGCACAAAGAAACTAAAAGAATGCAAGAGTGGATTCTATTTGACCTAGCTTCAAACATGGCATGTTGAACTCTGTTTTGCACAAAGCCCAACATTTGCAATTACAGATCATTTCTCATATTGGGACCACTTGCACATGTGCAAATTGTTTCTGATGATAAAACTATGCAATTCAGCATAAAAATACCAGGTTTCATCATCAATTCACACATTCCATGCCTCACTTCACAGGAGCATCATTTGCCAAACTTTCAACCCTAATTCACACGAATTCAGATCTGTTTGGCATGTGTGAGCTTCCCATTTCATTTCCTATAAGTAAAGGATCATTTTGCCTTTATTTGCAACCTTGAACATCCAGAAAAACCCTGCCTCACTTGAACTCGATATCACCCCAAAACTAGTTTGTGGTTTCTACAATTCAAGCTCTTTCAACCTCACATTTTTTCCCAGAAAGCTTCATCGGCTCATCTGAAGCTAACTGCACCATCACTTTGCCTTAAAACCTCTTGCATCGTGCTCCCCATTTCTGCCATTGTTGACCTTCGAAGCTTCAACTGGACAGGTAGCTACTGGTTAAATCATTGAGCAAATAAGTTACCATTATCTTCAAATTATTTCACTGAAGCAAAACCCTAACCTCTTAGGTTTTATTGTTCATCTGGTTTTAGCTCAAATACTCCATACTCAGGGCCAATCAATGGCTCATGAGCATAGAGTTAGCAACAATGAACAAAGGAGTATTAAAATGCATGAGCATTTGGACCTAAATCCTTGAGTTGAAGAGTATCACTTTTGCCTTGGCTGGAGGTTGAAGACGAAGTCTTCCCTCGTTTTTTTTTAAATTTTGGTAAGAGATTTGAATTGGACCAATGACGTGTTGATGTGTGTTTTAATTTTGAATTAAAAACCCGATTAAGCTTTGTGTGCTCTTTGACTTATGAGCTCGTTGTTGACTTTGAATCATGTCCCCCTATTTTGTTGAATTAACCAGGTAATTCCATCCAAAGGCTACGATCACGTTGTGAGCCTTTGAATCACGCGCGTATGATAAGAATCAAAAGGTTGTGATCCTTTGAAGGTCCACAAATATTTTTTTTGTTGGGCGTTAACGTATCTGGGCCTGTTTTTTTTTGTTGCTTATCTCACATATGGATTTCACATACACCTCCCTTTTATTTATTTTTTAAATTCAATTTCCTTATATTTTTATTATTTATTTTATTTTATTTTAATTTTCATTTTATTTTCTATTATATTTTTAATAGTTTGACTCTTTAATATTTCTTTCATCTTGACATTTTTATTTTTTATTTCTATTATTAATTGCCTTTTAATTTCTTTTTCAATCAATTTTAAATAATTTTATTTCATTTTAATTTGATTTTTAATTCAATTTTGTGCATCCTTTGGTTTTGAATTGAATGTTTGTTTGGTTGACCAAATCTTTAATATTTTAAATCATTGATAGGTGGTCCCTTGGTTGATTCAATCTTCTCTAATTCAATATGTTGATAGATGGTCATTTGACCATATTTTAGACACTTTGAGTTGGTGATAGATCGTCCCTTGGTGTAGCATATGTTGGAGTCCTTAAGATCTATGCTTAACTTGAAGTGATACTTTGGACTTTGGACTTAGGAATTAGGCCTTTGCTTGATCCTGGACTCATTGACCTCTTGATCACTTGCACCTTGTTTACTTGTTGAACTTTTGAACTTGTGATCGTGTCATCTTGATCATTGTCCATTGTCTTATGCCTCTACTTATCACATTCATTTGTTTAGGTTAGCACATATTAGCATACACATGGCTTACTCTTGGGCTACCTAACAATGAGACTTAGGTTTAGTACACTCTTGCACTCATATGGCTTTCTCTTAGGCTACCTAACAATGAAACCCTAGGCTAGTCTTTGTATGATCATGCATTGTGTGTTTTATCCATCTCCTTCCATTTGATTTAGCTTGATCAAATCCCATTTTATTAACTAGATCCTTTGACTTTGCATTTTTTTTTTGTCTTTGTCAAGTGACCATAAGTCTCTTGATCACTTGATGGGACTTATCTCTGTTACTTTGGAGCTCAAGCTTCCCAACAAGTATATGACCTCAAACTCAAGTCAAGGCATCATCCATTTGCCTCATCCCCTCAAAGCATCTCTAGGAACCTATTCCAACAACTTGTCAATCATGATTGGAATAGCATGCCATGAGCCTTAAGAAATAAGGAATGATGAGAGGGAATATTTCCTACCTTTGTCTAGAGTACCTCTGTGTACAAGGTGTAGACCCTAGTTGTCCCGAGTATTTTCTCTATTCCTAGACTTTAATGCAATTCAAATTAATTCATTATCAAGTCTGCTGCTAGCCCTGTGGCTCTCCATCTCAACTCTCTTTTGGTTTAAACACCACTTTTTCTCCTTTTTTGGTTTAGATACCGAGCTTTGGTTTAAACACCACAATTTTGGGTTGAAACCTTCATGGTTATACACATCTTTTCTTGGTTTTGACACCACTTTATTTTTCTCTTTGGTTTAAACACCATAATTTGGGTTGACATCTTCATGGTTATACACCCCTTTCTTGGTTTTGACACCACTTTCTTTTTCTCTTTGGTTTAAAAATCAGAATTTGGGTTAATCCCTTCATGGTTAACACCCTTTTCTTTGCTTTGACACCACTTTTATCTCTCTGTTCTTGGTTATGACACCACCTTTTGGGTTGACACCTTCATGGTTATAAACACCTTTTCCAGTTTAAAGACCACTTTCTTTTTCCTTTGGTTTAAACACTACTTCAGTCAGTTTCTAGCCTTTTTCGATTTAAACAACACCCCCGATCATACCTTTCTTTCGGTCCTAGTCCTTCGAACTACGAACTCTGACTTCCTTATTGCACTATGAGGATACGTAGGCATAAGGATGCGAATCCTTGGCGAACATTTTTCTTTCTCCCCCATTTCTCTCTCTGGTTCCACGAACTACGAGGCTCTGACTTTCTCATTGCACTATGAGAATACGTAGGAATGAGGGCCCCAATCCTCCTCGAGCACTCTCTCTCTAACCCATTTTCTGTTTTGCAGGTACATGAAGATAACAAGACCCATCCAAGCAAGATCAATCAAAACGGTTCCCATGGAGTACCAAATATGTGAGAGGTGCTAATACCTTCCCATTGCATAACCGACTTCCTTACCCGTTTCTCTTTTCCCCTTGGGTTTTATCGATATTTTCCTTTCCATCTTTTGGGATAAATAAAGTTCGGTGGCGAATATATTATATGTTCGATCGTGCGATGCACTCGAGTATATTCCGGATAACTTCAGATGGTGACTCTGTTGGGGATTGCAACCTAGTTGCAAGAAGGAGTCCAACCTAGTTTTGTTTGTTTTCTTATTTGCTTGGGTGTTTATGTTCATGATCTTCCTGCTTTTATCATTGTGTTTACTTATTGCTTTCTTTATTGCTTTATATATTCATGTCCATTATATTCTGGATATTGTTGTTATACTCTCTATGGGGTTGGGTTGATGTTACATGAGAAAAGCTATATACCCGAGCTTGAGCATAAACACAGGATAATACCATGACTATAATCATGGAAACCTACCTGGAGTTAGTCCTCGTTTATGGTTGACACGAGACATCACACCTAGAGTAGATCCTTTTGGGAGCACCATTGTCCGACGAGTCATTCGTCTTAGGTAGTGGTATCTCAATTTGGATCCATGACTCTAGGAACCTTTTAGGGACTTCCTTTCGAAGACTAGTACATACCTGTGAGGGGATAATGGGTTTTTACAGGAAACCATGACCCTTGATAACGAGAAATCGTATAGTGTTTTTAGGGTCATTTCACATGTCACCCGTCTATGTTTTTATGCATTTTAGAGCCTTTTACTTCTGTTTTATTTGTTTTGCAGTTACTAGCCGATTTTATTGGAGATTTAGAAGCCTCACGAAAAAGGAGAGAAAAAGGAGCTAAAAAGGAGCAAAAGAGTTGGTTTTGACCATTCTGTGTAGATGGGGTTTGCCACCTGCTAGATGGCGTTCGCCATTCCTATTGCCTGCCACATAATTTAAGTATGGAAGGAATAGCGTTCACCATTCCCCTAATGGAGTTCGCCATTATCATGCAGTAACATAACTACGCTAGTGGGCAGTTCATGGCCATTTTTCTCTACCAATTTTCCCTCCACTCTCCTTGCACGATCAAAGGAAGTTATGAGGATGCAAAACCTCTATAAATAGCACTGTGGGAGGTATTTCGAAGAATCCAAGTTGTTCGGAAGCTCTTCCGAGTCGAATTTTAGTATTAAGCATAAATTTAACTGTAAAAGTGACAATAACTCACATCAAGGGATTCTCACACTTGTTTTTCTTTATTTTTCGTTGTACTCTTGGATCAAGAACAAGTCTGCCTGCATTTTCAAATTCAATTCAAGTTCCCGTTCTCTTTAATTTCAGCTTTCCTTTTTACCGTTTTTAATATCTGTATGTTTTACTATTTTTATTACTTGCATGCCATGTTGTTCTTAGTTTTGAATGCTTTAATTATGTTGTTTTCAAATAATATCATGCCTTGCTAAATTATTCTAAGTCTGGCGTATGAGGACCGTCGTTTCCGATGGGACTCGGTAGAAATAGTAGGCGCGAATATATGATTTAACTATGTTATGGCTTTAGTTTCCAAATGTATGTTTTACTATTGGCACGAGAGTGTGAGACAAATCAAGGTTCAGTCCGATAGCGCGAGAGTATGAGGAAGGAACCAGATAGTGGAAACTAGGCAACGATCCTAAAAACAGCGAGAGCGCTTTAGGCATCATTTTAGGATCTCATTTACTTTTAAAATACGCTTTCTAATTAGAATGGGCGAGCAAGAGCAAAATCTTGTGGTTAGGAGGTGTGATCTTTGTCAATAGTGCGAGAGTGTGAGACGAGACCTTTAAGTCGATATTTTCTACATAACGCAATAGAATCATATTTAGTGCCCAAATTCTACCTAATCCCCTAGGAACACGGAATCCATAATTCGGACTCATTTTTCTCATAACTTTTAAACCATTAGAAATTAGCATTTTCATTTTCGTTCATAAACTTATAACCTTTAGCCTTAGCTTTGCACTGCAATAATAGATAACATTAGCTTCACCATTAGTTTTTGTGGGTTCGATAATCTTTTAAAACTACACGATAGGTTGTGCACTTGCAGTCATCATCTGGCAGACACACTCGTCGCAATCAACCCTACATACCTTTGTTCTCGTGTAACGTCGAACTTTTGAACCTATGCAGAGCAGTATTTGCAGTTTATCCAAAATACGTGGAGCTTGTGAATCCATGATGCTTGCATTATAATTACATCATATCAAAATTAATTTTTAGCATGTGCATTTTCAGGAAATCATCAGTTTGTCACCTAAAGTAGTTCATACAATAATGAAGGAGTCTGACCGAAGAAACACATATAAATACAAACTCAGAGAGTCTAAGTTCGATGAAATAAATAAGCTTGGTTCCCTCTTGATTGGTGAGTAGAGATATGTCTTCAAGAAGGCCTATGGAAATTTATTGGGTGTTTTGTTGACCAAGGTAGATCCAGGTTTGATCCTCAGTTTTGCTCAGTTTTAAGACCCTATGTTGCACTGTTTCACGTTTCAGGATTTTCTTTTGGCTCCCATTCTAGAGGAGTTTTCTCACATCATCTGTATTCCAGTCAGAGATCATGTTCCCTATATGAGTACTGATGGTTTTCCAGAGGTTGTTGTGATTGCTCAAGCTCTTTATCTCAGGAAGATGTGATTAAGTCTAACCTTCGTGTTAAGGGTAACGTCAGAGGTTTTCCTTCGAAGTTCCATTTAGAGAAGGCCACCTTGTTTGATAATAGTGGAAGTTAGGATACCTTCTATGTTGCGCTCTCTCCCCTTATTTATATTTTGGTACTCTTTCTGAACATTGAAGGATTCATCGACAAAGTCGTTTGTTACTACTTTCGTCTCCAGAAATCCAGTGCCCACTCTCTTAGCCGATGTATTCTTTTCTTTCCATTGGAGAAACCAAAAAAGGGGTGGGACGATTAATTGTTGTATTCTTTTGCTTTACAAGTGGGTTCTAACTCACTTGCCAAGAAGAGGACCTTTTGCTAACAACATTGGAGCATTAAAGTGGTCTTAGAGGCTAATGTATTTGGATGTTGATGATGTTGTTTGGTATTGTCGTGACTATGATGTGGTCGAGCCTATTTATAGTTGTGGGGACTTCCATAATGTTCCTCTCGTTAGTGTTGGAACAAGATTTGGTTATGCATTTATACCTTGAGTTTTGATGATAACAACATTGTAGTTGTGTGAGAATAATTTTGGCACCCTAATGGTTTGTTATTGTGTAGCTTTAACAAATAATTTTGATTCTGATTATATGATGTGTAACATTATCAGTTTCTGGACTGTGTTCTAAATTCGCTTCTGTATTGTAATTAGAAGTTCTGAAAGACGTCAATATTGCTGCTGCAATGTTCTTTCTGCTTTTGTGTTATCTCACCCATCAAAAGCTTTTGAGGAGACACTATGTTTTTATTGCAATGTTCTCTCAATTGTTTTGCTTATGGACGTGACTATGATCAGCAAGCTTCTGAAGTTGTGTTATATAGCTGAAGATTCTGAAGATCTCAAGACAGATGATTGATGCTATCAAGGTTTTGACTGAGGTTTCTGAAGACTCTGAAGATTCTGAAGACACTGAAGAACTCAAGCAAGACTACTGACGCTGTCAAGGTTCTGACTCAAGGTTCTAAAGTTTATGAATCCAACTCTCTATTTCTTCACTTAATGCTTCAATCATCTTTTATCAGAAGCCAATGAATCTGAAGATAAGATCAAATAGGAACGTGATTAAATAGTACATAGTAAAAATCGAACAACCTTTCCACTACCTGATTTAGATTTAGTGGGCAAGGACTGTACTATTCATCACACCTGTCACTGGATATGTGAGCGAAAGGACGTATGTGGTATCATTCCTTTCTCATCCAACATTGAACAAACGCTCAAGGATCTTTCCCCATTTTTCCCTCCAACGGTCACATGCTTCCACTATATAAGCATGCATTGGAGACTTGAAGAACTCTCGCTCGCTCTTTTGCTGCTGAACTACACAAGCTAATTTTCTTTGTGAAAAGATCATCTTTTGTATTCAGTGTTCTTTAAGTATTTATTATTCATTTGTGTAAAATATGCTTTTGAAGAAGCATCTTGTAACACATAAACTTGTATTCAAACTATTTATTTGATTCCTTAAGGAGGTTATCCTTGAGAAGACAAAGAAAGAATTTCTTTGTGAATCCTTGAGGAGACTAAGGTTTAGTTGGATCCTTAAGAAGACAAAGAAATGTATTTTTGTGTTTATTGTAATATGTTGGTTATAGTGAATTAAGTCCTTGTGTATAAGGCAAATCATCCTGGCGAGTGGACTGAATTAGCATTGAGTTTCAAGCGAACCAGGATAAAAATCATTGTGTTTTTATCTCTTCATTATTCAACTTGTTAAGGGAGTTTTTGTTTTGGAAAAAGATTTTGCTTTTAAAACCTAATTCACCTATCCCCCCTTCTTGTGTTTTTCACACCTTCAATTGGTATCAGAGCTCAGGTTCTGATTGTGATAAAAAATTTTTATCAACACCTCATAGTGTTTAGGAACGATCCAATTGTGTGAGAAACAATGGATGTTGCTAACGTTAATAATGATAGAGATTATTACAGTGCTAAACCACCTATTTTTGATGGTGAAAAATTTAACTATTGGAAAGACAAAATAGAAAGTTTCTTTCTTGGTTACAATGTTGATCTCTGGGATCTCGTAGTTGATGGTTATGTTCACCCAGTAAATGCTGAAGGAAATATGTTAGCAAGAAGTGCTATGTCTGATCAACAAAAGAAAGACTTCAAAAATCATCATAAGGCCAGAACTATTTTGCTTAATGCTATCTCTTATATCGAGTATGAGAAGATAACAAACAGAGATTCTGCCAAAATACATTTTTGACTCTCTGAGAATGACTCATGAGGGAAATGCTCAAGTAAAGGAAACAAAGGCCTTGACCTTAGTCCAGAAATACGAGGCTTTCAAAATGGAAGATGATGAAAATGTTGAAACCATGTTCTCAAGGTTTCAGATGCTTGTTACAAGACTTAAGGTTCTGGACAAAGGGTATTCTACAGCTGATCATGTCAAAAACATTATCAGAAGTCTTCCCAACAAATGGAGACTTATGGTAACTGCTTTAAAGCTAGCTAAGGATCTTAATAGCATCAGTCTTAAAGAACTTGTTAGTTCTTTAAGAAGTTATGAGATTAAGTTAGAAGAAGATGAACCTCATAGGAGAGGTAAATTTGTAGCTTTAAAATCTAAGCCTGAGAAGACTAGAGCATATCAAGCTAAGGAATAATCAGAAGGATCTGATGAAGACTCAGAAGATGATGATGAACTATCTCTAATCTCAAAAAGAGTCAACAGACTATGGAAACACATGCAAAGTGGTCCAGGGAAATTCAAAGGAGTCAGAAAGACTGTTGGTCGCTTCGAATCCTCATCTGGTCAAAATAAGCAAACTTCTAGAAAAGAAGTTATGTGTTTCGAGTGCAAGGAGCCATGCCACTACAAGAATGATTGTCCTAAGCTGAAGAATGACAAAAGGACCAAGAAGAACTTCTCCAAAGTCAAGAAAGGGCTTATGGCTACCTGGGATGACTCAGAATCTGAAGAAGAAGATTCTGACGAAGAAAAAGCTAATGTTGCACTAATGGCAGCTACTAAGGATCCCACAAGCTCCGAGGAACCAGAAGACAAGGTTCTATCAGAATCAGAATCAGACTCCGATTCTGAAGAGGTATTCTCTAATCTATCTCATTTTGATATTGAAAGTTGTCTTTCTGAAATGCTGGAAAAGTACCAGAGTCTTCAAAGCAAATACAAGGACCTTAAAGAAGTCCAATTAATTGCTTATGAAACTTAGAAAGAGCTTGAGAATGATATTTCCTTTCTAAACGAAAAACTATTTTCTTTAGAAAGTAATAACTCTGCTTTGAAAAGCAAAATTTCAAAACTAGAAGAGGAAATAACTTCAGAAGTTTCTGGTACTGATTGTGTCATCAGATATGACAAAGAATTCTAGTACTTCATGTATAAAAGCATAGATAAAAGAAAAATGGCTTCCCTGGTCTATGGAGTTAGCAGAAATGGCAGGAAAGGTTTGGGTTGTATAAAAACTACAAAACCTGACGAAAGTCAGAAGGTTAAACCAAAACCTCTCTATGTGTATTTCGTATCTACTGGCACTGAGTTTGATATTATTGCATAGACACAAAAGCATACTAAGCATAAGAACTTGGTTCTAAAACCTAAGTATCATGGACAAATCTCTCATGATTATCCTTCTGCTAAAAGATCCAAAGTTGTAAGAAACTCTGGGAAAAATAACAAAAGAGGACCCAAAAAGTGGGTACCTAAGGATAAAATCATTTATGTTTCACACATACTTAACAGCTCATCTGAAACACCAATCATGGTACTTGGACAATGGATGCTCGCGACACATGACTGGCAAAAGGTCTATGTTCCAAGATTTGGAACTTAAGCCTGAAGGCTTTGTTGGTTTCGGAGGAAACCAAAAAGGAAAGATGATTGGCTCTGGATCCATTGGTAACAATAAACTTCCTTCTATTACTAATGTTCTTTTAGTTTATGGTATAATGTATAATCTATTGTCCATTAGCCAACTTAGTGACAATGGTTATGATATCATCTTCAATCAAAAGTCTTGTGAGGCTATTAGTTAGAAAGATGGCACAATTCTTTTTAATGGAAAGAGGAAAAACAACATTAACAAAATTAGACTTTCTGATCTTGAAGATTAAAATGTAAAATGTCTAATGTCTGCTAATGAAGAGCAATGGGTCTGGCATAGACGTTTGGGTCATGTTAGCATGAGAAGGATTTCTCAGCTAAATAAGCTTGAACTAGTCAGAGGTCTACCCAAACTGGTGTTCGCTTCAGATGCTCTTTGTGAAGCATGTCAGAAAGGAAAGTTTTCTAAAACATCTTTCGAAGCTAAAAATGTTGTTTCTACCTCTAGACCATTAGAACTTCTGTACATTGATTTGTTTGGACCAGTGAAAATTGCTTCTATCAATGGAAAGAAGTATGGATTAGTCACTGTTGATGACTACAGTCGTTGGACATGGGTAAAGTTCTTGAAACACAAGGATGAGTTTCACTCTATGTTCTCAACCTTCTGCTCACTAGTGCAAACAGAAATGAATTGCAAAATAGCAAAGTTAGAAGTGATCATGGTGGCAAATTTGAAAATAAACACTTTAAATAACTTTTTGATTCAAATGGTATTTCCCATTATTTCTCCTGTCCTAGAACTCCACAACAAAATGGATTTGTAGAAAGGAAGAATAAGACTTTACAAGAAATGGCCCGCACCATGATCCAAGAAACTAATATGGCTAGGCATTTCTGGGCAGAAGCAGTCAACACAACATGTTATATTCAGAACAAGATTTCTATCCGACCTATTCTGGGTAAGACTCCTTATGAATCATGGAAGAATAGAAAGCCCAACATTTCTTACTTTTATCCTTTTGGATGTGAATTCTTTATGTTAAACACTAAATAGATCCTGTCAAGTTTGATTATAAGGCACAAAAGTGTTTATTGTTAGGATATTTTGAACACTCTAAAGGCTACATAATCTTTAATACAGAAACACGAATTGTTGAAGAATCAAGTCATGTTAGATTCAATGATAAGCTTGACCCTGAAAAGTGAAAGCTAGTTGAGAAATTTGCAGATCTGAAGATTAATCTTTCAGAATCTAAAGAAATTGTCTCTGAAGAAAAAGACTCAGAAGGCAAGGCTAAAGAATCTGAAGAAACGACTCAACCAGAAGCAACTTTTGATCCAACTCATCAGAAGAAGAGTAGATAAAGAACTTCTCATTTCGAAGAACTGATTATGGGAGACAAGAATGCTCCAGTCAGAACTAGATCTTCATCCAGACCCTCTGAAGAAACTCTTCTAGGTTTGGTGTCTCTGATAGAACCTGCCTCCATTAATGAAGCTCTTCTGGATAATGAATGGATTTTGTCCATGCAAGATGAACTGAATCAATTCACCATAAACGATGTTTGGGATCTTGTTCAGAAACCAAAAGGCTTCCATGTCATTGGAACCATATGGGTTTTCAGAAACAAGCTGAATGAGAAAGACAAAGTTGTCAGAAACAAAGCTCTACTGGTAGCTTAAGGTTATAGTCAACAAGAAGGTATCGACTATACATAAACCTTTGCTCTAGTTTCCAGGTTAGAGTCTATTCCTCTTTTAATTTCTTTTGTCGTCAATCATAACATCATACTTTATCAGATGGATGTTAAAAGTGCATTCCTAAATGGTTATATTTTTGAAGAAGTTGATGTGCATCAACCTCCTGGCTTTGAAAGTTCTCAAAATCCTGATTTTGTTTTTAAATTGAAAAAATATTTGTATGGTCTAAAGCAAGCTCCAAGAGCTTGGTATGACAGACTAAGCAACTTTTTGTTGGAAAATAGTTTTACCAGAGGAAAAATGGACACAACTCTCTTTTTCAAAACCTTCAATAATGACATAAGGGTTGTGCAAATATATGTTTATGATATTATTTTTGGTTCTGCTAATGCATCATTGTGCAAGGATTTTGCTAAGTCTATGCAGGCAGAATTTGAAATGAGTCTGATGGGAGAACTGAAGTTCTTTCTGGAATTCAAATTGATCAAACACCATAAGACACGTATATTCATCAAAGTAAATATACAAACAAAATTCTGAAGAAATTCAACTTATCAGAATGTAAGCTAGAAAAGACTCTGATGCACCCTACATGCATTCTGGAGAAATAAGTGGTAAGCAGTAAGGTAAATCAGAAGCTTTTCAGAGGTATGATAGGTTCTCTTTTGTATCTAACAACTTCTAGACCTGATATCTTATTTAATGTGTGCTTATGTGCTCGCTTCCATTAAGATCCTAGGGAAACTCACTTAACTGTTGTTAAGAGAAACTTTAGGTATCTGAAAGGTACTACTAATCTTGGTTTATTTTATAGAAAATCAAGTGAGTATAAATTAGTAGGCTATTGTGACGCTGACTATGCTAGAGATAGAATTGAAAGGAAAAGTACTTTTGGAAGTTGCCAATTTCTGGGAGACAACTTAATCTCATGGTCTAGCAAGAGACAGTCAATAATTGGGCTTTCAACAGCTGAAGTTGAATACATTGTAGCTTCTAGATGCAACACTAAGATACTCTGGATGAAGAATCAACTGGAAGATTATCAAATATCTGAGAGTAACGTTCCTATTCTCTATGATAATACATTTGCTATATGTTTATCTATGAATCCTATCTTGCATTCTAGGGCTAAGCATATTGAAATAAAACATCATTTTTTACGTGACTATGTTCAGAAGGGAATTTTTCACTTAAAATTTGTTGATACAGACCATCAATGGGCTGATATCTTTGCAAAACCCCTTGTTGAAGATAGGTTCACATTCATTCTAGAAAGTATATTTATGAAACCATGTCCAGAATGAAAAAATGTTATTCAGAATGTAAAGTCTCCAGAAATCAAGATTATATTATAAGATTTTTTTTTTGACTCTGAAACTTGAAGCTTTCTGAAGTAAGGAAGTTTTCAGGAATCAGAAAGGTTATGATCAGAAGCAATCCTATCGACCTGTCTTCCTGATTCTGAACATTTGAAGCATTTAATGGTTGTCTTGTCATTTGATTTCGTGTGATTCTTAATGGAGACAATTGTCCCACTTTCTGAGCATGCGTGGTTAAAGCGTGACACATTGGGTTTGACAATTCTTGGAATTAGGTTTAAACCTTTACACTTTGCCCCATGTCTGTGCACACCTTTTGCCATCATTGCTAAAATTGTCTATTTAAACTCACATCACTCACATTTTTACACTACACACCCATTTATCTTACACACTCAAGTTTTTCAACCTCGAAACTCTCTCTCTCTCTCTCTCTCTCTCTCTCAACTGTTCTTCATCTCCATCTTCATCTTCATCACTCAAGCGGATGAACAACAATCTTCAATGGCTCAACAATCTACAAAGTCTGCTGAACAACAACTTCATACTAAAGGCACTGTACTAGAAGGAATTCCTTAACTCACTCTTCATACTCTAGTAAATGAACTCACTGTGCTATGTGAAACGATTGTAGACTTCAAAAATCTGAAGGAAAATGGTTTCAACTTCACAGAAACCCTGAATGTTCAAGGATGGAACAAGTTATTTGAGAGACTCATATGTCCAGTCTATCCTATGCTTGTCAAGCAATTATGGGTTCATGCCAGTGCAGAAAGAGAAACAATCACTTCCTATGTTATGAATACAAAAATTGTCATCACAAAAAAGTCCATTGCTGACCTCATTGGGCGTGATGGAAAAGGAAAAAGAGTTCATAGCGCAACCATCTCAGCTAAGAGGGACGCTGACATCTCTCCAGTAATCTTCAAAGAGGGTACCAATTTTGCTGATGAAAAGGGTCCCAGTGCAAAGGATTTAACTAACAATCTGAGAGTTTGGTTTAAGATTATCCCGGGGTGTATCAATCACAGACCAAGTACCAATAGTTTTGACTACATCAATACTTGTCAGAAGATTATGATGTTCCTTCTGGAGAAAGGAGTTAAGATGGGTTTGCCACCGATTCTGTTCAAATTCATCTGAGATTCTATTAGAGAATCCATAACTGGTGGATCCTCCAAGAAATCCAAAAGAAAATTCTTCCCAAATGACAGGTTAATCTCAGACATTCTGGTGGAAAATGGAGTGGTAGATGACCTTCTGGTTAGTGGGATAACAGAGGAGCTGGTAAAAGACATTGGAAGCGCTGGGGTTAGATCTTAAAGAGTATGGATCTCATCTCAAAGATTAGAAGACCATATATTGTTGTGTCCAAGGATGACATCTATGGTACCAGAAATCCAATAGATGATAATCCCATCTTCACCAAAGTGGATCCTCCATAGGTTCTGATGGCGTATCTGGAAAGTTGTCTCAAGGATGGCATCGTCCCATTGATGGATCCCTTTAATCTTCTAGAAACTTACCCAAACAGTCACGCTAAAAGGAAAAAGGAATTCATAGGAGAAGGATCCTCCAGAGCTCAGAATAAAAAAAAGGTCTCTATCTTTCAAGATGACGATGAGGTGCCTCTAAGTGAGCACCATAAGGCTATGATACTGAAAGATACGTCTGGGGTTGTTCAACCCTCAAGAGCTTTTGGTAAGTTTCCTGTTGACTCTTCTGATTATGTTTCTGTTTCATCTAGAATCTTACCACCAACACCACCATCTCAACCTACTGTGTCTGAACCACTTCTATTACCCACACCAGAAATAACTCCACCCATTTCAACTCCTGTTATCAATTTACCACTGTAGCACCTCAAATTTGCACCTCCCATTTTGTACATTCATTTTCATTCTTAAGTCATTAACATTACATTGTCCACTGCATAACATTGCATTGTCCATTGCCCAAGTGCAAGCCATCAGTCAAGACTGGTTAGGAGATCCAGTTGTGCAAGAAAGCAAGTGCATTTCCTATTGAGGAAAAGACCTAGGATTGGTTCATTGAGTTCATATGACCTAGGGATCATTTTGATGTGGTTTGGCCAAAGATTGGATGTTCAGAAGTCAACAGTCAAGCTGAAATTCATCTGAAACCCTTGAAAGTCAACCAAAGTCAACTGTGCATTCAACCATGGATTTGAAGGTGGGAAATGGTTAGAAAGGCCTCATTCATGTCCATACAAGTCTCATTTTACATTTCAAACATCAACAATGAAGAATTTGAGGTCAGATGAAAAGTTTCCAAAAATAGTAAGTGACCTGTAATTTGAAATTGCCAAAAATGGAAAGGTTTTCTCCTCAAGTTTACATCATCAAGAAAGCTTCAAATGAAATTTTGCCCAACATGAAAGTTGAAGATCTTGCTCTCACCTTTCCAAAAAGTCCAAGAACATGAATTTCTCATGTATGGTTGAGAAGTTAGGGATCAATCATTGCCAAGTCAATTTGAACTTCACAAGTGCATAACTTTTGAACCATAAGGCCAATTGAAGTGGTTCTTTTGGGAAAATTTCTATCTTGATCTCTACTATCCAAAACATGCATCACATACCATGCATTTTGATCACAAAATTTTGGCATTTTTCATTTGAAATTTGGAGGGAAAGTTACAATTTGAAAAATAGGCATTGCTTTCACTTCCAATCATGTGCATTTGGCTCAAGACAGGTTTTGCAAGTGATTTAGCACAAAAACTGTGCACTGTAGCATCCATTTCATGCACATGAGGTGAATTGCACAATTTTCATCAACACCTTCATTTCACTTAATCTAATTGCATTGCTTAATCATGATTAAAAAACTTCATTAGTCCATCATATATAAAGATAATCATAACAGAAAACAGGGTTAACATTTCCTTTTGCTCAGATCTAGATCAAATTCACCAAGCTTCACATTTTTTTCCTCTCAACTTTTCTTCGATTTTCTTCACAAACCTTGCTGTGTTCTTGATTAATCTATGATCCACAAGCATTTTCTAGACAGTTTGAAGTTTATTGTGGCTTTGGTTGGAGACATTTATCATGTTTGGATTCTGTTTTAGGCTTGTGTGAAGTTGAGGTACCAATTGTGGTCCTATTTGAGCTTGTTTGTGCTTGCCTTGCCTTATGGAATTTATTTGCCATGCTTAAACTTGTCCAAATGCCTTGATTTTTGGTATGATGATCATGTGATGTATGCTGTTTAGCCATGAGTTTTCTTGAGATTTATTGAATCACTTTTGAGTTGATGTGGATTGGTTCATTCTGTTTGCTTCAATGAGCTTTCACCTTGCATGCTTTGCCTTATGTGACTTGTGAAATGATATTGGTTGATGCTATTGATATGAGACCACTTGGATATTGTTCTTAATTGATTAAGCTTGATTCTTGCCAATTTTCATGTTCTGTTTTGAATTATTTCTCCCTCTTTGACCCTAGGCCTTGTCCTAGTGGTTTGTGCTTATGTTTGAGCTTTGTTTTCAGGATAAGGAGCATATGGTCATAAAGGAGATTGATTCACATTTGTTTGATTGGTCTATTTGGTTGATGTTGATTAACATTGAGTTGTTTTGTAGGTTGCTTTAGCTCCTTTGAGTTGAGCTTGTGCCTTGCATCTTGATGCATAGCTTGCTTGTCTGTTTGACTGTGTACAGTTAACTGTTGACTATTGGATTGTCTGTTTGACTTTTGTTTAAATTGTATACTGACTGAGTTAGATTGTTTTCAGGTACATTAGTTGCTATAGTTCATTGTGAACTTGCTTTTGCTGTTGCTTGGTTGCTTAACCAATTTGAGGTATAACTCACTGACTTCATGTAGTCTGGAAGACCTGTCCTGTTACTTGGGCAGGCACCTGTCTGAAGTCCTCCTTAAGAGGCAATGCTTGTGATTGTTTATCTTTGTGCCAAGCAGGAAAAGACCTTTGATAAGGCAATTGGCAGAACACAAGAGATGTGCAATCCATCTCCTGCTATTCAGTTGAGTCATCCCTTTGCTCACACAACTGGTGTTGATGCATTGTGGATATTAACCCAAGATCTATGTTGAGTCAGTCATAAGTGTAAAAGGGTTCCATCTTTCTGAACCCATACTTTCATTTGTCTGAAGCTCTCCCAGGCCAGGGATAAGAGCTGTGAGGCACACCCCTCACTTCCCATTTCATCTGCTTCACCCTAACTCTCAATGTTAGGGTTAAGAGCTAACATCACCTGATTCCAGATGGCTTGTGTTTCACAGCCTAACCCTTGTGTGAGCCCACTTTGTTTGTATATAGTGTGTGCTATTTGTGTGATTGTTTGCTTTGCCTGTACTGTTT
Organism: Lathyrus oleraceus; assembly: GCF_024323335.1. Taxonomy (NCBI): domain Eukaryota; kingdom Viridiplantae; phylum Streptophyta; class Magnoliopsida; order Fabales; family Fabaceae; genus Lathyrus; species Lathyrus oleraceus. The sequence goes on from NC_066584.1 coordinate 473,743,760, forward strand.
AGGATAGCTTGCTCCCTCTGCAAGTTAGATAGCAACCTTAACATAGGGATCGTATGCATGACAACTTCTAGGCTCGATTCGTAGTCTCCCTAGTAGTTTGTGTCTCCCTTTGTATCTGGTTAGGCTAGTCCTTTGTCCCTGCGTAGGGGAACTACGTCGCCCTGATCCTCATACCAGATGAGGTATGTAGGCAGGAGATGAGCTGATCTCTCCGGGCGCCCTTTTTGTTTTGTCCTTGTGTGTGTTAGGAGATGGATGTAAGACCAGCGATTGGCATTCCGTATCCTTTTGTTGTGTGCTTGGAGTCCGATGTAAGTCCAGCGATTGGCATTTGGTTTCCAGTGTGCGTGTGTTTGGTTCGGAGTCTGATGTAAGTCCAGCAATTGGCATTCGGTTTCCATGTTTGCCTGTTTTTGTGTGGAGTTTGACGTAAGCCCAGCGATTGGCAGTCGATTTCCTGTGTGGTTTTGTCTTGCGTGCGTTAGCCGAGCTACGAGTGCTCTGATTCTTCTTTAGTCCGAGAAGATACGTATGCATAGGATGCGACATCCTAGCGAGCACGTTTTCCCCTGTCCCTAACTACGTCGACTCTGATGTCTGTGCCTGACAGACTACGTAGGCCCAGGATGCGATATCCTGCCGAGTTAGTTTCTTTTGTTTTCCTGTGTCTCTTTCAGCCAGTGTGTTTGTTTGTGAGCAGTGTTTAGCAACCTTTATCCTTCCCTTTGTGCGTGGATCCCGTCGAGTACGACGGATGCGTAGGGGTGCTAATACCTTCCCTTCGCATAACCGACTCCCGATCCCATTCTCTTTGGTCGCGAGACCATGTCTTTTCCAGGTTTACTTCGAGCGTTTCCTTTCCCTCTTTTGGGATAAATAACGCACGGTGGCGGCTCTGTTGTTTTGTTTTCCCGCCGGTTTTTCGCGTAATGCGACAACCACCACCACCACCAGTTATAGATATACCACAACCTACAAAAACCATAACAACATCTGTATAGAAACTCCTATAGTTTATGTTCCGTTTTTAGAACAACCATTGATACCACCTTCATCATCTCATTCTCAGTTACAAAATACACCCACCTCGCCACCATTAATTGTTTCTGCTCCCTAACCAACTAATCCAAATGTCAGACCACCTAGAATATCTCCTGCAATGAGTGTTTCTGACAGACATGTTTTTGAAGGAACTCTTGAAGGAATGTTCGAATTTGAACCAGAAGTCACCTCACCTTAATTATCCCCCATCATTCTACCCTCACATCCATCCATCTTTGGTCTTGACTTTGACGGGTCCATAATCAATTTAACCATTATATATCCCAAAATCCAAACACCATCCTCTCCTGACCTTGGTAAGATTCTCAAGGAATTTGATTCAGAATCTAAAAAGCGTTTGGAGAAAGCAATGATTATTAGTCATTCTTCTGCAAACCCTACTTCCAGCGATTCAGCATGTGAAGTCTCCAGGATGAAGGATATTGGGTATACCATAGATGAAAACAAGTTTTATTCTGGGTTCGTGCCCTTGATGGAATTATGGAAGCTGGGGAATTATCAACTTTGTCTTCCTGCACCAGAAGTTAAGGAGGTCTCTCCAGAACCTATGGTAGTAGAAGAAGAAGAAGAAGCTCCAACAGAATCTGCTCAGTATATTGAAGAATTTGCTGCTCTAGAGCCTTCTGCTCCTTAACTTGAAGACGCTGCAACGGAAGAAGCTCCAAACCAGATTGTGGTCTCTGAAGCTTCTGTATCACAGCCTATTCCAGTTTCTCTTTTAAGAATGATTGAGCAAATTAAGGCTGATAATGTGAAGGTCAATGAGCGTATGGATAAGCAAGATCTGATGTTCTAGTTGATTCTATCAAGACTTCCTCCTACTTCTCCACCTCCTCCTCAGAATCCCTAGAATTTTGTTTTACTTTAACTGTTTTGCATTTCTTTGTCTTTTGTTTTTGTACTCTGCACTGCCAGTTTGGCATGTTTTAATGAATTTTTTTATTTACTTTATCTTTTTATTCTTTTTGGTTGATGACAAAGGGGTAGAAAACATAACTTTCTAAAGAGGAAGAATTAATGTTTCTATTAACAAATACTTCGAGAAAAGTTTGTTAAGTGTTTTTGCAGGGCTAACTCTCAAGATTCAGAATGATTTGCTAAAGCTTCTTTCTCAAGAATCATAAAATTTCTTCAAAGAAGTTTCTGATGAAAGACTCTTCAAAGAAGTTTCTAAAGAACGCCCTTCTGAAGGTCTATGAAAAGAATGATGTTATTAACCAACGTTCTGGACAACATCAATCAACTTCTGAAGTTAAACTAGATTCTGACTATTCATCCATTCTGGTACTTCAATAGGTAAATCAGGAAAGTGTTCTTTCATTCTGAGTTTATCTTTATAGGACTATACATCTCAGGGGGAGCTTTGTGCTACCGTAAGATGTATTCTTATGTGATTACCTTGTACAAAACTGTTCATCAAAATACATGTTTTGTCATCATAAAAAAGGGGGAGATTGTTAGAACAAGATTTGGTTATGCATCTATATCTTGAGGTTTGATGATAACAATGTTGTATTTATGTGAAAACAATTTTGGCACCCTAATGGTTTGTTATTGTGTAGCTTTAAAAAACAGTTTTGATTCAGATCATATGATGTGTAACATCATCAGTTTCTGGACTTTTTGTTTCAAGTTCGCTTCTACGTTGCAATTAGAAGTTCTAAAAGACGTCAATATTGATGATGCAATGTTCTTTCTGCTTATGTGTTATCTCACCCATCATAATCTTCTGAGGAGACACTATGTTGTTGTTGCAATGTTCTCTCAGTAGTTTTGCTTCTGGACGTGACTCTGATCAACAAGCTGTTAGAACAAGATTTTGATTCTGCAATATATCTCTAAGTTTTGATGATAACAAAGAATGAAACAATTTGGTACCCTAATAATTTTCTTAAGTGTGCATGATTCTAAGTTAAAATGACTCTGATGAAACGAATATATGGCATCTTCATTAGTCCAGAAACTCTGACCCAGCATAAAGAGAAATAAAATCTGACTCTGAACAGAATACATCTGAAGAGCAATCAACTGAAGAATCTGACTCTGTAGTTCAAGCTCTGATTCTAAAGATTATACAAGAGATATATAAAGACTATACAAGAAGATATTTGGATACTCTAACTCTAGAGACTCTGATCATGCTCACTCTGACGCATGCTCAGAAACACGCCATCAGATATCACCTGATCATAAACTTAAGCTGGAAGCATTCGAATTGTAGTACGAACCTTTTAAGGAAACAATTGATTATGCTCCAAGACTGCTATGGACAAGACAAGAAATTTAATACATTTATCTCCCACAACTGGCACAAAATCTTTATTGATTTCCCCCAACGATATCATCTCAAGTGCTATATAAATAACTCTTTACAACTTGCTGAATACACAACTTTGACACAATAACATTCATATACTCGAAATATTTCTCACCATCATTGTTGTAAGAAATAGGTTCCATACAAGAGTTGTTGCTCAATATTTTGTGGTTGTCTCTCTTTGTTCTTAAAGTGTATTTATACTGCTTATCTAGAAGCATCTAGTGAAACACTTCTAATTCTTGAAATTGTTTGTAATTCCTCAACTGACTTGTTTAGGTCTGTAGACTTGAGATGGCTAAGAGGTTATTAAAATCTTAGACGAATTTTGTAATATGTTGAGATTAGTGGATTAAGTCCTTATTGAAGGAAAAATCACCTTGGCCGAGTGGACCAGAGTAGCTTTGAATTTCAAGCGAACTAGGATAAATCCTTTGTGTTGTTAGTTTTTATTTTGTGTGTGTGGTGTTGCAAAAAGTTTTTAACTCATGTGAAAATAATTCAAACCCCCTTTCTTGTTTTTCTCTACCTTCAATTGGTATCAGAGCTTCGGCTCCATTATTGATTTTTGAATCAAACGCCTGACTGTGTAGAGACACCTAGGGTGAGAAAAACTTCATGGATAACACAAATGTAAGAGATAGCTATAACGCAAAAACTCTAGTTTTTGATGGAGAAACATTTGACTACTGGAAGGATAGAATTGAAAGTTTCTTCCTAGGCTACGATGTTGATCTCTGGGATATGGTTACAAATGGTTATGAACCACCCATCTCTGCAATTGGTATTCATATTCCAAGAAGCAGAATGAGTGATGACCAGAAGCGTGATTTCAAGAATCACCATAAAGCAAGAACCATTATGCTAAACGTTATTTCCTACAATGAGTAAGAGAAGATAACAAACAGGGAAATAGCCAAAGAAATTTTTGACTCCTTGAAAATGACGCACGAAGGCAACAATCAAGTTAAAGAGACTAATGCTCTGACCTTAATCCAAAAGTATGAAGCCTTCAGAATGGAAGATGATGAAGATATTGAAGTGATGTTCTCAAGGTTCCAAACCTTGGTTGCAGGACTCAAGGTTCTGGACAAAGGATATACTACAACAGATCACGTCAAAAAGATAATCAGAAGTCTTCCCAAGAAGTGGAGACCTATGGTTACTGCCCTGGAGCTATCGAAGGATCTGAACAACATAAGTCTTGAAGAACTTATCAGCTGCCTCAGAAGTCATGAAATAGAGCTAGAAGAAGATGAACCTCAGAAGAAAAGAAAATTTGTTGCTCTAAAGTCTAGATCAGAAAGAAGAAATACAAAAAGAAACAAAGCCTTTCAAGTTGAAGAGAAAGAAGTTGATGACTATGAGAATGAAATTCTGATGATGAAAAAGAATTCTCTCTTCTTTCTAGAAGAATCAAACAACTCTGGAGAAAAATACAAAACAACTCCAAAAGGCCCGGACAGAAGGGAGACCGTCCAGATTCAACCTCCAGAGGCAGACCCAACAAGGAAGTAACGTGTTATGAATGCAAAAAGGCTGGAAACTACATGAATGATTGTCGAAAGCTAAAGAAGGATAACTCTAGAAAAGAAATCTTCAAGAAGAACACTTTCAAAGAAAATAATAAAGGACTCATGGCGACATGGGATGACTCTGAATCTGAAGCTCCAGAATCTGGTTCTGAAGAGGAGCAGGCAAACGTAGCATTCATGGACACTACCTCTAGAAGTTCATCTAAAACAAAATCTGACTCTGAAGAGGTATTATATGACTTCTATTGTTCTGACCTAGAAGCCTGTTTGTCATAAACTCTGAGCTTGTATCAGAAGCTTCGACAGAAATTCAAGAATATGAAAAAGGTTCATGAAGAGACTGTTGAAGAGTGTGATAAGCTTGAGAAAGAAGTTTGTGAACTCAAGGAAAATAATTTTATTCTTGAAAGAGAAAAAGAATTTTCAACTAAGAAATGCTCAAAACTTGAGGAAACTCTTTCTAAAGCTCCATCTACTTCTGAAACTATCATATATAAATATGACAAAGCCTTTCAGAAATTTCTGAACAACAACCTAGACAAAAGAAAAATGGATTCTATGATCTATGGTGTAATTCATAATAGAAAAAGAGGATATGGTTACGACTCTAATGACAATGATCAGAAACCTACTATAGAAAACAAACCAAAATCTCCTTTTTCCTACCATTATACACCTGCACAAACACATAAGTTCAGTAACGCTAGAAAACCCAAAGTTTTCAGAAACTCTGGGAGAACTAATCCTAAAGGACCCAAACGTTTCTGGGTACCAAAGATAAAATAGTGTATGTTGTAGATATCTTATGCAGCAAAGTTAAAACACCAGTCATGGTACCTGGATGTTGGATGCTCGCGACACATGACGGGAAGAAAGCATATGTTCCAAGACCTGGAACTTAAAGATGTTGGTTTCATACGCTTTTGAGGAGATCAGAAAGGAAGGATCAGAGGATCTGGAATAGTTGGTAACATATCTCTTCCCCCCATTTCTGATGTTTTTTATGTTGAAGGATTAATGCATAATTTGTTATCCATAAGTCAATTAAGTGATAACAGTTATGATATTATTTTGAATCAAAAAATGTGCAAGGCTGTCAATCAGAAAAATGGAACAGTCCTTTTCACTAGAAAGAGGAAAAAACAACATTTATAAAATAAAACTTTCAGATTTGAAAAACCAAAACGTGAAATGCTTGATGTCTGTTAATGAAGAGCAATGGGTGTGGCATATACGCTTGGGTCTCATTAGCTTGAGGAGGATTTCTCAGCTAAATAAACTTGAGTTAGTCAAAGGCCTGCCTAAGCTGAAGTTTTCTTCAAATGCTCTTTGTGAAGCATGTCAGAAAGGAAAATTTTCTAAAACCACTTTCAAAACCAAAAATGTTATTTCCACCTCCAAACCTCTTGAACTTCTACACATTGATCTCTTTGGACCTGTTAAGACAACGTCAATCAATGGTAAGAAGTATGGACTTGTCATTGTTGATGACTATAGTCGTTGGACATGGGTGAAATTTTTAAGGCACAAAAATGAGTCACATTTTGTGTTCACTAGTTTTTGTTCAAAACTGCAAAATGAATATGACTCTAAGATTATCAGAGTCAGAAGTGACCATGGTGGCGAATTTGAAAACAAACTTTTTGAAGAACTTTTTGACTCTAATGGAATATTCCATGATTTATCTTGTCCTAGTACTCCACAACAAAATGGAGTTATAGAATGGAAGAATATGACTCTACAAGAAATGGTCAAAACCATGATCAATGAGACTAATGTGGCTAAGCACTTCTGGGCAGAAGCTGTAAATACCTCATGTTACATTCAGAATAGAATCTCTATCAGACATATTATGGAGAAGACTCTTTATGAACTGTACAAGGGAAGAAAATCCAACATTTCTTATTTTCATCCTTTTGGGTGTTCTTCTTTTATTCTGAACACTAAAGAAAATCAGAACAAAATGTATTATATTGGGATACTCAGAATGTTCTAAATGATATCGAGTATACAATACAGAAACAAAAATTGTGGAAGAATCAATTCATGTCAAATTTGATGATAAGCTTGACTCTGAAAAGTCAATGCTAGTTGAGAAATTTGCAGATCCGGAGATCACACTTGCAGGTTCTGACGAAAAGACAAATGGTTCTGAAGAAGCTGAAAGAGGAACTTCAGAAGCACCTGAACGCACAATCAATCATAAAAGACACATAAATAGGCAAAATGTTTCTGAAGAACTGAGTATGGGAAACAATGATGAACTTGTCAAAACAAGATCAACATTCAAAGTCTCTGAAGAAACACTTATGGGACTAGTATCTCTGATAGAGCCAACATCCTGTGAAGAAGCTCTTCAAGATAAAGAATGGATTCTGGAAATGAAAGAAGAACTTGATCAGTTTTCCAAAAATGATGTTTGGGATCTTATACCAAGACCCAAGGGAACCCATGTGATTGGAACTAAATGGGTCTACAGAAACAAGCTAAATGAAAAAGGTGAAGTTGTCAGAAATAAAGCACGGCTGGTGGCACACGGTTATAGTCAATAAGAAGGGATTGACTACAATGAAACCTTTACTCCAGTCGTGAGGTCAAAATCTATTCGTCTCCTTGTATCCGTTGTTGTAAATTATTCCATTAAATTATATCAAATGAACATCAAAATTGTGTTTTTGAATGGTTACATTTTTGAAAAAGTGTATGTCCATCAACCTCCTGGCTTTGAAAATTCAAAACTTCCAGAACATGTTTTCAAACTTAAGAAATCTCTTTACGGTCTGAAACAAGCTCCCATAGCTTGGTATGAAAGACTTAGTTCATTTATTCTAGAAAATAATTTTATCAGAGGCAAAGTGGACTCCCTTTTGCAAAAACATCAGAGACGATCTTATGATTTATCAGATTTATGTTGATGATATAATATTTGGCTCTGTTAACCCCTCTGTTTGCCAAGAATTTTCTGAGTTAATGCAGGAAGAATTTGAGATGAGCCTAATGCAAGAACTGAAGTTCTTTCTGGGCATACAAATCAATAAAACACCAGAAGCCACGTATCAAAGCAAATACGTAAAAGATCTTTTAAAGAAATTTGACATGACAGAAAGCCAGTCATCCAAGACTCCCATGCATCATACCTGCATTCTAGAGAAGGAAGAGGTAAGTCAAAAGGTTTGTCAGAAACTCTATCATGGTATGATAGGCTCTCTCCTTTATTTGACTGTTTCTCGTCCTAGTATATTATTTAGCGTATGTTTGTGTGCTAGATTTCAGTAAGATCCAAGGGAATCTCATTTAACTACTATTAAGAGAGTCCTTAGGTATCTGAAAGGAACACTTAACCTGGGCTTGATGTATAAGAAAACATCAGAGTACATGTTTTCCGGGTATTGTGATACAAATTACACTGGATATAGGTTAGAACACATAATTACATCTTGGAACTGTCAATTTTTGGGAGGAAACCTCATCTCATGGGCAAGCAAAAGACAATCAACCATTGCACTGTCAACTGTAGAAGTAGAGTACATCTCAGCTTCACTTTGTAGCACTCAGATGCTCTGGATGAAGAATCAACTTGAGGACTTTCAGATCTATGAGAGTAACATTCCTATCTTTTATGATAATACTGCTGCTATCTGCCTAAGTAAGAATCCAATTTTACATTCCAGAGCGAAGCACATAGAAATTAAACACCACTTTATTAGAGATTATGTTCAAAAAGGGACAATTATTTTAAAATTTATAAATACAACCCATCAATGGGCTGAGATCTTTACAAAACCCTTAGCTGAAGATAGATTTCTCTTCATTTTGAAAATTTTAAATATGACAGATTGCCCAAAATGACGTTTAACCTGTGCCTCTCATCTCTGATGTAAAATTAGTCTCTGAGTCAAGCATATGATGTTTATCCGATTCTAGTTTTGATACTTTTACAAGTTAGAAGATATCTTTTTCATAAACCTCTCTAGTCAAAAACCTTTTGGTATTCTTGACTCCAGATACATCAACATGTGGTCCCTCAAATGTGTGGCTCTGGCTCTTCTAGACACCTGTCTAGCTCAGAACTCAAGGGCCAAATTATTGAGATCCCTTCGAGCAATGTGCAAATCTTTAAGATTCGAACCCCATCATTAGCTGCATTTAACGGTGTCGTTTTTGCAACATTTAAACTTGTGTTTATATACTCCCATGACTCCCACATTCACACTCTCACTACTCACTACTTACACAAACCTAAAACCTCCAACCTTCTCTACAACTTCTTTTCATCTCCTTCACTACAACTTCATCATGAATCCTCAAGAACAACAGGTCTTTCAATTCTCACAAGAAATGAACGCAACTGAACAACATGTTGAATCCCATCAACAAGTTACATCCATATCTGCTACTCCAACAACAACTTCATATCAAGAACCCCATGTTCTTGATAATCATGTCCACATAAACCTTTCAACTCCATTTGAACAACTTGAAGTTCTTTGTGAGTTACTGGTGGACTTTAACAACCTCAAAGAAAATGGTATGGACCTAACACCAGAACTGAAGAATCAAGGGTGACTCAATTACTTCAACCTTCTTTATGGCCCTATCTACACAAACCTGGTGAAGGAATTCTGGCGATTCGCTGACTGCGATGATCACTACATTGTTTCTCACGTTCTGGGTATCAAGATGGTAATCACTGAAAAATTAATCGTCGCGCTCCTGAATATGGAAAAGGCCGGGGGAAGAAGAATCTACAACATAAACCCTAGGGATAAGTGCATGTCCCAGGAAGTCATCCCCACCATCTTCTCTCAGAACCCTGAAGGAAAAACATCCAAGAATCAAGAGCTTCACAAGAATCTGAGGGTGTGACTCAAGATCATTCTACGATGCATTCACCACCGTCCTTCATCCAGCTCCTCTGACTATGTCAAGACAGATCAGAAGTGCATCATATACTGTCTGCACAAAGGTATGAAACTCAACCTTCCTCCTCTCATCTTCAAATATCTCTGAGACTCTATAAGAGACACCAAGAACAACATAAAGTCCAAGAACTACATCCCTATAGGCCGGTTAACCTCAGATGTTCTGATTGAGAGTGTTATGATGGATCACCTCATCTCTCTAAATCTGATGAAAGACGTCACTATGGACATGGGGAAGCCTCTAAGTGGGAGGAATCTGAAGAGCATGGGTCCGATTGACAAAGTCCGCGCCAAACCCACCAGAAACACCTCCTGGGAAACACTGAAGGACCATAGATAGAAAGTTAATGAGATGTATCTCTTCTTAAAGATTGACCCTCAAGAAGTTCTAGCTGGTTATCTGCAAGATCTGGAAGCTCAAGGCATCGGCATATCTGGATTTAGCTTGGACTGGCTCCCAGATCTGCCTCCTAACTTCCTGAAGAGAAAAAGGGAACCTTCTCATAAGACGAAGAAGAAGATTCTCAAGCTGGGAGAGTCTTCAGCGACCCAGAAGAAGCCAGTGCCTCTGACCTCTTCAGCACCTTCAAGTATGTCACCTATCTCAGAAGCTCCATATCCTTATGGTTCTAGGAAACTTTCCTTATCACTCCCTCCACCACCCACACACTCTCAACCACTATTACAACATCCTCCACCTCACCTTCCATACACACTTTAGCTCCCAAAGCAAAATCCAAATCTAAACAACCAACAATCTCACTCCCTTCCTCATCTGAACCAACAAATTATATACCAATCCTTTCTGAACCAAACCCATCAAAACCCACTACCTCTGACCCCATCGCTATCAAAACCATCACATCTTCTCCTCCATTACCATTCTTCAACCTTCAAATAACATTCATCCCCCACTCTGAGGCCATCACGTTCAACGAACCTTTATCATCATCCCTCTCCTCCAACCCTAACTCCCCTCCTTATTATGACCTCACTTATAACTCTAAACATTCTAGTTCAGATAACCCTAACCCAACCTCCCCAAACCATGAAGAACTTTAGGCCACAACTGACTTTGAAAAGACTCCCTTTGTACCTGCACCCTCTGTATCTGAACCCTCTATACCAGAACCCTCTGAACCAATTCTAGAACCCTCTCCTGAACCATCTGAACCCAAACTCACTCTACCTACCTTTGATGAGGAACTGGCCAAGTTCTTAGAGTGTTTAACTTCCAGGTTCAAGAAGCTCTCTAACGAATCCAGCACCAGTGACAATCCTTTTGAAGTAAGGACCAACTGAAACAGCTTCATCATATGGATGACTTCTGAAGTCTTCAAGCTAAAGGGCCTATCTGAACAAGTCTGAAATGACTTCATTAGAGGTGTTAAGGAGAAGATGAAGGTTGGTCTTGCGAAGGAAGCAACTGACAAAGCATAAAAGGAAGCTGCGGAGAAAGCAGCTGCAAAAGCTGCTGCTAGGGAGGCATCTGAGAAAACCGCCGAAGAAGCTGCAACCAGAGAGCAAACTGAAGCCACATTAGCTACTGAAGCTGCTCAGAAAGCCGCAGAAGATGCTGAGAAGACCACTGAGGTTTCTCTGACTCAAGGAGAGTCATCAACAATTGACCTTTCTCCTCTAGTCATCAAGACTCTAGAAGAGCTGCAGAAAGAACAACAACTTGTCATAGCCAGACTCGACAAATATGACCAGGTCAACTCCAACATTCAGAGTCTGCTAGCTGATCTACTTCAGAGGATTCCTCCTCCATCAAACCCTTGGACACTCTAGGATTTATTTGTTTTTTTCTAAGTGTTTTTGCCTGTTAGGCTTTATCTTTTGCTTCTATATGTACTATGTAAAGTTTTTCTCTTATGAATGAAATTCTGAATTACTTGCTTTTTGAGTCTGACAAAAAGGGGGAGAATTAAATAGAAGTCTTTTAATGAAGTAATTTATCTAACTGTCAGAAATGCACTGCTTACATTCTGACATAAATTTATTGCATAAACTAAGTCATTTTTCAGAATCTATCTGAACCAAGGGAAACTGAATCCTTATCTGAGAAATAACTAAATCAAGTTAAGCAACCTAAGAAAATCTGGTAAGAAATTCTCTACCCCATAAACCCATATCTGATACTAAATATCGTTAAAAAAAATTAAGTATCAGACTTAGGGGGAGATTGTTAATCTCAGGGGGAGTCACTCTCTATCTGACTCTGATAATTTTCAATTTAGTATCTCTGAAAGCACTTATTGTTTTATCAAAATTCTAAATTTTGTCATCATCAAAAAGGGGGAGATTGTTAGAACAAGATTTTGATTCTGCAATATATCTCTAAGTTTTGAGGATAACAAAGAATGAAACAATTTGGTACCCTAATAATTTTATTAAGTGTGCAAGATTCTGAGTTAAAATAACTCTGATGAAACGAATATCTGGCATCTTCATTAGTCCAGAAACTCTGACCCAACACAAAGAGAAATCAAACCTGACTCTGAACAGAATACATCTGAAGAATCTGACTCTATAGTTCAAGCTTTGATTCTAAAGACTACGCAAGAGACATCTGAAGATTCTGCAAGAGATATCTGAAGACTCTGCGAGAAGATATCTGGAGACTCTAACTCTGAAGACACTGATCATGCTCACTCTGACACATGCTCAGAAACACGCCATCAGATATCACATGTTCAGAAACTAAAGCTAGAAGCATTCAAATTGTAGTACAAACCTTTTAAGGAAACAATTGATTAATGTCCAAGACTGCTATGGAAAGGACAAGAAATTTAATACATTTATCTCTCACAACTGGCACAAAATATTTATTGATTTCCCCCAACGGTATCATCTCAAGTGCTATATAGAGGACTTCGTATAACTTGTTGAATACACAACTTTGACACAACAACATTCTCATACTCGAAATATTTTTCATCATCATTATTGTAAGAAATAGGTTCCATACAAGAGTTGTTTCTCAATATTGTGTGGTTATCTCTCTTTGTTCTTAAAGTGTGTTTTGATCGCTCGACTTCGTGAGTCGAAATTGGGGTACAAACTGCAAGTGCACAGTTCTATCGCGTAGTTTTAAAAGATATCGATCCCACAGGGACTTATGAATCGATATACCGTTATCTAAGGTTACTTCGTAAAGCTAAGGTGGATAATGTTCGATTGTTTGGGGGAAAAGCTAAAACTAAAAATAGAATCTAAATTAAATATTAATAAAGCGGATATCGGTATGTAGTTCGTCGTAATTAGGGAATCAATTCTTTGTCAGTTTCTTGGTTTTAAAATAAATCTTTTCAGTTGACTTTATTGATTAAAAATTTTATCTCAAACTCTCGCTCTGTTGAATAAACCATGATTTTATGTTAATGTAGCTGTCACTTATAATTAAGTCAAAAAACCATTTTTTGAAAGCAATACAGTCCATAGAAACTCTTTTCAAGAAAACACTGACCGTTTAAACACCCTTATCTCAAACTCTCGCTCTGTTGACTTAGGTTATATAATTAAATTCGAATGCTTAACTCTCGTCCTCACATTCAATCTTTAAAAATACTTTTTGGAAAAGATCGGAATTTAATTAACTCTAAAACTTGCTCTCGCCCTGATCTATAATTAATGTCTAATTTACACTGTCCAGTTAAAACCTCAAACTCTCGCTCTATTGATTTTAACTTCTTTATGTCTTTTACTTTCGTAAAAAAAAACCTTTGTTATTAACCCTGTAAATTGAGACCGTAAAAAGAGTGATTTTAATTTTAAATTTAATTAAACCGACTTAGTTTTTGATTCCTTATTCCGCTTACTTTACATACCGATATCTAAGCGAATTAGCCAGACATGCTAAACAAACTTAAATACTTATCATGCATAAACAGACTCATCCCAGGCAGATAATATAAATAAATAATAAAACAAAGCATTAAATAATAATTAAAGAACCTGAATAAGTTAAACAGTAGTCTTGAATAAGTTAAACAGTAGTCTTGAACACTCCACCACAAGCCGGTAGGATTTGTTCTTGGATTCTTCAATTAAACAACAAATTAAAACGAAGGAAATAAAAACTGGATTCTAACGTAAGGTTAGATCCGATAAAAAGGTACACAATAGTTTCCGGTGTAGAAACTATTGTGCGAAAAGAATTAACTAAATGCTAAAAAGGAAATAGAAATTGCAAGGGAAATAGTGTAAAACTCGTAAAAGCAATGCTGTAAAAATAATGCTTAAGTTGCTGGAAGAGAAAAAGGCAAAAGCGAAAACGGCAAAAGGAAAAATATGGAAAAAGCGTTTGGAACCCTTTTAGGTTTGGAAAGTGGCTATTTATATTGGTGCCTTGAGTAACTGCTTCCGCTTCCAAAGGTCTTCAACGTGCAAAGTACTTAGGCGTGGATATCGGCTTCAACTCTCCCTCAACGTCTCTGAAGCGTTCCTTGCGCCAAAAATGTAGGGGACTGGTGTGACGTTCGTCACACCATGTGTGACGTTCGTCACAGGAGTGTGCAAGGCGTGACGCTCGTCACAGCCTCTGTGACGTCCGTCACAGGCACAACACCTGTGTTCTTGTACTTTGGGCTGGGCTTTGATATTTGGTTCATTTTCTCTCCTTTTTGCACCTCCTTTTCTTCCATTTTTACTTGTGCTTCAAAATAAGCCACCTGAGACAAATAGGAAGAAAATACCGCGTAATATCTAATAAAATGAAGTGAACTGAAATAAATAATGATAAAATTTAATTGAATTAAGTCCTAAAATATGATATAATTTCATGTTATCAAACTCCCCCATACTTAGATCTTTGCTTGTCCTCAAGCAAAATACAGTATAGAACTTGTTAAGATTTTTAGCCAGATGAAATTTCAAAACACACGTCAATTCGTATTAGGCTGCATGTAAACTTTGTTTAGAGGTAACTTGAGTTAAATCTTGACATCAACGACCACCGTCACAACCTAGATAACCCCACCTTATGCAAACCAGTTCAAGTACACTACGATAGCTATCCTAGTTCCTTTACTCTTATTTCACCCGTTTTCATTCAAGCGAAATCACATTAAGCCCTTTATCTTTTCGCGCACATAGTGGAGTAACCGGTTAGTGATTCTGATTCCCTTTTATCTAGAAGTTCTGGTACATAAGTCGGATAACTTCGTTATTCAGTCCATTGCAAATTGCGGGGGATCGGACCGTAGTCCGCCCTACCAAGTTCAGTACCAGATACCTGCTGAACCAACTCGTAATGGATCTTTCATCTTATGCTTTTGTATGATCTGCAACCTTTAGATTAAATGATCTGGTAGGGATCACCTAACTTAATTAGTGCATTTCCTGATATATTTTTTTTTTATGTTACTTTGGGAATCATTCACTTATATTCATCGGCTCTCCACGTAGTTTGCTATTAGGATGGTGCTGACTTCTTGTATAAACTACTCGGGGTTACTATAAAACTAAAAGTTCAAGGGATTGGTATAATAGGTACTTATCTGATCTAACGTGTTGAGGTTCGTTTAGAGTGTTTGGCGGTAGTGGTCTTTGTCTTAATTCGTCTCAAGATCGATAAGGTGAGCAACCTTTATACTTATTGGGTGTTGAATTTTTGTTGTGGCTCATGGAAATTTGAGGGAATAGATAATAGAAATTTGTTCACACTCGGGACTTAACTTAAAATAATAGATTTTTTTTTTTTTTTTTTTAATAATTAAAATAACAATGAAGGTAAGGTACATACTTGAAAAATGGAAATAGAAAGAACATGGTTTCCCCCCCCCCCCCCCCCCCCCCCCCCCCCCCCCCCCCATACTTAAACTAAACATTGTCCCCAATGTTTTAAGGAAATGAAATACAATATGGAAAGGAAAAAGAAACTACAACTAAGGCTGCCTTCCGCCTCTGGTTCTTGGGCCAGGTGATCTCTGACGTAAGTCTAAGTTGTCGAACCTGCTGAACAACTCAGTAAACCGCTGGTCGGTAATGGCATTCCTAGCATCCTGTTGTTGTTGAATTTGACGCATCATTTGCATCATCTCGACATTCTGTGCCTGCATACCATCAATAGCATCCATGATGTCGTCGTTGGTTGCAGGCCTTCTTCGTCGACGACGTTGGGAGGATAGGCCATTTGCATTATCGGAAGGGTTGAGCGGGACAGATTGTTGTGCGGGAGGCTGATCACCTTGCTCCATTTCCTCAAACTCGTTTGTGGGCGGGTTTGCTTGTGAAGGCTCGGTGGCTTCGGGAGCATGTAGATCATAGAGGAGGCGGTTGCGGTTTGTGACATCGGTCAGGGCCATGTTGGGTAGGACAATGCTTGGGATGGCTTGGTTGTTCACCATAAGATAATATCCTCCTCCTACTCTATTCTTAATCATGCGGCTGGATCGACAGTAGTTGATGTCCATAAATAGGGGAGGTAGAGATTCTAAGGTTTGGAGTCGGTCCCCTAAGTTTAAGCCAAGTGCAATGGTGGTGATTAATCCACCAATTACAAAGGGTTGGAGGCCTCTAGCACATAAGGTGCGGATATGATGAAATAGAAAAGAGGCAGCGTTTACCTTAGCAGTCGGTTCGAAGACGCATTCGAGGAAGAATAGTTCTTTTGCGTTGACCTTACTGTTGTTTGGTCTTCCAAAAACTGTGTTTTGTAGGATCCGGAGAAAATATCGGATGGTTGGGTTATGTATGTGGGAAAGAAGGAGTTCTTCCCAGTTGTAGGCATCTAGACCGGATATTTTCTTAAAAAGGGTGGAAATGGCAACTGTGCTCCAGTTTATTTCGAGAGGGATTCTGGGGTAGACTTGACCTTCTGTGGGAAATTGTAGCATGGTACTCAATTGGTTTTGGGTTAAGGAGTACTCGGTGTTGAACATTCGGAAGGTTGCGGTGCCGGTTAAAAATTCATCTTCACCGGCGGAAGTGGTGTATGCGTATGAACTTAAGAATTCTAAGGTTAGGGAGGGGTATGTTGGTTGGTTATGGGTGCATAGAAAGGTTAAGTCGGCTTGACGGAGCATCCATTCGATACCTTGGAGTAATCCTAATTGGTGTAAACAAGTAAAATCAGGGTACCTGGTGGAGACGACGCCTCGCTGTTGGAAACGCTCGAATTGCTCCCTTTGATAATTTTCGTCTTCGGATCGGAAGATGATATTTTCGAAATTCTGATTTCCCGCCATAGTGATGAATGAATTTGAAGGAGTAATTTGGAGAGAAAAGAAATGTATTTGATGGGAGAGAATGGTTTGTGGTGAATGAAGGGAGGTTTTGATGGGTATTTATAGGAAAAGAATTTGGAAGTTGGAAAAAAAGTGGTTGAAAAGTAAATAAATGTGGGTAAATGTGAATAAATGGGGAAGATAAAAAATTTGAAGGGTCTAACGTTCGTCTCCAACGGCTATGTAACGTTCACCTAGTCAGAAAGGTGTTACGCTCGTCACAGGGGTGTGACGGTCGTAACAGGCTCTTGGCGTGCCGTTCGTCATAGATTGTGTGACGCTCGTCACACATTCTTTTTGGCAAGGCTTCAGTAGCGTTCTACAGAATTACTTTGGTAATGGATTTATTTTTATTATTTTGTTTTGTTTTTAGATTGTTTTATCTTGCTAATTAATTTATCTTGCATGCTATTCTACTTTGCATAATAGTGCATGAATAATTCAATAAGTTATAGGCAGCAACAGTAGAGAATATAATAGCTATTGCATAATAAAATTAAATAAATAGCTTCAATAAAATGATCATAATGTAATATTGGAAAGAAAAAAAACAAAAGAAATGTGAAAAGGAAACAAATGCGAACATGAATTCAAATAACATTAATGAATAACCTAACTTAAAACTGAATAACTAAGAAAAATAAATAAATTCTATCCATCTGCACGATCTCTGGCCGGAGGAGCAAAAGAGTTAACACGGTGTAGCAACTCGTGAAACTGATCTGTCATACTGCTCGTGTATCCTAGAACTTCGTGTCTCATGTCAGTAAATTCTTCTCTGAGGGCGTCTTGTTCTGACATCAAAGCTTCAATGGCGGTGTTATAATCAGTTCCAGGCATATGATGCCGGAGGTCGGATATTGCTGATTCTTCGGTCTGAACAGGCTGAGGAGGAGGGTTAATATCATAATAGCCGGATGGTGTCCGAGGGTCGGATTCGGCATAAAGGATCTGGTCATTATAAATCTCATAGTCCTGGATGGATTCAGTGGATCTAGCAGGAGTGGGGGTTTCGTTCAGATTGTAGAGCCAGTTGTTGCGGTTATGAACACTAGTCCTAGGATCGGGTAAGGTAAATAGGCAAAGAACCTGGTTATTAATAATAAGCTCAAACTCATCAGATCCTAGGTTTGCTATAAACAAGGTGTTGAAGAGGAAGGGTATACTTATAGTAGTAATGCCACAAAAAGGGCTTAGGTCGAGAATCGACTGACGTAACCCGATAGCGTTACCAATCATGGTTATCAAACCGCCTATTCTAATAGGTGCTCGCTCATCTTGGATAAGGTGGTCTAAATTTTCTAGCATAAAGGTGGCACCGTTTACTGGACGGTTCTGAGAAGCACAGAATAGGATGAAGAGTTCATCACGTGAAACTGAAGTGCTGTTTGGCTTCTCTCCAAATAAGGTGTGGGTGAGGATCCCATGGAAGTAACGGAAGGTCGGGTTATGAATGTTTCCGGGGAGATACTCATGGTCCTCGGGTTCATCATTTCCAGTCAAACTACCCCAAAAGTGTTCAAGTTCTCTATATTCAAGAAGTTCTTCCTGGCTTATTGTGAATGTGTCGAAGGAGGTAGGAAAACCCAATAGGTTTGTAAAGTCTCTAATATTAAATTGGTACTCCATGTTGAACATTCTGAACTGGATAAAACCTCTGCTAATTCCTTTTCCATGGCTGGGTAGATAGATTAATGAGCTAAGGAATTCTAGTGTGAGTCTCCGATAGGTGGCGAAATGTCTTAGGATAGGGGATGTCTCCCATCCTATCTGATTCAGCAAATACAGGACACTTTCTCTTAGTCCAAGGGCAGTCATAGCCCAATCATCAGCATATAAACTAGGTAGCATCTCTCTAGTGGCTAGTTCGTCAAACTTTTGTTTCTGAGCCATTCCTCTGAATTTGATACCCATACGATCAATATGTCCCATATGGTTAGTGTTAGCTAGAGAAAAGAAAACATGAGTTTTAGTTAGGATTTGGCCAAATGCCGAAAGAAGAAAAAAGTTATTTTTTTTTAAGTTAACATAAATTAAGAATGAATACTAAACAGAAATTAAAAGAATAATTAAGGAAGAAATAGGAAAATGATAATAATAAAATAAGAAAATAATAAAATAATTGTGGGTTGTCTCCCACTAAGCGCTTTGTTTAAATGTCGCAAGCTCGACAAAGAAACTGTTAAGTATTATCTATTGATCCTGGAGGCATTTCGTCTAAGTGTAGGATTTGCGAATCTTCGTTGGTTTCCGCATAGTGATAGTGTTTTAGACGTTGCCCGTTTACAGTGAACGGTTCTGTGGATTTTCCTTTAATTTCTATCGCTCCACTGGGAAAGATGTTAGTGATATGAAAAGGACCTGACCATCTGGATCGTAGTTTTCCCGGGAATAGCTTTAGTCTAGAGTTAAATAAAAGGACTGCGTCGCCTTGCTTGAAGATTTTCCTTGATATACGCTTGTCATGCCATTGTTTTGTTCTTTCTTTGTAGATTCTGGCATTTTCATAGGCGTCTCTTCTGAGTTCCTCTAATTCGTTTATGTCAAGGATTCTCTTTTCGCCGGCGACCTTATAGTTTAAATTCAGATTTCTAATAGCCCAATAGGCTTTATGCTCTAACTCTACCGGGAGGTGACAGGATTTTCCATAAATGAGCTTAAATGGGGTCGTCCCTATGGGGGTTTTATAAGCAGTTCGGTATGCCCACAAAGCTTCTGGTAATTTTAATGACCAATCTTTCCTTGAAGTGGCGACTGTTTTCTCTAATATTTGTTTAATCTCTCTATTGGACACTTCCACTTGCCCACTGGTCTGAGGGTGGTAAGGTGTCGCTATCCTATGTCTCACGCCGTATTTAAACAATAGTTTTTCGAGTACCTTGGATATAAAGTGCGATCCACCATCACTGACTACTATTCTTGGGATGCCAAATCTCGGAAATATTATATTCTTAAAGAGTCTAGTTACTACTCGGGTGTCATTTGTTGGAGAAGCTATAGCTTCGATCCATTTTGATACGTAGTCAACTGCCACGAGTATGTATTTGTTACCGAAAGAGGATGGAAAAGGTCCCATGAAATCTATTCCCCACACGTCGAAAATCTCTACTTCCAAAATACCCTTTTGTGGCATCTCGTCACGTCTAGATATGTTTCCTGTGCGTTGGCATCTGTCACATTCCTTGATAGCCGCATGTACGTCCTTCCATATAGTTGGCCAATAAAAGCCGGCTTGTAGGATTTTAGAGCAGGTCTTGGATGTACTTGTGTGTCCACCATAAGGAGCGGAGTGGCAGTGTTGGATTATATTTTCTACCTCTTCTTCGGGTATACATCGACGGAAGATACCATCGGGGCCTCTTTTGAAAAGTAAGGGATCATCCCAGTAATAGTGTTTTATGTCGTAGAAGAACCGTTTCTTCTGCTGGTAGGATAAAGTAGGTGGAACTATTCCGGCGGCTAAATAATTGACGAGATCAGCGTACCATGGTGTGACAGATATAGCTAAGGTAGTTTCTACTTGCTTGTGAGAGTTATTCTCTTCCAAAGTAGCTATAAGTTTATCGTACGAGAAATCATCATTAATTGATGTTCTTTCCGGTTCAAGGTTCTCAAGTCTAGAGCGGTGGTCTGCTACTACGTTTTCAGTTCCTTTCTTGTCTTTGATTTCTAAATCGAACTCTTGTAGCAACAAGATCCATCTTAGGAGTCTAGGTTTAGCATCCTTTTTTGTTAAGAGGTACTTGATAGCGGCGTGATCAGTGTAAACTATTATTTTGGCTCCGACCAAGTAGGAACGAAATTTATCTAGCGCAAATACCACTGATAGGAGTTCTTTCTCGGTAGTGGCGTAATTCATCTGCGCTTCATCTAGGGTCCTACTTGCGTAATATATAACGTGAAGCTTTTTATCCTTTCGTTGTCCTAAAACAGCACCTACAACATAATCGCTGGCATCACACATTATTTTGAATGGTTCATTCCAGTCCGGAGTCTGCATTATGGGGGCGGAGATCAATGCTTGCTTAAGCATTTGAAATGCTTTTAAACAGTTATCGTCGAATATGAATTCGGCATCATTCATCAATAGTCCGGTTAAAGGTTTAGTTATCTTAGAGAAGTCTTTGATGAATCGTCGGTAAAAACCGGCGTGTCCTAAGAAGCTTCGTACTTCTCTCACGGTTCTTGGGGGTTGAAGATTTTCGATTACCTCTATTTTGGCTTTGTCTACTTCAATTCCTCTGTTCGAGATGATGTGTCCTAAAACAATTCCTTCTTGTACCATAAAGTGGCACTTCTCCCAGTTAAGTACTAAGTTTACTTTTACACATCGCTCAAGAACTCTTTCTAGGTTTTCAAGGCATTCTTCAAAACTTTGTCCGTATACGGAAAAGTCATCCATAAATACTTCCATGATGTTTTCGAGAAAGTCGACGAAAATTGCCATCATGCATCTTTGAAAGGTTGCAGGAGCATTACACAGGCCAAACGGCATTCGTCTATAAGCGAAGGTACCAAAAGGGCACGTGAACATTGTCTTTTCTTGGTCATCAGGGTGAATTGGTATTTGAAAGAAGCCTGAATAACCGTCTAGATAACAGAAATGTGAATGTTTTGCTAATCGTTCTAACATCTGGTCAATGAATGGTAAAGGGAAATGATCTTTTCGGGTTGCTTTGTTTAGTTTCCTATAGTCAATGCACATTCTCCATCCCGATTCGATTCGTTTAGTTATAGTTTCCCCTTTTTCGTTTTCAATAACGGTTATGCCTCCTTTCTTTGGTACTACGTTTACAGGACTAACCCATTTGCTATCAGATATAGGATATATAATGCCTGCTTCTAATAACTTGGTTATTTCCTTCTTTACTACCTCACTCAGGATCGGATTTAGTCTCCTCTGGTGTTCCCTAGAGGTTTTACAGTCTTCTTCTAGCATGATGCGGTGCATACAAATAGAAGGACTTATTCCTTTAAGATCGGTGATGTGGTAACCTAGTGCGGTTGGATACTTTCTTAAGATATGTAGGAGTTTTTCTGTTTCGAGTCTTCCTAGGTCTGCATTAACTATCACAGGCCGTTCAAGTTCTAAGTCTAGGAATTCATATCTCAGATTTTTGGGAAGTGTTTTCAGGTCAAGGGTTGGTTTGTTAAGACATTGCGTAGGGTCCGGTGTTATTGCTAAACATTGGTTAGATTTGTCTTCTACAAGGTAGTCGGATGATTTATCTTCTCCTAACTCTGCTTCTTTTATGCATTCATCGATGATATCCATGAAGTAACATGTATCTTCTATTGCAGGTGCTTTCAAGAATTGGGAAAGAATGAACTCAATTTTCTCTTCACCTACTTCGAAGGTGAGTCGTCCTCGTTTTACGTCTATGATTGCACCGGCAGTTGCTAAGAACGGTCTTCCCAGTATAATGGGTGTAATATCATCTTCTCTAATGTCCATAATTGTAAAATCAGTTGGAATGTAGAATTGACCTATGCGTACGGGAACGTTTTCAAGAATTCCTACAGGATATTTTATGGAACGATCTGCTAGTTGCACAGACATTTTGGTTGGTCTTAATTCTCCCATTTCCAGTTTCTTACATATGGATAAAGGCATAACGCTAATTCCGGCTCCTAAATCGCATAAGGCTTTGTCGATGACAAATTTTCCTATGTGACAGGGTATAGAGAAACTACCCGGATCCTTGAGTTTAGGAGGCATGTTTTGGATTATAGCGCTACATTCGGCAGGGAGTGTAACGGTTTCGCTATCTTCAAGTTTCCTCTTATTAGAAAGAATTTCTTTTAAGAATTTAGCATATGAGGGCATCTGCGTAATAGCTTCGGTGAACGGAATTGTAACGTTTAATTGTTTAAGGAGATCAACAAATTTTCTAAATTGGCCCGCATCTTTGGTTTTAACAAGCCTTTGAGGGTAAGGGATAGGTGGTTTGTAAGGTGGTGGAGGTACATAAGGTTCCTTCTTTTCTATGGTTTCCTTATTACTCTCTTCCTTTTCCTTAGGTTCGCTTTCCTCAGTTGATTTTTTAGGGTTTTGGTTTTCTATCCTTGGATCAGACGGTCCTTCCACTTCCGTTCCACTTCTTAATATGATTGCATGAGCGTGGCTTCTCGGGTTAGGTTGGGGCTGTCCAGGGAATGTACCAGTTGGGGCAGCAGTAGGCGCTTATTGTTGAGCTACTTGTGATATTTGTGTTTCCAGCATTTTGTTATGGGTAGCCAGGGCATCTACTTTGCTTGCTAGTTGTTTAAGTTGTTCGCCAGTGTGTACATTCTGGTTTAAGAAATCTTTATTGGTTTATTGTTGGGAAGCTATAAAGTTTTCCATCATGATTTCCAAGTTGGATTTCCTAGGGGCGTTATTGTTAGGCATGGATGGGTTCGGTTTCTGATATCCGGGAGGTATAGCTGGGGCTTGATTTGGAGATTGTCCAGGTGCGTACAAAGCATTATTACGTTTATATGAAAAGTTTGGATGGTTCTTCCAATTTGAGTTATAGGTATGCGAGTAGGGGCTTCCTTGAGCGTAGTTTACTTGCTCTGCTTGGATTCTTGTTAAGAGTTGACAATCCGTAGGAGTGTGACCTTGGATTCCACAGACCTCGCAATTCTGAGTTATAGCAACCACGGCGGCTGGAGGTGATACATTTAAACTTTCAATTTTCTGGACCAAAGCATCCACTTTTGCATTGACGTGATCAAGGTTACTTATCTCGTACATGCCAGTTTTCGTTTGAGGTTTTTCCACCATTGTTCGTTCGGTTCCCCACTGATAGTGGTTTTGGGCCATGCTCTCGATAAGCTGGTAAGCATCAGCATAAGGTTTGTTCATTAGTGCACCACCTGCAGCGGCGTCTATTGTTAACCTTGTGTTGTACAAGAGACCATTATAAAATGTGTGAATTACTAACCAGTCTTCCAAACCATGGTGTGGGCAAAGTCTCATCATGTCTTTGTATCTTTCCCATGCTTCGAAAAGAGACTCGTTGTCTTTCTGTTTAAATCCGTTTATCTGGGCTCTTAAGATAGCTGTTTTGCTTGGCGGAAAGTATCGGGCAAGAAAAACTTTCTTCAACTCGTTCCATGTGGTGACAGAGTTGGAAGGGAGAGACTGAAGCCATCTTCTAGCGCTATCTCTTAATGAGAAAGGAAAAAGACGAAGTCGAATTGCCTCTGAAGTGACACCATTAGCTTTAACAGTATCACCGTATTGGACAAATACGGATAAATGAAGGTTTGGATCCTCGGTAGGATTTCCAGAGAATTGGTTCTGTTGCACAGCCTGCAACAGCGAAGGTTTAAGTTCGAAGTTGTTTGCTTCGATTGCGGGTGGAGCAATACTTGAATGCGGCTCATCTTGCGATGGGGCGGCGTAATCTCTAAGAGCACGAGCTGGTTCTGCCATCTCGGGTATCGAAGGAAAAATGCTTTTTTGAAATCAGGAAGTTCTACAGGAGGGAGATTGTTTGCAGCACGATATTCCCGAATTCGTCGTAGGACTCGGAGATATAGTTCGATATCGTTGATTCGTAAATAGAGCGGTTCGCCTTGTGAGCGAGTGCGTGGCATACAAATCAACGAAAGAAAGAACAGAAGAAAAAGAAACCTTAGTCTCTA
This sequence comes from Lathyrus oleraceus, assembly GCF_024323335.1. Lineage (NCBI taxonomy): Eukaryota > Viridiplantae > Streptophyta > Magnoliopsida > Fabales > Fabaceae > Lathyrus > Lathyrus oleraceus. Next base: position 473,768,460 of record NC_066584.1, read on the forward strand.
CAGCGTAACGGAAGAGTTACGATATCGATTAAATAAAAGTCCCCGGCAACGGCGCCAAAAACTTGATCGCTCGACTTCGTGAGTCGAAATTGGGGTACAAACTGCAAGTGCACAGTTCTATCGCGTAGTTTTAAAAGATATCGATCCCACAGGGACTTATGAATCGATATACCGTTATCTAAGGTTACTTCGTAAAGCTAAGGTGGATAATGTTCGATTGTTTGGGGGAAAAGCTAAAACTAAAAATAGAATCTAAATTAAATATTAATAAAGCGAATATCGGTATGTAGTTCGTCGTAATTAGGGAATCAATTCTTTGTCGGTTTCTTGGTTTTAAAATAAATCTTTTCAGTTGACTTTATTGATTAAAAATTTTATCTCAAACTCTCGCTCTGTTGAATAAACCATGATTTTATGTTAATGTAGCTGTCACTTATAATTAAGTCAAAAAACCATTTTTTGAAAGCAATACAGTCCATAGAAACTCTTTTCAAGAAAACACTGACCGTTTAAACACCCTTATCTCAAACTCTCGCTCTGTTGACTTAGGTTATATAATTAAATTCGAATGCTTAACTCTCGTCCTCACATTCAATCTTTAAAAATACTTTTTGGAAAAGATCGGAATTTAATTAACTCTAAAACTTGCTCTCGCCCTGATCTAGAATTAATGTCTAATTTACACTGTCCAGTTAAAACCTCAAACTCTCGCTCTATTGATTTTAACTTCTTTATGTCTTTTACTTTCGTAAAAAAAAAACCTTTGTTATTAACCCTGTAAATTGAGACCGTAAAAAGAGTGATTTTAATTTTAAATTTAATTAAACCGACTTAGTTTTTGATTCCTTATTCCGCTTACTTTACATACCGATATCTAAGCGAATTAGCCAGACATGCTAAACAAACTTAAATACTTATCATGCATAAACAGACTCATCCCAGGCAGATAATATAAATAAATAATAAAACAAAGCATTAAATAATAATTAAAGAACCTGAATAAGTTAAACAGTAGTCTTGAATAAGTTAAACAGTAGTCTTGAACACTCCACCACAAGCCGGTAGGATTTGTTCTTGGATTCTTCAATTAAACAACAAATTAAAACGAAGGAAATAAAAACTGGATTCTAACGTAAGGTTAGATCCGATAAAAAGGTACACAATAGTTTCCGGTGTAGAAACTATTGTGCGAAAAGAATTAACTAAATGCTAAAAAGGAAATAGAAATTGCAAGGGAAATAGTGTAAAACTCGTAAAAGCAATGATGTAAAAATAATGCTTAAGTTGCTGGAAGAGAAAAAGGCAAAAGCGAAAACGGCAAAAGGAAAAATATGGAAAAAGCGTGTGGAACCCTTTTAGGTTTGGAAAGTGGCTATTTATATTGGTGCCTTGAGTAACTGCTTCCGCTTCCAAAGGTCTTCAACGTGCAAAGTACTTAGGCGTGGATATCAGCTTCAACTCTCCCTCAACGTCTCTGAAGCGTTCCTTGCGCCAAAAATGTAGGGGACTGGTGTGACGTTCGTCACACCATGTGTGACGTTCGTCACACCATGTGTGACGTTCGTCACAAGAGTGTGCAAGGCGTGACGCTCGTCACAGCCTCTGTGACGTCCGTCACAGGCACAACACCTGTGTTCTTGTACTTTGGGCTGGGCTTTGATATTTGGTTCATTTTCTCTCCTTTTTGCACCTCCTTTTCTTCCATTTTTACTTGTGCTTCAAAATAAGCCACCTGAGACAAATAGGAAGAAAATACCGCGTAATATCTAATAAAATGAAGTGAACTGAAATAAATAATGATAAAATTTAATTGAATTAAGTCCTAAAATATGATATAATTTCATGTTATCATGTTTATACTGCTTATCTAGAAGCATCTAGTGAAACACTTGTAATGATTGAAATTGTTTGTAATTCCTTAAGCGACTTGTTTAGATTTGTATACTTGAGAGGGCTAAGAGGTTGTTAAACTCTTAGACGGATTTTGTAATCTGTTGAGATTAGAGGATTTATTCCTTATTAAAGTTGGAATTACCTTGCCCGGGTGGACTGGAGTAGCTTTGAATTTCAAGCGAACCAGGATAAATCCTTTGTGTTGTTAGTTTTTATTTTATGTGTGTGGTGTTGCAAAAAGATTTTGACTCCTGTGAAAACAATTCAAACCCCCATTTCTTGTTTTTCTCTACCTTCACAGGCTTCTGAAGAATGGCAAGCTTCTGAAATTGTGTTATGTAGCTGAAGATTCTAAGGATCTCAAGACAGACGATTGATGTTATCAAGGTTCTGACTGAGGTTTCTGAAGACTCTGAAGATTCTGAAGACACTGAAGAACTTAAGCCAGACTACTGACATTGTCAAGGTTCTGACTCAAGGTTCTGAAGTTTCTGAATCTAGCTCTCTATTTCTTCACTTCATGCTTCAATCATCTTTTATTAGAAACTAATTAATCTGAAGATAAGATCAAATAGGAACGCGATCAAATAGTACATTGTATAAATCGAACAACCTTTCCACTACCTGATATCATGGGCAAGGATTGTACTACTCATCACACCCATCACTGAATATGTGGGTGAAAGGACGTACATGGTATCATTCCTTTTTCATCCAATAGTGGACAGCCGTTCAAGGAGCTTTCCCCATTTTCCCCTCCAATGGTCACATGCTTACACTATATAAGCATGCATTGGAGACTTAAAGAACTCTCGCTTTCTCTCTTGCTGCTGAACTACACAAGCTAATTTTCTTTGTGAAAAGATCATCTTTTGTATTCAGTGTTCTTTAAGTATTTTTTATTCATTTGTATAAAATTTGCTTTTGATGAAGCATCTTGTAACACATTAACTTGTATTCAAAATATTTGTTTGATTCCTTAAGGAGGTTATCCTTGAGAAGACAAAAAAAGTTTTTCTTTGTGAATCCTTAAGGAGACTAAGGTTTAGTTGGATCCTTGAGAAGACAAAGAATGGAATTCTTTGTGTTTATTGTAATCTATTGATTATAGTGGATTAAGTCCTTGTGTATAAGGAAAATCATCATGGGGGGTAGACTGGATTAACTTTGAGTTTTAAGAGAATCAGGATAAAAATCATTGTGTTTTTATCTCTTCATTATTCAACTTGTTAGTGGAGTTTTGGAAAAAGATTTTGCTTTTAAAACCCAATTCAACCCCCCCCCCCTCTTTCTTTTGTTTTTCACACCTTCAGTTGGTGCCAGAGGTGGTATAATTGTCATACCCCAAAATTTACCCTCCATTTTTCTTTCTTTTAACAAACCACATCTGCATACATTAAATCATATCAAGCATGGCCATTGCATTTGGTCATGAAATCACAAGCATGGCCACCTTGTGTATTGTATCTTAACCCTAGGGTTTCACTTTGTTTTAATTGTCAACTATCCATAACGTCATGAAGAGATGGTACTTGTTTTCTTTTGTTACTCAAGTAGGTGATCATGTTTCAAATCAAAGCAAAGTCAAGGTCTTTGATCAAATGAAATGTAAGTTGATCATGTTGATTCAAAAGTGGCTCATGTGTGTTTATCCATGCCACAGCCATCAATCTTCAAGCCATGTTCCATATCACTCAAGACCTAATCAATATTTCATTAAGGTATTCTCATTCCATCATCCTCATGGCTTAAAATGCAAAAAAAAATCCATTTTGCACAAAGGGGCACATGGTGGTTTGACCTAATTTGCAAGTATGTTACACCTTTGGTCCAAACTCCATAACTCCTTCAATTATTATCCAAATTCCAAGATTATTTTATCCAAATGTGCCTTTTGGGATCCTCTACAACTTTTATTCAAGTGTCAAACATCAATTCAACCATTTAAGACCTCATTTGTGTAAAGGACCAAGTTGCCAAAATAGGCCAAAACCTTGCCATGATGCTTTGACCCCTCTTAGACATTTTCCCTTTTATTTTATTTATTTAGTCAATATTAAATCATTATTAATTGAATTTTATTTTCTTTTGATATTTTGAATTTTATTTTCTTCCTCATCTCAAATTATTGATAGATGGACTCGAGGTTGATCGACCTTCTTTTATCCAATATTGTTGATAGATGATTGTGAATCATCTTCAATACTTTGCATCAATGATAGGTTAACCCTCAATGCGTCATATTTTGATTCGTTTGATTTGAGGATAGAATGATCCCTATGTGATTGACTTGATTCCCTCTTTCACTCTCTCTCTACTTTTATCTCTTTTGTTTAACCATTATGTGACATATTGTAGGAGATTAACTTTGTGTTAATTCTCTAACATGTCTGACACATATATTGTTATTGAACGGACTCATATAGGTATGAATTTTATATAAGCCTACTTATGATTGCTTAACATAGCGCTAAATTGTCCCGACACAATTGACTAACCATTAATTCTTGCTCTTTATGTTATTTCCATTTAATTCAGGTCATTTACGTTTGTGTCATTTACTTAATGAACTTTAATTTTATGTCACATTAATCATCACATCATATCATACTCTACTTATCTTTCTATATTCATTTGTTGCTTTTATCTTATCTGATTATTTGCTTGTTAAAAGTTTTATGAATCAAAACATGATAAAGTAACTCGGATCTAATCTTGATCTTATGCTTGATCTGGAGTATTGAAGACCTTTTTGACTTTGAACGTTGACTTAGGATTTAGGCCCTTTGCTTGACTTGGAGTAACATTGGCACTGAAACCTTGTAGACATTTGACTTACTTTTCTTTTTCTTTTTGAGCTGTTGAGATTGTATGTTGGTTTCATCTGCTTTATGCCTCTTACATTCATCTGGTTAGGTTTAGAATACTCTTACACATACATGGATTTGTCTTGGGCTACCTAACAATGAGACATAGGACAATACACTTTGCACCCACATGGCTTTCTCTTGGGCTACTTAACAATGAGACCCTAGGATAGTTTTGCATGATCATGCATATTTGTTTGTTCATCAATCCTTTCCTTTGATTTGGTTTGACCCAATTCACATTGGATATACTAAATCCTTTCATATGTTATTCTTTCCCTCCCTTTGTCTTTGTCAAGTGACCATAAGTCACTTGACGATACTTGGCTCTATCACCTTGGAGCTTCAACATCCCCACAAGTTCAAGACCCTTAGTGGACTACATCTTTCCTCAGCAGTCAATCATCTTACTAATCCCCACAAGCATCTTTAGGAACCTGCTTCAACAACTTGTCAGCCATTGACTAGGCTTGCATGCCATGAGCCTTAAGCAATAAAAAATAATGAGAGGGGTTCTTCCCTACCCTTGTCTAGAGTGCCTATGTGCATAGGATGTAGACCCTAGCTTCTCATAGTTTTCGTTTATATTCATAGACTTTAGTGCAATTCCATGTTAATTCACTGTCAAGTATGCAACTTGCCCATGTGGCTCTTTATCTCTCTTGGTTTTAACACCATTGTAATCACTTCTTTTAGGGTTGACACCTTTATGGTTATTCACTAGGTTGACACCTTCCTTGTTATTCCCTTATTACCATGCCAGTCCCCGTGCCTTGGTAAGATCTTTGTCTTGTGAGTCGATGTGCTTTGACAAGTTCATGTTTTCTACATTACCATGTTAGTCCTTGTGCCTTGGTAAGACCCTTGTCATGTGAGTCTCCGACTTTGACAAGTTTCCTTTCTGGTTTAAACACCATTGAAATCACTTCCTTTTAGGGTTGACACTTTCATGGTTATTCCCTGGGTTGACGCCTTCATGGCTAATCCCATTTTCTAGTTTAAACACCTCATTACCAAATCAGTCCTAGTGCTTTGGTAAGACCCTTGTCATGTGAGTCTCAGACTTTGATACGTTTAATATTTTTTTCCTTACCATATCAATTCCAGTGCCTTGGTAAGATCCATGTCATGTGAGACCTAGTGCTTTGACAGGTTCCTGCTTTTCTTCATTACCATATCAGTCCATGTGCTTCGGTAAGACCCTTGCATGTGAGTCTTCGACTTTGACAAGTTTTCCCTTTCTATTGATTTAAACACCATCGCAATTTCCTTTCCTTTTCAGGGACACACCTTTATGGTTAACCCCATTCTCTTTCCTTTTCGTTTAAACACCACCCCTCAATCCTATCTTTTTCAGTCTTTTTCCTCCAAACTACGGAGCTCTGACTTCCTTATTGCACTATAAGGATACGTAAGCACGAGGATATGAGTCCTTGGTGAGCACCTTCCTTTCTTTTCTTTGTCCTTACTAGTTCCACGAACTACGAGGCTCTGACTTTCTCATTGCACCGAGAATACGTAGGCATGACGGCCACAATCCTCCTCGAGAATTCCCTTTTCTCTACCCCCTTTCTTTTTTGTAGGGACATTCAAAATGGTTCCCATGGAGTACCATGGATATGAGGGGTGCTAATACCTTCCCCTTGCATAACCAACTCCCATACCTGTTTCTCTATTTCTTTTTGGGTTTTATAGATATTTTCCCTTCCTTCTTTTGCGATAAATAAAGTTTGGTGGCAAATTTGTTGTACCTTAGAGCGTGTGATGCGTTTGGTGCGTATACCAGTCTCAGATAGCTATCTTCAGTAATCAATTACAATCCTGTCCTTTCACTTTGTCAGTTGGGTTATACGTTAAAAGAAAATTCCGAAGATAAGTTGTTAGAATAGTTTATCATAGCCGAAGGGATCGAAGATTCTGATATGATGAAGAGGATACACCGTGTTTGGGGCAAGATTTGTCATATTAGGAAAAAATAATTAGGCAAACATATTTGCATCGCATTGAAGCCGTACACAAATTGGTTAGAATCAAGGGCCAAGATTGTCAAGCTCCCATATCCATGGGAACCCTTCATGAGTTTTAAGCTAGCCAAGTCTCCCACTGCATTCGTTCAAGAAGAAGATGTGCTTAAGGAAACTATAAAGGTCTTAGAGAGAGAGAATGTTAATCTTCGATCTAACCTTGGTAAACTCACAAGGGAAAACGAAAATTTGAAGCTCAACTATGATAAAAAAGAGAAAAAGCACTCCAAGCAAAGGAAGAGGTTGGAGTGGAGCAAAACAAGAGGAGGAAGATAAGTGAAGCTCTGAATGGGACTTTTGACAGCCTAGCCACCAAGAAGAAACATATCGTAGACGCACATTATCAAGCACGAAATATGGAAATAAATTTACAAGATCAACTCAAGGGGCTCCAAGATTAGTTGTGAGATGTCAAGAAGGAAATGAAAGAAGAAAAGATTCACGCTAAGTAGTCAAAGTTTTCTTTATCTAAGCACCAAATTGAACTTTATAGGAGGTTTGAATAAATCAGAGGACTGAAGGACCAAGCGCACAAGAACCTAGAAAAAACCGATCAACTCAAGAAAGATGCTACTTATTGGGAGAAACATAGCTGTCACCTTCAAGTTCTGTTGGATCAGAAAGAGGCATGGCTGCATGACCTTTTGGGTAGACCTAATCATACTCTATAACACACCTCGTCCAACTGCCATCTCTTTACTTCATGTCTGTAGAATTAGGGCCGATCTTCTTGTATCTCATTAAAAAAAATCTTGAGTTGTGTTAGATTGTACATTTCAGTTTTTCAAAAGATTAAATAAAAGAGAAGTTTTATGGTTTATTTCATGCAATTGTATGGCTACTATCTGCATAACAATTGATGATTTCCCTGAAAGCAAAAGAATCATTTTTACATACATCTCATTCATTCATGCATATATGCATCTTTTATCCGAAAAACAAAAACACAGAATGCTTACGCTCGTATTCATCCTCTTCAGAAAGATGACGACTCGACATCAATATAACCCCAGAGCCAAAAAGCAAAAAATCATGTTTGAATACGAACAAGAGAATGCTGTAACTAGGGAGGCCTTAGCTCAACTACAAGTTCATATGGGTATCATCCTGGAACATCTCCAAGCTCAGAGGGACAATGTTTCTATTTTTAATCCGACTTATGCTACTGCTGTAACTACTGTTGCTGATACCGCTCTTGTTATGGTGGATCTCGGTGACACTGTTGTCCAACCTGTTGGTGTAAGCCAACCTCTCTTTCCAACTTGCCCTAGTAGGTTTGCCACTACCTACCCGTGGGAAATGCCTCATAACTACACTCCATAGTTTGCTAGTGGGAATCCTTTCATGTCGTACCAACCTTTTGTTGCTTCCTCTTCCAATGGGAATTATGCTGCCTTTCCATGGGGGATGCAGAATCATTTCTTTGCTTAAGGGGTTGAAACTGAAGAGACTTGTCAGAATGTTGTGAATGTTGACAATTTTGAGGACCAAGAGCCTGAGTATAAGGTCCCTCCTATCACTTTACAGATTCTTGCTCAACCATCTCAGTCGAATCCTTATGTGTCTGTTGCTATGGTTCAACCATTTTTGAATAATGTTGCGCTCCAATATGCTCATTCTAGGGAATCACTTGCTCCCAATGTGCAACATGGGGGGAAATTTTCTTAAGAGAGCACCCCATCTGCTCAGACTATGAACCCTGCCTTGTTGCATCAAACGTATCTGCAGTTCATGCCACAACCACCGTCTTCTCAAAATGTTGCTCAACCTCCTCCGAGGGTTTCCACTCAAAGGGTCCCCGGGTTCAATCAGCCCAGAAATGTAGAGTATTAACTTTTAGAGGAAAGGATATATGCTATTGAAGGTTTCTCTTCTCATGGTTTGGATGCTAGACAGTTGTGCTTAGTTCCGAATGTTATGCACCCACAGAAGTTCAAGGTACCTAACCTTCCCAAGTACAAAGTTTTAAGTTGTCCTCGCAGTCACATCACTAGGTACTATAGGAAGATGGCTTCTTATATTGATAATGATGAGTTACTAATCCATTTCTTCCAATACAACCTATTTGGGGCATCATTGGATTGGTACATGAATTTGGAACCAGGGAAGATAAGGACATCGAAAGATTTGTCTGAGGAATTCTTGAATTAGTACAAGTATAATCTAGACACGACTCCTATAATATTGCAGCTACAGAATCAGTCATAATGGTCTAATGAGATGTTCAAAGATTATGCACAAAGGTGGTGCGAGATGGCTTCGAGAGTCAGACCTTCTTTATCTGATACATAATTGGTAAATATCTTTATGGGTACTCTCCAGGGATTATACTATGAAAAGATGGATGGTAGTTCATCTTCCAACTTTGCTGATATAGTCATGATTGGAGAAAGAATAGAAAGTGGGCTGAAGTTAGAAAAGATCACTAGTGGTAATAGTAATCAACAATTTGCAGCGAAGAAGCCTCCGATTGGTTATGAAAATAAGAAGGAAGGAGAAAAAAATGTCGTAACGACAAGTGTTCCTCAATACCAAGATCATATGGACCCTACGTCATACTTTGCTTATCCATATGTAGTCGCCACCTAATTTAAACAACAATCTTTCCAATAACCGTAATTCCAGCAGCCTTCCAAGGCTCCACATCAGCAACAACCTCCTTAGGGACAGGCTCCTAAAAGACAACATCAAAACAATAGAAATCAGAATCAGAATCTCTGTAATCATGGTCAGAATAAGAATAAGAATCAGAATCAAAGACGTCCAAAGTATACAAAGATCCATGTGTCGTACACTCAGTTATTGCCATACCTAGTGCATGTAAGGGACATTGTTCCTAAAGAGATCCCACCGGTAGTGTTTCCTTATAATCCAAAACAGAACCCCAATGTGTCATGTGCTTTCCATGCAGGCTATATTAGGCATTCAACCGAAGACTGTATTATGTTCAAGAACAAAGTGCAAGAACTTATTGATCAATATATTCTGTCTTTCACTAAGGAGAAGCCAAATGTGAATAATAATTTGTTTCCCAATCATGGTAGTCTGACAGTTAACTCAATTCTTGAATAAGAGGAAATATAAATGGTCGGTCTAATGGGCGATTTTAAGACTCCATTATCAATTATCTCAGCAAATTTACAGAAGCATGATGTTTTGGATGATGTTCATGACAACTGTGACATATGCAAGACCGAGCCAGATAAGTGTGAAGAATTCAAGGGTTGTGTCTAAGAGTTTATGAATCAAGGGGTCTTACAGTTTGTAAGAGCTAGAGCCATGGAAGAAGTTCATGTCATTTAGCCAATTGAGATTATGTACCGCAAGAAGAAGATCGAGGCTCCAATGAAGAAAATACAACCCATCAATATCTGTGTTCCTGCTCATTTTCCTTACCAATATTTCAAGGCGGTGCCTTGAAAATATGATGCAACTATCTCTGTTGCTAGAAAAGAGATCCAGTTTTCCGATGCTGAAATTGTAAACATAGCAAGTACAGGTGGGATGACCCGAAGCGGTTGTGTGCTTGCGCCAAAGTATACCCCTAAAGTTATTCAAGAAGAGGAAATATAAATGGTCAGTCTAGTGGGTGATTTTAAGACTCCATTATCAATTATCTCAGCAAATTTACAGAAGCATAATGTTTTGGCTGATGTTCATGACAACTGTGACATATGCAAGACCGAGCCATATAAGTGTGAAGAACTCAAGGGTTGTGTCCAAGATTTGATGAATCAAGGGGTCTTACAGTTTGTAAGAGCTAGAGCCATGAAATAAGTTCCGGTCATTGAGCCAATCGAGATTATGTACCGTAAGAAGAAGATTGGGGCTCCAATGAAGAAAATACAACCCATCAATAGTGATGGTTCCTACTCCTTCTCCTCAAGCAGGGATATCCTTGGTTGTTCCTACTATTCCAGTTAAGACGTCTAGTTCCTTCATGTCAAAAGGTACTTCCAGTAGCACAACTGAAGCAACCATTTCTAAGGGTAAAGAAGTAGTCAAAGAACAAGAGCAGTTTGAAAAGCTTATTACTGCAGAAGAGGGATAAGAATTTCTTAAGTTGATTAAGAATAATGATTTCAAGATTGTTGACCAGCTGGGTCAAACTCCTTCCAAGATTTCAATCTTGTCATTGCTACTAAGTTCAGAGGCTCACCGCTAGGCTCTGCTGAAAGTTCTTAACACTTCCCACATGATGCAAGACATTACAGTTGATCAATTTAATGATGTAATGGCTAACATCACTGTAAGTCAGTACTTGTTTTTTAATGAAGCAGAATTGACAGCCGAGGGGCACAACTATAACAAGGCTTTGGACATCTCTGTTACTTGTGGAGATACCTTGGTCTCTAGGGTCCTGGTTGATATAGGCTCTTCACTCAATGTGTTACCGAAGATCACATTGAGTCAATTGTAGTTTGAAGGACCAGAGATCCAGACTAGTGCACTGACTATACAAACTTTTGATGGATCAAGGAGGGAATTCATTGGAGAGGTGGATTTGCCAATCTGTGTGGGTCATCACCAATTCATTATCACTTTTCAAGTTATGGACATTCATCCCGCTTACAACTTCCTATTGGGGAGGTCGTGGATTCATGTTGTCGATAAAATAACATCCATTTTACATCAGAAATTGAAGTTCATGGTTGGAGACAAGCTCGTGATTGTCTATGGTGAGGAAGACTTTATGATCAATGAGTTGTCATCCTTTCGATACATTGAGACAGAGAAAGGGATAGTTGAGGTCCCTTTCCATTGTTTGGATTTCGAGGATGTCAGCTCTACTTCTGCTAATCAAATCCAGTCAATAGTTGTGGTTTTATCCTTAGTAAGGAGTGCTAAGAAAACTCTTGAGAAGATCCTTCTCTCCGGTTGGGGCCAGATTATGAAAGTAGTTGAAAAGCATGACCATTTTGATCTTCGTTACCATCCTGCTTCCCGTCATCCAAGTGCAATGGGCGTAAGAAGTTCAATCAAATTCGGTTCAACAACATTGGCTACTAGTATGATCTTTCCATAGTAGTGGTGGATGGTGCAAGCTCCACCAAGCCATCAGTCTCCGGTTTTATCCGCAAGTGTCCTCCTGGATTCAAGCTAGACAACTGGATAACTATTGTAGTCCCCGTGGTATTTTTAGAAAATATGTAATGCATTTTGTTTTTCTCATCCGTTGCCCGAGGCATGTGGATAGCTTGTAAGGGTTTCCATTGTTTTAAACACGTTATGAAATAAATGAAAGGCAGTTTTTTACATTCAAAATCAAGATCTCTTTTATTTATATTATTTTTACTTTTTCACTAAAATAAAATGGCAAGAGTTTCTTTTTCTTTTACACTTTTTAAAAAAAAGATCATTCTAAAATAAGCTCATACACATGCAGAGCAAATAATTTCACTCAAAACAACTTGGCTGAAGTTTAATGTAAATCTGGGTTTACAATCAACCAAGTTGAAGACGATGGTGAAAAAGATTATGAAGTACTGGCTGAACTTGCAAGGGTTCTTGAGTACGAAGAGAAAGAGATTAAACCATTCAAAGAGCCGATAAAAGTGATCAATCTGAGTTTTGTTGAAGTCAGAAGAGAAGTCAAGATAGGGGCATCCCTCGACAAGCATGTACATAGTGAGTTGGTCAAGCTACTTCATGAATATGTTGATGTCTTTGTCTGGTCTTATCAAGATATGCATGGGTTGGATACCAATATTGTTGAACATTGCTTACCTCTCAAGCCCAAATGTCCTCCGGTTAAACCGAAGCTTCACAGAACCAGACGCGACATGACACTGAAGATTAGAGAAGAGGTTAAAAAGAAGTTTGATGTTGGCTTCTTAGCCATTGTTGAATATCCTCAGTGGGTTTCTAACATTATTCTGAATACGAAGAATGATGGGAAGGTTGAAATGTGTGTGGATTACCGAGATCTTAACAAAGTGAGTGTGAAGGATGACTCTCCTTTGCCTCATATCGATGTTCTGGTAGATAACACTGCTCAACACTCTATCTTTTCATTCATGGATGGGTTTTCAGGGTAAAATCAAATAAAGATGAATCTAGATGATATGGAGAAGAAAAATTTCATTACACCTTGGGGAACCTACTGCTACAAAGTCATGCCATTTGTTTTGAAGAATGCAGGGGAAACATATTAGCATGCTATGATGACTCTTTTTGACGATATGATCCACAAAGAGATTGAAGTTTATGTAGACGATATGATTACTAAATCCAAGACTGAAGACAATCACTTGGATCATTTTAGAAAGTTATTTGCCATAATCTGTAATTTCAAGCTAAGGTTAAATCCTGCAAAGTGCACCTTTAGGGTCCGATCCGACAAGATATTAGGGTTCATTGTGAGTCAGAAGTGTATTAAGGTTGATCCTTATAAAGTCAGAGCAATTTAAGATATTCCATCTCCCAAAATAGAAAAAGAAGTCAGAGGTTTCCTTGGGCGGCTTAACTACATTTCAAGGTTCATCTCTCATTTCACGGCTACCTATGAACCGATGTTCAAATTGGTAAGAAAGAATCAAGTAATCATGTGGAACAATGATTGTCAAGAGGCATTTGAAAAAATAAAACAGTACTTGCAAGAACTAACGATCTTGAAACCACATGTTCTTGGTAGGCCACTAATCATGTATCTTATCGTGTTAGATTAATCAATGGGTTGTGTATTAGGTCAACATGATGACATAGGCCGAAAAAAGCATGCAATCTACTACTTGATAAATAATTTCACCGAGTGTGAGACCATATACTCACTGTTGGAGAAAACTTGTGTTGCTTTAGCTTGGATAGCTCGGTGCCTAAGACAATATATGATTTTCTATACAACTTTGTTGATATCTAAAATGGATCCAATAAAGTACATTTTTGAAAAGCCCATTGTTATTGGAAGGATTTCCCGATGGAAAATGTTGTTAACCAAGTACGACGTCCAATATGTAACCTAGAAAGTTATCAAGGGGATCGTCTTGTCTGACTACCTTGCCCATCAAACCGTGGAGGGTTATCAATCGATGAAATTTGACTTTCCTGATGAGGACATCTTGTTCATTCAAGATAGCAATATCCCAGGCACCAACGAAGGACCCGAACCAGGATCATGGTGGACACTCGTGTTCGACGGTGCCTCTAATGCTAAAGGTCATGGGATATGAGCAATTATCACATCTCCGACCGGTTTTCACATTCCGTTCAGTGCTAGATTATGCTTTGACTGCACAAACAACATGGAAGAATATGAGGCATGTATTTACGATATTAAAGCAGCTATTGACTTAAGAATAAAGATTCTTGAGGTGTATGGAGATTCTGGTGTAGTGATCAGTCAAATTTGAGGATACTAGGAAACTCAGGATAAGAAATCGATTCCATACAGAGAACACGTGGTGAAGTTGATTCCCTATTTTGATGAAATCACCTTTCATTATATCCCAAGGGAAGAGAATCAGTTAGCGGATGCTCTAGCTACTCTAGCATCCATGTTTAAAGTCAAGTGGAAGAATGAAGCACATGTCATCCGCATTGACCACTTGGATGAACCAACGTACTATCTAGGAATGGAGGTTGAATTTGACGATAAGTCTTGGTTCTATGACATCAAGAGATATCTGGAAAAACAAGAGTATCCTGAGAAAGCATCCATCACTGATAAGAAGGATTTGAGAATATTTTCTTCTAAGTTTTTCTTGAATGGGGATGTGTTGTACAAAAGGAATTATGGTTATGTGTTGCTCAAATGCATGGATAGACACGAAGAAAGCACGATCATAATGTCCATCCATGAGAGTTGTCAAGCCGTACATGCTAAAGGGCCCGCCAGGGCCAAAAAGATCCTTTTGACTGGTTACTATTGGACAACCATGGAGGTCGACTTTTACAACTTTGTCAAGAGATGTCATAAATTTCAGATATTTGGTGACAAAATCCATGTTCCTCCGACTCCATTGAATGTTTTAACTTATCCTTGGCCCTTCTCCATGTGGGGTATTGACATGATTGGTATGATCAAACTGAAAGCTTCTAATGGTCATCGTTTTATCCTAGCTGACATTAACTATTTCAAAAAGTGGGTTAAAGTTGCTTCATATGCGAATGTTACAAGACAAGTGGTTACACGATTAATAAAGAAAAAGATAATTTGTCACTACGGTGTTCCTAGCAAGATTATTACAAATAATTCCAGTAACCTCAACAACAAAATGATGAGTGAGGTGTGCCAAGAATTCAAGATTGAGCATCACAACTCTTCACCATACCGGCCCAATATGAATTGCATCGTCGAAGCAGCTAACAAGAACATCCAGAGAATTGTCCAGAAGATGGTCAAGACGTATAAGGACTGACCTAAGATGCTTCCTTTTGCTTTACATGGATATAGAAATTAATTGTGCACTTCTACTGGGGAAATACTTATTCGCTTGTATATGGAATGGAGGTTGTTTTGCATATTGAAGTTAAAATTCCCTCTCTAAGAGTCATCATGGAAGCAAATCTCGATGAAGCTGAATGTGTGCAATCCATATATGATCATCTGAATCTCATTGAAGAGAAACGTTTGACGGCCGTCTGTCGTGGTCAGCTGTACCAAAGACACCTCAAAAGAGCTTTTGATAAGAAGGTTCATCCTCGTGTGTACCAGGCAGGTGAACTCGTGCTCAAAAGATACTTTCCTATTCACTCGGATCCTCAAGGCAAATAGACTTCCAACTATGAAGGACCCTTCATTGTCAAAAAGGCTTTCTCATAAGGGGCTCTTATTCTCACCATAATGGATGAGGATGACTTGTCGATGCCGGTGAATTCAGATATAGTCAAAAAATACTATGCATATAAAAAATGATGAATATAAAGCCCGCTAGATTGGCGTCAGCAAGAACCAATCTAGGAAAAAATGGCTATCCCGATGGACCCAAAAAAAGAAATATCCATGCAAAATTTAGGGATAAAACAAAAAATATATATGAGTCTGCTAAGTTGAAAACTCGAAAGAGCGACTTAGGCAAAAATGGGTATCCAGGTGGGCAAAAGAAAAGAAATTCAACATAAAAGTTAAGGATAAAGGCATTTGACTGCATCTCTTGAGCCTATCTCATCATCAGCTTGACTTCAGATAGTATCAGATCAATCCAATCATCATCAACCGAAGAAAAGTGTTAGAGCCTAGTGTTATAGTGAATAATATCCAATGTTGTAATCAGTGGAAAATTAAACAAATTTCCCATTTCCATTTACTTTGTTTTTTCAATTTTTGTAAACTCCTCTTTAAGGATTTATGCATCCTTGTACACACCTCATATGTACAAAATTTTTACAATCAATAAAATTCAGTCGTTATTCAGTTACTTCTTTTATTTTTCTGTATTTTATTTGCAAAATAATTGCCAATCTTGATTGCATAATGCTATAAAACTTTGAGAATAATAAAATCTAAATCAAGAGAAACACTTTATGCATTGATTTTATTATTGAAAGTTTCCTGGTGGACGATTGGTAGGCCACAGTAAGCACTTGCCACACAAACACATATCTGCTTAGTTAGATAAAGCATCCTTTTTCCCCAAGCAGAGTCAGATGGCAGTCCTTAGCCAGTTGGAAGATATCAACAACAGTAGTAACAAGAAGCTCTTCATTTCCGGTGCTCTGGCGTGAATAACGACAAGTTGAAGTCTACCTTTCACAAGAGAAAGGCATCACATTGCTGCCCAATAATTCGCATTGCATATGCATCATGAACAAACAATCATACATTGCATACATCATACATGTCAAGCATTTCTCTTTGTCGTTGATCTATCTCCCCAGTGGAATATTCCAGTCAATCCCCAACAGATCAACCAACAAGTTTATCTGCAACTCCTTACACTTAACTTTTATCAAGACTCCTTTTCATCGGGAAAATTTTCGGGTATTTATGTATTTAACCCTCTTCTACCTTGATCACCCGAAAAGCTAACACAATTCACACCTTCAGGTTTAAGATGATTAAATAGGGGCAGTTGTCATACCCCAAAATTTACCCACCCTTTTCCTACCTTTTTCTTAGATTCATTTGCATACATGGAATCATATCATGCATCATACAATGTCATTAGCATGACCATTAAATTTGGTCATGGATTCACAAGCATGACCATATTCTTTGTCTTAACATTAGGGTTTTTCAATTTGATTCACTTATCAACTAACCAAATCATCAATAATAGATGGTACTTGTTTGTTCCTTTACTCATTTAGGTAATCATGCCTCAATTCAAGGCAAGACAGGGGTTCATTTTGGTCAAAAAAGATGCAAGTGTGGTCCATTATTTCAAGAGTGGTTCATGTGTTTATTTCCCTGCCATTTCATCCAATATTCAAGCCCTCCTCAAGATCATTCAAGCTTTAATCAATTTTTATTCAAGGTATGCTCATTCCATCATCATTTTAGCTTTGGATGCAAGTGAATGCCAAGTTTTCACAAAATGCCACGAGTTTGGTTGACCTAATTTGCAAGTATGGCTTACTTTTGGTCCAAACCCCTTAACTTCTTCAATTTTCACCCAATTGACAAGCTTCTTTGATCCAAATATTACTAATGAGTTTCTCTACAACTTTTATTCAAGGACCAAACATCAATTCAACCCCTAAATACCACAATTTTGGAAAGGGCTAAGTTACCAAATTGGGCCAAAACCTTGTCATGACCCCCACTTGGCAGCTATGCCATTTTCAGCTCAAGCATGTTTTTGGTGTCATTCCTTTTGCACTTTGTCAAGCCCATAACAAAGTTCATTTGGCCCAAGTTTGGCTCAAAATGCATGAGGGAATCAAAAGTTATGGTGTCGTGAACTTGAGGCCTCAAGATGCCAAAAATGTGCCAAGATTGCTTGACCAAATGCCTGACCTAGAAGGCATGTCATGACCACAACTTTCAACACTTACCATTTTCACCTATGGAATCTTTTAGTTGGTTATTTTTTCATTGAATTCACGACATTTAAGTGAACAAAAGGAACAAATAAAATCACAAAATGCACGAGTGGATTCATGATGGTGTTAACCATAATCAAAGGGCTAATACTGAGAAACATATAAGATGAGATTGGGGGTGGTGTTTAAACAGGAAAAGAATGAAATGGTATTTAAACCAAGGAGAAACAAAGGTGGTGTTTAAACCAAATAGAGAAAAAGGTGGTGTTTAAACCAACGAGAGAGGTGTATAACCATGATGGTGTTAACCCAAATTGTGGTGTTTAAACCAAAGAGAGAGGTGTATAACCATGACAGTGTCAACCCAAATTATGGTGTTTAAACCAATAGAAAAATGAAAGGCTTGTCTAAGCAACTAGGACTAACAAGGCAAGGGAAAGAAAACAAGAACTTGTCAAAGCACATGGACTCGCATGACAATAATCTTACCAAAAACATGGACTCACATGACAAAAATCTTACCAAAGAATAGGGATTCACATGGTGAGAAAGGAAAAGCAGGGCAAAAACTTGTCAAATCACTAAGACTCGCATTACAAGGGCCTTACCAAATCACTAGGTCTAACATGGTAAGGGAATGATGTTTAAACCAAGAAAGGATAGAGGGTTAACCATATAGGTGTGCCCCTGAATTGTGGTGTTTAAACTAAGAAATGAGGGTTAACCATTGAGGTGTGTCCCAAGGGAGGTATATAACCATGATGGTGTTAACCCAAACTATGGTGTTTAAACCAAGAAAGATGGGGGTTAACCTATGAAGATGTGTCCAAAAGGAAGAGGATAAGAGGTTAACCATAGATATGTGTCCCTAAAAATAGGTGATTGCAATGGTGTTTAAACCAAAATGAGATATAAAAGAGGAGCCACATGGCTGGTTGCAGACTTGAAGGTGAATTGACTAGAATTGCACTAAAGTCTATGAACAGAGACGAATACTCTGAGTAACTGGGTCATTCATCTCGTACTCAGAGATACTCTAGACAAGTGTAGCAAAGATTCCATATCATCATTCTCCATTGCAAGCCTAGTCAATGGATGACAAGTTGTTGAAGCAAATTCCCAAATATGCTTGTGGGGATGAGTTAGATAACTGAGATTTGCTAAGGAAATCTATAATCCACTGGAAGTCTTTCACTTGTCGAGAGGTTGAAGCTCCAAAGTAACAGAGAAAAGTACTGTCAATTGACCAAGGGACTTCTGATCAATTGACAAAGACAGAGGAGATGTGCAACAGATGCAAGGATCTAATTGATCAAAATAAGATTTGATTAAACTAAATCAAAGGGAATATGATTAATGAACACACATAATGAATTATCATACAACAACTATCATAAGGTCTCATTGTTAGGTAGCCCAAGAGAAACCATGTAGGGGCAAAATATGTTGTCATGTGTCTCACTGTTACGTAGCCCAAGAGAAAGCCATGTGGATGCTAAGTGTGCTAACATAAACAGATGAATGCAATAAGCAAAGGCATAAAGCATATGAACAAAATCACAATCTCAAAAGTTCCATAGCAGTAAAGGCAAGTCAAAATTTCCATAAGGTTCTGTAAGACCCCAATTTTGACCCTAAGATCCCTCATGCATTTCATCATAAGCATTAGCATTGGGATCATACCTTGTCATCCTCCTTACCCCTCCTTCATTGGGTTTGTTTTGGGAGAGATCACCAAGAACTTTGTGATTATATCATACTTTTATATTATCATTTTACTAACCAAAATACCAAAAATATGTCTTTGTAGTTGTCTAACTCTTTTGTAGGAAGGGCATGATCTCATTGATTCATTGATCACATCTAGGGTTTGAGACCCTCATGAACAAAGAGCACAACCAAGAATTGATTCAATAATGGTTATGAGCATCATATATGAGTCCCAATTGTCTCTACATGTTATATTGATCAAGTTTGCTTCAAGAGTTTGAGGGTGATTTGCCTTGGAAACCCTAGTTTCACTGGGTATCTTGAGTAACTTCTCCAACAAGCTATCTCACCAATTGACAAAATTCTCAAGGGACACTTCAAATTTCACCATATTATGCATATATTATCTACCATGAGCCAATAAAGTCAAGATAATTGGAAATTAGCAAGTTGGTTGATGGTGGTTGGCCAGATGAATTCATCTGATCAAAACTGGGTCTCCCTAGACCGTATCTCCTACAATTTTCACCATATGAAAATGATTCCAAGAGAAAACATAATCTAAGTGACATTATAAACAACTTTCATGTTGATACCTAGAGCTATTTTTGCTTGGAAAATCATTTTCTATGTTGAAACATTATGGGTCATTTTGTCTAACCCTAATTTGAAAGTCAACTTCCCAAGGCCATAACTTGCTCATTTTTTATGAGATAAAAGATTTCAAAGTTGAAAAATCAAATTCAATGTGTCTACTTCAACTTTTATGTTTGGAGTGGGAGATAATTCAACTTCTTTGCACATGTGATATGAGGCTACATTATAGGTCACTTTTGACCTATACCATTGATCAAGTGATTTTTCCAAACTTCAAAAATGCATAACTCTATCATTTCAAATCCAAATGACATGAAATTACTTACCATTTTAAAGGTCTTTGAGAGAGCTACAACTTTGATGAAGACACTTTTCTCATCTGAAGCTCCCATAAGAAGTTAAGCAAGGTGGAATATTGAGACATATGGCTTGACACTTAGAAACTTTTTGATATGACAAATCTTTCCAAACTTCCACCTCAAATATCTCCAAGTTACAAGCTCCAAATGTAAAAGTTCTCAACATCAAACTTGTTCCTCTTGATCTCACCTTTCCGAAGAGCTAAATTTCATGCATTTTGGATGAGAAATGCATAGGCTGCGCATGGCTTAAATAGGCTGGTATCATGTGTCATGGATCAAACTTCAAATGACAATGCTCAATTGCCTTGCAATCCAATCCACCTCCAATGCATCTGAACTTCATTTTGGACTTTTGGACAACATTTCATGGGCCTATTCGCGCCCATGCAGCTTGCTTACATCATTTTGCCAAAATTGGAAAGTTGAATGAGTGTGCAAATATCATTTGAATTCTCTATAAATTGAAGCTCTTGTGATCAGAATGAACACACACACTGCGCCAGCTTTGATTCCCCACAGAAAACCCTTCATACCAAGAGGATAAACCTGAGAAATTCAGTTGAATTTGAGCTTGAATCTCCACTGTTTTGGAATTCAATTCTCCAGGAGTCCTTTGATTCTAAGTCATTCCATTCCTCTTCTGCAAGCAATTAAAGTGAAGCAAAACACGATTCAGATCAAGATCTAGCAAGCTTAGACCTCCATTGAAGGTAATTTGCAGAAAATTTGATCTCTTCGATTCTCCTTGTTTCTTGCTTAATTCTGCTGATTAATGTGTTGGCTGAAGTCCTACCAATGTAGGCAAGGTGTTTGAGTTGTTTTGATGCTGAATCGAAGCAATTCAGATCATGAACCTCATTTTTAAATTCCACATATCTCTCAATATAGTTGGAATTGGAAGAAATGGAGGTGATATTCGTGCTCAGTGATGTTTTCTCTTTAAAATCATGTCTCTGTTTGAAATTTTGGTGATGGTTGATGATGACCAGTCCGACGAAGCTCGCCGGAGAAGACAACCGGAGCTCTGGCTCCGGTGATGAGTTGTCCTTGGTCTAAACCGTGTGATCCAACTCATGTGTTTTAATCTTAGCCGTGCCTTTTAAATACCATGTTTGCCACGCAGTTGACTAGGACATTGGTGGAATGCGCGTTGTGGATCATCAGATCTGCCACCTCAATTAATGAGGGAGATCTGATGGTCCACGTATTTTTGCATTTTCTAATTTTACTTTTAATTCCATTTTCTTCAATAATTCATAATAAATTTAATATTGATCCAAAAAATATGGGACTTTCACCAAAAAATTTCAAAAATTTTTCTCTTTCATATTCTGAATTAAAATTATTTTTTGGATCATTATTAATGTTTTTCATGAATTAATTGATTTTTCATTTGTTTTTAATTGTTTAAAAATCTTTTTAAGTGTCCAAAAATTATGAAATTTTTTATCCAAGGTTCTTTGACCTTGTTTGACCTATGATAAATCACATGGCCATTTATTTGGTGTTTTGATGTGATTTTAGGATTTGGACAAAAACATTTGAATTTAATGCATTATTTTAATATTTTTAATATAATAAATGCCATTTTAATTATGTTGACCATTTGGATTGACTTTTTGAGTTTCTCATTTGTTGCTGGGCCTTGGTCAAGGTTGATTTGACTTTGTCAAGTTAATATTATTGGATTTAGGGGATTGATGGAATGTACATTCCATCTCCCAAAATGAATGAATAATATTAATTTGGTAAAAGTCCTCCTTTGACCAATTTGTGATCTCATTCATCCCTTCCCCTCTTCATATAATTCCCCTTCTTCATCCATCCATTTCAATTGGCCAATGACATCTCAAAGTCCTAATGCTAGTTGATTGAAAGATTAACATGAGTATGGATGAGATTAGGACACACCTTTGCATATTTTTTGTGTGTGGTATGTTTAATGAACATAGTTCTTAATGCTATGTATCCAACATGCATTAACATCAAAAGTTTATTGCCCGGCCTCAAATAGTTGTGACTTCTACATAAGTCTAATTACGATTGAAATTCTGGTATCAGATATGAAATGTCGAAGGTAATGTCACGACACTAATATCTGAACAATATAAACAGGATAAAAGATAAAAGAACAATTGTACAAGTGACACAAGCAATTGTTAACCCAGTTCGGTGCAAACTCACTTACGTCTGGGGGCTACCAAGCCAGGAAGGAAATCCAGTAAACAAAATTAGTTCAAAGACTCTTAGTAAACAACTTCAAGTTACAGTCTTTTCACCTAATCTCTACCCGTGTGACTTCTATCTAAGAACTCTTAGATAAGAGATCCTACTCACTCCCCCTCAATCACATCAGTGATGTAAAAACAAATATTACAATGAAAGAAGACACTCTTCAAGAACACATACTTGATCTTGCTTAAAAGCTTCAACCAAGTAAACACACACTCATGCTTCAAAGCTTAGAGTGGAAAAATTACAACTCAAAAGTCAGTCCAATTCAATCATCAATGGATGAATGAATGGCTTACAATACACACGACCACACAAGACTGAAACCCTTATTCTCTCTTACTATTTCGTTAGTTATTTCTTGTGTGTTAAAACCAGGTTTTCCATGCCCTTTATATAGAAGCGTTTGACTGGGCTTGGACATCATAAAACCCTAAAACTATTTTCCATTCGTATCTTCTCATGACAGCTGATCATATCTTGTTGGAAAATAAGTCAATCTGGTTTTAATTACTGATTGAATGGCGCATTCAATCTTCACATCAATCACACATAGATTAGCATAAAAAGCGCAATCACAAAATACATAACATTCAGACTGAATGTTCTGTATACAGATGTCCTCACATCGGGTCTGACATCTCAGCTAAATCCCGCACGCCCACATTTTAAACACCCTGCAGGAACCTGTTATCTCATGTCAAGACAACTCTTGTGACAACTTGTGAAAACTCTAGGTTTTACCAAAATTGATGCCAACACATAGAACCAACAAACTCCCCCTTTGGCAAATTTTTGCTAAAACATACATCAGATTATTTGTTTCACAAGAGAATAATCACAGTATCAGTTTAACAGTAGAAGTAATAAAACACACATTACTAGCTAAAATAGCAACTAGTAAACGCATATTAAACACACATGCGTTTGTGCTCCACCTCCCCCTCAGTCTGCTCAACACAGACAGACATATCTCCTCTTTATCATCACCTGTAACATACACCTCCCCATATAACATCACCTTCAACATCACATGTAACATATACCTCCCCATCTAACATCACCTTCAACATCACCTGTACTAAACAAATTATCTCCAACATACATCATCTTCAACATCATTTGTCATCTGTTTATAGTATAGCATAGCTACTTTAGCTACTTCTCCCCCTTTTTAGCCAAAAGAGATCAAAGAGACAAAATAAATGTCTATTAGTCAAACAGAATGTCACACAGAATGTCAAAGCAGATTGTTAAGTGTTACAGATCCCAGAACACACACATCTATACAAGCTGAGATAAAAATCCAGAAAAACCAAAAAGAACCCAGAAAAAATACATCAAGGTAGCAGAACATGACTACCAAAAGAAACACCAGAACATCCATCACAACACATCATCAAAAGAGTTGGGGACAACTTCAACAAAACTAGTCAGAGGAGCTTGCATCTTCATCAGCATCAGAACCAGAACTGCCACTTGTTTCATCTTTAGATTCAGACCTCTCACTAGAGGTTTGGACTTCTGTTTCCTTGGCATGTCCAACATTCTCTCTATCAGCTTGCTCCAAGATTTCAATCAGAGCCTTCAAAGCTTCTTTCCTGGCTTTTGCTACCCTTATCCCTGTATCCAATTCTTTACAAGTTTCTTTCAGTTCAGCAATAAGACCACCTTTTGAGGTTGGCTTCTTCGCAGAAGATGTCATGACAATGTCCTCGACATGACTGCCTTCAAACAATTTGTAATGAACTAATAGAGGAGGTTTTCTTATACTAGGAAGATGATTTGTGCTCAGAATTCCAGGTTGCTGGCTCAGGATAATCCCACAAATCATTGAGGGAAAAGCTATGGGCAGCTTCACTGCATTTGTAGAAGCATGTTTGACAATTTGTTCAAACATAAATCTACCATAATTAAATTTCAATTTGGTTCCAACGGCAAAGATGAACCTTCCAAGGGCATTTGAAATTGTAGAGATGTGATTGGTAGGCACCCAATTTGCTGACCCTATCTTGTGCAAAATAACATATTTCACAGCAGGGAGATGCTTCTTACTAGGCCACTCCTTGACCTGTCTTGCAGTAATTTCCCTACAGACCTCATTCATTGTCTGTGGCTTCCAGTTCACATGCACCTTCTGTTCCTCTTCCTAGAAACTTGTTAATCACAGTTGGAGAAAAAGTGATACACTTCCCTCTTACAAACACTTTACAAAATTCCTTGCTGTTTTTATTAGTAATGTCCTCAGGAATGTTGACCACAAATTCTTTAATCAGTCCTTCATAACACTGAGATAACCCAACAACAATTTTCATTAATCCAGCAGTTTTAATAAGGTCCATGACCTCTTTGACCTCCACAATATCCTTGCCCAATTCTCTCTCCACCTCCACCCTTCTTTGGATTACAAACTTTCATTTTGCTGCTCCATCTTCAAGATGGAAAGAAATATTGTCCAAGTGTACAACAACAACTTTTATAGGGGGTTTCCTAACAGTTGTCCTCTTGACAGGGGAGATGTCAGGGACATCTTCTTTAACATCTTCATCTGACTCAGAAATTTCTCTCACTTTCCTCTTCTTCACCTCAACTTTCCTCCAAGACTTTGAGGGCCCTACAGCAGTAGCCTTCTTAGCAGTTTTGGCTGACATCATTTCAACCACAGACCTACCCTTTTTGGTATTCATCCTCTTAGCCAAACTATGCTTCAAGTGATGAAGCAAGCTATCATCTTGATCATTCGAACTATCAACTTCTAGGTCAATCACCTTCTTTGTAGAATCATGCTTCTTAGACTGTGAAGCATTGGCAGTAGGTGATGCCACAAATTTCTTACCAGATAAGGTTTGCCCTAAAGAGCACAAACCTTCAGTAGCCATATCTTTTTCAGACCTAGATGAATCATCATCCTTCTGATTATGAGGTCCAACCTCAGGAGAGGGGTCCCTTCTTGATAGAGGAGTAGAAACTCCTTTTACAGAATATCCTTCATTGAGAATCCTAGTGACTAGGTTTCTTATGACACGATCAGTGCGATGCATGTCGTCCTTAGAACTAGGAGTATGAGTAGAGCTGGAGGGGATATTGGAACTGTTACCTCGAGTAGGGCATGCAGTGGCAGATGCATCCATGGGATGGTTGGAGTCAGGAGCTTCGCCAGGAATGACAGACAAATATCTTCATCAAGAAAGTCCATAGAAGGCGTTCTATCTTTGTGAGTAGGTTTGGTAGTTTTAGAACCAGATGGTGTTGGATGTTGTGACATCTTGTTGTTTTTGTGGAAAGGTTTCAGTTTCCCTAGCAAAGAGGTTTGAGGAAGATGTAGGAAGTTGGAAATGTTTGTGTAGAGGTTGCGTGTGAAAAGGTAATAGATGGAATTTCCAATACTAGGTGATGATTTACCATAAATGGGGCACTTTATTTTAAGTAGGAAGATAATAGTTTTATTACCTTTTCCACTCCAACTTAATTGCTACAAATTCTCATAAATACAAATCCCTAATTTCCCTCTTAGAGATTCAAATTGGTTTGCATCCAAGGCCTTTGTAAAAATATCAGCTAACTGCATTTCAGTAGCAACATGCTCTAGGGCTATAATTTTATCTTCCACTAGTTCTCCAATAAAATGATGACGAATATCAATATGTTTTGTCCTGCTGTGCTGAATAGGATTCTTAGAAATATTTATAGCACTCAGGTTGTCACAGTACAATGTCATGACATCTTGCGTGACATTGTATTCAGTTAGCATCTGTTTCATCCAAACCAGTTGAGAACAACTACTTCCAGCTGCTATGTATTCAGCTTCAGCAGTGGACAGAGGCACACAATTTTGTTTCTTACTAAACCATGATATTAAGTTGTTCCCCAAGAAGAAGCATCCTCTTGATGTGCTTTTCCTATCATCAACACTTCCAGCCCAATCAGCATCACAATATCCAGTCAGCAAAGATCCAGATCCATGAGTGTACAACATCCCATAGTCACTGGTGCCATTGACATATTTCAGTATCCTTTTCACTTGGTTTATGTGACTGACTTTTGGTTCAGCTTGATATCTAGCACAAACACCTACAGCAAAAGCAATGTCAGGTATGCTTGCTGTGAGATATAGCAGACTCCCTATCATGCTTCTATAGAGACTTTGATCTACACTAACACCATTTTCATCTTTAGAGACTTTCAGATGAGTAGGAGCAGGTGTCCTTTTATGACTTGCATTCTCCATGCCAAACTTCTTAATAATGTTTTTGGCATATTTTCTTTGAGATTGAAAGATAGAATCTTCCATCTGCTTGACTTGTAGCCCAAGAAAATAGGTCAACTCTCCAACAAGGCTCATTTCAAATTCAGACTGCATTTGTTTAACAAAATGTTCGACCATCTTATCTGACATTCCACCAAACACAATATCATCCACATATATCTGAGTCACCATGAGTTTTCCTCCTTCATTTTTAACAAATAAGGTCTTATCAATGCCTCCCTTCCTGTATCCATTGTCAATGAGAAACACTGTGAGTCTATCATACCAAGCCCTAGGAGCTTGTTTCAAACCATAGAGGGCTTTCCTCAACTTATACACATGCTTTGGAAGATTTGGATCTGTAAACCCTTTAGGTTGTTCAACATACACTTCCTCATTTAAGTAACCATTCAAGAAGGCACTTTTTACATCTATTTGTAAAAGTTTAAACTTCAGAATACATGCCACTCCAAGCAATAGTCTAATGGACTCAAGGCGAGCTACAGGGGCAAATGTTTCACCAAAGTCAAATCCTTCAACTTGAGTGTATCCTTGTGCTACTAATCTTGCTTTATTTTTAGTAACCGCCCCTTGTTCATCAGATTTATTCTTGTAAACCCACTTTGTTCCAATAACATTTATTCCTTCAGGTCTTGGAACCAGTTCCCATAATTCATTTCTCTTGAATTGGCCTAACTATTCCTGCATGGCATTGATTCAAAATTCATCAGTTAAGGCTTCCTTGACATTCCTAGGCTCAATCTTGGACACAAAACAGCCATGTGAGATCACTTTCCTTGATCTAGTTGTGACCCCTTTATTTGGGTCTCCTATAATGAGATCTTTAGGATGATCCTTCTGAATTCTGATAGAGGGTCCCTTATTAATTTTGTCAGCTTCAGGTTCAGCTTGAGTGAGTTCACTCTCATTACTTTTGTCTGGGAAATCAGCTGGGGCATCATTTAGAGATGTCTCAACATTGTCTGTGACATCAGTCTGTTGATCATCAACCACAACATTGATAGATTCCATCATTACTTTTGTTCTGGAATTAAAGGCTCTAAATGCTCTGCTGTTTGTTGAGTAACCCAGAAATATTCCTTCATCACTCTTTAAGTTTGGGATTCCTCTGACAGCTTCAACATATATAATCCTCTTCATTCCTTTAAGATGTAGATGGCCCAATTTTTGATGCCATAGCTTCACTTCTTCTTTGGCTAGAGTACACATTGATGAATAACTAGTTTCTTGAGAACTCCACATATAGCAGTTGTCCTTAGACCTGACTCCTTTCATGATCACTTCATTTTCTTTATTAGTAATCAGACATTCAGTTTTTGTGAAGTTTACATTTAGACCTTGGTCACATAGTTGACTGATGCTTATTAGATTTGCAGTCAGTCCTTTAACAAGTAGCACATTGTCAAGGTTAGGGACTCCAGGGCAGTTTAGCTTTCACATCCCCTTGATTTCACCCTTTGCTCCATCACCAAAGGTTACATAGCTGGTGGCATGAGGATGAAGGTCAATTAGCAGGTTTTTGCTTCCAGTCATGTGTCTGGAGCATCCACTGTCAAAATACCAGTCTTCTTTGGTTGAAACTCTGAAGGAAGTGTGAGCTATCAGGTTAGTAGGACCAGTCCTAGGAACCCACTGTTTTCTGTTGACATGGATGTGGTGTTTGGGTCTAGGTTGATGATGAGAAGGACTAGGATAGCCATACAACTTAAAGCAAAATGGTTTTATGTGGCCAAATTTTCCACAGTAATGACATCTCCATTTTTGGTGTTTTCATTTATGTTGTCTTTCCTTATGATGTTGTGACACATGATGTGACATCTTTGGTTTGCTACCAGTGTGACTACACTCAGATTTGGATTCATTGAACCCAAGGCCAGACTTGTCTCCTGCCATTTTTCCAGTCTGGAGGATTTTGTCTAAGGTGTCAGATCCACTGTTTAGCATTCTGACATACTTTGTCATCTCATCCAGTTTGGAGTTTGAGAACACTACTTGAATCTTCAACTTAGATATGGTTTCCAAGTGTTCTGTCTTCTCTTCCTCCAGTTGTGTTATCAATTTCTTCTGATTTTCCACATGTTGACACACTTCTTCACTTCTGTAACACAACTTTCTGTAGGTAGTGGCTAACTCATCAAAGGTTACTTCATCATCACTTGAGTCTTCATTAGAACCCCATCTTCCAATCAAGGCAGTCACAAGATTGGCAGATTTTCCTTCTGTTTCACTTTCATCAGACCAAGTAGCAGCAAGACTCTTCTTCTGTTTCTTGAGGTAGGTTCCACATTCAGCTCTAATGTGTCCATACCCATCACATTCATGGCACTGAACTCCTTTTCCTTGTTTGGACTTTTCATCAGATCTTGTTCTTCTTCCAGCATCATTGGACCTACTGATGTCAGATGAGATGTTCTTGACATTAGACTTAGACCTTACATCCATCTTTTTCAAGAGTTTGTTGAACTGTCTCCCCAGTAATGCTACATCATTTGCCAGATCTTCATCAGTATCTTGACCACTTTCTTCCTCTTTCTCTTCAGTGTTTGACATGAAGGCTATGCTTTTGACTTTCTTTTCAGATCCATCACACATTCCCAACTCAAATGTTTGGAGGGATCCAATTAGCTCATCCACTCTCATATTACAGATGTCTTGAGATTCTTCTATGGCCGTCACTTTCATGGCAAATCTCTTGGGAAGTGACCTAAGTATTTTCCTCACTAGTTTTTCATCTGACATCTTATCACCCAGGGCTCTTGAGGCATTAGTAATTTCAAGAATACTCATATGAAAGTCATGAATGTTTTCATCTTCTTTCATCCTCAAATTTTCAAACTTGGTAGTAAGCAGCTGCAATCTAGACATCTTCACTCTAGAGGTACCTTCATGAGTGATTTTGAGAATATTCCAAGCATCTTTAGCCACCTCACAGTTGTTCACCAGTCCGAAGATGTTCTTATTAACCCCATTGAATATATCATTCAATGCTTTAGAGTTTCCAAGGGCTAGTTCATCCTCCTCCTTGGTCCATTGTTCCTCAGACTTCTTATCAGTTGTAACTTCTCCTTCCTTAGTAATAACTGGATGTTCCCAGCCTATTAGAAAAACCTTCCAAGCCTTATTATCCAAATATTTCAGGAAGGCTACCATTCGAGGTTTCCAGTAGTCATAGTTAGATCCATCCAGAATTGGTGGTCTGTGAACAGATCCTCCGTCTCTATCCATAGTACCAGAAAGTAATGTCCCTAGATCTCACCCAGAACCAGAGCAGGATGCCTGCTCTGATACCAATTGAAATTATGGTATCAGATATGAGATGTTGAAGGTAATGTCACGACACCAATATCTGAACAATATAAACAGGATAAAAGATAAAGAACAATTGTACAAATGACACAAGCAATTGTTAACCCAGTTCGGTGCAAACTCACCTACGTCTGGGGGCTACCAAGCCAGGAAGGAAACCCACTAAACAAAATTAGTTCAAACAATCTAAGTAAACAACTTCAAGTTACAGTGTTTTCACCTAATCTCTACCCGTGTGACTTCTATCTAAGAACTCTTAGATAAGAGATCCTACTCCCTCCCACTTAATCACAACAGTGATGTAAAAACAAATATTACAATGAAAGAAGACACTCTTCAAGAACACATACTTGATCTTGCTTAAAAGCTTCAACCAAGTAAACACACAGTCATGCTTCAAAGCTTAGAGTGGACAAATTACAACTCAAAAGTCAGTCCAAGTCAATCATCAATGGATGAATGAATGGCTCACAATACACACGACCACACAAGACTGAAACCCTTATTCTCTCTCACTATTTCGTTCGTTATTTCTTGTGTGTTAAAACCAGGTTTTCCATGCCCTTTATATAGAAGCGTTTGACTGGGCTTGGACATCATAAAACCCTAAAACTATTTTCCATTCGTATCTTCTCATGACAGCTGATCATATCTTGTTGGAAAATAAGTCAATCTGGTTTTAATTACTGATTGAATGGTGCGTTCAATCTTCACATCAATCACACATAGATTAGCATAAAAAGCGTAATCACAAAATACGTAACATTCAGACTAAATGTTCTGTATACAGATGTCTTGACATCGGGTCTGACATCTCAGCTAAATCCTACACGTCCATATTTTAAACACCCTGCAGGAACCTGTTATCTCATGTCAAGACAACTCTTGTGATAACTTGTGAAAACTCTAGGTTTTACCAAAATTGATGCCAACACATAGAACCAACAACGATTGCTTAACATAGTGCTAAATTTGTGACATAAAAGGCATAAGCATTCTAGTTAGTGGGATTGTAAGTCTCCCCTCTTCCATGGTATTGTGTGGAAACTTGGCCTTCTTTCCTTCCTTTGGAAGATGTTTTGGTTCAAGGATCCATGCTTGTGGCAATTGGATTGAGTGTTCTCCAAAGAATGTCTTAAAATTAAAAAAGCAAAACAAAACTAACTATTAACTTACTAACCATTAACTTTTCCTTTCAAGCGTTTACTTTTAATGCAATTTACTTTTATTGTTCTATTATTATTTGTCATTGTACATATCATTCTAATTGTTTATGTTTATATAATTTTCACTTTGTCCACTTGGACCATATTGTGTGATATACTTTGTTGCGTTGTTTGTTTGATTGGTCTTTGACCATTAATATACATAATAATAATAAAACCCTAAAAAACTTTTGAGTGGACTGTTGTTTTGATCTCCCCAATTGGACTTAGAATTTAGGCAACATTCCTTTGCTAATGGACTTGGCCAATGCCAATTTGTTGAAGAACCAAGAACTTACAAGTTTGAATTCATCTGATACATCATTCTAGATCTCTCTAGATTCATCTGCAACATTGATCATTGTTAAGCTGTTATGTTAAACCTGTGACTTGTGGAATTCATCTGCTACATAGGCTATTGGGAAGAAGATCATGAAGTAGATAAGCTTGGATAAGGCCATCTTTATTTGATGCCTTTGCTCTGATTGATATAATTGTGCATTTGTGTGTTGCTCGAATCTAAAAAGTCCAAGGGAATTCTAGGTTTCTATTGACATACTTGTCTATTGGACTACTCCCATTTGGTCAGATCTTTTCAATTTTAAACTTTCAAATTTTCGCGCATAGGGTAGTCTCTTCATCTTCTCCCCATTTCTTTAAATTCAAAAACCTCTCCCTCCATTTTCAAAAACTTCTTTATGTGAACTATTTTGTTCTAATCTTTGACCACTTTTACAAAAAAGGTAGAAACCTTGGCCTTATGCCATTGCATTTTCAAACTTATTTTTCTTAAATCAAACTTGTAAATAAACTTAACTATACTTGACTTAAACTTTCAAAAACCCAAAAAAGAACTAACTCATTCAAACCATTTTAGGCCTTTGTGACTTTCAAGCTTAATTTTTGTTAAAACCAACATACTCACTTTGAAATTTCTAGCACGAACTACGAGGTTTGATCCCTCATTTTTATGTTGGTACGTAGGCACAAGACCGAAGGTCTTGTTAAACACAAAAATATAATTAACCAATTCTTTTCTCATCCCCTCATTCTATTTGTTTGTAAACATCACTTTGTACAAAATACATATGCACACAAAAAGGGCTCCCTAGTAGTACCTATGACACTTTGGGTGCTAACACCTTCCCTCTGTGTAACCAACCCCCTTACCTGTGATCTCTGACTTTTATTAGTTTTTATTTGAAAACTTCTTACTATTTGGGTTTTGTTCGCATTTTTTCCCCTTTCCCTTGGAAACAATAAAATCGCGGTGGCGACTCTTGTTAATTGATCTTTAGCTTGTCAATAGCTTAATGATCATGAATTTCCCGCTACAGAAATTAAGTGGCGACTCTGCTGGGGAGTAGTCTCCAGTGGGTTTAGCCTACTTTTTGTGTGAATATATTTGTATATATGTGATGTTTGTATATATGTATGTGTGATATAATCTGCTTGTTGTGCTTGGTGATCTTTGAGTGGTGAGATAAGTTCTAACCCGAACTTGAGTGCAATTAAGATAGGAGGATGGTATAGTCATGTTAGACTTTTGTGGAGTAGTCCTTAACAAGTTGGCTTGAGATCCATCTGCTTAGTGGACACTCCTTTGGATTTGGAAATGTCACACAAGTATTTGTGCTTAGGCATGACTATTTCTAATTGGGTCTAAGAAGCTGAGGACCTTTAGAACACCTAACCCATCTTGGCCTATTTAGGACGTAGTGCGGAAACTGTTCAGGTGTAGACTTGATAACAGTTGTTACGCGATACTACACTCAGACGAGTTTCTCTTGAGAATATTATGGGTCGATGAGTCAGTCATCTTAACCTGTAATATCCGATAGATAGAATTAAGACTCTGGGAACTTTTTAGAATATGATCTACAGGTTTATCCTTAGTTCGCTCCTTTGGGATGGTTCTTACCCAGATTCCATGCTCGTGACTTGCAACAAAACCTTGATTTTTGGTTGATCCAATCAAGTATTGTCAATATCAATGGAACTTGAGTGTTGATAAGGTGCAAACCATAATCCACCAAAGTGGATGATTGATCTTGACAATGACTTGATTCATCCCTTGACCTTTGTTTTCCTTGTGTGTGATCCCTTATTTGTGATTGTTGCATTCATGCATTTCATGCACATCATAACATTCATCACACAAAATTTCAAGGAACTAAGGTATCATTTGCAAATATTTTCAGACCATGGATTGTGGACGAAAGAACACTAAGAAGTACAATTTCAGATGTCCCGACTTGAAAGAGTTAAGGAAGCTAGCATCTTTTGTATTAGATCCCTTGGACTTCAAACAACGTCATGGGAAGCTTCTGTCCATCTTGTCTGTTGATGTAGTTGAAGGACTCTTGAGTGTGTTGGTGCAGTTCTATGATCCTCTCTACCATTGCTTCACTTTCCCAGATTTTCACCTTGTGCCTACCTTGGAGGAGTATTCTCATCTTTTGGGGATACCTGTTTATAGTAGAGTACCCTTTAGTGGATTGGAGGAGATTCCCCGGTCTAGTATTATTGCTGAAGCTCTTCACTTGAAGAAGTCTGAGATAGAGGCTCATTGGATGAAGAAAGGAGGGTTATTTGGGTTGCCACCTGTTTTCCTCATCAAGGAAGCTACCATTTTTACTCAAGCTGCTAGTGTGGATGCTTTTGAAGCTATCTTTGTGTTGCTCATCTATGGATTAGCTTTGTTCCCTAACATTGACGGTTTCGTTGATGTTAACGCCATTAGACTTTTCTTGATTGGGAATCCTGTGCCTACTTTGTTGGGTGATATGTATTTCTCTTTGCATCTAAGGAATTCTAAGGGTGGTGGAACTATTGTCTGTTGCACTCCTCTTATATACAAGTGGTTTATTTCGCACTTGCCTCAGACGCCTGCTTTTGTGGAGAACAAACAATGTCTAAGGTGGTCTCAGAGACTTATGTCTCTCACTAATGATGATATAGTTTGGTATGACCCATCTTTAAGCAGTTTGGAGATTATTGATAGTTGTGGTGAATTCTCTAATGTGCCTCTCATTGGTACACAAGGAGGAATTAGCTACAACCCTGCTTTGGCTCGTCGTCAACTTGGGTTCCCCTTCAGAGACAAACCTAATAACACTTTGTTAGAGGGTCTTTTCTATCAAGAGGGTAAAGATCCCCAATGTTTAAAGTAGAAGATTGTGCATGCTTGGCATAATGTGCATATGAAAGGATGATCCGAGCTTGGTCCATGCAATTATGTAGCTTTGGAAGCTTACACTCTTTGGGTGAAGAAGAGAGCTATGGAGTTGAAGATGCCTTATCCTTGTGAAAGACCTATGTCTATGGTTGTGGTTGAGCCATTAACTCTCCCTAACCAAGATGTAGAGAAGTTGGAAGATGTGCTCATCCAGATGAAGCAAGAGAAGGACATGTGGGAAGAGCGTTTCCATGCTTTGAGCAAAAGGCATGAGGAGTTGCTGTTGGAGTCTAAGGACAAAGATGCACTGATTGAGCTACTTGAAGACCGAGTGACGAAGAGACAGAGAGAGCCAGAGGTTTCATCTTCTAGCATGCCTCAGCCTTTTGTTGCTTGGAAGAAGATTGTTGACCAGCTTGTCCTTGAGAAGACTCAGATGAAGACTTCTTTTGAGACCGAGATTCGTCGCATTCGAAGGAAGTACGCGCCTTCAGCCAGATCTGCTGACACCGTTGTTAGGGATCCTTAGGATGACTACTCTCCTTTTCTCTCATATCTTTTATTTTGGTTTTTGAAATTGTACTCAGTGTAATCCTTCCAATTAATATAAATGAAAAGAGATTTTTGGTCATATCAAATTATTGCAATTGCCATTTCAATTTTTATATATTTGCAAATGATATTTTTGGTTCTAAGTGTTGGCAGCAATTTTGGTAAAACAAAGAGTGTTCACAAGATGTTGCATGTGATGTCTTAACATAAGATATCTTGTACCTGTTGGAGTTTAAAAACATAATTATGCAGGATTGTTTCAGGATGTCATACACGATGTCATGACATCTGATATTATGTACCTGTTGGAAATTATAAATGGAATTATGCAGGATTGTTCCAGGATGTCAGACCCGATGTCATGACATCTGTACACAGAACATTCAGGGTGAATGTTATGTGTTATGTGATTGCGCATTTAATGGCGATCTATGTATGATTGAAGATCTGATTTGCAATCGCATTCAATCATTAATTACAACCTGATTTACTTATTTTCCAAGGAGATCTAACCAACTGTCATGAGAAGATTTAATTGGAAAATAGTTTTAGGGTTTTCAAGATGTCCAAGCCCAACTGAATGCTTCTATAAATAGGACATGGAAAACCTGATTTGATACATAACCAATACAGAGCGAAATGTTGAGAGAGAGCAAGGGTTTGTGTCATGTTTGGTCGTGTGACTTGTAAGCCATTCAATTCATCCATAGATGATTGAATTGGTCTGATTTGTGAGTTGTAATTTGTCACTCTAAGCTTGTAAGCAAGAGTGTGTGTCTACTTGATTGAAGTTGTTAAGCAAGATCAAGTGTGTGTCTACTTGATTGAAGCTGTTAAGCAAGATCAAGTGTGTGTCTACTTGATGGAAACTGCTAAGTAAGATCAAGTGTGTCTTATTGAAGAGTGTCTCCTTTTCATAAGTAATTGTTATTTAGAATCACAGGTGTGATTGAGGGGGAGTGAGTGGGTTCTCATATCTAAGAGTGCTTAGGTAGAAATCACACGGGTAGAGATTAGGTGAGAAAGACTGTAACTTGTTGAAGTGTACTGAGAGTCTTTGAACTGATTCTATTTAAGTGGATTTCCTTCCTGGCTTAGTAGCCCTCAGACGTAGGTGAGTTGCACCGAACTGGGTTAACAATTGCTTGTGTCTTTTGCATTACTATTCTTTATCTTTGTCCTGTTTGTTTTACTCAGATATTAGTGTCGTGACATTACCTTCGACATCTCATATCTGATACCAGAATTTCAATTGGTATCAGAGCAGGCATCCTGCTTTGGTTCTGGGTGAGATCTAGGGACAATACTTTCTGGTACTATGGAGAGAGATGGAGGATCTGTTCACAGGCCACCAATTTTGGATGGATCTAACTATGACTATTGGAAACCTCGAATGGTAGCTTTCTTAAAATCTCTGGATAATAAGGCTTGGAAGGTTGTGTTAACAGGCTGGGTACATCCAATAATTACTAAGGAAGGAGAAGCCACAACTGACAAGAAGCCTAAAGAACAATGGTCCAAGGAGGAGGATGATCTAGCCCTTGGAAATTCTAAAGCATTGAATGCCATATTCAATGGAGTAGACAATAATATCTTCAGGTTGGTAAACAACTGTGAGGTGGCTAAAGATGCTTGGGACATTCTCAAAACCACTCATGAAGGCACCTCTAGAGTTAAAATGTCTAGACTACCGCTGCTCACCTCCAAGTTTGAAAATTTAAGGATGAAAGAAGATGAAAATATTCATGAATTTCATATGAGTATCCTTGAAATTTCTAATGCCTCAGGAGCCCTGGGAGAGAAGATGTCAGATGAAAAATTAGTAAGACAAATATTCAGGTCACTCCCTAAGAGATTTTCTATGAAGGTGACAGCCATGGAAGAGTCTCAAGACATCTCCAACATGAGAGTTGATGAGCTAATTGGTTCTCTCCAAACATTTGAGATGGGAATGAATGATGGTTCTGAAAAGAAAACCAAAAGCATAGCCTTCATGTCAAACACAAAGGAGGAAAATAGTCAGGATGTTGATGAAGATCTGGCAAATGACGTAGCAATGCTGGGAAGACAGTTCAACAGACTGTTGAAAAAGATGGATGTAAGATCTAAGGCTAATGTCAAGAACATCTCATCTGACATCAATAAATCCAACAATGCTGGAAGAAGAACAAGGTTAGATGATAAGCCCAAAGAAGGAAAAGAAGTACAATGCTACGAATGTGATGGGTATGGACACATTAGAACTGAATGTGGAACCTACCTCAAGAAGCAGAAGACGAGTCTTGCTGCCACTTGGTCCGATGAGAGTGAAACAGAAGAGTCTGCAAATCTGGTGACTGCCTTGACTGGAAGATGGGGTTCTGTTGAAGACTCAAGTGATGATAAA
Source organism: Lathyrus oleraceus (assembly GCF_024323335.1). Taxonomy (NCBI): domain Eukaryota; kingdom Viridiplantae; phylum Streptophyta; class Magnoliopsida; order Fabales; family Fabaceae; genus Lathyrus; species Lathyrus oleraceus. The sequence goes on from NC_066584.1 coordinate 473,805,962, forward strand.
GTAACCTTTGAAGAGTTTGCCACTACCTACAGAAAGTTGTGTCACAAAAGTGCAGAGGTGTGTAAATAGGTTGAAAGCCAGAAGAAGGCAATAACTCAACTTGAGAATGAGAAGGTAGAACACTTGGAAACCATTTCCAAATTAAAAACAGAAGCAGTGGTTCTGAATGCCAAGCTAGATGAAAATCAACAAGTTGAAAGCCAGAAGAAAGTGACAGTACAGTTGGAGAATGAGAAGGAAGAACATGTGGAAACCATCTCCAAGTTAAAAACTGAAGCTATGTTCTTGAATTCTAAACTGGAAGAGATGACCAAGTATGTAAGAATGTTAAACAATGGATCTGATTCCTTAGACAAGATTCTCCAAACTGGACAAATAACAGGAGACAAATCTGGCATTGGGTATAATGAATCTAAGCCTGAGTGCAGTTACACTGGTGGCAAACCTAAATTCAAACCTAAGTGCAGCCATTTTAAAAGCAAACCTGAGATGTCACATCATATGTCACAACATCAGAAGGGAAGACAGCAGAAAGGGAAACACCAAAGATGGAGATGCCATTACTGTGGAAAATTTGGCCACCTGAAGCCCTTCTGCTATAAGCTGTATGGTTATCCTAGCCCTGTTCATCATCAGACTCACTATCAACCAAGACTCAAACATCACAGGCCTGTCAACAAGAAGCAATGGGTTCCTAAGACTAATGTTACAAGTCTAATAGCTCACACTTCCCTCAGAGTTTCAGCCAAAGAAGATTGGTATTTTGACAGTGGGTGCTCCAGACACATGACTGGAAACAAAGACCTGCTAACTGGTCTTCATCCTCATGCCATGAGTTATGTAACCTTTGGTGGTGGAGCAAAGGGTGAAATCAAGGGGATTGGTAAGCTTGATTGCCCTGGAGTTCCTGACCTTGACAATGACCTACTTGTTAAGGGCTTGACTGCAAATCTAATAAGCATCAGTCAACTATGTTACCAAGGTCTAAATGTTAACTTCACTAAAACTGAATGTCTGATTACTAACAAAGAAAGTGAAGTGATCATGAAAGGAATCAGGACCAAAGACAATTGTTACATATGGAGCTCTCAAATTGTTTATTCCTAAAAGTGTACCTTAGTCAAAAAGGAAAAAGTGAAGACATGGCAAAAATGTTTGAGCCATCTGCATCTTAAAGTGATGAAGATGATTATATTTGTTGGAAGAACTCCTAAATTGAAGATTGATGAAAGAAAAGTCTGTGGAAAATGTCAGACAAGGATGTCACACCAGAAACTCAGACATGACATCACTTCCAAAGGTTTGAAACTCCTCCATATGATTAATATTGGGTTTGGTAGGAGGTTGGATCAGATGGTTGAACATGTTGCTAGTCAAATGCAGCCTGAAGTTGGAAAGAACCTTGTTGGACTTGGGCTACAAGTCAAGCAGATAGAAGGGTCTATGTGTCTATCTCAAAGCAAATGTGCCAAGAACAATGTTAAGAAGATTGGGATGAAGAGTGAAAGGACACCTGCTCCTTTGAAAGATGAAAATGGTGTTTGTGCTATATATCAAGCTGAATATATAGCAGCTGGAAGTAGCTGTTCTCAACAGGGTTGGTTGAAACTAATGTTGACTGAAGACAATGTCACACACGATGTCATGACATTGTACTATGACAACCTGAGTGCTACAACTATGTCCAAAAATCCTATTCAGCACAGCTGGACTAAGCACATTGATTTTTGTCATCACTTCATTAGAGAATTTGTGGAAGACAAAATCATAGCACTAAAGCATGAAATGCAATTAGCTGACAAATTTGCAAGGGTTCTGGATGATAATCAGTTTGAATGTTTAAGAGGGAAATTGGGGATTTGTAGTCATGAGAAGTTATAGCAATTAAAGTGGAGTGGAAAAGGATTAAAACCCACTCACAAAGGAAGGACTCCCTCCATGGATTTTTTAGATAAAGATATTCTGGAGGTTATTCCCCTCTCTGTTATTCCAGGCGACATCCCTGGCCCTTCTTCCACAGCTAGAAGTAATCAAGGTAACGTTCTTGATAAATCTCCTCATAAAGATGACATGCACTTTACAGATCGTGCCATTAGGAACCTAGTAACTAGGATTCTAAATGAAGGGCATGCAGTCAAGGGTGTTTCTACCCCTCTGTCTAGAAGGGACCCCTCTCCTGAGGTGGAACCCCAAGCTGAGAAAGATGATGATTCATCTAGATCAGAGAAAGAAGTGGATGCTGAGGGATTATGCTCTCTAGGTAAAACCTTGCCTAATAAGAAACTAGTAGATGGTTCTCATGAGACTGCTGAGAATGTTATTAATCTGGAGGAAGAGAGTTCAGAGGAAGAGGATGACACCTTGGTTCATCATGTAAAACCAAGTGTTGCTAGGAAATTGAAGACCAGAAAAGAGAAGACTATGGCTGAAATGATGACAACAAGAAAAGGTAAAAAGGTTGTTGTTGAAAGGGAGCTGGAAAAGGAGGCTGTAGAAGTGAAGGAAGTGATGGGATTGATCAAGAATGTTGGACTGATGAAAACTGTGGTTGCTTTGCCCCAATGCTTTGAAGGGTTAGTAAAAGAGTTTGTTGTGAATATCCCAGAGGATATTTCTGAAAAGAGTAGCAAGGAATTCTGCAAGGTTTTTGTAAGAGGTAGATGTGTGAGGTTCTCCCCAACCATAATCAACAAGTTCCTAGAGAGAGGAACTGAAGGAGGTGTGGAGTTAGAGGCTACAGACAATGAAGTCTGTAGGACTATTATTGGTGGCCAAGTTAAGGAGTGGCCTAGTAAGAAGCACCTATCAGCTGGCAAGCTAACTGTCAAATATGCCATCTTGCATAAGATTGGTTCAGCCAACTGGGTGCCAACTAATCATATCTCAACCATCTCTAATAGTCTTGGAAGAATCATTTATGCTATTGGAACCAGGCTAAACTTTGACTTTGGAAGGTTTATGTTTGATCAAATTGTCAGACATGCCTCCACTAATGCAGTAAAGCTGCCCATTGCCTTTCCATCCATCATTTGTGGAATTATCTTAAGCCAGCAACCAGGCATTCTCAACACAAGTGATATTCCCAGCAGAAGAAAGCCTCCACTATCCATTCACTACAAGTTGTTTGAAGGAAGCCATGTCAATGATGTTGTCATGACATCTGCAAGGAAGGAGCCTGCCTCTCAAGGTAGCTTGATTGATCAATTGAAGGAAATTTGTAAGGAGCTGGATACTGGTATTAGGGTTGCCAAGGCAAGGAAAGAGGCTTTGGAGGTTCTTATTAGTAGCTTAGAGAAGGAAGAGATGGAGAAGGCTGGTGAAACCAAGGATTCAGATGCCAATACCTCAAGTGAGAGGTCCAATGCTCAATCTAGTGGCAGTCCTGATTCTGAAGGTGAAGATGATGCTACTTCCTCAGATTAAGTGGTAATGGTTCCCCCTGATATGAAGATTGTGTGTGCTGTGTGCTGTGATGAAGACTGAGTAGGTTTGGCTGTTCTGTGTGTTGTTCTGGGTGATGATTTGGCTGTTTTGGAAGCTTGGATGTTTTGTTGTTTTTTTCGGAATGATTGTAATTTGTGGCAGTCCTTACTGATGCCTTGTTGTAATATTTGGGATCTTAATGAGTTCCATGGATTTCTAATTATCTCAGCTATCACAGCTGTGTATTATGGTTTGTATCTCCTAACATTTATGTTTTAACATTTTATATGTTATAACATCTCATGTGAGATTCTCTGCTAGGCTGATTGACATTTATTTTGTCTAATTGGTCACCTTTGGTCTATTTTGACTAAAAAGGGGGAGAAGTGATTATGTGGAGCAGTTAAATATGTGGAGCTGTGAGGAGATGTATGTGCTGGTGTAGCTGAACAGATGAACAACTATTATTGAAGGAGATGTGTTTGATGTAAGACAGAACGATGTTTTGTTTACAGATGTTGGAGGAGATGTCTGATGTGGTGCACAGGTGATGTTGGAGCTAATGTCAGAGGGTGACTCTGATTGTTACAGGTGCTATTATTACAGGTGTTGTTGTTGTTAAAGGAGATGTCTGTATTGAACAGAATTAGGGGGAGAAGAAGTACCCTTGTGCATTTGTGTGTTTTACTAGTTGCTTATATAACTAGTAATTCTGTTTGCTTCTGTTGCTGCTTAAACTGTTATTTAACTGCTGATAGTTTTTCTTGTGAACAAAAAGGATAGATATATGTTTTAGCCAAAATTTACCAAAGGGGGAGTTTGTTGGTTCAAAGTGTTGGCAACAATTTTGGTAAAACAAAGAGTGTTCACAAGATGTTGCATGTGATGTCTTAACATAAGAAATCTTGTACCTGCTGGAGTTTAAAAACATAATTATACAGGATTGTTTCAGGATGTCATACACGATGTCATGACATCTGATATTATGTACCTGTTGGAAATTATAAATGGAATTATGCAGGATTGTTCCAGGATGTCAGACCCGATGTCATGACATCTGTACACAAAACATTCAGGGTGAATGTTATGTGTTATGTGATTGCGCATTTAATGGCAATCTATGTATGATTGAAGATCTAATTTGCAATCGCATTCAATCATTAATTACAACCTGATTTACTTATTTTCCAAGGAGATCTAACCAACTGTCATGAGAAGATTTAATTGGAAAATAGTTATAGGGTTTTCAAGATGTCCAAGCCCAGCCGAATGCTTCTATAAATAGGACATGGAAAACCTGATTTGATACACAACCAATACAGAGGGAAATATTGAGAGAGAGCAAGGGTTTGTGTCATGTTTGGTCGTGTGACTTCTAAGCCATTCAATTCATCCATAGATGATTGAATTAGTCTGATTTGTGAGTTGTAATTTGTCACTCTAAGCTTGTAAGCAAGAGTGTGTGTCTACTTGATTGAAGTTGTTAAGCAAGATCAAGTGTGTGTCTACTTGATTGAAGTTGTTAAGCAAGATCAAATGTGTGTCTACTTGATTGAAGCTGTTAAGCAAGATCAAATGTGTGTCTACTTGATTGAAACTGCTAAGTAAGATCAAATGTGTGTTATTGAAGAGTGTCTTCTTTTCATAAGTAATTATTGTTTAGAATCACAGGTGTGATTGAGGGGGAGTGAGTGGGTTCTCATATCTAGGAGTGCTTAGGTAGAAATCACACGGGTAGAGATTAGGTGAGAAAGACTGTAACTTGTTAAAGTGTACTGAGAGTCTTTGAACTAATTCTATTTAGTGGATTTCCTTCCTGGCTTGGTAGCCCCCAGACGTAGGTGAGTTGCACTGAACTGGGTTAACAATTGCTTGTGTCTTTTGCATTACTATTCTTTATCTTTATCCTATTTGTTTTACTCAGATATTAGTGTCGTGACATTACCTTCGAAATCTCATATCTGATACCAGAATTTCAGATATAGTAAGTTCCTTAGAAATAAAAATAATCAAGAATTGCATTTCATGCATCATTTGCATAAGCAGGTTTTTGCCAGGTGTCTGATTGGTGTTCTTCTGTGCTTTAGCCAAGCTGACTCACCGGTACAACACTCAAGCTAATCGTCCAAAGATCATGGAACACCTTGAGCAAGAGAACCAAGACTTGAAAGAGAACATTTCCCGACTGACTTCCATGATGGAGTCAGTTCTTGCTGCCTAGAGCCAAGCCTCTCCAACTCCTGTAACTCCTCCCGCGAGGACTGTCATCTCTGAAGCGGTTACCTCTACAGTGCCTTCTGCCACCGCCCACTTTGCTCCGAATCTGCCTACTGGATTCCCTTGGGGAATGCCACCTAATTTTGTGCCAGAGGGTTTCGCTCCCACTTTTTCTTCCATGCCGGCATCTAGCCCGGTCATGTCCGTGCCACCTCCCATTGTACACACTTTGCCGTGTGTAGAGAATAGCATCTATCACTCTGAACCATCTGAGGGCCTGAACGTCTATGAGAAGATGGATGAGATGAAAGACCAATTCCTTGAGCTGCGCAAGGAACTGAAGACGCTGCGAGGCAAATATTTGTTTGGTAAGAGTGCTGCTGAGCTGTGCTTGGTGCCCAATGTCAAAATCCCTGTGAAATTCAAAGTGTCTGACTTTGAGAAGTATAAGGGAAACTCGTGTCCACTCAGTCATCTTGTGATGTATGCCCGCAAGATGTCAACCCAGACAGATAATGATCAACTACTGATTCACTACTTCCAGGATAACCTGACAGGTGCTGCGCTCCGTTGGTATATAGGGCTAGATAGTGCAAGCATCCGCACTTTCAACGATCTAGGAGAGGCTTTTGTGAAACAGTATAAGTACAATATGGATATGGCGCCGGATAGGGACCAACTGAGATCCATGTCTCAGAAATACAAGGAGACATTCAAAGAGTACGCCCAGCGTTGGAAGGAGTTGGCTGCCCAGATCACTCCTCCTTTGGAGGATAAGGAGATGACGAAGATCTTTCTCAAAACCCTGAGTTCATTTTATTATGAACGTATGATCGCCAGTGCCCCCAGTGATTTTACCGAAATGGTAAACATGGGGATGATACTTGAAGAGGGGGTCCGTGAAGGACGATCATCGAAAGAGGAGACGTCAACTAGCAAGAAATATGGGAGCAATTTTAGAAAGAGGAAGGATAATGAAACAAATGCAATAAGCAGTGGGAGGCAGAAAAGGCCTCAAGCCAGAAGAAATTTACCACCCCGTCAACATCATCATCACCAAGTATCATCCGTCATTCCAGTATTCTCCAACCAGCAAACAACACCAATTCAACAACAACAACAACAACATCAGTATCAAAATCAATGTCAATAACAACAACCGCAACAAAGAATAAACACCTACAACAACAACAATTCCAACAACAATCATCACCAGCAACAGAACTTCGAGAGGAAGAAGGTCTCTTTCGACCCGATTCATATGTCATACGTAGAGCTGTACCCATCCCTGGTCCTCAAGAATTTGATTCAACTAAGGAATCCACCACAGATACCAGAACCACTTCCATGGTGGTATAAACCTGAACTTCGTTGTGCTTTTCACCAAGGTGCACCTGGGCACGATAGTGAGAACTGTTATCCGCTGAAGTATAAGGTACAAAAGCTGATGAAGAGTGGCATGGTGTCTTTTGAAGACCGCGCACCTAATGTGAAAGCTAATCCTTTGCCCGCTCATGGGAATACCTCAGTGAATATGGTGGACGGTTGTCCTGGTGAGTACAAAGTTTTTGATGTGCGTTTTATCCGTGGATCCTTAGTGAAAATACACAAGGACATCTGTATGGTGAGTGATTGTGAACATGATCACGAAGGTTGTGATGTTTGTAGTGTAAACCCAAGGGGTGTGTTGTTGTGAAAAGGGACATCCAACACTTGATGGATGAAGCCATGATCCATATTTGTCAATCTCGTCATGAAGATGATGATGTTAATGTCATTGTTCCCGTTTTCAAGCAATCAGAGCAGTTGGTGATTCAGTATGATAGCAACAATAACCAGAATGTCAGCAATAGATCAGTTTCACCGTTGGTAATACGGTTGGCGGGCCCAGTCCCGTATGCATCTGATAAGGTTGTACTGTATCAATACAATGCTACGATGATAGAGAAAGGTCAAGAGGTCCCATTGCCTACGACCAGTTCAGTAGTGAGCAGTGCAGATGTTACGAAGGTGACCCGCAGTGGTCGAGTTTTTGGACCGGTTGTCCCAGAGAATAAAGAGGAATTGATTGTTGGTAAGAAGGCGGAGGTGCCTATAGTAGATCCTGTTGGTTGTTCAAGAGATAAGTCTGGTGAATCCAGCAATTTGAAAGCCAATAGTGATGATGATGAGGTACTCCGCCTGATCAAGAAGAGTGAATTTAACATGGTGGAGTAGTTGCTCCAGACTCCCTCAAAGATTTCCGTGTTGTCTCTGCTTTTAAATTCTGAAGCGCACAGAGAAGCACTCCAGAGAGTTCTTGAACAAGCATACGTGGAACAAGATGTTATTGTGGCTTAACTTGATCATATTGTAGCTAACATCACTTCATGTAACAATTTGAGTTTTTGCGATGAAGAACTCCCTGAGGAGGGAAGAAATCACAATCTGGCTTTGCATATCTCAATGAATTGCAAAGAAGATTCTTTGTCAAACGTGCTAGTTGATACTGGGTCGTCACTCAATGTGCTTCCAAAATCAACATTGTCAAAGTTATCTTATCAAGGAGCTCCCATGAGGTACAGTGGGGTAATTGCCAAGGCCATCGATGGCTCTCGCAAGACTGTCATTGGAGAAGTGGACCTTCTAGCCAAGATAGGTCCGAGTGATTTTCAGATTACTTTCCAGGTAATGGATATTCACCCGCCTTACAGTTGCTTATTGGGAAGGTCATGGATCTATGAGGCGGGGGCTGTTACCTCCACTCTGCACCAGAAGCTCAAATTTGTCAAGAATGGCAAGTTGGTGATTGTTGGAGGTGAGAAAGCACTTTTAGTCAGCCATCTGTCATCTTTCTCATATGTGGAAGCTGAGGATGAGATTGGAACGCCGTTCCAAGCCTTATCTATTGTTGCTGAGAAGAGAGTTGGGGCACCTATGTCCTCTCTGAAAGATGCGCAGAAGATTGTTGAAGAGGGTCCTGTTGATCAGTGGGGGCGCGTGGTAGAGGTCACCGACAACAAAGGAAGAACTGGTTTGGGGTTCCAGAAGGGCTCGTCAACCGTTAGATCTAAAGAGATGCAACTCAGTTTCCGTAGCGGAGGGTTCATTCATGGGAATGAACAACACTTAGCTGTTGTGCTAGAGGACAATGAAGAGGAAGACTGCACCAACTCTGTGACGTATGGACAGACATGCAACAATTGGACTGCTGTTGATATTCCTGTTATTTTGCATCGATCTAAGTAATTGCTTTTTATATTTTAAAATCCTTCTCCTATGCCTAAGGGATAAGTGAACATTGTTTGGGAATTTTAAAATTGATCCTCAATAAAATTAATCCTATTCATCCACATCTTTGATGTTTTGTTTTTACTTTTTGTTTATTTCTAAAAATGGTAATCACAAAAAACATAAATAATTAATATAATTGTCCATCTGCATAATATTTGGTCACAAATTCACTTCTCTAAAATCAAAATATCAAATCATTATGCAGATTGGTTCCTAACCCCATTGAATACAATGATCCTTCTCCTTCTCCAAATTTTGAATTTCCTGTGTTTGAAGCCGAGGAGGAAAGTGATATAGAGGTGAGTGATGAATTGTCTCGTCTTCTGGAGCAAGATGAGAAGATTATTCAGCCATTTGAAGAGCAGATTGAGCTAGTCAACTTGGGTTCTGAAGATGATGTGAAGGAAGTCAAGATTGGGTCTCGATTGTGTCCAGATGCTAAGAAGGGGTTGATTGATCTTCTTCGAGAGTATTCAAATGTGTTTGCTTGGTCCTATTAAGACATGCCTGGGTTGGATTCTGATATTGTGGAGCATAGATTGCCATTGAAGCCAGAATGCCCGCCAGTCAAGTAAAAGTTGAGAAGAACGCATCCTGATATGGCTGTGAAGATCAAAGAGGATGTTCAGAAGCAAATTGATGTCGGTTTCCTTGTATCTGCTGAGTACCTGCAATGGGTGGCCAATATTGTGCTAGTGCCAAAGAAAGATGGAAAAGTCCGCATGTGTGTTGACTATAGAGATTTGAATAAAGCCAGTCCGAAAGATGATTCCCCTCTACCACACATTGATATGTTGGTAGACAATACTGCTAAATTCAAAGTCTTTTCGTTTATGGATGGATTTTCCGGATATAATCAAATTAAGATGGCACCCGAGGATATGGAGAAGACCACATTCATTACACCCTGGGGAACATTCTGTTATAGAGTGATGCCTTTCGGTCTAAAGAATGCTGGTGCAACTTACCAGAGAGCAATGACTACTCTTTTTCATGATATGATGCATAAAGAGATTGAGGTATATGTCAATGATATGATTGCCAAATAGATTGATGAAGAGGAACATGTTGAGCATTTGTTGAAGCTATTCCAGCGTTTGAGGAATATAAACTCCGCTTGAATCCCAATAAGTGTACTTTTGGTGTTCGTTCTGGTAAGTTGTTGGGCTTTATCGTCAGTGAGAAGGGTATTGAAGTTGATCCTGCCAAGGTCAAAGCAATACAAGAGATGCCTGCGCCCAAAACTGAGAAGTAAGTCATAGGTTTTCTCGGCCGCTTGAATTATATTTCCAAATTCATTTCCCACATGACTGCCACATGTGCGCCTATATTCAAGCTTCTTCGGAAAGATCAGTCTTGTGATTGGACCGAAGATGGCCAGAAAGCATTCGACAGTATCAAGGAATATTTGCTTGAGACTCCGATTTTGAATAGGAAAGTCCTAAAAATGTGGGGCATGGTATTTGATGGAGTTGTTAACCAATATGGAAATGGCATTGGGGCAGTGATTATTACTCCTCAAGGCACGCATTTGCCATTTACAGCTAGATTGACTTTCAAGTGTACAAACAACGTGGCAGAATATGAAGCTTGCATTATGGGGCTTGAAGAGGCCATGAATCTCAGAATCAAATATTTTGATGTCTTCGATGATTCAACTTTGGTAGTGAATCAGATCAAAGGAGAATGGGAGACAAATCAACCCGGTTTAATACCGTATAGAGGTTATGCAAGGAGGATTTCAACTTTCATACAAAGGTTGAGTTTCATCCTATCCCTCGAGATGAGAACCGGATGGCAGATGCTCTTGCAACATTGGCATCAATGATTATAGTGAAGTATTGGAATGAAGTTCCTAATTTGTCTGTGATGCGTCTTGATAGGCCAACTCATGTGTTCGTTGTTGAAGAGATCAAAGATGAGAAGTTGTGGTATTACGACATCAAATGTTTCCTCCAAAGTCAGATTTACCCGCTTGGGGCATCTTTGAAAGATAAGAAGACTTTGAGAAGATTAGCCGGTAATTTCTACTTGAATGGTGATGTACTGTACAAGAGAAACTTCGACATGGTTTTGCTCAGATGCGTGGATAGACACGAAGCAGACTTGTTGATGACTGAAGTTCATGAAGGTTCCTTTGGTACTCATTCCAATGGACATGCAATGGCGAAAAAGATGTTGCGAGCAGGTTATTATTGGCTAACAATGGAATCTGACTGTTGCAAGTTTGTGAAGAAATGCCACAAGTGTCAAATTTATGCTAATAAGATTCATGTTCCTCCGACACTATTGAATGTTATCTCTTCCCCATGGCCTTTCTCCATGTGGGGAATTGATATGATTGGGATGATTGAGCCCAAAGCTTCGAATGGACATCGTTTCATTTTGGTGGCAATTGATTACTTCACAAAATGGATTGAAGCGACATCATATGCAAATGTAACCAAGCAAGTTGTTATAAGGTTTATCAAGAATCAGATCATATGCCGTTATGGTGTGCCAAGTAAGATCATCACTGATAATGGATCGAACTTGAATAACAATATGGTGGAAGCTCTTTGTAAAGACTTCAAGATTGCACATCATAATTCTTCTCCCTACAGATCCATGACGAATGGGGCTGTTGAAGCTGCGAATAAGAACATCAAAAAGATTATCCAGAAGATGGTTGTCACATATAAGGATTGGCATGAGATGCTCCCGTTTGCTTTGCATGGGTATCGTACATCCGTTCGTACTTCAATAGGGGCAACCCCTTTCTTTCTTGTATATGGTATGGAAGTAGTGCTCCCCATAGAGGTTGAGATTCCTTCATTGCGTGTGCTCATGGAAGCCAAGTTGACTGAAACTGAATGGTGTCAGACCAGGTTTGATCAGTTGAATTTGATTGAAGAGAAGAGATTGACTGCCATGTGCCATGGTCAGTTGTATCAGCAGAGGATGAAGAAAGCTTTTGATAAGAAGGTCAAACTGTTGGTGTAAGCCCTAGAGGCCAATACTTTTGGTACTTGTATCGAATTATTTATTAATAATAAAAGGCATTTTCTTTATTATGGTTGATTAATAAAGTCCCTAGAATAGATAGTCCGTTTAATGTATTAAGTGCGACTTAATCATGAGAACACATTAAACATAAGGGCACTATTCTTAAAGTATCCGTAGTCGAGCTTTAATGTGAAGTGGGATAACATTAAAGCATTAAGACTATTATGTTTGTAGACTGATGATCACATCTCATGGATCATGGATAAAGAGTTATCAAGTCTTAAACATAGGTATGAATATTAGGAGTAATATTTATACCGGATTGACCCGCTATGAGAATACTATATAGAAAGTTATGCAAAGTGTCATAAGTTATTCTCATGGTGATAATAGTGTATACCACTCTTCGACCTAAAACCACTATGGATCCTAGATGTAGAGTCGAGTGCTTTATTGCTGATCCAACATTGTCCGTAACTGGATAACCATAAAGACAGTTGATGGGTACTCCACGAAGCATGCTGAGGGACATGAGTGTCCTAGATGGAATTTGCCAATCCTGCGTAACAGGATAAATGTCTATGGGCCCAATATTGAACTGGACAAGGGTGACACGGTCTATACCTTGTGTTCAATATAAACATAAGGGCAAAGGGGTAATTATACAGATAATTATTATCACAGGAGGTTTTGTCAGATCACATGACATTTTCGTGACTTGGGTAGCAGTGATGTGTTGCTAGATACCGCTCACTGTTTATTATGTTAAATGCGTGATTTAATATAATTGCCAACGCCGCGAAAACCTATAGGGTCACACACAAAGGACGGATTGATGAGAGATAGAGTAACTAAGGAACACCGTAAGGTACGGTGCACTTAAGTGGGAGACGAAATTTGGTAAGGTACCAAATACTTAAGTGATTTTGGGCATATTATAAGATATGGGCCAAAATACACTTAAGTGGGCTTTTTAGCTTGAAGCCCACACAAGTGGTTCTATAAATAGAACCCCTTGGGTAGAAGCATTGTCACTCCAATCCACTCAGACAGAAATTCAAGTAGAGACTTGGAATTTTGTTTCCCTCTTTCTCTCACTCAAAGCCTTCATTCATAACAGCTAGCACTGCGATTGAAGGAATCCGTTCGTGTGGACTGAGTAGAGACGTTGTCATCGTTCAACGTTCGTGATCGCCCCGTGGATCTGTATCAAAGGTTTTGATCATTATCAGAGATCTGCACCAAAGGTTTGAATCGCCACAAGAGGTAACGATTCTATCACTGATCATGCCCATTCGTAAGGATCACTAAATGGAGAATTTTTTAAATTCCGCTGCGCCTTTTATGGCAATTCTCCTACAACCTCATGTGTTCAGAGAAGGTGACCTTGTTCTCAAGAAGATTTTATCATTCAAGCCAGATTCTAGAGGAAAATGGACTCCCAATTATGAAGGCACATATGTTGTCAAGAGAGCCTTTTCTGGTGGTGCATTGATTCTTACAACTATGGATGGTGAAGAGTTCACTCGTCCTGTGAACGCAGATGCAGTCAAGAAATAATTCACCTAAAAAAGAAAAGAACAACCCGCTAAGTTGAAAACCAGAAGGGGCGACTTAGGCAAAAATGAGCGTCTCAGTGGACTGAAAACCCGAAAGGGCGATCAAGGCAAAAATTAGGGACATAAAAACATAAATAATTTCCCGATAAGTTGGGTACCTCACCTTGGGGCAACTTATGCAAAAATTAGGGATTATGGCAAGTAAGTGCATTCTGCTGATCTTCAGTGATTTTGAAGACTTGTTTGAGCACAAGTGTTGACATCAGTTCATCACCCCAACAGCGGTCAAGAGCACAGTGGATATCAAGATTTGGTGGAAGGATTAAGGATCATTTGTATTCAATGTAACCCTTTTCCATGTAAATTACCATTTTCAACTTTGTAAAACCTATGGAGTCTTGTCATTTACAGACTACCATCCTATTAAATAAAGTTGAGCTTTTATCCAATTGTTTCCACTCTTATTTACTTGAAGCATTGTCACTCCAATCCACTCAGACAGAAATTCAAGTAGAGACTTGGAATTTTGTTTCCCTCTTTCTCTCACTCAAAGCCTTCATTCATAACAGCTAGCACTGCGATTGAAGGAATCCGTTCGTGTGGACTGAGTAGAGACGTTGTCATCGTTTAACGTTCGTGATCGCCCCGTGGATCTGTATCAAAGGTTTTGATCATTATCAGAGATCTGCACCAAAGGTTTGAATCGCCACAAGAGGTAATGATTCTATCACTGATCATGCCCATTCATAAGGATCACTAAATGGAGAATTTTTTTAATTCCGCTGCGCCTTGGATGGCAATTCTCCTACAGTGGTATCAGAGCCACTTACGAAACCATGAATCTGATATTTGTTTTTGTTTTGTAATAATATGATTAAAGACAGAATGAATCAAAGGTTAAATTGAGATCGATCAAGTTGCATATATGTGATATATGTAATCCTGATGCAAAATACATTTTATATGATATAGTGTTCTCGTTTCGTTCATTCAAACCCTCAATGATTGTTTTCCTTTGAGCGATCAATGGTCGTTTGCTTCTTGATCCGACATTAGTATGGTGAAGCAATGACGTGTTGATCAATCATACTGAATTAACAATCGAGATGTGTTTGACGGTCTGAAATTGGTGCACCAGGGTTAGTGACGGCACAAGGGTTGTGCTGTCAGAGAGTTATGCGATTGGGGTTTGAACGCACAAGAGTTGTGCTTCCTAAACACTTTTTGGAACAGTGTTAACCGGTTAACGCGTATGGTTAACCGGTTAACGAAATGCGAAATAATTTTTTTTTAATTCTCAAACAGTGTTAACCGGTTAACGCAAGGCGGAAAACAGTTTTCCAAGAAATTATTCAACAGTGTTAACCGGTTAACGCATATGGTTAACCGGTTAACGCAAGGCAGAAAAGAATTTTCTAAAAGTTTTCAAACAGTGTTAACCGGTTAACGCATATGGTTAATCGGTTAACGCAAGAAAAAATTCACCCGTTCGGCTAGAAAAAGTGCTTTGAAGTATCAAGTGTTGATACGAAAAACGACGTCAATTTTAAATGAATTGTTCATTAAAATTTTCCAGCAGGGGCGCTGCCCCCTTGACCCCTGTCCGCTGAACGGTCAGCGGAACCACCGTCCGCTGACCGGGCAGCGGAACACCCGTTCCCGCTGTCCGGGCAGCGAACCCCCGGCTAACTCTACGTAGTGTGATCGGTCGTCGAAATTTAATTTGATTTTAATTAATTAAAGGAATTAATAATGATAATAAAGTGTTTATTATTGTCTTGTGGTGATCGGTTATGGCCTTAGTTTTCCTTTATTCTGCTTTGGATTTTAAAATACGACCTGCGTGTCGTGCCTCTCTCTTAATCTCCCAAATGTAACTTCTTTTCTCATCTCACTCTCTCGTATGTAAAACGAGTTTCTTTTATGTAATGTAATGACATGAAGAAAGCAAAGAAGTCAGTGCCAAAGGAGGACAACCTTGAAGATCTTGCTTGGAGAAGCTTAGATCGTTGTAGGTTAGCTTAGGTTCTCTCATTGGCTTGGGAGAATAATTGCGCTAGGGGCCATAACTGTTTCATTATGTATGTATGTATGTTGATGCATGTGAATGTATGTTGATGCATGTGAGAGACGGTTTATATGATAAACAAGCCGGTGAGATCAGAAAAATTGCAATTCCCTCAAATTAAATATTAAGTTTATGCTTTCCAAGTTTTAACACTCATCAAGACTAGTAATGGATAATGTAGGTTTCGCCTACGCAAGGTGCATGATCTATATATTAGTAAGGTGCGATGGGATAATTGTAATATCCAACTGTTAAAACAATGGGTCAAACTTAACTAAACAAATTATAATAAGATTATATATATGTTTAGAAGCAAGAGTTGGGAATGATCCATATGATGGATTGGAATAAGGAGTTATTCACCCAATTGAAATTTTCGAGAGTTGTATGAGATACAATTGGAAGGAGTTCCTACCTAAATAACCTAGTTTTGTGTAATCCGCCTACGCGGACTTAGAACGAAGTGAAATATGGATCTCGACCCACTAGAAAATCTTCCAACGGGATTTTCCGAATCAAGTGATGAGGGTCATTTGTTTTGAGTAAAATAGTGGGAGCATATTTAATTAAAGGCCTAATTGAATATGTCAATGATACTTATATTTTCATTAATCCTTATGTAGATTACCATGACAGCAAACACCTCTAACAATATCCTGCGATCAATCCTTGATAAGGAAAAATTGTCTGGGATAAATTTTCTGGATTGGCACCGAAACTTGAGGATTGTCCTCAAACATGATAAAAAGCTGTATGTCTTGGAGACACCTGTTCCTGAAGAGGAACCTCCTAGTTCTGCATCTAAGGCAGAAAGAGATGCTTATAAGAAGCATGTCGATGATGCCAATGAAACTGCTTGTCTCATGCTGGCTACCATGAACTCAGAATTGCAAAAGCAACATGAGAACATGTCAGCGTTCGATATGATCGAACACCTGAAGTTGCTCTATCAAGAGCAAGAAAGGCATGAGAGGTTTGAAGTTTCAAAAGCCCTTTTTCAAAGCAAGTTAGCTGAGGGAACCCCTGTAGGTCCCCATGTACTCAAGATGATTGGGTATGTGGAAAACCTTGAGAGATTGGGTTTTCCCCTCGAAAAGGAACTTGCAACTGATTTGATCTTGCAATCGTTGCCAGATAGTTTCAGTCAATTTGTCCTAAATTTCAATATGATTGATACGGACAAATCTCTTCCTGAATTGCTCGCCATGTTAAGAACTGCCGAGAAGAATCTGAAGTCAAAAGGGAAGTCCGTTCTGATGATCGGAAATGGAAAGAGACAGAACAAAAGGCCCACTAAGCAGAGTGATAAGGGGAAGGGCAAGGAAGTTGCCAATCCCAGATCCACTGCTGCTTTGAAGCCTAGTGGAGGCATAACAAAAGAAGGCACCTGCTTCCATTGCGGTAAGAACGGACACTGGAAGAGGAACTGCCCAAAGTACCTGGAAGATAAGAAGAATGGAGTAGAGACTTCAACTTCAGGTATTTTTGTTAGTAATTTATCTACTTCTGCATCATGGGTATTAGATACTAGATGCGGTTCTCACATTTGTACAAATGTGCAGGAACTAAAAAGGAGTAGAGATTTGGCAAAAAGGTGAAGTCGACCTACGAGTTGGCTATGGAGCAAAGGTTGCTGCTTTAGCCGTAGGAACTTTTGTATTGACTTTACCTAGTGGTTTAATAATTCAGTTAGAGAACTGTTATTATGTACCTGCAATTAGCAGGAATATTATTTCCATTGCTTGTTTGGACAAGTTTGGTTTTTCATTTATAATAAAGAACAATTGTTGCTCAATTTATTTGAATGATATATTCTATGCTACTGCACAAATGAACAATGGACTATATGTCCTTGATCTTGAAATGCCTATTAATAACATTAATACAAAAGGGTGTATCTGAGAGAAGAAATCGAACCCTGTTGGACATGGTCCGATCCATGATGAGTCACACCAATCTTCCAAACTCATTTTGAGGACATACACCATTGACATCAGCTTACACACTTAACCGTGTTCCATCCAAAAGGTTGAAAAGACACCATATGAGATATGGAGTGGTAAGAGACCACATATGTCTTACATGAAGATTTGGGGTTGCGAAGTTTATGTGAAACGACAAATTTCAACTAAGCTTGAGCCCAAATCTGACAAATGCTTATTTGTGGGGTATCCTAAGGAAACAAGAGGATATTACTTCTACAATCCTTTGGAGGGCAAAGTGTTTGTCGCTCGAACTGGAGTTTTCCTAGAAAAGGATTTTAATTCCAAAGGAACCAGTGGGAGGAAAGTAGAGCTTGAAGAAATTCAAGAATCACAAAGCATCGATACACCTATGGATGAATTAGAGCAGGAAACACAGGTAGTTGTGTAAGAGCAACCTGCTCAAGTAGAACAAGACCAGCGTAGGTCAGGCAGGATACGTCACCTACCTGAGATATATGGATATCTGATCAAGGTGATGTATTACTCATGGATCAAGATGAGCCTGTGACCTACTCATGGAATCTTCGCCTTGATGAAATAGTAAAACTGTATGGATTCATCAAAAACGAAGATGAGCCTTGTGTCTACAAGAAGGTTAGTGGGAGCATGATCGTGTTCCTGGTGTTATATGTAGATGACATATTACTCATTGGAAACGATGTCCCTACCCTGCAACAAGTAAAGACTTGGTTGGGGAAATGCTTTTCTATGAAGGACCTAGGTGAAGCAGCCTATATATTAGGAATCAGAATCTATAGAGATAGATCACAAAAACTGCTTGGCATAGTCCCTAGCATTGTGGATCCCATTGGTCTCTATTATGATAACAATGGTGTTATCGCACAAGCTAAGGAGCCTAGATCTCACCAACGATCCAAACACATACTTAGGCGTTGTGCGAAAATATGTAAAGTACCTACACTTGACAATATAGCCGACCCACTGACAAAGCCTCTTGCGCAGCAGAAGCATGATGGCCATACTAGATCAATGGGCATACGGGTTATGCCTGATTGGCTCTAGTGCTAGTGGGAGATTGTTGGTGTAAGCCCTAGAGGCCAATACTTTTGGTACTTGTATCGAATTATTTATTAATAATAAAAGGCAGTTTCTTTATTATGGTTGATTAATAAAGTCCCTAGAATAGATAGTCCGTTTAATGTATTAAGTGCGACTTAATCATGAGAACACATTAAACATAAGGGCACTATTCTTAAAGTATTCGTAGTCGAGCTTTAATGTGAAGTGGGATAACATTAAAGCATTAAGACTATTATGTTTGTAGACTGATGATCACATCTCATGGATCATGGATAAAGAGTTATCAAGTCTTAAACATAGGTATGAATATTAGGAGTAATATTTATACCGGATTGACCCGCTATGAGAATACTATATAGAAAGTTATGCAAAGTGTCATAAGTTATTCTCATGGTGATAATAGTGTATACCACTCTTCGACCTGAAACCACTATGGATCCTAGATGTAGAGTCGAGTGCTTTATTACTGATCCAACGTTGTCCGTAACTGGATAACCATAAAGACAGATGATGGGTACTCCACGAAGCATGCTGAGGGACATGAGTGTCCTAGATGGAATTTGCCAATCCTGTGTAACAGGATAAATGTCTATGGGCCCAATATGGAACTAGACAAGGGTGACACGGTCTATACCTTGTGTTCAATATACACATAAGGGCAAAGGGGTAATTATACACATAATTATTATCACATGAGGTTTTTTCAGATCACATGACATTTTCGTGACTTGGGTAGCAGTGATGTGTTGTTAGATACCGCTCACTGTTTATTATGTTAAATGCGTGATTTAATATAATTGCCAACGTCGCGAAAACCTATAGGGTCACACACAAAGGACGGATTGATGAGAGATAGAGTAACTAAGGAACACCGTAAGGTACGGTGCACTTAAGTGGGAGACGAAATTTGGTAAGGTACCAAATACTTAAGTGATTTTGGGCATATTATAAGATATGGGCCAAAATACACTTAAGTGGGCTTTTTAGCTTGAAGCCCACACAAGTGGTTCTATAAATAGAACCCCTTGGGTAGAAGCATTGTCACTCCAATCCACTCAGACAGAAATTCAAGTAGAGACTTGGAATTTTGTTTCCCTCTTTCTCTCACTCAAAGCCTTCATTCATAACAGCTAGCACTGCGATTGAAGGAATCCGTTCGTGTGGACTGAGTAGAGACGTTGTCATCGTTCAACGTTCGTGATCGCCCCGTGGATCTGTATCAAAGGTTTTGATCATTATCAGAGATCTGCACCAAAGGTTTGAATCGCCACAAGAGGTAACGATTCTATCACTGATCATGCCCATTCGTAAGGATCACTAAATGGAGAATTTTTTAAATTCCGCTGCGCCTTTTATGGCAATTCTCCTACAACCTCATGTGTTCAGAGAAGGTGACCTTGTTCTCAAGAAGATTTTATCATTCAAGCCAGATTCTAGAGGAAAATGGACTCCCAATTATGAAGGCACATATGTTGTCAAGAGAGCCTTTTCTGGTGGTGCATTGATTCTTACAACTATGGATGGTGAAGAGTTCACTCGTCCTGTGAACGCAGATGCAGTCAAGAAATAATTCACCTAAAAAAGAAAAGAACAACCCGCTAAGTTGAAAACCAGAAGGGGCGACTTAGGCAAAAATGAGCGTCTCAGTGGACTGAAAACCCGAAAGGGCGATCAAGGCAAAAATTAGGGACATAAAAACATAAATAATTTCCCGATAAGTTGGGTACCTCACCTTGGGGCAACTTATGCAAAAATTAGGGATTATGGCAAGTAAGTGCATTCTGCTGATCTTCAGTGATTTTGAAGACTTGTTTGAGCACAAGTGTTGACATCAGTTCATCACCCCAACAGCGGTCAAGAGCACAGTGGATATCAAGATTTGGTGGAAGGATTAAGGATCATTTGTATTCAATGTAACCCTTTTCCATGTAAATTACCATTTTCAACTTTGTAAAACCTATGGAGTCTTGTCATTTACAGACTACCATCCTATTAAATAAAGTTGAGCTTTTATCCAATTGTTTCCACTCTTATTTACTTCAGCCAATAGTTTTAAATTTTATTATGATCATTTTGAAATTAAATTTTTTAAATCAAAATCAAATTTTCTTTAAAATATATAAGCAAGAACTTTTCCAAAGCAAGTAAGAGTAATATCAATAATATCTCAGTAAGAAGCAAGTCCTAAAGTGCGAAGCATCCGAGGTTCCCCAAGCAGTAACTCTTCGGGTATCTCTAGGCATCAGTGTTGATTCATTTCCTCAGTAGAGTGTTGTTGCCCTCAACTAGCGGATTCAGTTTCCCAGTAGAGTTTCTTTCTATTCCCCATCTGAGTTGATTGATTCAGATCCCCAGCGGCGTATCCTGGTCCCCAACAGAATTTCGGCCTTCCCAGCAGAGTTTATTTTTACTCAGCAGGTAGACCGTCATTAGAAAATGTTTGATCTCTCCCCAATAGATCACTTTGGTGTCCCCACCAATCGTCACGTCTTTGCTCCCAGTCAGAGTTTCCTCCTGGTTTCTGAGCAGCTTTTTTATTCTTCCCCAGTAGGGTTGTCTCCCATTTTATGGTGTTGACCTAAAATTCCCTACGATTGGGATGTTTTATCCTCAACAGATCTCTAACTTCCCCAGCTAGGGTTACCGTTGGATGTTGATCTCTCTGTTCTTCAGTAGTTTATCTCCATGATGTTTGTGGATTGCCCGAGGATTGTAACGGTGGTTCAATTTCTTTGCGACACCTCTGTATCCTTCGTGTTCGTTTTGACAGCATAATCACCACATATACATATACATATACATTCATATAATTTCATGATTTTGCATATCCTGCATATTCGATTTGTTTGATATTTTCATTCTCTGTTATGGCGGTACTTTATCCCAATACCAATTCTGGTGTTTGTTCTCTTTCAATTATAGAGTGTCAGCCTCTAAGCATAAAAGACTTTAACCTTTCTCTGTTTCCCCACTGAGCTTGTTTCCTCGTGGACGATTGTTATTTCAGCTTCCTCTCCAGCAAATTTTCTGGATGGAATTACTCCCCTTGAGTTATGTCCTCATTGGGTGGAGTCTTGTTTGACCGTTTCTTTCTAGCTCTTACCTAGATAGATATCTTGGTCCCCTAAGAGTCTATTACCCAGTAACTGCTAATATTCTTCTTAGTTTGTGGTTTGTTACTCCTTGCCCAATACCCGATAAAAGTACCCCTTTTCTCCCCAGTGGAGTCCCCGGAAGTATATCCTTGATATGTTCATCTTAACCAGGTGACAGATATCTTTCTTTCCCCCCGCATGAGTCTATCCTTTATATGTTCACTTTAACAGGTGACGAATTTTCTCTTCTTTGGTCTTCTACCCAGTAACCAGTAGTTGTAAATCCTATTGTTCCCCTTTAGCGGAGTCTATCCTTGATATGTTCACTTTAATCGGTGACAGATTTTCTCTTCTTTGGTATTCTATCCAGTAACTAATAGATGTAATCCCTATTTTCTCCCCTTTCAGAGTCTATCCTTGATATGTTCACTTTAACCGGTGATGGATTTTCTCTTTGATTGGTCTTCTACCCAGTAACCGGTAGTTGTAAATCCTACTTTGTCCCCTCGCAGAGTGAATCCTTATTATGTTCATCCTAACTGGTGACGGATCTTTCTCTTCGACAATTTTCTATCCAGTTTTCGATAGATGTAATCTCCCTTTTGTTGTTCAGTTGGTATATCCTTGATATGTTCATCTTAACCGATGATGGGTATCCTCCTTGATATCCCCAAGCAAGTCTATCCTTGATATGTTCATCTTAGCCGGTGACGGATTTTCTTCCCTGTTGAGTTTATCCTTGATATGTTCATCCTAACCGATGACGGATACTCTCACTTTTTGAGTGCGCATTTCCTTAGTGAAATCGTTTTGTCTCCAGCGTGAGTCGAGTATTTCAATCTTACTCGTATCCCCTTCAGATGTCTTTGGTTTCCCCTTGTCACATTACGCGAAAAACCGGCGGGAAAAGACACAGAGCCGCCACCGTGCATTATTTATCCCAAAGGAGGGAAAGGAAACGCTCGAAGTAAACCTGGAAAGGAAAGGGTCTTACGACCAGAGATGCAAGGATCGGGAGTCGGTTATGCGAAGGGAAGGTATTAGCACCCCTACGCATCCGTCGTACTCGACGGGATCCACGCCCAAAAGAATAGAATAAGGTTGCTAAATAACTGCTCAAAAACACTGCACAAGCTGGGATGAAACACAGATGAAAGACGGAAGAAGGGGAGTCGGCAGGATGTCGCATCCTAGGCCTACGTAGTTTGTCAGACACAAACATCAGAGTCTACGTAGTTCGGGGAAATGGGAAACATGCTCGCTAGGACATCGCATCCTATGCATACGTATCTTCTCTAACCAGAGTAAGAATCAGAGCACTCGTAGCTCGGCTAACGCACGCCAAACAAGGACACTGAAACGAGACGCTGAGACGTCAAACGAAACACACAACAGGAAATGGAATACCAATCAATGGACTTACATCCAACTCCACACAAAAGCAAACAAGAAACCGAATGCCAATCGCTGGACTTACATCAGACTCCAAACCAATAAACACACACAGGAAACCGACTGCCAATCGCTGGGCTTACGTCAGACTCCAGACAAGCACAAACAAAACAAAAAGGTTGCCCGGAGAGATCAGCTCAATCTCCTGCCTACGTACCTCATCTGGTATGAGGATCAGGGCGACGTAGTTCCCCTTAACAGGGAAAAAACTTTTATCCTAACCAGAGACTAGGGAGATAACAGACTACTAGGGAGACTACGACTCGAGCCTAGAAGTTGTCATGCATATGATCCCTAAGTTGAGGTCTCTAATCAGAACCTAACTCGCACAGGAAGCAAGCTAGCCTAAATAGCAAATAAGCAATCACAAGCACAGGTATCACACACTATATGCAAACAATTGGCTCATACAAGGCTGGGCTTTAGTCAAGGGGTCATATCAACCTCGAAAAACAAGCCAACTGGAAGGGGTATCTCATGAAGCTCTTAACCCTAACATTGAGAGTTAGGGTGAAGCAGATGAAATGGGAAATGAGGATTAGACCTCATAGCTCTTATCCCTGGCCTGGGAGAGCTTGAATCAATGAAGGTGTGGGAGTCCAGAATGCAGGACTTTATTCCACTTGACTGACTCTATATACGAGGATCTCGGGTGTTTATTCAAATGCATCAGCACGTAGTGCGAGCAAGATGAAAGACTCAACTGAATAGCAGGGGATGGATTACACATCCCTTCTATCTGCCAATTGCCTTTTCACTTAGGAGGTCTTTGAAGTACATGGCACAAACATAAACAACCATAAACATTGCCTCTTAAGGAGGGCTTCAGACATGTGCCTGCCAAAGATAGCAGGTCTTCCAGACTACATGAAGTTAGAGGTCATTACCTAAAGTGGTATGCCAACCACAAGCAAAGCAAAGTTCAAATAATGAACTTAAAGCAGCTAAGGTACCTGTAAGAAAGTCAAAGCAATCAGTACTATGTTCAGACAAACAATCAACAGTCAACAGTGTTACAACTCAATATGCACACAAGTCAAGCTTTATGACTCAAGAATTCAAGTGATTCCACCACACTCCATGAACCTACAACACAAAGGATTAGTGGACAAAGAATTTTGCATCTCATGAAGTGAGATTACACCAATCATTAGGATTAGAAGCTTGAACCTGAAATACAAAGCTCAAAAGATGAGTACAAACCACTAACACCAAGGCTAGGGTCAAAGGTAGGGCAAAAAGTCAAAACAACAACCTATATTCAACATGAAGCATATTTATTCAATCAAGAACATGTCCTAAAAAGGACCAAGTCAAAATCATCAAGCAAAGCCCTCAATCAATCAAACTAGGGCAAAGGCACACAATGGTGGTCACACTTGAGCATCAAGAAGAGAAAATGCACATTAAATCAGAAACACATCCAATAATCATGAAACTTTTTATGTGCATACAACATGTCCTACATAATCATCATGCCAAAAATTAGAATTAACAGAGCTCAAATGGCAAGGCAATGAAAATGAATAAGATCAACATCAAATTGTGTGACATACATTGTCACACCATACAATCATGTGCATAAAACAGAAATGGAAAATGCTAAAAATGCCAAATCAAATCTCATAAGTCATGTATCATGTTGGGAATCAGCACACAAAATTTCATGGCAATTGGATCATTATTGAGCATATCACAATAGGATGAATGAGGCATGGTACAAATGCATACATGTTCAATTAGTCTAGCACAATTAAAATTCCAGCCATGCACAATTCCAGAAATCCACATCAAAAAATAGAAGACATTCATATGAGCATGTAGAAAAAAACCTGGAATCAATTGGATCAATATTCAATTTATTATGGTTTTTGAAAGCAACATGAATAAAAATGAAAATAATATGGCAAAACATGAAATAATATGGAAATGAAATGAGAAAAATGGAAATGCATTCAGGCGGATTCGAAGTGAGGTCCAAAGCGCGTCCAAAATGACGTCGTTTTGGTTTTCTGAAGAAAAAATCAAAAAAATAAATTGGAACGCTGCGCATAGGAATCGAAGAGAGGGCCTGGGACGTCAAAACGACGTCGTTTCAGATGCGCACCCTAGGGTTTTGCAGAAGGCGGCGTTACTGTTTGCTCGCGGAGGAAACCACCGTCTTCTTCATGAAGACGGTGGAGGAACAGTAACTGCTTCCAATTTTTTTTTGCAGAATCGGCCAAAATTTATATCATTCGAACCGTTATCACACGAGGAACACGAATCCATCATCAAATCATATTAATTCATCATAACAAATGCAAATCGAGCAAAAACATCCATGCACTCAAAACTTCAGTTCATCATATCTCCATGAATACTCAACCGTTTTTAATGAATTTTATATCAGAATTCTCATCATGAAACACTCTACAAGATTATGTACATAAGACAAAGAATTAAGACAGTCGAAACTTGCACCTCTTGAAGCTCCAACAATGGCAGTAGTGAATTCTGGTGATTCAAGGCTTGGCACGTGTGTAGATCTACTCCTCTATCACTGTTATGAAGCTTTGTGAAGAAATTGGAGCTTGGAGAGGCTTAGATCTTGCTAAAATAACAATTTCCATATTCACCTTCATGAACTTGCCATGCTTAATTTCTACTCGAATTCTCTAAACCAAAGCTTGATTTGCACTGAATGAAGATCAGAGAACCAGAATATGGAAGCAAATTCAAGTGTTATGTGGAAAAAATTTGAATTATGGTAGACATCAATTTTGGAGGGAAAGTTTCAATCTAGATCTAGAATGATGAAAAAATGAAAATTCTGTTATGATTTACTATTTATACCATGTGTTAATCCATTTGCTAATCATGCTTAGGCTTGGCTAATGAAATTTTAAGAAGAAAAGAGGTACATGACCAAAATTGATTTTTCACCTCATGCATGGCAATCCCACGTGAACAGTACCACATGGCCATGCAATTTCACTTAAAATCATCATATGAACATGTTGGAATGATCAAAAGGCTCATGTGATGCACCAATTTCAAATTCATGATTTTCCCTCCAAAATGAGCATGAATGAACAAATGGTCATGTGATGAAATTTCATGTAATGCCTTGATGGATTTGGAAAGTTCATGTCATGAGAAGAATTATGCAAAAAGGAGCACTCAATTTGGAGTTATGAGTCAAAAGTTATGTCCTTTTGAAGTTCCATGCACACTTGGCAATGATTTGATCATATCTTCTCAATCATTCATCAGATGCTCATGATCTTGGACTTTATGGAAATGGGAGAGAAAGATCTTCAACTTTCATGTTGGACAAAATTTCATTTGAAGCTTATTTGATGTTGGAAAGTCAAGTTGAAGTTGGTCCAAAAAGTTGCCATTTTCGGAAACTTGAAATTACAGGTCATTTTCCATCTTTGGAAACTTTTGATCTGGCTTCAAAATCTTCAAGGCATGAGTTTGACATGTTGAATAAACCTCTTTGGGACATGAATGGGGTGTCTCAAACCATTTCTCCACCTCCTAGACCTCAGTTGACTTACAATTGACTTTTATGGGCCCCAGATGACCTGAAACTGTACTGATGACTTTGAGCCTTCAACGCTTGGTCAGATTGCTTCAAAATGAACCCTTGGATCATATAAGCTCTTGTGAATGATCATGTGGACTCCATCTCAAGGAAAAACCTTGCTCCTTTGCACAGATGAATCCTCCTGATACCAGTCTTGACTGATAAGATGCAATGCACTATGCAATGTTAATGACCTAAAAAAAATGAAATGAATGCATGAGTAAGGGGTGAAAATTTGAGGTGCTACAGCTGCCCCTATTCAATCAACTGGGAACCTGAACGGGTGAGAGCAGCGGCTGTCAGACCTTCAAGGTAAACAGGGATTGAATACCAAAGAACCATAGAATTTTCACCCTGCGGGGGATGACGTGAAGAAAGCGAGGCCACTTACTGTAACACCCCAAAATTTGCCCTCCTCATTCATGCATTCACTTTTTAGGTCATTTAGCATTTCATACCACATTGCATCATGTCAATCGGGATTAGCTCCAAGAAGCTCGGACATCATCCAGGACACTTTGTGGGTTTTATTCAAATGGTCAGTCAACACAAGGAAAAGACTTGATGTACTACCAACAGGGCCAGATGAGGCCTATTCACCGTACAAATCGCCAAGCTGGAAGAAGCGAGAATCTGCTGCTGAGCTGTCATGCTCGCTAGGCGAGCAGATGCTTCGCCTAGCGAAGAGTACTGTCATGCTCGCTAGGCGAGCAGATCCTTCGCTAGGCGAAGGGCGCGTATTGCAGAACATAACAGAAAAGTTTTAGGCTTGAGCTGTCCTCATTCAAAGCCCACAAGCTGCGAAATTTGGCCTATAAATACCAGAGTAGTCAATGAGATAAGTTGAACACTGGCTGAACAGAAAAGACCAGAGACTGGAGAAAGAGACCTAGGAACTACTCTGCAGCAATCTTCAGGCAGCTCTGAGAAGTTCACTCCGCCTCACACGAACCCTAGTGCTACTTTACAGATCCGGCCGCACCATTCAATCCTAATCAGTCTCTCTCATCAGGTATGCCTTTGTTCCTACTACTTTACGCCTCGAATTTGAATATTGTGAATATATGAGGTAACATCTGGTTTTGCCCACGGGTTTATATTTGTGTATGAATATGTATAACAATACCTTGAATGTTTTAATCATTTTCGTTTATGAGTTGGATACCACAGGGTTTCGGATCATAGAGATTGAACTGTTATCAAGGAGGAATCCAAAACCTGCAGGCCTTCGCTAGCCGCTTCGCTAGGCGAGCCTGTAGCGAAGCTTCGCTAAGCCTTCGCTAGGCGAAGCAGTCGCGAACGTGACAGTATCTGCTTTTTGTTCTGTTTTGTTCTAACCTGTTTTTGGTGTTGCCATGCCATTGTTTTCCCGGGATCTCATCTTGTTTGTCTAACCTTTTTGTCGAGTTTTTGTGAGGACTCATACACTCTTGCAGGGATACCATTCGGAGGTTTATTCTGACTACTCGTATTGACTGATTTTCTTTGATGGTCTAGCTGGAGAGATCTCAGGGTTGCTAATCTTTTAGTTGCTGTAACTTCGGATCTTTATCCGTGTGGTAATTTTTTCCCTTTCTCGTACTTTATCGCTTTCTTAGCTGGAAGACCTCGATAGGAGGAAATGTTTGAGCCCCTTGGTGGCATTTTACTTTGAGATACATGTTTTGTGCTTTGTATTCGTATCCCCACAGGTAGCGCGGTTCCTTCGTCAAGGACTGCCTGTTTGCCCTCGAGCATCCCAAACCCTAAAGCCCATAACACACGTTTACTCCTTCTACTACAGGCGAGTAAGTCTCCAAAGGTCGAGCATCCGGTAGATTGCGTAGTGACGTTGTTCGTCCAAAACCCAATCCATAACCCCGTAGTTAGCCGAACTACGGCTTGCTCTGATTCTCATTCCAGATGA
Source organism: Lathyrus oleraceus (assembly GCF_024323335.1). NCBI lineage: Eukaryota > Viridiplantae > Streptophyta > Magnoliopsida > Fabales > Fabaceae > Lathyrus > Lathyrus oleraceus. Next base: position 473,834,540 of record NC_066584.1, read on the forward strand.
GATACGTAGGCATAAGACGCGATGTCTTAGCGAGCACAATTACCCCCAACCCATAGGTCAGCCGAGCTACGAAGACTCTGATTCTCATATTCAGATGAGATACGTATGCAGTGGATGCGACATCCGCGCGAGTCATTTCTCTTAACCTTTTTAGTAAATAAACACATTAGGTAAACCCACACCCTTTAGACGAAAACCACAAAAGTGGATCCCGTAGAGTACTATGGATGCGTAGGGGTGCTAATACCTTCCCTTCGCATAACCGACTCCCGAACCCAAGATTTGGTTGCGAGACCTTGTCTTTTCCTTTCCTCTTTTCAGGTTTACTTCGAGCGTTTCCTTTCCCTCCTTTGGGATAAATAACGCACGGTGGCGACTCTTCTGTCATTTTCTTTCGCCGGTTGTTTTTTTTCGCGCACTGTATTTGTCAGGTTGCGACAGCTGGGGACATATAGAAGTTGACCTCTTGCTGGTCCATCTTCCCTAAGCGAGTCCCTCCTAGATTTTGTGATTTCTTGTTTAGTGGGTGTTCATGCTTTTGTACATTTATTTACTTATTTGCTTGCATTCATTTGCTGTATCTGTTGGAGCTATTGTTTGTTTGTTGGGATGGGATGTTCTACGAGAGATAAGCCCATTACCCAGGCTTGAGTGTACACACAGGTTTTAGAGTGGATGATCATGAGGCTTGCGTGGCATGTTGCTACGTTAAGTCGTTCGTGAAGAACCACACCCAGACGAGGTTTCTCTTGGATATATTATGTCCTACGGATGTTCCGTAATGACATGATGTTCCTTTAGAAATTGTCGACTCTGGTGACCATTTCCCGAGAACTCAGTCGAGGCCTCTCCTCCGAGACGTGATTATGTTAGCTCTGGTGGGCGCATTCTCGCTGATCAATCCGAGGACCCCGAGACTGGGAACTTGCTTTAGGATGTCCTGTTGAGGGGAGTCAGTGGAGGTCTTTTATCCCGTAATAATGCCAAACCTTCAGTGGTAAACGTATTATTCGCGACTGAAGAGCTGAAGTTGACGAACTTCTGTTCTTAGAACCTACCAGTGAGGGGCAGGCTAAATTCAGGAAACCTTAACCTCCAACCAACCCGGTTTTCTGGAGCAGAGCTTTGATCTTGTATTATATTCCTCAGTGGTTTTCTCTTCAGACAGTGTAACCCGACAGATGTTCGAGCAGATACAACAATCCTAATTGACATGCCACTGCATTGCATTCACATCATCACATCATTTGCATTCATATCATTTAACACATGTTTATCCATTTCCAGGGGGTTTAAATCTTCTTCTTGATTCCGGTCGGGGTTTTTCTGAAGATGGATATTGGCAGAAAGAGACCGGTCGTCTACAAGTTTCCGGTGGTCTGTCTGGAGCCCATCCAACAGTTGATGCAGTTAATGGATCCTGGTTCTCTAGAAGGATTCCGAGAGGATTACGGTCTGATTCTAAGTTTCGTCACGGTTCTTTCCAAAGATCAACATGACGCTCTATTCACACTGCTACAGTTCTATGACCCTCCACTGAGAGGTTTCACTTTCCCGGATTATATTTTGGTCCCTACTTTGGAGGAGATTGCCAGTTTTCTCAGAGTTCCTATCAGGTCACAGTTATTGTTCTACAGTTCTGAGTTTCTGCCCGATCTCAGCATGGTTGCTTCAGCCACACATTTGGAGGAATCAGTCTGGAAGGCTAATATGTGTCAGAAGGGAGAAGTTAGTGGTTTTCATCTGAGTTTCTTATTGGGAGAAGCAAAGAAGAAACTGGAAGACGGTAACCAGAGGGGTTTCAACGCTGTGTTGGCTTTTTGTGTGTATGGGATTGTCTTGTTCCCTAATGTTGCCAAATTTGTGGACATGGATGCAATACGCCTCTTCGTGTTGAGAAATCCAGTACCGACCTTGCTAGGAGATTTCTTTCATTCAGTGCACCACAGAAATAAGAATAGAAAAGGAGGGTTGTTGAATTGTTGTGTGCCTTTGTTTTATAAGTGGTTCAGTTCTCACCTACCCAAATCAGGAGTGTTCGTTAATGTCAAGGACTCGTTGAGTTGGTCGAAGAGATTGATGGGGTTGAGAGCTGAAGATATTTCTTGGTGGTCCGATCGGAGCTTGCTTCGGGCAGATATTATTCATAGTTGTGGGAACTTCCCAAATGTTCCGTTGGTAGGAAGTAGAGGAGGAATCAACTATAATCCTTCTCTAGCAGTTAGACAGTTTGGATATGCTTTAAGAACTCCGCCTTTGGAAAAGGATGTGGAAGAATCTCTGTTTTTCCATTCTTCGCCTGATTTGACGGTATCCCGTAAGGCAGCTGAGGCCTGGCTCAAGGTGATCAAGAAAGGAAGAACTGTGCTTGGAAAAGGAGATTGTAGAACTTACCCTCGGTATGAAGAGTGGCTTCAAGGAAGAGTCGAAGAGTTTGGTCTGCCGTTCCCTATTGAAGAACCTTTGTATCCGCCTACTCCTGAGCAGTCAACAATGGTGAGCCGGGAGGAGTACGACAAGTTGAAGAGTGCCATGGAGGGACTTCAAACCAAGAACTCAGAGTTAAGTGAGAAGTTGCAAGACTGTATGCATCAATTCCAGGGGGCAGAATATCAGAAGGGGGAAGCCGTCAGAGTGCAAAAAGAGGCAGAGAGGAAATTTGCTGTGGAGGTGGACTTCTTCAGGAAGACAGACGAAGCCTTGAGATCATCCAGTTCTGAGTTGAGGCAAGTCAAGCAGCAGTTAGTAGATGCTCATGGTAAATTAGCTGGGTGGCAAAAACAATGGGATGCATTTTCAACTTCTCGGAGGGCAAAGGAGGAGGAGACAGTAGCCGAACTGACTGGTCAAATAGAGAAATTGACGACTTTGCTGAAGGGGAAGAACAATGAGCTTATGTGCGCCCGTTCTACTAATGGCTACATCACAGATCAACTCAATGAGGCTCGAGGACAGATTGAAGAACTCAAGGTGTTGGCAGGTTTGAAGAAATCCAGACTTGAAGAGGTATTCGGAGAAGATGATAGGAATTACTACAGAGAGCACATCAATGAGCTGGATGGGATCATTCACAAGAGGAATCTGCTTATCCGGCATTTGACAGAATCTCCAGATCATCCCGACACGGTGGCATTACTGGATGAAGTGAGGAGCAGTCCTTATGGGTTGTATACAGGAGGCTGATCCTTGGTTTATGTTCCTCCCTTTACCTTTTGTTTTGTTGTTGTGAAGTGATAATCCACAGGCTTGTTGTGGGGATCCTCTTTTGATGTACTTTTGGCTACGGCCCTTTTCCTGGAACTCATTTGTATGTTGGTTTCCCTTTGTTGCATCTTGATCTCAGAGGTTTATCCATGACTCAGTCTTCTTGCACTATTCACCTGATGTGAGACTGGAATCAAGGGGGTAGAATACCTTTTGGAATTGATAAACATGTCATTGCATTTACATATTCATTGTCATATTTTGCATAACAGGTACCGCTGCAGTGTTCTCATTTTGTTTGGTGTCCCACTAGCAGGATAGCTGACTCAGGCATTCACCGATACGGTACTCGAAGGAATCAACAGAGAGCAATGGAGAGCCTACAAGCAGAGCTCGCCGAGATGAAGATTCGCATGAATCAGTTCATGGATTTGGTTCAAGGGGTGGCTCAAGGACAGCAGGAGCTTAGATTGTTTGTACAGAGGGATCCCCCTATTACTCAACCGGAGACGTTGGCTGATCCTCCAGCTGGAGAGGCTAATGGTCCCAATGGACCGGGGCCTATCCCGACCCCGCATGTCAACCTAGATCAACAACCCATTCAGGATGGTCAGGATGATCAGTTTCCCTTGCTTCAGGAAGACATTAGCCTGGACCCCATGTTTAGAAGATTGGAAGAGAGGTTGAAAGCAGTGGAAGGACAGAATCTTCTGGGAGTAGATGTTGCTGACTTGGGGCTGGTCCCAGGTGTGAGAGTGCCACCGAAATTCAAGGTCCCGATATTTGACAAATACAATGGCAGCTCTTGCCCCAAAACTCACGTGCAAGCCTATTTCCGTAAAATGGTTGCATACTCTGACGACGAGAAGCTACTTATGTACTTCTTCCAGGACAGCCTGGCTGGGGCATCCTTGGAATGGTATATGAGGCTGGACAGAGCCCACATCCGTTGCTGGAGGGATTTGGCAGAGGCTTTCGTGAAGCAGTATCAGTATAATGCAGACATGGCTCCGGACAGAACTCAACTTCAGAATCTGTCTCTTAAAAGTAATGAGTGCTTCAGGGAATACGCTCAACGCTGGAGGGATACAGCTTCCCGTGTTCAGCCTCCTATGTTGGAAAAGGAAATGGCCAACATGTTCATGAATACGCTGCCTGGACCTTATCTGGAGCGTCTGGTGGGGTGCAATGCTTCCAACTTTGCTGATGTGGTCTCTACCGGAGAAAGGGTGGAGAATTACCTAAAGACCTATAAGAGCCAGAGTGGAGGTGGATCCTCATCAGGGGTGAAGAAGCCGTTCATTCAGGGACAGAAGAGGAGAGAAGGGGATGCAAATGTCATATCTTCTTATCAGAACAGGGATAACCAGAGGAATAACTTTCAGAATTATCATCAGCAACCGTATGTTGCGGCTGTGACCATTCCAGCTGCAGCACCACTACAACAACAACAATCACAACGTCAACCAGCTCAGTATCAACAGCAACAACAACCGGGTAGCAGACCCGCTTATCAACAGAGGCAAAGGATGATGGACCGGCGTTTCGACACCCTTCCAATGTCGTACGCTCAGATGCTTTCAAGTCTTCAACAACTACAACTTGTGCAACTGCGCACTCTGGCTCCTCCTGTTGGTAGACTTCCGGTGGGTTACGACGCCAACGCTAGGTGTATCTTACACTCTGGGGCACCTGGCCATAATATTGAGAACTGCAAAGCTTTTAAGCACGTAGTTCAGGACCTCATAGATTCAAAGGCCATCGACCTTGCACCGGCTCCGAATGTCGTTAACAATCCCATGCCCCAGCATGGTGGTGCGAACGTTAATTTGGTAGAGGGAGAAGCCAAGTCCATTAAGGATGTGTTGAAGTTGAAGACTCCATTGTTGGATATCAAAGGATGCTTGCTGAAGGCCGATGTTTTCCCCGGTTGTGGGAAGGGTTGTTTGGATTGTGCCACTCAGAGTAGAGTTTGTTTGAAGCTACGGCAAGGTATCCAGGCCTTGCTCGACAAAGGTATCCTCCAGGTTGAAGATTTGTCTGTCCAAGAGTTTGCGGAAGGGGTTGAGGAAGAAGGGTTTGAAGATGCTACTGATGAATTCGCAGATATTGTTCCTACTGATTCTGTAACCCGTGATGATGTATTTATTTTTTCCAATGTGGATAATCCTGATGTAATTGAACTTGATCCCGATGTTCCGGATGCTTGCATTTCAATGAATGAGATTTCTGAGTACGACGGTGATGTTGCTACTATCACTATTTTCTACCCAACTAATCAAATCAGTGTGCCAGAAGCGCAACCCGTGCCACCAGTGCGACGATCTACTATGACCATCACAACCCCTGGTCCTTTACCTTTCACCAGTGAAAGGGCCATTCCTTGGCATTATGGGGGGAGCGTGTATACGCACGATCATAGGGGGGAACATCCACTGAGAGTAGAAGAGGGTCAGAAGCCTGAACTTGAAGTCGAAGGTCCCGCAGTGGATAATGTCGGTGGAATCGGCCGATTCACCAGGAGTGGTAGATTGTTCTCACCACCGGTTACCCAAGCTGATAATGCTGATGCTGTGGCGAAAGCCAAAGGCAAGCAAGTCGTGAATGAGGGTACCTCTGCACCCCAGGGTGGTTCTGAGCCCACTTTTGCAAAGGATGTGGACGAGCTCCTGAGAATCATAAAGAAAAGCGACTACAAGGTAGTCGATCAGTTGATTCAGACTCCGTCCAAGATATCCATTCTCTCACTCCTGTTGTGTTTGGAGGCACACAGGGAGGCACTTCTGAAGGTTCTTAATGCTGCATATGTGCCTCAGGAGATCTCAGTAAACCAACTAGAAGGGATCGTTGCAAATGTTCATGTAGGCAACGGGTTGGGTTTTACCGATTCTGACTTAACGCCAGCCGGACGCAATCATAACAAGGCTCTGCATATCTCGATGGAATGCAGAGACACCGTGCTATCGCATGTTCTGGTGGATACAGGCTCCTCTCTCAATGTGCTACCCAAGAGAGCCCTGTCGAAGTTAGAAGTAGAGGGTTTGGTCTTGAAACCTTCGGATCTTATTGTGAGAGCCTTCGACGGTTCTAAGAGATCGGTGTTTGGAGAGGTAGAATTGCCAATTCTGATTGGATCACAAACCTTCAACACTGTCTTCTACGTGATGGATATCAGTCCTTCCTACAGTTGCCTGCTGGGTCGTCCTTGGATCCATAATGCTGGGGCAGTCTCTTCAACTCTGCATCAGAAGATTAAGTTTCCGGTCAACGGACGAATTATCACCATCTGTGGTGAGGAGGACATCCTGGTCAGTGACCTGTCTACATTCAAGTATGTAGAGGTAGAAGGTGAAATTCATGAGACTCTGTGTCAGGCTTTTGAATCAGTTCAAATCAAGGATGCAGCTCCGGTGGAAGAGGTTAAAGCGGGTGCCTCTATCTCATCCTTTAAACAGGCACGGGTCGTGGTGGATTCAGGTGTTGCTCCCGGTTGGGGGCGTCTGTTGGAATTACCAGTGAAAGAAGATAGATTCGGGATTGGATATCAGCCAGCTCTGACTTCTACAACACTTCAGGGGCCGATCACTTTCTCCAGTGTTGGCGTCATTCAGTATGGTCAAGTCTCTGCAGTCAATAAAGAAGATGGGGATAGTGATTGTGACATTGACAACTGGGTGCGTCCGAAGATCCCGGGTGAAGTCATCAACCATTGGTCTTCTGAGGAGATTGTCCAAGTCACTCTTCTTGAAGAGTAATTTTCTTTGTTTATTCATGCATATCCAAGTCTTACGTTCCGCCCGGGGCGTAATGACTCATTGTAGGGCCCATCTATGTGACAATTGCATTTTTATCATAAATAAAGGACGTCTTTTTGCATTCAAATATTTCGTTCCCTGTCTTTCTATTTTTGCAGTTTTTCAAAAAAAAAAATGGCAATGTTTTGTTTAGTTTTCACTTCTTGTTCACACTCATAAGCACATACCATCACTCATGCAGATGCACATCACCGGATCCTATTGATAACGGTTCTGCTATGGCTCGCTTCGACTTTGAAAATCCAATCTTTCAAGCTGAAGAAGAGGATGATGAAGACTGTGAACTCCCTGAAGAGCTTACCAGGTTATTAAAACAAGAGGAAAGGGTTATTCAACCGCATCAAGAGTCTGTTGAAGTGATTAATCTCGGCACCGAGGACGCCAAGAGAGAAATCAAGATAGGGGCTGCTTTAGAAGACAATGTGAAAAAAGGGCTGATTGAATTGCTGCAAGAATACGTTGACATCTTCGCCTGGTCTTATCAGGACATGCCTGGGCTGGACACAGACATCGTGGTACACCGCTTGCCTCTCAAAGAAGGTTGTCCCCCGGTCAAGCAGAAGCTCAGAAGAACAAGACCAAAGATGGCTGTCAAGATAAAGGAAGAAGTGCAAAAGCAGTTGGATGCAGGGTTTCTAGCAGTCACCAATTATCCGCCATGGGTTGCAAACATCGTCCCAGTACCTAAGAAGGATGGAAAGGTACGGATGTGTGTCGACTACCGGGATCTGAACAGAGCTAGCCCTAAAGATGATTTCCCATTACCTCACATCGACGTTTTGGTGGATAATACAGCTCAGTTCTCGGTATTCTCCTTCATGGATGGCTTTTCTGGCTATAACCAAATCAAGATGGCACCAGAAGACATGGAAAAGACAACTTTCATAACCCCATGGGGCACCTTCTGCTACAAGGTGATGCCGTTTGGTCTGAAAAATGCCGGAGCAACATATCAGCGAGCGATGGTGACTTTGTTCCATGATATGATTCATCATGAAATCGAGGTTTATGTGGATGATATGATTGCCAAATCTCAGACAGAAGAAGAACATTTGGTGAATTTGCAGAAACTGTTTGAGCGTTTGAGGAAATTCAAACTGAGACTTAATCCGAATAAGTGCACTTTCGGGGTGAGATCTGGAAAAATGTTGGGTTTTATTGTTAGTGAAAAAGGGATTGAGGTGGATCCAGCCAAAGTAAAAGCGATACAGGAAATGCCAGAGCCAAGAACAGAGAAGCAAGTCCGTAGTTTCTTAGGGAGGTTGAACTACATCGCAAGGTTCATCTCTCACCTAACAACCACGTGTGAGCCAATTTTCAAATTGCTGAGGAAAGATCAGGTTATCAGGTGGAATGAAGATTGTCAAAGGGCTTTCGAGAAGATAAAAGAGTATCTACAAAAACCTCCAATCCTTATACCTCCAGTTCCTGGGAGACCTCTGATAATGTACCTATCAGTGACTGAGAACTCGATGGGGTGTGTATTGGGACAGCATGACGAGTCTGGTCGAAAAGAGCATGCCATATACTACCTTAGCGAAAAGTTTACCGACTGTGAAATCAAATATTCGCAGCTTGAGAAAACTTGCTGTGCTTTGGCCTAGGCTGCTCGCCGACTGAGGCAGTATATGTTGAACCATACTACCTTGTTGATTTCTAAGATGGATCCAGTGAAATACATATTCGAGAAGCCAGCTCTCACAGGAAGGGTCGCTCGTTGGCAAATGATTTTAACAGAGTATGATATTCAGTACACGTCACAGAAGGCCATCAAAGGTAGTATTCTGTCAGACTACCTTGCCGAGCAACCGATTGATGATTATGAGCCAATGAAGTTTGAATTCCCTGATGAAGACATCATGTTCCTCAAGATGAAAGACTGTGAAGAGCCAGTTATTGAGGAGGGACCTGATCCAAACGAAAAGTGGACTTTGTTGTTTGATGGGGCTGTCAATGCTAGAGGAAGTGGAATTGGTGCTGTCATTACAACTCCGAAAGGTGCCCACATACCTTTCACCGCTCGTTTGACTTTTGAGTGCACAAATAATGAAGCTGAGTACGAGGCCTGTATTTTGGGTATTGAGCAAGCCATTGATCTGAGAATCAAGACTCTGGACATCTTCAGAGATTCAGCTCTGGTGATCAATCAAGTGAATGGTGATTGGAATACTCTCCAACCCACTCTGGTCCCCTACAGAGATTACACGAGAAGACTTTTGACTTTCTTCACAACGGTAAAATTGTATCATATACCTCGTGATGAGAACCAGATGGCAGACGCACTTGCTACTCTATCCTCCATGATCAAGGTAATTCGTTGGAACCATGCTCCCAGGATCGATGTGATGCGCCTTGACAGGGCCGCGTATGTGTTTGCTGCTGAACTGGTAGTCGATGACAAGCCCTGGTATCACGATATCAAGTGCTTTCTGAAGAATCAAGAGTACCCTGCAGGGGCATCCAACAATGACAGGAAGACTTTGAGAAGATTGGCAGGCAATTTCTTCTTGAACAAAGACGATGTGCTGTATAAGAGGAACTTCGACATGGTTTTGCTCAGATGCGTGGACAGACACGAGGCGGACATGTTAATGCAGGAAGTTCATGAAGGTTCCTTCGGTACTCATGCCGGTGGACATGCAATGGCTAAGAAATTGTTGAGAGCGGGTTACTATTGGATGACCATGGAGTCAGATTGCTTCAAATATGCTCGGAAGTGTCATAAATGCCAGATTTATGCTGATAAGGTGCATGTACCGCTGAATCCTCTGAATGTGATGTCTTCGCCGTGGCCGTTTGCCATGTGGGGCATTGACATGATTGGAAAGATTGAGCCGACTGCTTCCAATGGGCATCGCTTCATCCTTGTTGCCATCGACTATTTCACCAAGTGGGTCGAGGCAGCGTCGTTCGCGAATGTCACCAGACATGTGGTTGCCCGTTTCATCAAGAAAGAAATCATTTGTCGCTATGGGATTCCCGAAAGAATCATTACTGATAATGGTTCTAATCTCAACAACAAAATGATGAAGGAGTTGTGTCAGAACTTCAACATTCAGCATCACAATTCGTCCCCTTACCGCCCTAAGATGAACGGCGTTGTTGAGGCGGCAAATAAGAACATAAAGAAGATTGTGCAGAAGATGGTCGTCACGTACAGAGATTGGCATGAGATGCTACCTTTCGCCTTGCATGGTGTAAGACCCCAATTTTGGGCCCTAAGATCCCTCATGGCCCACATCATATCATATCATGGCCTCAAGGATCACTGCATGCCCTAGCTTCCCTCCTAGTGGGTGGGATACCTTGTGAGTTAGTTCTTGATCACCAAGCATACTTTGCATTTGTATATCTTTGCCTTTCATATGTTTATCAATCAAAAAGTACAAAAATATTGTCAGCTAACCATGTTACTTGCAGATGAAGCAACCATCAGCAATTAGGTCAAAATCAGTCAAAGTCAGTCATTGCAATGGATGGTGGCCATTCTTGCAGAATTTGGGCACCATGATCAATAATCAAGAGTTCATATAACTTGGGACATCATTTGGAATCAAGTTCTCAAGGAATTAGGGTTTGGAATTCATCAGAAGGTGCTTCAGTCAGGCAAAACCCTAGAAAGTCAAACTTGGTCAACTGTGGATTTAATCAGTGATTTGGTGGTGGGAATTGGTTTGAGGGAGCTCATTCATGTCCATATAGGCCTCATATATCATGTCAAACATCATCATGGAAGAATTTGAAGTCAAACAGAAAATTTCCCAAAATAGAAACTTGACCTGTAATTCAAATTTGCCAAAAATGGAAACTTCTTGATCTTAATCTTGCATCATGATACAAGCTCCAAATGAATTTTTTCCCAACATGAAAGTTGAAGATCTTGTTCTCCCATTTCCAAAAAGTCCAAGAACTCTCAATTCCCATGTATGGTTGGCAAGTTATGATCAAATCATTTTCAAAAATTTGTGAACTTCAAAAGGCCATATCTCTCAAACCATTTGGCCAAATTTGGTGGGGTTTGTTCCTACAAGTCATATTTGATCCCCTCTTTCCAAAAATGTCATCCTCATGCATCAAAACTTCACCATTCAAAATGGCCTTTTTTCACTATCATGTTTAAAATTCAAGTGTGGTACAAATTTGAGTTTTTGATTTAACCATTTTTAAACACTTTGGCCAATTGGAACTTGTTTGAAATGATTTTTGAAGCTTGCCCAAGGCCCAAACTCGGGCAGAACCACACCCTCCATGTGCACTTGGTGAAAACTTAGCAAAATGGCAATTTACTTAATTTGAGATAATGGTGATTAGCATTTGCTTAGCAGACTTAAAACAGAAGATAAATAGTTCATTTTCTGCACAATTGAACCCTAGCAGCAGCCAGGAATCACACAGAAAAACCATTTTCTCTCAAATGCTCATTCTTTCACTTTGCATTTTTTCTAAAAAAAACTCAAAGCATTCTAGCTGGATTTGTTTGCTACATCATATACCATCATTGTGGAGTTCATTGCAAGTTTGATTTCATGACTGTAAAGCCATTTCGAATCTGTTTTCATTAAAGCTCAGCCATGGCAGATCGGGATTGAGACCATTCTAAGCACTCTTGAGCCAAAATTCTTCAACCTTTCTTCATTTGGGAACTTGAAGAACACCTGTTTCCAGCACAAACAACCAAATAACATCCAAATCATCACTGTACATCAGTTTTGGTATGATTTCGATTCTTCTTTTTTTCAAAATCATGATATGAAATGTGTAGATATTTTGTTCCTGAGTATTTTGAGCTTTGAATCGCATGAAATGGTTGGTTATTTCTTGAGTTATGTTGGAATGAATGTTGATGCTCTAACTTGTTCTTGCTTGATGCGTCTTATTTAGCATGATTTGATGATTATGGTTGTTAGATTACGCATTCTTGTTGCTTGCTGATCATGATAATGTGGTCAATTGTTATTTCTGGGTGAATTATTTTTTTCGACTTGCTGGAGAAGATGATGTACAGTGTTGTTGCATAAACCCTAAGCGCATGCCCAGAAAACTGCCTGTGTTTCGTTTTTGCATGAACCTTTACTGTACCATTGGCCATGATGAATCGCTGCTTGACACGTCTGGGGGGTGCTGCGCACCGTTTCATTAAATGTTCACAATAATTACAATATTGCCATTCCGTGCCATTTATTTTAATTAATTCAAATCATTTTGCAATGTTTATTTCATTTTGGTTACACATCTTACAAAAATCATAACATCATCATTTTTGATCCAAATTTCATGAAAATTTTTGCATCATACTCATATGAATCTCTATTATTTTATCATGATTTTTCCTGATTTTTTGGATGGTCGAATTTTAAATGATGTTAGGGTTTCTCACATGTGTCCAATTTTTGTACATCTTGCCAAATCATTTGTGAAATTGTGATGCATTATCCATTTGATCTGAAATTTTTTGTGCATAAACTAGACTCATTTATGGTTATTTTGATGTAGAGTTTGTGCATTTATCTCATCTGGTTGTTGACTTATGAATTTTTGAAGTAGGGTGTGACAATTTGTGTCACACCAATGCTACGCAATTTCATGATTTTTGATGACATGCTTCCTGACCTCCAATTAATGTGAAATTTTGCATGAACCTTCTCTTATATGTCTAGTTTATGTGTGAATTTTCTTGGAATTATTCGAGCCATTTCCTAATTGTTTGAGATTTTTCTCCCCTGTTTGACCAAAATGTTGACTTGTTTGATACATGTTGCCATTCCATTTGTGAAATTCTCATAGTTTATTGGATGAACATGAAATTTTACATGTGCATACTAGACATCTTAAGCTTTGCCATGGTGTTGATCCCATTCATTTCTCATGTGTTATGACTGATTTATGAATTTTTGAAGTTGATACATGTTTGGTTGACTTCTTTGAGCATGCTTGAAATTGCTTTGACTTTCTGATTTTCATTGACTATCTTCCCATAATCCAAATGAGCTGAAATTTTATATGCATGTCATGTTATGGATTGTGATTGACCATGAATTATTTGATGATTTTTGGAATTGTTTATGATTGCTTTTGATTCAAGTCTTGCTGTTGACTTCTATAAGCTTTCATTTGCCATGCTTTGACTTCTTTTGTTTATGAAATGATGATGATGCATGATATGAACATGAAATCAATTGGGTTTGCTTCTTAAATGCTTGAACTTGATTTTGGTTGACTTTCCTTTGCTGTTTTGACTTTCTCATTCATTTTTGACCCTAGGCTTGTCCTAGGGGCCTCCTGGCTTATGTTTGAGTTCATTGTTTCAGGTTGAGCAACCAATGCTTCAAAGAGATCATACAAATTTGATTAAGCTTGATTGTTTATCATGTGCTAACCTCTTGGTTTTGTAGGTGGCTTGACTCATATGACTTGAGTCTTGTGCTTTGCTCATTTGCCTATCTGTTGACTGTTAATTCTATTCTCTTTTGCTGTAACTGTTGAACTGTGTACTGATTTGTTTGACTATTTCAGGTACCATTAGTTGCTTAGTTCTTTGAACTTGCTTTGCTTTGCTATTTAGCAATTTGCATTTGAGGTATAATCCCTTTTCTTCATGTAGTCTGGAAGACCTGGCCTGTTATTTGGCCAGGCAACTGTCTGAAGTCCTCCTTAAGAGGCAATGCTTGTGTGTGTTTATATTTGTCCCAAGCAGGAAAAGTCCTTCAAGAAAGGCAATTGGTAGAATCCAAGGGATAAGCAACCTATCCCCTACTATTCTGTGAGTCTTCTCCTTGCTCCCATTACATGGTTGTAGCATTGAGATCCAAGCCCAAGATCAATCGAGTCAATAATATGTGGAGAGAGTTCCTACTTTCTGAACTCCCACGCTTTCTGATATTCAATGCTCTCCCTGATCAGGGATAAGAGCAATGAGGCACACCCCTCATCTCCTTTCATCTGCTTCACCTTAGCCCCTCAATGGCAAGGTTAAGAGCACCTGTGACCCTATTCCAGTTGGCTTCAATGCCTAACCCTTTTGTATGAGCCTCCTTGTTTGGTTATAGTGTGTGCTGATTGACTTCATTGATTGCTTGATTGCTTCATATGCACATGTTTGCTTGTATGCTCTATGCATTTATCATCATTTATTGCTCATCAATGCATAATCATCTCATTTGTCTTTGTGACATTATCATTGTTGTTTGCCCATTGAGGACAATTGTAAGACCATTCATTGGCTATTGCTCCTATGATATGGAAGTGAGTATAAGACCATCACCTTGGCCACTCATCTTATCTTTGCTTGATGCATTTGATTGTATGTGAGGATGCAACTGTAAGTCCCTGCAAGTTGGCATTTGCTTTCCTATGATCACATGTTGTTTTGTTTGTTGTATGTGAGGATACAACTGTAAGTCCCTGCAAGTTGGCATTTGTATTCCTAGGACCATACTGTGGAGGTTAGAGTAAGCCCAGACAGATTGGCATCTGACATCCATGTTTTGCTTTTCTTTGTTTATGTGAGGATGCAATTGTAAGTCCCTGCAAGTTGGCCTTTGCTTTCCTATGATCATATGTTGGATATTGGTATAAGTCCAGACAGATTGGCATCCGGTATCCAAGTTTCTTTTTGTTTTAGGAGATTAGTGTAAGACCATTGAGTGGCTTCTGATATCCAGTTCTGTTTTAGGAGATTGGTATAAGCCCAGTGATTGGCATCCGATATCCTCTTTTGTTGACTTTCTTGTTTGTTTGTTATTATCCATTGCTTATTCCAAAGGACACACTTGAATCATCTTCTATATGATTTCAAGAAGTGAACCTTCTAAGAAGTTTTACAATCCATTTTCATCCATTCATTCTCATTATGTCCTAAACCTTTTCACACTTTGATTTCAAACTTGACATAGATATTGTGCAAACATCTTCATGTTTTCAAACTAAAAACCTGGACCCCAAGTCCTTGACCTTTTTTTCAAACTCCATTTCATAATACTTCTTTGAATTAATCTTAATCATACTTTGACTTCACTTTCATAATCACAATCAATTAACTTCACCCATTCACTTGTTTTAGCTTTGTCCATTGTTAATCTTTTCATGCATTAGCCATAGGTTTCAATTATCATTGTGGTTGATGTAAACCTCACCTTATCCTTAGTGAGTCGACAGTAAGACTTCCGTACTGAAAACAGGGTTAACCCCTCTAGTACGTCGAAGCTATCCTCGCATGGTGGATGTTGGTTTTGGTCGAGTGTTCTCCCATTGATAATGAAAAGCCTCAGTGCTTGTGTTTAAAATTGAATCCACCAACTTTTAGAAATCTTTTAGCCGAACTACGGCGTTTTGATCCTTACCTTTGATGGAAGGTACGTAGGCAACGGGTTCATCCGTTCAAACCCAATAAAAATTGTATATTCTTTTCTCATCATCCCAATCATGTTTGCACAATATTTATGTCATAACAAATAACAATCTTTTACAACAAGTGTGAAAAGGGCTCCCTAGGAGTACCTAGGACGTAGTGGGTGCCTAACACCTTCCCATTGCGTAATTTACCCCTTACCCAGACTCTCTGATCTTTTTATTAGTTTTCTACGTGTAAAACTTCTTAGGCTTTTGTTCGCTTTTTAGCCAGTCCTTTGGATAAATAAAAGTGCGGTGGCGACTCGAAAATCATTGTATCTCTTGCTTATGATTTAATCGATAGATCATATAGCGACGAATACACCGCTACAGAAAAGTGGCGACTCTGCTGGGGATCATCTCACCAGAATCCTTGGTGGTATTGCCTACTTTTCACCCTTGTTGTGCTATATTGTTATCTGTTATATGACATATTTTTGTACAATTTGGGATGACTGTATTGATTGTAATGTGTGAATTGCTTGATATACAATTGCTGTTTGCTTTGGTGATCTGTGAGATGAGTTCTATACCCGAACTCGAGTGCACTCTAGGATAGGAGAATGGCATAGTCTTGTTGACTGGTGTGGAGTATTCCTTAGCCAGTTGACTTGCAAGCCCATTCACTTGGTGGAGGTCATGTTGGACTAATAATATCACACAAGTTATTTGTGGTTAGGCATTATTCTTTCAATCATGTTCCGCAGAAGCCAAGGACCTTAGTTTACCAAACCCATCTTGGCCTATTTTTTAGGATCGTAGTGCGGAGGTCGTTCAGATGTCAGTTCTGATACGATTGTTACGCGATACTACACTCATAAGAGTTTCTCTTGAGAATATTCTTGGAATGCGAGTATTCGTTCCTCCGATAATATTCGAAAGATGGAACGATGATTATGGGAACCTCTGATAGAACATGTTTGGCAGGTTTAAACCCTAGTACACTCCCTTTGGGTGGTTCTTAACCGAGACTCCATGCTCGTGACTCTCAGCAAACCCTTGATTCGTGGTTGAGTCGTTCAAACATTGTTAATATCAATGGATCCCGGATCAGGTGTAAAACCTAAAATCCATCAAAGCGGCTGGTTGATATTAAGGATGTTTGAGCCGGTTCATGTACCGTTAATATCAATGGAACTTGGGTGTCGATAAGGTGAAAAACCTAAATCCACCAAAATGGATGATTGATATTAGGGATACAATGAGCTTTCCCATGACCTTTGTTTGGTGTGCTTTGCTTGATCCTTGAGTGTGTTTGTTGCATTCATACATTCATGCATTCATCTGCACTTCATGTCATCAGAAAAAGAAATTTTTCAAGGAACTTAAAGGGTTTATTTGCAAAATTTTCAGACATGGAAAGACCAAAAAGGCATACAAAGAAGTACAGCTTTAAACAGCCCGATGTAAAAGAGTTAAGGAATCTGACATCGTATGTATTAGATCCCTTGGGTTTCAAAGCTCGCTATGGGAAGCTTCTGCCTCTGCTCACCACTCAGGTTGACGAAGGATTGATGAGTACTCTTGCTCAGTTCTACGATCCGTTGCATCACTGCTTCTTATTTCCGGATTTCCAGCTATTGCCGACTTTGGAGGAGTATTCTCACCTTATTGGGATTCCGATTCTGGATCAAGTGCCGTTCAGTGGCTTAGAGGATATTCCATCTGCTCGAGAGATTTCCAGCTTGTTGCACATAGATGAAGATCTGATTAGGGCTAATCTGACTACCAAAGGCGGAATTCAGGGTTTTCCTTCCGAGTTCCTCATTGCCCAAGCTACCTTCTATGGGAAGGCCATGAGTGAGGATGCCTTTGAGGCTTTATTTGTGCTACTCATCTATGGATTGGTGCTGTTCCCCAACTTCGACAAGTTCGTGGACATGAATGCTATTAGGATCTTCTCAGTTCTTAATCCAGTTCCGACTTTGTTGGGCGATGCTTATGTTTCCTTGCACTCCAGGGTTGTGAAAGGAGGAGGAGTTATTGTCTGCTGTCTACCCCTGCTGTACAAGTGGTTTATTTCGCACTTGCCGCAGACAGTTGCTTTCAAGGAGAACAAGGGATGTCTACGGTGGTCTCAGAGACTCATGTCTCTCACCAATGATGATATCACCTGGTATGATCGCGTGTATGATACTGTCCAGATCATCAACTCTTGTGGTGAATTCCCTAATGTGCCTCTTCTTGGTACATGTGGTGGGATCAGCTACAACCCTACGCTCGCACGACGTCAGCTTGGGTTCCCCCTAAAGGATAAACCCCATAACATTCTGTTAGAAGGTGTATTTTTTCAGGAGGGTAAAGATCCCCAAGGCCTGAAAGCCAGATTTGTCCATGCTTGGCACAGTATTCGCAAGAAGGGTAGGAACGAGTTGGGTCCAAAGAACTGCATTGCTTTGGAGCCATACACCTCTTGGGTCAGACAGAGGGCTGCTACCTACCTGATGCCGTATGATCATCCGAGACCTACACCGTTGGATGTGGCTGGGCCTTCAACCCTCCCTACCCAACGTGTAGAGGAGTTGAGAGAAGAAGACCTTTCGCGTGCCTGGATCCGTGAAAGAGAGGAATTACTGCAGCAGCTCAAGGAGAAGGATGCTATGATTGAATTTCTCGAGCACCGAGTGATCGACGATCCGAACGACACTTGGACTTCTCTGCTTCCTCAGTCATCCAAATTCTGGAAAAGGAGGTATGACCAGCTTGCGAAGGAGAAAGCTGATATGGAAGCTGCCTATGAGAGAGAGATCAAGAAGTTGTGCACTTCTCGTCTTCCAGCATCCCGAGCTAATAGGGATCCATAGGATGTCATTTACCTTTTCTCTTTGTAATGATTAAAGAATGCTGTATTTCTTTGCCTTGATATTTTGAATGAAATATTTTCCATGAGTAATCAAAATGCTTTAACAATTCAAAATATTGCGAATAATACCCTAAGGGTTCCTTGAAAACAAAGCATTTGCACAAGCATTTCATGCATCATTCTTGCATAAGCAGGTACCCCTTTTGTTCTGGTCTTCTGTTCCTAACCTTGTGTTCTTCATTTATTTTGAAGACAAGCTGACTCACCGGTATTATACGCGGGTCAATTCAGCAAGGGTCATGGAGCAATTGGAACAAGAGAACAGAGAACTAAAGGAAGAGGTCGCCAGACTTGGCGCTTTGATGGAGCAACTCCTTGCTGCTCAGAATCAGCCTGCTCAACAGCCAGCAACTCCTGTTCAAAGGACGGTCATCTCCGAAGTCTCTACTTCAACGGTGCCAGTCAGTGCCCATCAGCCCAATGCCATGCCTCCCGGTTTTCCTTGGGGGATGCCTCTAGGCTTCATGCCTGATCTGCCAGCTCCTACATTTGCTCAAATGCCGGCATCTAGCCCGGTCCCTGTTCCCGCTCCTCCTGTCGTGCATACCATGCCTAGGGTAGACGACACCATCTATCACTCTGAGGCTTCTGAGGGCTCAGATGTTCATGAAAAGATGGACGCAATGAACGACCAATTCCTCGAGCTGAGAAAGGAATTGAGGACTCTCCGTGGCAAAGACCTATTCGGCAAGTCTGCAGCCGAACTCTGCCTAGTTCCCGACGTCAAAATACCGATCAAATTCAAGGTCCCAGACTTTGAAAAATACAAGGGGAACACCTGTCCACTAGCTCACCTGGTCATGTACGCCAGGAAGATGTCAACACAGACTGATAATGATCAACTCTTGATCCATTATTTTCAAGATAGTCTGTCTGGTGCCGCACTCAGATGGTACATGAGCCTGGACAGTGTCAACATCCGATCTTTCAATGACCTTGGCGAAGCTTTCGTCAAGCAATACAAGTACAATGTCGATATGGTGCCTGACCGAGATCAACTCAGGTCCATGTCGCAGAAAGACAAGGAATCGTTCAAGGAGTACGCCCAGAGATGGCGAGAGCTGGCAGCTCAAATCACTCCACCGCTGGAAGAGAAAGAAATGACCAAGATTTTTCTGAAGACTCTTGGCTCATTTTATTATGAGCGGATGGTAGCAAGCGCTCCCTCTGATTTCACCGAGATGGTGAACATGGGGATGCGTCTTGAAGAAGGTGTCCGTGAAGGACGGTTGGCCAAAGATGATGGTTCTTCCTCTAAACGATATGGGGCGTTTAAGAGGAAAGAAGGTGAAGCGCATGCCGTGCAATCTCAGCCGAAACATAGAAGACCCTCTGTTCAGAGGAAGCCTGCACGACATGCCAGTCATCAGCATCAGGTGGCTCACGTAGCACTTGTTTTCAAGGACAATACTCCTCAACATCAGCAGCATCAACATCAACAATATCAGCATCAACAGCAATATCAGCAACCGCAGTACCATCAGCAACAATCTCGTCCACAGCAACAGGCTTACCAGCCTCGTGGGAATACAAGTAATCAAGCAAACATGGGCTATGAAAGGAAGAAGATCAGTTTTGATCCGATTCCCATGACTTATGCGGAGTTATATCCCTCTCTAATAGAGCGGAAGTTGGTTTCTCCGAGAGATCCTCCGGCTATACCGGTCTACCCTCAGTGGTGGTATAAGCCTGATCTGCACTGTGTCTATCATTCTGGTGCTCCGGGCCATGACATTGAAAATTGTTTCCAGCTGAAGACTAAGGTTCAAGACCTTATGAGAAGTGGAATTCTGAGTTTTGAAGACTCAAACCCGAACGTCACCAGGAACCCATTGCCTTCGCATGGGAAATCTGTGAACATGATTCAGGAGTGCCTTGGGAAGTACAAGATTAAGTATGTGAGCCACATCAGGCAGTCGTTGGTTGAATTACACCGTTTGCTGTGTCAGTACAGCTACTTGGAGCATAACCACGACAAGTGCCGCGTCTGTTCGGTTAACCGCTTGGGTTGCGACCGGGTCCGCAAAGAGCTTCAACAGATGTTAAATGAGGGTACCATTGAGATTCTCCAGAATCGCAATGTTGATATAGCTGAACCTGAAGTGAATGTCATTTCACCAGTGTTCAAGTTGCCCGAGCCCGTTGTTATTCGCTACAATAGCAACAAGCCCAAGGCTTCCCCTTCTTTGGTGATTAAACCTGCTGGCCCTGTGCCTTATTCCTCCGATCGAGCCGTGCCATTCCGGTACAATCCTGTTGCTGTCCAGGATGGGGTCGAAGTGCCTTTGCCTTCCACTTCCGTGACCACTATTGCTGATGTCAGTGGGTTGACCCGAAGTGGTCGTGTGTTTTCTGCGCCTGCCAAAGCTCCTGTTGTTGCTTCTGAATCTGTTGAACGTCCTGTGGGGACCGCTGCCAAAGTTCAGAATCCGGCACTTGATGTCGCCCAACCCTCCTCATCTGTACAAAAGACTCTTGTTTCTTCAGTTGGCCCAAGTGGCATCGTTGATGAAGAATCTGATGAGATACTGAGGCTCATCAGAAAGAGTGAGTACAATATTGTAGACCAGCTTCTACACACGCCCTCCAAGATTTCCATTCTTTCTCTGTTGCTGAATTCAGAACCTTATAGGGAGTCTCTGCAGAAAGTCTTGGACCTGGCGTATGTTGATCACGACGTCACCCTTGAGCAGTTTGATAGTATTGTTGCAAACATTACCGCTTGCAACACTTTGAGCTTTTGTGACGCTGATCTCCCTGAGGAGGGAAGAGACCACAACATGGCCTTACATATCTCAATGAACTGCAAATCTGATGCAATGTCCAATGTGCTGGTGGACACTGGATCTTCTTTAAATGTATTGCCAAAATCCACACTCTCTCGTCTGTCATATCAAGGTCCTCCTATGAGGCGGAGTGGGGTTGTTGTGAAAGCATTTGATGGGTCGCGCAAGACCGTGATTGGGGAAGTTGATCTCCCAATCAAGATAGGACCAAGTGATTTCCAAGTTACTTTTCAAGTAATGGATATCCACCCATCTTACAGCTGTCTCTTAGGAAGACCATGGATTCACGAGGCTGGCGCCGTGACATCCACCCTACACCAGAAGCTGAAATTTGTCAAGAACAAGAAACTGGTTGTAGTAGGAGGAGAAAAGGCTCTCCTGGTTAGCCATTTGTCTTCTTTCTCGTACATTGACGCAGAGGATGAAGTTGGAACTCCATTCCAAGCTTTATCTATTGATGAACCGATCGAGAAGAAGTCTCCTTCATTCACTTCCTACCGTGATGCTAAGCTGGCCATTGAATGTGGTGCAGTTGCTGGATTAGGGAAAGTGCTTGAACTTGAAGATAACCGATCCCGGGCTGGCATTGGCTACTGTTCTGGGGCATGCAATGAGCAAGGTTTGTTCACAAGTGGAGGGTTCATCCATGCTGATCAACCTGAAGAAGAGGAAGCTGCTGCTATCATTGAAGAAGACGCAGAAGACTTGAACAATTTTGTTATTCCTGGTGGTGTCTGCCACAATTGGGTCGCTGTAGATGTTCCTACAGTCATCCATAGATCAGAGTAAATTGTTCACTTTGTTTAAAACCCTTCTCCCATGCCAAAAGGAGAAGTGATGACATTGTTGGCAAAGCATATATACAATGATGTTTTCATTCAATTTTCGCATTGTTAAACATTTTTTTCCTTTGTTTTCACTTTTTGCTTTTCATTATGAAATCAGTGATCACAAAAAACCATAAAAACAAAAATAAAAGCAAACATTTTTCATCTGCATAATGATTTGCTTGATTAAATTCTGAAGTTTTTCCCTAACCAAAATCATTATGCAGGTTGATCCTAAAACCCATTGAACATAATGATCCAACGCCATCTCCCAATTTTGAATTCCCTGTATTTGAGGCAGAAGAAGATGACGTTGAAGGGATTCCTGATGAGATCACCCGTCTCCTTGAGCACGAAGAGAAGATCATTCAGCCGCATCTCGAAGACTTGGAAACAGTCAACTTGGGGTCTGAGGATTGTGTTCGCCTGGTGAAGATTGGGGCACTTCTTGAAGGGTCTATCAAGGAAGATTTGATCAGTTTGCTACGAGAATATTCAGATATCTTTGCTTGGTCCTATGAAGACATGCCGGGTTTAGATACAGATATTGTGCAACATTTCCTGCCTTTGAAGCCTGAGTGCGTGCCTGTGAAGCAGAAGCTCAGAAGAACTCATCCAGATATGGCAGTGAAGATCAAAGAGGAAGTTCAGAAGCAAATTGATGCGGGGTTTCTGGTGACTTCGACATATCCTCAATGGGTGGCCAATATTGTGCCTGTTCCTAAGAAGGACGGAAAAGTCCGTATGTGCGTTGATTACAGAGATCTGAACAAAGCTAGTCCAAAAGACGATTTCCCTCTACCACACATTGACATGTTGGTAGACAATACAGCTAAATTCAAAGTCTTTTCCTTTATGGACGGATTTTCCGGATATAATCAGATCAAGATGGCACCAGAGGATATGGAGAAGACAACATTCATCACACCTTGGGGAACATTCTGTTATCGAGTGATGCCCTTCGGTTTGAAGAACGCCGGAGCCACGTATCAACGAGCTATGACTACCTTGTTTCATGATATGATGCACAAGGAGATAGAAGTCTATGTTGATGATATGATTGCTAAGTCCCGAATGGAAGTGGAACATGTTGAGCATTTGTTGAAGCTTTTTCAGCGTCTGAGGAAGTTCAAACTTCGCCTGAATCCGAACAAATGTACATTTGGAGTCCGTTCCGGCAAGTTGTTGGGTTTTGTGGTAAGCGAAAGAGGTATTGAGGTTGATCCTGCAAAGGTCAAAGCAATACAAGAGATGCCTGCACCCAAAACTGAGAAGCAAGTCCGAGGTTTTCTTGGCCGCTTGAATTACATTTCCAGATTTATATCCCACATGACTGCCACATGTGCGCCGATATTCAAGCTCCTCCGGAAAGATCAGTCTCATGATTGGACCGAGGATTGCCAGAAAGCTTTCGACAGTATCAAAGATTATCTGTCTGAACCTCCGATTTTGTCTCCGCCTGTGGAAGGAAGACCTCTGATTATGTACTTAACAGTTCTTGAAGACTCGATGGGTTGTGTACTCGGTCAACAAGATGAATCAGGGAAGAAGGAGTTTGCTATCTACTACCTCAGTAAGAAGTTTACTGATTGTGAGTCTCGGTACTCTATGCTTGAGAAGACGTGCTGTGCTTTGGCTTGGGCTGCTAAGCGTTTGCGCCAGTACATGATAAATCATACAACTTGGTTGATATCCAGAATGGATCCAATTAAGTATATCTTCGAGAAGCCTGCTTTAACTGGGAGGATTTCCCGTTGGCAGATGTTGTTGTCAGAGTATGATATTGAGTATCGAACTCAGAAAGCTATCAAAGGTAGCATCTTGGCTGACCATCTAGCGCACCAGCCGATTGAAGATCATCAGTCTGTTCAGTATGACTTCCCTGACGAGGAAATTCTGTATTTGAAGATGAAAGATTGCGATGAGCCTACACTTGATGAAGGTCCAGAACCTGGTTCCAGATGGACGATGGTGTTTGATGGCGCTGTTAATCAATACGGAAATGGAATTGGGGCAGTGATTGTTACTCCTCAAGGTACCCATATTCCGCTTACAGCAAGGCTAACTTTCAAATGCACGAATAATATGGCAGAGTATGAAGCCTGTATTATGGGACTTGAAGAATGTATTGATTTGAGAATCAAATGTCTGGATGTGTACGGTGATTCGGCCCTGGTCGTTAATCAGATCAAGGGTGAATGGGAGACGAATCAACCAAGTCTCATTCCATACAGAGATTATGCGAGAAGGATTTCAACATTCTTTACCGAAGTTGATTTTCATCATATTCCTCGAGAGGATAATCGGATGGCAGATGCTCTTGCTACGCTTGCTTCCATGATTGTCGTGAAATATTGGAATGAAGTGCCCAATATTACTGTGATGCGCTTGGACAGACCCGCTCACATATTTGCAATTGAAGAAGTGAATGATGACAAGCCTTGGTACTTTGATATCAAGAATTTCCTCCAGAACCAGGTCTACCCGCCTGGGGCATCTTTGAAAGACAGGAAAACTTTGAGAAGGTTGTCAGGCAGTTTCTACCTCAGTGGTGAAGTGTTGTACAAGAGAAATTTCGATATGGTTTTGCTCAGATGCGTGGATAGACACGAAGCAAACCTATTGATGACTGAGGTCCATGAGAGTTCATTTGGTACTCATTCCAATGGACATGCCATGGCTAAGAAGATGTTGAGAGCAGGCTACTATTGGCTGACAATGGAGTCTGACTGTTGCAAGTATGTGAAGAAATGTCACAAGTGTCAAATTTATGCGGATAAGATTCATATTCCTCAGACACTCCTGAATGTGATTTCATCACCATGGCCTTTCTCTATGTGGGGAATTGACATGATCGGCATGATTGAGCCGAAAGCGTCCAACGGACATCGGTTTATTCTCGTAGCAATTGATTACTTCACCAAATGGGTTGAAGCCGCGTCGTACGCGAACGTAACCAGACAGGTGGTTGTGAAGTTTATCAAGAACCAGCTGATTTGCCGTTATGGTGTGCCAGAGAGGATCATTACTGATAATGGATCTAATCTGAACAACAAGATGATGGATGAGTTGTGCGCTGAATTCAAGATTGCACACCATAATTCCTCTCCCTACAGACCTAAGATGAATGGGGCTGTTGAAGCAGCTAACAAGAATATCAAGAGGATTATCCAAAAGATGACTGTCACGTACAAAGATTGGCATGAGATGCTGCCATTTGCTTTGCATGGATATCGTACGTCTGTACGCACTTCAACAGGGGCAACCCCTTTCTCTCTTGTTTATGGCATGGAAGTCGTTCTCCCAGTAGAGGTGGAGATCCCATCAATGCGAGTCTTGATGGAAGCCAAGTTGACTGATGCTGAATGGATTCAGAGTCGTTACAACCAACTGAATTTGATTGAAGAGAAGAGATTGACTGCCATGTGCCATGGTCAGTTATATCAGCAGAGAATGAAGAAAGCATTCGATAAGAAGGTCAAGCCTCGTGTGTTCCGAGAAGGTGACCTCGTGCTCAAGAAGGTTTTGTCTTTCGCGCCCGATTCCAGGGGCAAGTGGACTCCAAACTACGAGGGTCCATATGTTGTTAAGAGAGCCTTTTCAGGCGGAGCTTTGATGCTTACAACAATGGATGGGGAGGATTTCACTCGTCCCGTGAATTCAGATGCAGTCAAGAGATACTTTGCCTAAAAAAAAAAAGTATATGCAAATGAAAAAAAGAAGAAAAAAACAGAATAGCTCGCTAAGTTGAAAACCCGAAAGGGCGGCTTAGGCAAAAATGAGCGTCTCGGTGGAGAACCCGCAAGGGTAATCCAGGCAAAAATTAGAGACTTGAAAAAAAGATATATTTGCATCCCGCTAGATTGAGTATCTCACCCTGAGGCAATCTAGGCAAAAATTAGGGATTTGGCAAGTAATTGCATCCTGACAAGACTTTCTGGTTCCACAGTCGTCATTTCGTCAGAAGATTCTCGATTCGTCGTCAACTGAAGCTTCGGATACATCGAGATTCAAATTGGTAGAGAAAGGATCATTATGTTCAATGTAGCCCTCTTCCAATATATATCACTGATTTCAAATTTGTACAGATCTATGGAGTCTTGCCATTTGCAGGCTACCATTCTATCAAATCAATTTGAGCTTTTTATCCAATTATTTGCACTCTTATTTGTTTCAATTCAACAAATGTTTTGCATGTTTTAAATTGATAAAATGTCATTGTTTTAAACAAATAAATTTTTCAAAATTGTTGTTTTAAACAAAGTGAACATTCACAATATTGAAAGGATACTCAAGAATATCTCAGTGCTCTCCCGAGGGTGGCATGATCTCCAACAGGTAAGACATTGGTTCATATTCCTGGTTTGGTTGTATCTTCTTTCTTCAGATCTTTGTTGGGGTTGTTCCTCAAACGGAGTTGTTGTTGGGATCGTTCCCCAAGCAGAGCGTTGTTGAAGACTTCGTTTTCTCCAGCAGCAATCTTCCCTAGCATGGGTGTTTTTCTTGTAGAAGTTTCGGCGGTTGATAGTTTGTCGTCTTGGCGCCCCGTCACTTTCTCCAGTGGGTCGACATTCCCAGACTTTATTTGTCTCTTCAACACAGTCACGAGTAGAGCTGTTATTGATATCCCCATCGGATTTGCGAGCAGAGGTGTTGTCACTCTTCCCAGTGCAGTTGCCAGCGGAGTTGTCTGTTTACCTCAGCACGATCGCTTTCTTTTTTGAAGACTCGGTAAGTAGCGGTTTGATACCCGGCACTTTACCTTTTCCCCGACGAAGTCGTCTGTGGAATTGTTGCTATCTCTCCAGCAGAGTTTTTCTCTCCAGCAGAGCAGGATTTATTTTCCTACTCAGTGGTTGGTTGGGTTAATATCCCAATTTGTTAATCCATCTTTTCCTCAGCATAGTCTGCAGAGTCGGTTGTTGTGGCAGTTTAGCCCGTTGAATACTCCTTTAATCCCGAGTATGGTTGGATGATGGCTTTGGCCTCCAGTGAATGGATTGATTTCCTGACTGTTTGTGATCCCCAGTAGAGTGGCTTGTATCGCAGAATCTACTTGTTGTGATCAGTTTGCTGTGTATTCTCCCCAAGTGGAGTAGTTTGTTGCAGAATTTGCTTGTGTGATCTGTCCTCCCTTAGTGGGTTGTTCCCCAAGAGAGTAGCCGACAGTTTTCCCCAGTAGAGTTGCTTATGCAGTTAGATTCTTTTTGGATGATATCATTCTCCCTCAGTGGGTTATCCCCCAGCGGAGTTTTGTGGATTCGCTTCTACAGCAGTTCGTGCTTGTGCGATGCACCCTTTGTTTCTCAGTTGACACTGGGATCCCCTGCAGATACTTTGGGACTTCTCTTGTTCCCCTACAGATTTGTCTTGGTGGCTGCTTTGCCCGTTGTGACTTTCTGTACCCTGATTGGGTTGTTTCCTGATATCTCTGACCCTCTGCTTCTCCAGCAGTACCCGCAGATCTTTGCTTTACAGCATGTAGATCTCCGCAGATTGGCTCTCCAGCTGGTTTTTCCCCTGGAAGTATAATACCGGATGTTTGGTTCCTGAACCTGTTTGTGTTAGAATTGTCTGTTTTTGTCAGCATTCATCAAACATAAATCACGCATATTCATGCATACTCATAAACATTCAGATATTCATGTTGCATTTCTTGCCATATATCTTCGTTTGTCGTGTCTCCTGCTATGGTGATATAGATCTCTTTACAGATCTCCCCAAGCAGATGTCGGGTGTTATAAATCTCTCCATATAGAGTCAGCCCCATAAGCAGAAAATGTGTCTGTCTTTCCTTCTGCAGTTCCCCACTGAGATATATCCTCGTGGACGACGGTTTCTCCAGTTTCCTCCCAACACATATATTGGGATGGATTTTCCTATTTGAGTTACATCCTCATTAGGACGTGTCTTGATTCAGTCTGTCTTTTCGGATTATTCCCGAATCGGCTATTTGTCACAAGTCTTGTGCTTCCCAGTGGGTTGTTCCCCAGCGGAATTTTCGGGCCTCTACCCTCATACCGGTAGTTATAAGTCCTATCTTTTCCTGGCTTTCTTAACAGAATTTGTGGTCATACACCTTTATTCTCCAGCCAGAGTTGTTGGTCTTCTACCCTCATACCGGTAGTTGTAAATCCTATTTTTCCTGCTCTTCAGCAGTTTGTGGTTTCCCGTGCGGATTTGTGATTTATTCTGTCCCCACGCGGAGTTGTTGGTCTTCTACCCCGAAGTCGGTAGATATAAACCCTAATTTTGTGGTCACCTCCACTCTTTTGGCCCTCTGCCTACAAACCAGCAGTCGTAAGTCCTATCTTTGCGGTTTTTCTACCTACAAACCGGTAGTTGTAAACCCCGTTCTCTCCACTTGCAGAGTTAATTTTGTTGTTCATCCCAACCGATGACAATTTCCCTTGTGGTTATCTTCATCTAGTTCTTGATGTTGATTTTCCTTTGCTCGGATAAGTTGCTCAGATCAGCACTTATATCCCTAGCAAGTCTTTTGTGGATAATTGCCGTATGCTAGCAATTTTATCCCCAGCGGGTCCTTTCACCTTGTGTCAGTGATTGTGTTCCCCGGGTCATTGGTTCTCACCAGTGAATCCTCAGCAGATTGCCTTTCATTTACCCTTTTGTCGGTAACGTCTGTTGCTCCTTTTGATTGGTCATCATTATATACCGATTCTGGTATCCCGATGCCTTTCTTTTCGGATTTTTATCCTATAAACAACCTACAACCCGGTTAAGGATAATCTTCCACGCGAGGTTATTATTCACGTTTTGACGGCTATGAATAATATATCTCATGCGCTCCTTAGTTGGAATCCTTTGTTGATTTTCCCCAGCTGAGCAAGATTCGTATTCTTTGTAGAATCGAATGTCCATCCTATAAACAAGTCTGCTGTTCTAGCTTTCTTCAGGGTGATGAGTGTTTTGGAACACAAACCAATTCACGATTTCGGATTTTATCCTATAAACAACCTACAACCCGGTTCAGGATAATTTTCCATGCGAGTACATTATCTACGTTTTGACGGCTATAGATAATATATCTCATGCACTCTCTTGTCGAACACTTTGTTTGTTCCCCCAACTGAGTAAGATTTGCATTCCTTACAGAATCAAATATCCATCCTATAAACAAGTTTGCTTTCGCTCTCTTCAGGATGATGAGTGTTTTGGAACACACACCAATTCACGTCTTTGGTCGGTCACCTGTTACATACCTACAACCCGGTATCCTTGGTGTTCCTTCCTGTTTTTTGTTACCCTTATACCCGGTAACACCTCATTTTCCTTGGTGCTTCCTCAG
Source organism: Lathyrus oleraceus (assembly GCF_024323335.1). Lineage (NCBI taxonomy): Eukaryota > Viridiplantae > Streptophyta > Magnoliopsida > Fabales > Fabaceae > Lathyrus > Lathyrus oleraceus. Next base: position 473,863,732 of record NC_066584.1, read on the forward strand.
TGAAGTTTTCTTGTTGCTTCTCCCCAGGAGTCAGCTTGTGTCTCTCCAATGGAGTTATTTTCCTTTGGAATTTTTTCTTTTCCCCAGTGTGAGTCCTTCACTCCCCAGTGAGGTCTCCAGTCTGTTTTCTGTTATTCCCTAATCAGAGTCGTGGCTTGTTCACGCTGTGTCAGTTTTGTCTATCCCCAACTAGAGTCTTGTTAGAGTCTCTGTTCCTGGTGAGTGTACTACTCCGATGGATCGTCTTTTCTTCTGTGTGAACCATATTCCCCACAGAATTTTTGTCTTTTGCATGCATACACTTGCATCATGAGGTCTCTTAGGGACCAAAATTTGTCTCATTACTGTTATTTAAGCCCATTCTACCGCGTCAAGATGAAGATTTCTAAACTTCACTTCTCCGGCTAGAATGACCTTAAATAGGGGCATCTGTAAGACCCCAATTTTGGGCCCTAAGATCCCTCATGGCCCACATCATATCATATCATGGCCTCAAGGATCACTGCATGCCCTAGCTTCCCTCCTAGTGGGTGGGATACCTTGTGAGTTGGTTCTTGATCACCAAGCATACTTTGCATTTTTATATCTTTGCCTTTCATATGTTTATCAATCAAAAAGTACAAAAATATTGTCAGCTAACCATGTTACTTGCAGATGAAGCAACCATCAGCAATTAGGTCAAAATCAGTCAAAGTCAGTCATTGCAATGGATGGTGGCCATTCTTGCAGAATTTGGGCACCATGATCAATAATCAAGAGTTCATATAACTTGGGACATCATTTGGAATCAAGTTCTCAAGGAATTAGGGTTTGGAATTCATCAGAAGGTGCTTCAGTCAGGCAAAACCCTAGAAAGTCAAACTTGGTCAACTGTGGATTTAATCAGTGATTTGGTGGTGGGAATTGGTTTGAGGGAGCTCATTCATGTCCATATAGGCCTCATATATCATGTCAAACATCATCATGGAAGAATTTGAAGTCAAACAGAAAATTTCCCAAAATAGAAACTTGACCTGTAATTCAAATTTGCCAAAAATGGAAACTTCTTGATCTTAATCTTGCATCATTATACAAGCTCCAAATGAATTTTTTCCCAACATGAAAGTTGAAGATCTTGTTCTCCCATTTCCAAAAAGTCCAAGAACTCTCAATTCCCATGTATGGTTGGCAAGTTATGATCAAATCATTTTCAAAAATTTGTGAACTTCAAAAGGCCATATCTCTCAAACCATTTGGCCAAATTTGGTGGGATTTGTTCCTACAAGTCATATTTGATCCCCTCTTTCCAAAAATGTCATCCTCATGCATCAAAACTTCACCATTCAAAATGGCCTTTTTTCACTATCATGTTTAAAATTCAAGTGTGGTACAAATTTGAGTTTTTGATTTAACCATTTTTAAACACTTTGGCCAATTGGAACTTGTTTGAAATGATTTTTGAAGCTTGCCCAAGGCCCAAACTCGGGCAGAACCACACCCTCCATGTGCACTTGGTGAAAACTTAGCAAAATGGCAATTTACTTAATTTGAGATAATGGTGATTAGCATTTGCTTAGCAGACTTAAAACAGAAGATAAATAGTTCATTTTCTGCACAATTGAACCCTAGCAGCAGCCAGGAATCACACAGAAAAACCATTTTCTCTCAAATGCTCATTCTTTCACTTTGCATTTTTTCTAAAAAAAACTCAAAGCATTCTAGCTGGATTTGTTTGCTACATCATATACCATCATTGTGGAGTTCATTGCAAGTTTGATTTCATGACTGTAAAGCCATTTCGAATCTGTTTTCATTAAAGCTCAGCCATGGCAGATCGGGATTGAGACCATTCTAAGCACTCTTGAGCCAAAATTCTTCAACCTTTCTTCATTTGGGAACTTGAAGAACACCTGTTTCCAGCACAAACAACCAAATAACATCCAAATCATCACTGTACATCAGTTTTGGTATGATTTCGATTCTTCTTTTTTTCAAAATCATGATATGAAATGTGTAGATCTTTTGTTCCTGAGTATTTTGAGCTTTGAATCGCATGAAATGGTTGGTTATTTCTTGAGTTATGTTGGAATGAATGTTGATGCTCTAACTTGTTCTTGCTTGATGCGTCTTATTTAGCATGATTTGATGATTATGGTTGTTAGATTACGCATTCTTGTTGCTTGCTGATCATGATAATGTGGTCAATTGTTATTTCTGGGTGAATTATTTTTTTCGACTTGCTGGAGAAGATGATGTACAGTGTTGTTGCATAAACCCTAAGCGCATGCCCAGAAAACTGCCTGTGTTTCGTTTTTGCATGAACCTTTACTGTACCATTGGCCATGATGAATCGCTGCTTGACACGTCTGGGGGGTGCTGCGCACCGTTTCACTAAATGTTCACAATAATTACAATATTGCCATTCCGTGCCATTTATTTTAATTAATTCAAATCATTTTGCAATGTTTATTTCATTTTGGTTACACATCTTACAAAAATCATAACATCATCATTTTTGATCCAAATTTCATGAAAATTTTTGCATCATACTCATATGAATCTCTATTATTTTATCATGATTTTTCCTGATTTTTTGGATGGTCGAATTTTAAATGATGTTAGGGTTTCTCACATGTGTCCAATTTTTGTACATCTTGCCAAATCATTTGTGAAATTGTGATGCATTATCCATTTGATCTGAAATTTTTTGTGCATAAACTAGACTCATTTATGGTTATTTTGATGTAGAGTTTGTGCATTTATCTCATCTGGTTGTTGACTTATGAATTTTTGAAGTAGGGTGTGACAATTTGTGTCACACCAATGCTACGCAATTTCATGATTTTTGATGACATGCTTCCTGACCTCCAATTAATGTGAAATTTTGCATGAACCTTCTCTTATATGTCTAGTTTATGTGTGAATTTTCTTGGAATTATTCGAGCCATTTCCTAATTGTTTGAGATTTTTCTCCCCTGTTTGACCAAAATGTTGACTTGTTTGATACATGTTGCCATTCCATTTGTGAAATTCTCATAGTTTATTGGATGAACATGAAATTTTACATGTGCATACTAGACATCTTAAGCTTTGCCATGGTGTTGATCCCATTCATTTCTCATGTGTTATGACTGATTTATGAATTTTTGAAGTTGATACATGTTTGGTTGACTTCTTTGAGCATGCTTGAAATTGCTTTGACTTTCTGATTTTCATTGACTATCTTCCCATAATCCAAATGAGCTGAAATTTTATATGCATGTCATGTTATGGATTGTGATTGACCATGAATTATTTGATGATTTTTGGAATTGTTTATGATTGCTTTTGATTCAAGTCTTGCTGTTGACTTCTATAAGCTTTCATTTGCCATGCTTTGACTTCTTTTGTTTATGAAATGATGATGATGCATGATATGAACATGAAATCAATTGGGTTTGCTTCTTAAATGCTTGAACTTGATTTTGGTTGACTTTCCTTTGCTGTTTTGACTTTCTCATTCATTTTTGACCCTAGGCTTGTCCTAGGGGCCTCCTGGCTTATGTTTGAGTTCATTGTTTCAGGTTGAGCAACCAATGCTTCAAAGAGATCATACAAATTTGATTAAGCTTGATTGTTTATCATGTGCTAACCTCTTGGTTTTGTAGGTGGCTTGACTCATATGACTTGAGTCTTGTGCTTTGCTCATTTGCCTATCTGTTGACTGTTAATTCTATTCTCTTTTGCTGTAACTGTTGAACTGTGTACTGATTTGTTTGACTATTTCAGGTACCATTAGTTGCTTAGTTCTTTAAACTTGCTTTGCTTTGCTATTTAGCAATTTGCATTTGAGGTATAATCCCTTTTCTTCATGTAGTCTGGAAGACCTGGCCTGTTATTTGGCCAGGCAACTGTCTGAAGTCCTCCTTAAGAGGCAATGCTTGTGTGTGTTTATATTTGTCCCAAGCAGGAAAAGTCCTTCAAGAAAGGCAATTGGTAGAATCCAAGGGATAAGCAACCTATCCCCTACTATTCTGTGAGTCTTCTCCTTGCTCCCATTACATGGTTGTAGCATTGAGATCCAAGCCCAAGATCAATCGAGTCAATAATATGTGGAGAGAGTTCCTACTTTCTGAACTCCCACGCTTTCTGATATTCAATGCTCTCCCTGATCAGGGATAAGAGCAATGAGGCACACCCCTCATCTCCTTTCATCTGCTTCACCTTAGCCCCTCAATGGCAAGGTTAAGAGCACCTGTGACCCTATTCCGGTTGGCTTCAATGCCTAACCCTTTTGTATGAGCCTCCTTGTTTGGTTATAGTGTGTGCTGATTGACTTCATTGATTGCTTGATTGCTTCATATGCACATGTTTGCTTGTATGCTCTATGCAGTTATCATCATTTATTGCTCATCAATGCATAATCATCTCATTTGTCTTTGTGACATTATCATTGTTGTTTGCCCATTGAGGACAATTGTAAGACCATTCATTGGCTATTGCTCCTATGATATGGAAGTGAGTATAAGACCATCACCTTGGCCACTCATCTTATCTTTGCTTGATGCATTTGATTGTATGTGAGGATGCAACTGTAAGTCCCTGCAAGTTGGCATTTGCTTTCCTATGATCACATGTTGTTTTGTTTGTTGTATGTGAGGATACAACTGTAAGTCCCTGCAAGTTGGCATTTGTATTCCTAGGACCATACTGTGGAGGTTAGAGTAAGCCCAGACAGATTGGCATCTGACATCCATGTTTTGCTTTTCTTTGTTTATGTGAGGATGCAATTGTAAGTCCCTGCAAGTTGGCCTTTGCTTTCCTATGATCATATGTTGGATATTGGTATAAGTCCAGACAGATTGGCATCCGGTATCCAAGTTTCTTTTTGTTTTAGGAGATTAGTGTAAGACCATTGAGTGGCTTCTGATATCCAGTTCTGTTTTAGGAGATTGGTATAAGCCCAGTGATTGGCATCCGATATCCGCTTTTGTTGACTTTCTTGTTTGTTTGTTATTATCCATTGCTTATTCCAAAGGACACACTTGAATCATCTTCTATATGATTTCAAGAAGTGAACCTTCTAAGAAGTTTTACAATCCATTTTCATCCATTCATTCTCATTATGTCCTAAACCTTTTCACACTTTGATTTCAAACTTGACATAGATATTGTGCAAACATCTTCATGTTTTCAAACTAAAAACCTGGACCCCAAGTCCTTGACCTTTTTTTCAAACTCCATTTCATAATACTTCTTTGAATTAATCTTAATCATACTTTGACTTCACTTTCATAATCACAATCAATTAACTTCACCCATTCACTTGTTTTAGCTTTGTCCATTGTTAATCTTTTCATGCATTAGCCATAGGTTTCAATTATCATTGTGGTTGATGTAAACCTCACCTTATCCTTAGTGAGTCGACAGTAAGACTTCCGTACTGAAAACAGGGTTAACCCCTCTAGTACGTCGAAGCTATCCTCGCATGGTGGATGTTGGTTTTGGTCGAGTGTTCTCCCATTGATAATGAAAAGCCTCAGTGCTTGTGTTTAAAATTGAATCCACCAACTTTTAGAAATCTTTTAGCCGAACTACGGCGTTTTGATCCTTACCTTTGATGGAAGGTACGTAGGCAACGGGTTCATCCGTTCAAACCCAATAAAAATTGTATATTCTTTTCTCATCATCCCAATCATGTTTGCACAATATTTATGTCATAACAAATAACAATCTTTTACAACAAGTGTGAAAAGGGCTCCCTAGGAGTACCTAGGACGTAGTGGGTGCCTAACACCTTCCCATTGCGTAATTTACCCCTTACCCAGACTCTCTGATCTTTTTATTAGTTTTCTACGTGTAAAACTTCTTAGGCTTTTGTTCGCTTTTTAGCCAGTCCTTTGGATAAATAAAAGTGCGGTGGCGACTCGAAAATCATTGTATCTCTTGCTTATGATTTAATCGATAGATCATATAGCGACGAATACACCGCTACACATGGGTACCGCACTTCAGTACGTACATCGACCGGGGCAACCCCTTACTCCCTTGTGTATGGTATGGAAGCAGTCCTACCTGTTGAAGTGGAGATTCCTTCCCTAAGAGTCTTGTTGGATGTCAAGATAGACGAAGCTGAATGGATTCGGACAAGGTTCAATGAGTTGAGTCTTATCGAAGAGAAGCGAATGGCAGCCATTTGTCATGGGCAGTTGTATCAGAGTCAGATGAAGAGAGCTTTTGATCAGAAGGTGCGTCCTCGTTGTTTCCAAGTCGGAGATTTAGTGTTGAAAAGGATCCTTCCTCCTCAGACAGATCACAGGGGCAAGTGGACTCCTAACTATGATGGACCGTATATCGTCACCAAGGTTTTTGATGGTGGGGCCTTAATGCTTGCAACTATGGATGGTGAAAACTTCACTTCCCCTGTGAACTCAGACGCAGTTAAAAAATACTTCGCATAAAATAGACCCGCTGGACAGTAAAAAGAATAGTCCAGGCAAAAATGGGCATCCCGGCGAACCAAGAAAATGAAAAGGTTCGGGCAAAAATTAGGGACAAAAATAAAAAAAGATTGTACACCCGGTAAGTTGAAAACCTGAAAAGGCAACTTAGGCAAAAATGGGTATCCCGGTGGATTGAAAACCCGAAAAGGGCGATCCAGACAGAAGTTAGGGATTAAGCGAATGACTGCGTTCTGAGTAGTTCTGAATCTCATCTCGTGCCAATGACTGGAAATTTTTGAAGGATAGGAAATAGTCCGATCACTCTTTCAGAAAGCTGATCATCTGGAGGATCTTGAAGACGGGCAAGTCATAGCAGAATTGGAACCCAATAGAAATCCATTTCACATTGCCATTAGATTAATTTCTGTTTTTATCTATTGTGCGATTACCTCTTTCCAGGGATTGCTTCTTAATGTAAATGCCTATTCAGAGGCCATTCAATCAATAAAATCATGTTATTCAGTATATCTCTGTTTTCATCTTCATTTTACTGTTTTGTTTGCAAAAATGACGTCCGAATTTTTTATAAACATTGCATCATGACACATAAGGGCTTTACAGGTACATGCTTAATAAACATTTAAAATTGCTATAAATCTTAAGTGCTTTGGATTGTCTATTCAGAACAGGTACACTCAAGGCATTTCCTTAAAATACCCTGCAGATGATCGTGAATATCTTCCCCAGTGAAGTCGCCAACAGACGAATCTGGTGTCTTATCCCTGCAGAGCTGATCAGAGTGTTGGATTCTTCAATCCCAAGCAGGTTCTCACCACTGTACTTCCCCAAGCGTTTGTTTCAGGACATACACTCCCCAGTAGAGTTGACAGTGCCAGACTATATATCCCCAGCGGAGTTGACAGTGCCAGACTGTATCTTCCCAGCAGAAGCGGCTGCTCCTTAGAGTTCGATGCCAGATCGATAATCCCAATGCCAGATCCATGGTTTCTTTCCTTGAAGCAGAACCTCGGTACCGTATCAGTGTTTGCTCCCCCTGCTGAGTCATTGTAGCTTTCCTCAGCAGCAGGCTTCCAATGCCATTCTTCCCCCGATCAGAGTCTCGGTATGGCTAGTCATCTCCCCGCAGAGTTCATTGTGGTGTGTATCTCCAGCAGCCTGGCCAGAGCCCAGAGGATGGTAATCATTTCCCCAGCAGATCCCCTTGCCTCGGCTTGGCATTCTACCTAGCATTTCGCATCCCTGCATGTAGAATCATATTGCATTGCATCCTCCAAATCGCGTAGCATTTCCATTTTCATGGAGCATTACGCCATTGAAAAATTCAAACATACGCATGTAAGCATAAAACATTCTCGGTATCCCAAGTGATAAGCTAGAAGTTGTTTCCAGTACTCAGACTGAAGATTGTTCATGACTTACCTTTGTTATCCCCAGCAAGTGTCATTGGCCCATGCGTCGCCTCTATTATCATTCCCTATTTCTGCCAATGCTGACAGGCATGCAGTTTTCCGGTATCCAGACCGAAGTGGCATTCAGGCCAATTTCCGATATTCAGATCGAAGTGGCGTTCAGGCCAATTTCCGATATTCAGATCGAAGTGGTGTTCAGGCCAATTTCCGATATTCAGATCGAAGTGGCGTTCAGGCCAATTTCCGATGTTCAGATCGAAGTGGCATTCAGACCAGTGTTCCGGTATCTAGACCGAAGTGGCATTCAGGCCAGTGTTCCGATGTTCAGATCGAAGTGGCGTTCAGGCCAGTTTTTCGATATTCAGATCGAAGTGGTGTTCAGGCCAATTTTCGATATTTAGATCGAATCGGCGTTCAGGCCAATTTCCGATGTTCAGATCGAAGTGGCATTCAGACCAGTGTTCAAGTATCCAGACCGAAGTGGCGTTCAGGCCAGTTTTCCGATGTTCAGATCGAAGAAGTTTCCGACGTTCAGGTCGATGCAACTTGTGGCATTCAGGCCAGTTTTCCCGATATTCAGATCGAAGTGGCGTTCAAGCCAGTTTTCCCGGTATCCAGACCGAAGTGGCATTCAGGTCAATGTTCAGGTATCCAGACCGAAGTGGCATTCAGGCCAATGTTCAGGTATTCAGACCGAAGTGGCAGTCAGGCCAGTTTTCTCGATGTTCAGATCGAAGTCATCTCCAGTATTTAGACTGATAAGCGGCATTCAGGCCATGGTTATTTCTGTGTTACCATTTATTTTGGTATCCAGGTTAGCATTCTTTTTCGGTATTCGGACTGACTCTCACCGTACCAGACGGATTCTTCTTTCAAGGAATTGTTACTTCACTTCACTTCAGTGCAAATTTTTGGGCTTTTATTGTATTCAATCCCTCGATACCTCGAAAGTACGAAAGCCGCTGCTATCTTCTTTCCGGGTCTCCAGTTGATTGAATAGGGGCAACTGTAACACCCCAAAATTTGCCCTCCTCATTCATGCATTCACTTTTTAGGTCATTTAGCATTTCATACCACATTGCATCATGTCAATCGGGATTAGCTCCAAGAAGCTCGGACATCATCCAGGACACTTTGTGGGTTTTATTCAAATTGTCAGTCAACACAAGGAAAAGACTTGAGGTACTACCAACAGGGCCAGATGAGGCCTATTCACCGTACAAATCGCCAAGCTGGAAGAAGCGAGAATCTGCTGCTGAGCTGTCATGCTCGCTAGGCGAGCAGATGCTTCGCCTAGCGAAGAGTACTGTCATGCTCGCTAGGCGAGCAGATCCTTCGCTAGGCGAAGGGCGCGTATTGCAGAACATAACAGAAAAGTTTTGGGCTGGAGCTGTCCTCATTCAAAGCCCACAAGCTGCGAAATTTGGCCTATAAATACCAGAGTAGTCAATGAGATAAGTTGAACACTGGCTGAACAGAAAAGACCAGAGACTGGAGAAAGAGACCTAGGAACTACTCTGCAGCAATCTTCAGGCAGCTCTGAGAAGTTCACTCCGCCTCACACGAACCCTAGTGCTACTTTGCAGATCCGGCCGCACCATTCAATCCTAATCAGTCTCTCTCATCAGGTATGCCTTTGTTCCTACTACTTTACGCCTCGAATTTGAATATTGTGAATATATGAGGTAACATCTGGTTTTGCCCACGGGTTTATATTTGTGTATGAATATGTATAACAATACCTTGAATGTTTTAATCATTTTCGTTTATGAGTTGGATACCACAGGGTTTCGGATCATAGAGATCGAACTATTATCAAGGAGGAATCCAAAACCCGCAGGCCTTCGCTAGCCGCTTCGCTAGGCGAGCCTGTAGCGAAGCTTCACTAAGCCTTCGCTAGGCGAAGCAGTCGCGAACGTGACAGTATCTGCTTTTTGTTCTGTTTTGTTCTAACCTGTTTTTGGTGTTGCCATGCCATTGTTTTCCCGGGATCTCATCTTGTTTGTCTAACCTTTTTGTCGAGTTTTTGTGAGGACTCATACACTCTTGCAGGGATACCATTCGGAGGTTTATTCTGACTACTCGTATTGACTGATTTTCTTTGATGGTCTAGCTGGAGAGATCTCAGGGTTGCTAATCTTTTAGTTGCTGTAGCTTCGGATCTTTATCCGTGTGGTAATTTTTTCCCTTTCTCGTACTTTATCGCTTTCTTAGCTGGAAGACCTCGATAGGAGGCAATGTTTGAGCCCCTTGGTGGCATTTTACTTTGAGATACATGTTTTGTGCTTTGTATTCGTATCCCCACAGGTAGCGCGGTTCCTTCGTCAAGGACTGCCTGTTTGCCCTCGAGCATCCCAAACCCTAAAGCCCATAACACACGTTTACTCCTTCTACTACAGGCGAGTAAGTCTCCAAAGGTCGAGCATCCGGTAGATTGCGTAGTGACGTTGTTCGTCCAAAACCCAATCCATAACCCCGTAGTTAGCCGAACTACGGCTTGCTCTGATTCTCATTCCAGATGAGATACGTAGGCATAAGACGCGATGTCTTAGCGAGCACAATTACCCCCAACCCATAGGTCAGCCAAGCTATGAAGACTCTGATTCTCATATTCATATGAGATACGTATGCAGTGGATGCGACATCCGCGTGAGTCATTTCTCTTAACCTTTTTAGTAAATAAACACATTAGGTAAACCCACACCCTTTAGACGAAAACCACAAAAGTGGATCCCGTAGAGTACTATGGATGCGTAGGGGTGCTAATACCTTCCCTTCGCATAACCGACTCCCGAACCCAAGATTTGGTTGCGAGACCTTGTCTTTTCCTTTCCTCTTTTCAGGTTTACTTCGAGCGTTTCCTTTCCCTCCTTTGGGATAAATAATGCACGGTGGCGACTCTTCTGTCATTTTCTTTCGCTGGTTGTTTTTTTTCGCGCACTGTATTTTTCAGGTTGCGACACTTACCGATGGCGGCTTCAACTGGAAATTCGATATTAGACGGAAGCAAGACCATTTACCGATGGTGGCTTCAAAACAACATTTGATATTTACCGATGGCTGCTGGGGAACGGATCATAGATAGCGGGGCCATTTACCGATGGCGGCTAAGCTGGGCACTCGATATTTACCGATATCGAAGGAAGCAAGACCATTTACCGATGGTAGCTTCAAAACAACATTTGATATTTACCGATATCAAAGTCAGCGATACCATTTACCGATGGCAGCTGGGAAGCAGGAAAGCAAGGTCATTTACCGATGACGGCTTCCACTGGGGCGTGAAAAAATATATTTACAACGGGAACTCGACAAGACGTTCACCGACGACTCTACTGGGGATTTTGAAAAGATTCATGACCAGTCATTTACCGATGACTAGGAAAGGACTCGATGTTTACTGACATCGAAAGATGATGTTTACCGACATAAAAAAAAAGGACGACCAGGCATTTACCGATGACTGGGGAAAAAGGAGTCACAACCAGACATTTACCGATGACTGGGAAAAAAAAAGGAATCACAACCAGACATTTACCGATGACTGGGAAAAACTCGATGTTTACCGACACCGAAACAATGGTGTTTATCGACACCAAGGAAAGAATACCTCCATGATACGAGACCATTTACCGATGGTTGATATCCACAGATAATAAATCTGATGGGGATTTGACACAACAAAACCATTTACCGATGGTTGACAAACGACTCGATGTTTACCGACATCGAAAGATGATGTTTACGGACACCAAAAAACAACAAACCTTACGGGGGTCGACACGACACTTACCGGTATCGCAAAGATGACATCCACATGTGTCACAACAAGGCAGACACCTGCCGGGGACCACACTGGGGAGAATCAAGCTTTCCTTTCACGGACGGGTGAGGAAATAAACCTCTCTGGGGATTGTCAATTCGGAATGCTGTCAGGAGCAACTGTAGCAAATGGGCCATACAGATGTTGAACAATGATCCGCCTCTGCTGGGAATATGATCCAACCTGGTTTAACACATGTATGCATATGTTTGAGTTTTTCTATGGCGTAATGCTCCATACCGAATGGAAATGCTACGCGATTTGAGGATGCAAATGCAAATGATTACTATGTGCTAGATGCAAATGATTACTGTGTGCAAGATGCAAATGAAGGAAAACTCCTGCTGAGAGAGCAAGTGATCACTCTGCTGAGCACCCGACTCTGATTTGATCTTCCACTTCTGTGGGGAGACGCAACAATTCTGCTGCGGATACTCGCTGATCTGACACTCTGGGGACGGCAGAGAAACCAACTCAACCGGGGAGTCGTCCGTTGGGGAAAACACCAACCTTCCAACCATGCTGGGGAATAGCACTGCCGCTGGGGAAAGGATAGTCCTTACTGGGGACGACCTCCACTGAACCCAATCCACTCGGGGACTCCGCTGGGGGTAACAACTGATGCAAAACTCCGCTGGGGAATAGCCCTTTCAGACCTTCTAGGGGAAAACACTCTCAACCCTGCTGGGAAACGTCTTCAACCCTCTGGGGGTTACAATCAACTTCAGGTCTGATTGCCGAGGAATAAACTACCCACGGGCACCTCCGCTGGGGAAATAACAATCTTCAGGCTCACTGGGGAACTAGCAGTCCTCAGACTTTCTGGGGAAAAGATAGCCTTTGAACCTGCTAGGGATACAAACATCCTCAACCCACTGGGGATTGCAATCAACTTCAGGCCTGTCTGCCGAGGCCATACTGATCTTGGACTCGCTGGGGAGACAAGTTCTGAGCTTGACTTGGACAACCCAACTTCTCACACAACTGGACAATGTTGGAACACCTTTGAACAAATTGTAGCTCATCTGTTTTAGCCAACAATCAAAGATAATAACCTGCAAAACAACAAGACATACATGCCCCAGGGGATTGTATGGACAAAATACACTCAAGTGTACTCAACATTCAAAATGATTTTCAAATGTTTTATCTTTCTGCACGTTATTGTCTAGCCTTCATGTTTTTAGATGCAATGTTTATCAAAAATTCGGACGTTTTTGCAAACAAAACAGTAAAAATAAAAACAAGAGAGCAATTTAACTAAATAACGACTTTTATTGATTGAAAATGGGCCTGAAAAGGCAAGTACATCAGGAAGCAATTCCTAGGAAGAGGTAATTACGCACAAAAGGAAAATCTATCCTAATGACAATGTGAATACGGCATCCACTATTTTCCAATTCTGTTATGACTCGTATATCATCAATTTCCCCCAAATTCCTGGCTTTTTGAGAAGAATGATTGGACTGGTCGTACCCTTCGAGATGGTAGACACTGAAGCGCGATGAAGTACAGATAACTCAGACTGTAGTCTTCGCTCTAATCCCTCTTTTGCCTGGATCGCCTTTTCAGGTTTTCAATCCACCGGGATACCCATTTTTGCCTAAGCCGCCCTTGTGAGTTTTCGACTTACCGGGTGTACACATTATTTTCATTCTTTATCCCTAACTTTTGCCCAAACCTTTTCTTCTTTTTTTCGTGGTTCGCCGGGATGCCCTTTTTTGCCTGGACTCTTTTATTCTTTTCGTCCAGCGGCTCAATTTATGCGAAGTATTTTTTGACTACATCTGAATTCACAGGGGACGGAAAATCTTCACCATCCATAGTTGTTAGCATCAAGGCTCCACCGGAGAAGACCTTCTTAACAACATATGGACCTTCGTAATTCGGAGTCCACTTGCCCCTATTATCTGTACCGGGAGGAAGGATCCTCTTCAAAACCAAATCGCTTGTCTGATAGCTTCGAGGATGCACTTTCTGATCAAAGGCCTTCTTCATCCTTCTCTGATACAATTGCCCATGGCACACAGCTGCTAGCCGCTTCTCTTCGATAAGGCTCAACTCATTAAACCTTGTCCGAATCCATTCAGTTTCGTCTAGCTTGACATCCAGCAAGACTCTCAGAGAAGGAATCTCCACTTCAACAGGTAGGACTGCCTCCATACCATATACAAGGGAGTAAGGGGTTGCCCCGGTCGATGTACGTACTGAGGTACGGTACCCATGCAAAGCGAAAGGCAGCATCTCATGCCAATCTTTGTATGTAACGACCATCTTCTGCACAATCTTCTTGATGTTTTTGTTTGCCGCCTCTACAGCACCATTCATCTTTGGTCTGTAAGGAGAAGAATTGTGGTGTTCGATCTTGAAATCTTTGCAAAGTTCTTTCATCATCTTGTTATTGAGATTCGAACCATTATCAGTAATGATTCTCTCAGGAACCCCATAACGACAGATAATCTCCTTCTTGATGAATCGGGCAACCACTTGTTTGGTAACATTGGCATAGGAAGCTGCTTCCACCCACTTTGTGAAGTAATCAATCGCAACCAGGATGAAGCGATGTCCATTAGAGGCAGTAGGCTCAATCTTCCCAATCATATCTATGCCCCACATCGCGAATGGCCAAGGCGAATTCATGACATTCAGAGGGCTTGGTGGTACGTGCACCTTATCTGCGTAGATCTGGCATTTATCGCACTTCCGAGCGTATTTGAAACAATCGGATTCCATAGTCATCCAGTAATAACCGGCTCTCAACAACTTTTTGGACATTGCATGACCACCAGCATGGGTACCGAAAGATCCCTCGTGTACTTCTTGCATCAACATGCTTGCTTCGTGTCTATCCATGCATCTGAGCAGAACCATGTCGAAGTTCCTCTTGTACAACACATCATCCTGATTCAAATAAAAGCTTCCAGCTAGCCTTCTCAGGGTTTTCTTGTCATTCTTTGACGCTCCTTCAGGATACTCCTGGCTTTTGAGGAAATTCCTGATATCATAGTACCACGGCTTCTCATCAACAACAGACTCGGCTACAAACACATACGCAGGCCTCTCGAGTCGATTCACAGCAACATGTGGCACATGATTATGCCAATGGACTTTGATCATAGAAGATAAAGTAGCCAAGGCATCAACCATCTGATTTTCATCACGGGGTACATGATACAACTTCACTGTTTTGAAGAAAGTCAGGATCCTTCTGGTGTAGTCTCGATAAGGAATCAAATGCTGCTGATGGGTATTCCAGTCTCCATTGACCTGGTTAATCACTAGAGCGGAATCTCCATAAATGTCCAGAGTTTTGATCCTTAGATCGATGGCTTCTTCAATCCCCATGATACAAGCCTCATACTCAGCCTCGTTGTTGGTTACTTCAAAGGTCAATCTGGCAGAAAAAGGTAAGTGTGCACCTTTAGGGTTTATGAGCACTGCCCCAACACCGTTTCCATTCACATTAACCGCCCCATCAAACATCAGTGTCCACTTGTCATCAGGACCCGGTCCTTCCTCGACAAGAGGCTCTTCACAATATTTCATCTTTAGATACATGATGTCTTCATCAGGGAATTCAAACATCATCGGCTGATAATCCTCAATCGGTTGCTCGGCAAGGTAATCATACAGAATACTACCTTTGATGGCCTTCTGCGACGTGTACTGGATATCATACTCAGTTAGAATCATCTGCCAACGAGCCACACGTCCGGTGAGAGCCGGCTTCTCAAAGATGTATTTCACTGGATCCATCTTAGAAATCAACAAGGTAGTATGATTCAACATATACTGTCTCAGTCGGCGAGCAGTCCAGATCAAAGCACAACAGGTTTTCTCGAGCTGTGAATACCTTATTTCACAGTCGGTAAACTTTTTGCTAAAGTAGTATATTGCATGCTCTTTTCGACCAGACTCGTCATGCTGTCCCAATACACACCCCATCGAGTTCTCTGTCACTGATAGGTACATTATCAGAGGCCTCCCAGGAATTGGAGGTATAAGGATTGGAGGTTTCTGCAAATACTCTTTTATCTTATCAAAAGCTTTCTGACAATCATCATTCCACCTGATTGCTTGATCTTTTCTTAGCAATTTGAACATCGGTTCACACGTGGCAGTTAGGTGAGATACAAACCGCGCAATGTAGTTCAACCTCCCTAAAAACCCACGAACCTGCTTTTCAGTTCTCGGTTCAGGCATTTCTTGAATAGCTTTTACTTTCGCTGGATCAACCTCAATCCCCTTCTCACTGACAATGAAGCCTAACAGCTTACCGGATCTCACCCCAAACGTACACTTGTTTGGATTCAGCCTCAATTTGAACTTTCTCAGTCTGTCAAACAACTTCTGCAGGTTTACCAAATGCTCCTCTTCTGTCTGAGACTTCGCAATCATATCATCCACGTACACTTCAATTTCCTTGTGCATCATGTCATGAAAGAGAGTCGTCATAGCCCTCTGATAGGTAGCACCGACATTCTTCAGCCCAAATGGCATCACCTTATAGCAGAACGTGCCCTAAGGTGTAATGAATGTCGTCTTTTCCATGTCTTCTGGCGCCATCTTGATCTGATTATAGCCAGAAAATCCATCCATGAAAGAGAAAACCGAGGATTAAGCAGTGTTATCGACCAATACATCAATGTGAGGTAATGGGAAGTCATCTTTCGGACTGGCTCTGTTTAAATCTCGGTAATCGACACACATCCTGACTTTACCATCCTTCTTCGGCACGGGAACGATGTTGGCCACCCACGGGGGATAATTGGTAACTGCCAGAAAACCCGCATCCAACTGCTTCTGAACTTCCTCTTTGATTTTGACAGCCATATCAGGACTAGTTCTACGAAACTTCTACTTTACTGGAGGACAATCTTCTCTGAGAGGTAGCCTGTGCACCACAATATCTGTATCCAACCCAGGAATATCTTGATACAACCAGGCGAATATCTCCACATATTCTCTCAGCATCTCAATCAGCCCTCTCTTGACAGATTCCTCTAAAGCAACCCCGATCTTGATCTCTTTCCTGGCGTCCTTAGTACCAAGGTTAACGATTTCCAACTCTTCCTGATGAAGTTGGATGACCCTTTCCTCCTGTTTCAATAATCTGACCAGTTCTTTGGGGAGTTCGCAATCTTCTTCACTCTCCTCTTCGGCTTGGTAAATGGGGTTATCGAAATCATACTGAGCCATAACAAAACTGTTCTTAGTGGAGTCCGCAAGATCGATTCTGCATGAACGATGTTTAATTCTTTGTTTTAGAAAAGAGTTCAAGAAAGTCACAAAAACAAAAAACATTGCCATTTTTATTGTTTTGAAAATGAAAATAAAAACAGAAAGACAGTGAGCACAAATTTGATTGCAAAACGTCCTTTATTAATGATAATCATTTCAAAACATGATGTGGCCCTACAATGAACCACTACGCCTCGGGCAAAGCGCAGGGTTTTTGTGCAAAATGAAAAACAAAAGAAAATTACTCTGTCTGAAGAGTAACTTGGACTATTTCTTCGGCTGTCCAATTGTTCACCATCTCTCATGCTGCACACGGGTGCACCTAGTTGTCCACATCGCAATCACTATCACCGTCTTCACTACCGGTTGCAAAGACGTCACCATGATTCATCAACCTAGCGCTGGTGAAGGAACTCGGCCCTTTCTGAACACCCTGCTCTGCCTGAAGAGGTTGGTAGCCAATACCAAATTTATCTTCTTTCACAGGCAGGTCAACCATCTTGCCCCAGCCTTCTGCGTTGCCAGAATTGACAACCTCCAAGGCTTGCTTGTACGATACAATTGAGACACCTGGCTTCTTCTGCTCAGCAAAAGCCACCCTCTCAATGTCAATGGTCTCAAAAGCCTGGCACATCGTTTCATGAATCTCGCCATCCATCTCCACATACTTGAAGGAAGATAGATGACTCACAAGAATGTCCTCCTCGCCGCACACAGTCACAACCTGACCATTCCAAACATACTTCAACTTCTGATGGAGAGTTGACGAAACTGCTCCCGCCCCATGTATCCAGGGACGCCCCAATAAACAACTATATGCTGGTTGAATATCCATCACATAGAAGACAATATCAAATATCATCGGGCCAATCTTCACTGGCAACGTGACTTCACCGAAGACTGATCGCTTGGATCCATCAAAAGCATGGACGATGAGATCACTCGGAGTGAGAACAACCCCTTCAACGTCAATCTTGCTCAAAATCTTCTTGGGCAACACATTTAAAGATAAGCCAGTATCGACCAACACATGTGACAGTACTGCGCCTTTACACTCCATGGTGATATGCAGGGCTTTGTTATGATTGTGACCTTCAGGTGTCAGATCCAGGTCTGTGAACCCCAAACCATGTTGTGTGCTCACATTCGCAATAACGCTCTCGAGCTGGTTGACTGAAATCTCTTGAAGCACGTAAGCCAGATTCAACATTTTCAGCAAGGCATTACGGTGTGCCTCAGAACACAATAACAATGAGCGGATAGAAATTTTGGACGAAGTTTGGTTCAGTTGATCCACAATCTTATAATCACTCTTCTTAATGATCTTCATGAACTTCGCCACGTCTTTTTCAAAAGAACCCTCAGGCGCTTCCTTCTGCACAGGTCCTTCCTCAACCACAGCTTGCTTACCTTTTGCCTTAGCAAGAGCCGCAGCAGTATTGTCCCTCAAAGTCTGTGGCGCAAACAGATGACAGGACTCCTTGTAAACCCTCCTGGTCCTCCCACATTGTCCACAGCCGGACCAACAGTTACAGGAGCTTTTACCGGCACACCAATTGTCACTGGAGCTTGATTCACTGGTCTGATCTGATTCTCTGACCTTCTGTTGCTGCGGAAAGCATTATCATACTTCCACGGAACCGCCCTGCTATTCTCAACCGGTCTTCTGTTAGAAGCAACAATAGTAGTAGGAGTACCAACCGTTACTGGCGCAGATATAGTCATAGGAGTGCCAACAGTTATGGGTGCACTAACGGTTCTTGGAGCATGTCCAGGACCTTCAGACGGTTTGAAGTAAATGGTAACAGTTGATACCACCCCACGATCTTTTACAGCCCGACTAAACTGCAAGCAACCCTCATCCATCAGACCCTGGATACCTCTCTTCAGTTTTTCGCAACCATTCCCTTGCTTACCACAATCTGAACAACCTTCATCACAGCCCGGGAACACTCCCCCTTTCAGCAGACGCTCTTTTACCACCAGCAGCGAAGTCTGAATGTCATCAACACTGACCACCAAATCCACAGCATCTTCACTTTCCACACTGTTCACCCTGGGCCCACCATGTTGAGGCATAGGGTTATTCACAACATTCGGAACAGGAGCGAAGTTGATTGTCTTGGCATCAATCAAATCCTGGACCTTATGATGGAAAGCCCGACAATTCTCAATATGATGCCCCGGAGCACCGGAATGAAAATCACAGCGGACATTGGCATCATACCCAGCAGGTATCTTTGTCAATGGAGCCATGGTACGGAGTTCAACAAACCCCAATCTGAGCAGTTCAGGAAGCAATTCCGCATATGTCATCGGTAACGTGTCGAAATGACGATCCGGCATTCTCTGTCTCGGTTGAAATGGGCGTTGCTGTTGTTGTTGTTGTTGTCTCGGATGTTGTTGTTGTGATTGAGGTTGGGGTGCTCGAATAGTCACAGCGGCAACCTGACGATACTGTCCTCTGTTTGTATTTCTCCTGTGTTGCACAACATTAGTCTCACCCTCCCTCCTTCGGGGTGCCCCAGCAAATGGCTTCTTCAAACCCGAAGACGAAGAACCAGCATCCTGAATCTTCCCTGCTTTAATAAGGCTCTCAGTCCTCTCTCCATAGATAACAAACGTCAGAAAAGATACCGAACGGACAACTTCCCATACGGTCCATGAATACCCCCAGCAATATTCCGATAAACATATCGGTCAGCTCTTGCTCCAACATAGGAGGTTGCACCCTTGCTGCTAATTCACGCCATCTCTGGGCGTACTCTTTGAAGCTTTCGCCATATTTCTGACACAAACTCTGCAGTTGAGTTCGGCTCGGAGCCATATCCATATTGTGCTTATACTGCCTCAAGAAGGCTTCACACAGATCTCTCCAGCTTCTAACAGATTCTCTCTTCAGATCCATATACCAGTCCAAGGACGCTCCAGACAAGCTGTCCTGGAAAAAGTAAATCCACATCTTCTCATCGTCTGTATATGCTGAGATTTTTCTGTAATAAGCCTGCACGTGGGTGCGAGGACAAGAAGTGCCATTATACTTGTCAAAGGATGGTGCCTTGAATTTGTAAGGGATCCTCAGCCCATCAACCAGGCCCATATTTATTACATCGAATCCCAAAGAGTTCTGACACTCCATGGCACGAATTTTCTCAGCAAGGGCATCAACCTTCCTATCCCTCTCTTCAATCCTTACAACCTCATCATCCTCACTGAGGAGAGTAAACATGTCCTCCTGTCTGTCAACTAACGGAGCAGGATGGCGAATTGGAGCACGGGTTGCTCTAACATTAGCAGTCTCAACAGCAATAGGTTGTCCATTGATTCTGATACCCCTCAACTCATCACCCACAACATAGTTGTTGACGGGAATAGTAGCAGCAACAACTTCATTAACAGGGACCCCCTCTGGTGAGTTACGGTTGACCGGTGGAATCACAGCTTCCTGTCTCTGTACTAGGGCTCGAAGTTCCTCTTGCCCTTGTGCAACCCCTTGCATCATATTCATGAACTGGGCCATGTTAGCCCTCATCTCTACCAACTCAGCCTGAACTTGATCCATACCTCTCTGTTGATTCAGTCTTGTAGCGTAGCGGTGCGGACGATGATCAGCAATCCTGCCTAAAACAGGAACCAGAGTGAGAAGTCTTCATCAAGAACACCTGTAATGCAAGAATGATATGTATATGATGTGTATGATGCATATGCTATGTTCATTTCTCAGGCATTCAAGAGTCTCGTCCATCTTTGAAAAATGGCAACCTGCAATAACAATACAGACACAATCTACACAGGATGATGAGCACAAGTGAAACATCAACAAATCTCATTTATAACCATGAGAAACAAGGATCATGCAACATAGTTCAAACAAAGATCCAAATCATCAGAATACAACAAGGAATCCCATCCAACAATCCTGGAGGTGATTCTCAACATAAACAACACGCCAAACTAAGAAAGTTGTCCTTCAGGAATGAGAGTCTTCAGATACTGGCACTGGTCTATCAACAGGTCACACTCTGAACACTCAGGCAAAGGAGTGAGCTTCTCCTTCAATTGCTCTCTGAGTTCCACAACTTCTCCTCTGAGTTGGCTCTCTGATGCATGTCTTAGGTCCACTTCCTTCTTCAACTGAGCATCTTTGTCCTTAAGCTGCCTTTCCAAGTCTCGTATCTTCTTCTGGTAATTGGCTTCCGCTTTTTGCAACTTCAAGCGCTCATGGTGTTCTTCATTCAACATTGTCTCTATCTCCTCATAGGACCTCTTTTTGTTACTCAATCCACTTCCTTTGAGTTTATGAGCCAAATTCAACTTATCAGCTTTGGCTTTGTAAAGCTCCATCTGGACCTCTTGTTCCTTCTCTTTCAAACGACGATTCTCCATCAGGGCTTGTTTATACTGCTCAGCAGGCACATTCTCAGAATGCATCAAAGGTGGTTGATCTTGCAATGGTTCCATCCTATCATAGGGTAGCAACAAAGTCTCAACTCTATCCTTGACCCACTCAATGTAGGCAGGCATAGCAATAGCAAACTTCTTCCCTAAAACGGATCCATCCTTGACACTAATACTCTCCCAAGCTTTTCCCACTTGCTCCAATCTAGCTGGGTCACTCCGCTTCTCAAAGTACACACTCTCAGCTATCTCAGCATCTAGTGGCCTTTCATTCATGACATAACCCAACTGACGGAGAGAAAGAACCGGGTTGTAGTTGATGCAACCCTTAGTTCTTATGAGTGGAACATTATGAAACCCTCCACAACTCATAATAACATTACGCACATTCATCCTATAAGCTTGCCACTTGATATCATAAGAAGTGAGTGACATAATCCTCTGAGTCCACTTACGAGTGCTCTGAGTATCCATAAAAGGTCCACTGGTTGGCAGGAAGGACAAGAACCACTTGAGTAGCAAAGGGAGACAACACCTGATAGCTCCACCCTTACCATGCCTGCTGTGTATAGCATAATAAGTGTCAGCTAACAAGGTAGGAATCGGGTTTCCTCCAATGAAAATAGTGATAGCAGCAAGATCCACAAAATTAGGCATGCCCGGGAATAAAACAACTCCATAGATCATGATAGCCAACTGAGCATTGAAAGCTTCCCCATTTCCTTTCTTTGCTTCTTCCTTAGCCATTCTCACCAGGTACTTCAAAGGCAAACCCACAACATCACCACTTGGTTTCCAATTGTCACTCACTTCCTTGATACTCAAATGGAGGGCCTTAGCAACAACCCTGAAATCCACCTCCTTTGGCAAATCCAGGAAAGGCACTTGGTATTTGATTCGAACATTCATAAGGATGGAGTACTCTTCAAGAGTAGGAGCCAACTGATAGTCTTGGAAAGTGAAACAACGGAGCTCTGGGTCATAGAACTATAGGAGAGTCTGCAAGGGTACCGGGTCTACCACCATCTTCAACAGTGTCAGAATATCTCCATACTGATCATCAAACACCTTCTGATTACAACCGGTCACCAGGTTACTCAACTCTGCCAAAGATGTCAACGGCTCACGGTAAAAACTGTAGGTGCAAGTTTTCCTCTTCAACTCTGGGACGGCTGCCATCTCTCACAGTGAACAGACTCCTGAATGAACCTGAGAAATGATATGCATGAGCAAATTATCTTTTTTTCTTTTTTGTATTCTTTCTCTTTTTTTTATTGCATTATTTTTTGAAAATAAACATGATATGATGCAAATGATGCAACTATGACTGGCTGGCTGTGCATCATAAGGCACAGGATCAGAGCTTCGGCATTAACTCGGAACCGGAAACCACAGATCAAAGTCATCTGAAACCCAAGGTCATCTGGAACCCATACTTCAAAACCAAGTCACCAACAAGAACCAAGAGTCACCAACAGGACACGGTCACCAACGGTACCTGTAATGATTCATTCCTTCCCCACTCACGGGTGTCATCTAGGCCAGGGTAAAGTCAAGAGAAACGCAGGGTAAACAACCCATTCAAGAATATCATCATATGCACACCAGATGTATGCAACGATAATACCCCATCAGGATCTGAACTGCTCGTGAAATCATGTTCCGCTAAGTGGCGCCATACCACCCGCTTCCCATGAATCACTCTATTCCTAGGTATCCTAGAGCTCACTCATAGCCTGGGTATTGGGCCTTTTACCTCTTGTAACTCCCACCCAACAGAGAAACAGATACACAGCCAGCACAATGATAACATGATGCATACAAACATATAATACACATATATACAATCACATCAAAATAATGAATGCAATAAATAAAGCAGTAAAAGCAACCAAAACTATCCTAAAGGGCGCTAGGATTGACTCGCTTAGGGAAGACGGACAAGCAAGAGGTCAACTTCTCTATAATCCCAAGCAGAGTCGCCAGCTGTCGCATTACGCGAAAAATCGACGGGAAAAGACACAGAGCCGCCACCGTGCGTTATTTATCCCAAAGG
The DNA here is from genome assembly GCF_024323335.1 of Lathyrus oleraceus. Lineage (NCBI taxonomy): Eukaryota > Viridiplantae > Streptophyta > Magnoliopsida > Fabales > Fabaceae > Lathyrus > Lathyrus oleraceus. The sequence continues at coordinate 473,887,081 of NC_066584.1, forward strand.
AGGGAAAGGAAACGCTCGAAGTAAACCTGGAAAGGAAAGGGTCTTACGACCAGAGATGCAAGGATCGGGAGTCGGTTATGCGAAGGGAAGGTATTAGCACCCCTACGCATCCGTCGTACTCGACGGGATCCACGCCCAAAAGAATAGAATAAGGTTGCTAAATAACTGCTCAAAAACACTACACAAGCTGGGATGAAAGACAGATGAAAGACGGAAGAAGGAGACTCGGCAGGATGTCGCATCCTGGGCCTACGTAGTTTGTCAGACACAAACATCATAGTCGACGTAGTTCGGGGAAATGGGAAACGTGCTCGCTAGGACATCGCATCCTATGCATACGTATCTTCTCTAACCAGAGTAAGAATCAGAGCACTCGTAGCTCGGCTAACGCACGCCAAACAAGGACACTGAAACGAGACGCTGAGACGTCAAACGAAACACACAACAGGAAATGGAATACCAATCAATGGACTTACATCCAACTCCATACAAAAGCAAACAGGAAACTGAATGCCAATCGCTGGACTTACATCAGACTCCAAACCAATAAACACACACAGGAAACCGACTGCCAATCGCTGGGCTTACGTCAGACTCCAGACAAGCACAAACAAAACAAAAAGGTCGCCCGAAGAGATCAGCTCAATCTCCTGCCTACGTACCTCATCTGGTATGAGGATCAGGGCGACGTAGTTCCCCTTAACAGGGAAAAAACTTCTATCCTAACCAGAGACTAGGGAGATAACAGACTACTAGGGAGACTACGACTCGAGCCTAGAAGTTGTCATGCATACGATCCCTAAGTTGAGGTCTCTAATCAGAACCTAACTTGCACAGGAAGCAAGCTAGCCTAAATAGCAAATAAGCAATCACAAGCACAGGTATCACACACTATATGCAAACAATTGGCTCATACAAGGCTGGGCTTTAGTCATGGGGTCATATCAACCTCGACAAACAAGCCAACTGGAAGGGGTATCTCATGAAGCTCTTAACCCTAACATTGAGAGTTAGGGTGAAGCAGATGAAATGGGAAATGAGGATCAGACCTCATAGCTCTTATCCCTGGCCTGGGAGATCTTGAATCAATGAAGGTGTGGGAGTCCAGAATGCAGGACTCTATTCCACTTGACTGACTCTATATACAAGGATCTCGGGTGTTTATTCAAATGCATCAGCACGTAGTGCGAGCAAGATGAAAGACTCATCTGAATAGCAGGGGATGGATTGCACATCCCTTCTATCTTCCAATTGCCTCTTCACTTAGGAGGTCTTTGAAGTACATGGCATAAACATAAACAACCACAAACATTGCCTCTTAAGGAGGGCTTCAGACAGGTGCCTGCCAAAGATAGCAGGTCTTCCAGACTACATGAAGTTAGAGGTCATTACCTAAAGTGGTATGCCAACCACAAGCAAAGAAAAGTTCAAATAATGAACTTAAAGCAGCTAAGGTACCTGTAAGAAAGTCAAAGCAATCAGTACTATGTTCAGACAAACAATCAACAGTCAACAGTGTTACAACTCAATATGCACACAAGTCAAGCTTTATGACTCAAGAATTCAAGTGATTCCACCATACTCCATGAACCTACAACACAAAGGATTAGTGGACAAAGAATTTTGCATCTCATGAAGTGAGATTACACCAATCATTAGGATTAGAAGCTTGAACCTGAAATACAAAGCTCAAAAGATGTGTACAAACCACTAGCACCAAGGCTAGGGTCAAAGGTAGGGCAAAAAGTCAAAACAACAACTTATATTCAACATGAAGCATATTTATTCAATCAAGAACATGTCCTAAAAAGGACCAAGTCAAAATCATCAAGCAAAGCCCTCAATCAATCAAACTAGGGCAAAGGCACACAATGGTGGTCACACTTGAGCATCAAGAAGAGAAAATGCACATTAAATCAGAAACACATCCAATAATCATGAAACTTTTTATGTGCATACAACATGTCCTACACAATCATCATGCCAAAAATTAAAATTAACAGAGCTCAAATGGCAAGGCAATGAAAATGAATAAGATCAACATCAAATTGTGTGACATACATTGTCACACCATACAATCATGTGCATAAAACAGAAATGGAAAATGCTAAAAATGCCAAACCAAATCTCACAAGTCATGTATCATGTTGGGAATCAGCACACAAAATTTCATGGCAATTGGATCATTATTGAGCATATCACAATAGGATGAATGAGGCATGGTACAAATGCATACATGTTCAATTAGTCTAGCACAATTAAAATTCCAGCCATGCACAATTCCAGAAATCCACATCAAAAAATAGAAGACATTCATATGAGCATGTAGAAAAAAACCTGGAATTAATTGGATCAATATTCAATTTATTATGGTTTTTGAAAGCAACATGAATAAAAATGAAAATAATATGGCAAAACATGAAATAATATGGAAATGAAATGAGAAAAATGGAAATGCATTCAGGCGGATTCGAAGTGAGGTCCAAAGCGCGTCCAAAACGACGTCGTTTTGGTCTTCTGAAGAAAAAATCAAAAAAAGAAATTGGAACGCTGCGCATAGGAATCGAAGAGAGGGCCTGGGACGTCAAAACGACGTCGTTTCAGATGCGCACCCTAGGGTTTTGCAGAAGGCGGCGTTACTGTTTGCTCGCGGAGGAAACCACCGTCTTCTTCATGAAGACGGTGGAGGAACAGTGACTGCTTCCAATTTTTTTTGCAGAATCGGCCAAAATTTATATCATTCGAACCGTTATCACACGAGGAACACGAATCCATCATCAAATCATATTAATTCATCATAACAAATGCAAATCAAGCAAAAACATCCATGCACTCAAAACTTCAGTTCATCATATCTCCATGAATACTCAACCATATTTAATGAATTTTATATCAAAATTCTCATCATGAAACACTCTACAAGATTATGTACATAAGACAAAGAATTAAGACAGTCGAAATTTGCACCTCTTGAAGCTCCAACAATGGCAGTAGTGAATTCTGGTGATTCAAGGCTTGGCACGTGTGTAGATCTACTCCTCTATCACTGTTATGAAACTTTGTGAAGAAATTGGAGCTTAGAGAGGCTTAGATCTTGCTCAAATAACAGTTTCCATATTCACCTTCATGAACTTGCCATGCTTGATTTTTGCTCGAATTCTCTAAACCAAAGCTTGATTTGCACTGAATGAAGATCAGAGAACCAGAATATGGAAGCAAATTCAAGTGTTATGTGGAAAAAATTTGAATTATGGTAGAAATCAATTTTGGAGGGAAAGTTTCAATCTAGATCTAGAATGATGAAAAAATGAAAATTCTGTTATGATTTACTATTTATACCATGTGTTAATCCATTTACTAATCATGCTTAGGCTTGGCTAATGAAATTTTAAGAAGAAAAGAGGTGCATGACCAAAATTGATTTTTCACCTCATGCATGGCAATCCCGCGTGAACAGTACCACATGGCCATGCAATTTCCCTTAAAATCATCATATGAACATGTTGGAATGATCAAAAGGCTCATGTGATGCACCAATTTCAAATTCATGATTTTCCCTACAAAATGAGCATGAATGAACAAATGATCATGTGATGAAATTTCATGCAATGCCTTGATGGATTTTGAAAGTTCATGTCATAAGAAGAATTATGCAAAAAAGAGCACTCAATTTGGAGTTATGAGTCAAAAGTTATGTCCTTTTGAAGTTCCATGCACACTTGGCAATGATTTGATCATATCTTCTCAACCATTCATCAGATGCTCATGATCTTGGACTTTTTGGAAATGGGAGAGAAAGATATTCAACTTTCATGTTGGACAAAATTTCATTTGAAGCTTATTTGATGTTGGAAAGTCAAGTTGAAGTTGGTCCAAAAAGTTGCCATTTTCGGAAACTTGAAATTACAGGTCACTTTCCATCTTTGGAAACTTTTGATCTGGCTTCAAAATCTTCAAGGCATGAGTTTCACATGTTGAATAAACCTCTTTGGGACATGAATGGGGTGTCTCAAACCATTTCTCCACCTCTTAGCCCTCAGTTGACTTACAATTGACTTTTATGGGCCCCAGATGATCTGAAACTGTACTGATGACTTTGAGCCTTCAACACTTGGTCAGATTGCTTCAAAATGAACCCTTGGATCATATAAGCTCTTGTGAATGATCATGTGGCCTCCATCTCAAGGAAAAACCTTGCTCCTTTGCACAGATGAATCCTCCTGATACCAGTCTTGACTGATAAGATGCAATGCACTATGCAATGTTAATGACCTAAAAAAAATGAAATGAATGCATGAGTAAGGGTTGCAAATTTGAGGTGCTACACCCCTGCATGAGTCGAATACTTCAGTTTTATCCTGACTTATTCGTATCCCCTGCAGTTGCTGTTGTTTTCCCCGACTGAGTCTTTCCATGGTTATATGGATCCCCTCGAGTCCCCCAGCAGTTTTAAGTCGTGGCCTGGCCTACGCATAACTCCTTTTATCCCCCAGAGTCTCTGTCTCCCCAGTGAGTTTTCCTTATGGAATGCATTATGCTCCTGCGGATTTTCGCTCTCTCTGATTTCTTTTCCTTTGTGGCAACATTTCCCCACAAAGCATTAACTTTTGCATTCATATCATATGCATTATGAGGTCTCTTAGGGACCAAAATTCGTTTCTCTATGTTGTTATTTAAACCCATTCTACTGAGTCGAGCCGAAGATTTTAACCTTCACCTCCTCAGTTAGAATATCCTTAAATAGGGGCAGCTGTAAGGCCCTAATTTTGACCCTAAGATCCCTCATGCATTTCATCATAAGCATTAGCATTGGGATCATACCTTGGCATCCTCCTTACCCCTCCTTCATTGGGTTTGTTTTGGGAGAGATCACCAAGCACTTTGTGATTATACCATACTTGTATATTATCATTTTACTAACCAAAATACCAAAAATATGTCTTTGTAGTTGTCTAACTCTTTTGTAGGAAGGGCATGATCTCATTGATTCATTGATCACATCTAGGGTTTGAGACCCTCATGAACAAAGAGCACAACCAAGAATTGATTAAAGAATGGTTATGAGCATCATATATGAGTCCCAATTGTCTCTACATGTTATATTGATCAAGTTTGCTTCAAGAGTTTGGGGGTGATTTGCCTTGGAAACCCTAGTTTCACTAGGTATCTTGAGTAACTTCTCCAACAAGCTATCTCACCAATTGATCAAAATTCTCAAGGGACACTTCAAATTTCATCATCTTATTCATATATGATCTACCATGAGCCAAGAAAGTCAAGAGAATTGGAAATTAGCAAGTTGGTTGATGGTGGTTGGCCAGATGAATTCATCTAATCAAAACTGGGTCTCCCTAGACCCTATCTCCTACATGTTTCACCATATGAAAATGATTCCAAGAGAAAACTTACACTAAATGACATTATAAACAACTTTCATGTTGAGACCTAGAGTTAGTTTTGCTTGGAAAATCATTTTCTATGTTGAAACATTATGGGTCATTTTGTCTAAACCCTAATTTGAAAGTCAATTTCCCAAGGCCATAACTTGCTCATTTTTTATTATATGAAAGATTTCCAAGTTTCACAATCAAATTAAATGCGTCTACTTCAACTTTTATGTTTGGAGTGGGAGCTAATTCAACTTCTTTGCACATGTGATATGAGGCTACATTATAGGTCACTTTTGACCTATACCATTGATCAAGTGATTTTTCCAAACTTAAAAAATGCATAAATATATCATTTCATATCCAAATGACATGAAATGTGTGACCATTTTTAAGGTCTTTGAGGGAGCTACAACTTTGATGAAGATACTTTTCTCATCTGAAGCTCCCATAAAAAGTTAAGCAAGGTAGAATATTGAGACATATGGCTTGACACTTAGAAAATTTTTGATATGACAAATTTTTCCAAACTTCCACCTCTAATATCTCCAAGTTCCAAGCTCCAATGAAAAAGTGTTAAATATCAAACTTGTTCCTCTTGATCTCACCTTTCCAAAGAGCTAACATTCATGCATTTTGGATGAGAAATGCATAGGATGCGCATGGCTTAAACAGGATGGTATCATGTGTCATGGATCAAACTTCAAATGATAATACTCAATTGCCTTGCAATCCAATCCACCTCCAATGCATCTGAACTTCATTTTGGACTTTTGGACAATCATTTCATGGGCCTATGCGCGCCCATGCAACTTGCTTACATCATTTTGCCAAAATTGGAAAGTTGAATGAGTGTGCAAATATCATTTGAATTCTCTATAAATTGAAGCTCTTGTGATCAGAATGAACACACACACTGCGCCTGCTTTGATTCCCCATAGAAAACCCTTCATACCAAGAGGATAAACCTGAGAAATTCAGTTGAATTTGAGCTTGAATCTCCACTGTTTTGGAATTCAATTCTCCAGGAGTCCTTTGATTCTAAGCCATTCCATTCCTCTTCTGCAAGCAATTGAAGTGAAGCAAAGCACGATTTAGATCAAGATCTAGCAAGCTCAGACCTCCATTGAAGGTAATTTGCAGAAAATTTGATCTCTTCGATTCTCCTTGTTTCTTGCTCAATTCTGCTGATTATTGTGTTGGCTGAAGTCCTACCAATGTAGGCAAGGTGTTTGAGTTGTTTTGATGCTGAATCGAAGCAACTCAGATCATGAACCTCATTTTTCAATTCCACATAACTCTCAATATATTTGGAATTGGAATAAATGGAGGTGATATTCGTGCTCAATGATGTTTTCTCTTTAAAATCATGTCCCTGTTTGAAATTTTGGTGATGGTTGATGATGACCAGTCCGGCGAAGCTCGCCGGAGAAGACAACCGGAGCTCTGGCTCCGGTGACGAGTTGTCCTTGGTCTAAACCGTGTGATCCAACTCATGTGTTTTAATCTTAGCCGTGCCTTTTAAATACCATGTTTGCCACGCAGTTGACTAGGACATTGGTGGAACGCGCGCTGTGGATCATCAGATCTGCCACCTCAATTAATGAGGGAGATCTGATGGTCCACGTATTTTTGCATTTTCTAATTTTACTTTTAATTCCATTTTCTTCAATAATTCATAATAAATTTAATATTGATCCAAAAAATATTGGACTTTCACCAAAAAAAATCGAATATTTTTCTCTTTCATATTCTGAATTAAAATTATTTTTTGGATCATTATTAATATTTTTCATGAATTAATTGATTTTTCATTTGTTTTTAATTATTTAAAAATCTTTTTAAGTGTCCAAAAATTATGAATTTTTTTATCCAAGGTCCTTTGACCTTGTTTGACCTATGATAAATCACATGGCCATTTCTTTGGTGTTTTGATGTGATTTTAGGATTTGGACAAAAACATTTGAATTTAATGCATTATTTTAATATTTTTAATATAATAAATTCCATTTTAATTCTGTTGACCATTTGGATTGACTTATTTGAGTTTCTCATTTGTTGTTGGGCCTTGGTCAAGGTTGATTTGACTTTGTCAAGTTAATATTATTGAATTTAGGGGATTGATGGAATGTACATTCCATCTCCCAAAATGAATGAATAATATTAATTTGGTAAAAGTCCTCCTTTGACCAATTTGTGATCTCATTCATCCCTTCCCCTCTTCATCTAATTCCTCTTCTTCATCCATCCATTTCAATTGGCCAATGACATCTCAAAATCCTAATGCTAGTTGATTGAAAGATTAACATGAGTATGGATGAGATTAGGCCACATCTTTGCATATTTTTTGTGTGGCATGTTTAATTAGCATAGTTCTTAATACTATGTCTCCAACATGCATTAACACCAAAAGTTTATTGCCCGGCCTCAAATAGTTGTGACTTCTACATAAGTCCAATTACGATTGTTTAACATAGCGCTAAATTTGTGACATAAAAGGCATAAGCATTCTAGTTAGTGAGATTGTAAGTCTCCCCTCTTCCATGGTATTATGTGGAAACTTGGCCTTTTTTCCTTCCTTTGGAAGATGTTTTGGTTCAAGGATCTATGCTTGTGGCAATTGGGTTGAGTGTTCTCCAAAGAATGTCTTAAAATTAAAAAAGCAAAACAAAACTAACTATTAACTTACTAACCATTAACTTTTACTTTCAAGCTTTTACTTTTAATGCAATTTACTTTTATTGTTCTATTATCATTTGTCACTTTGTCCATATCATTCTAATTAATTATGTTTATGTAATTTTCACTTTGTCCACTTGGACCATATTGTGTGATATACTTTGTTGCTTTGTTTGTTTGATTGGTCTTTGACCATTAATGTACATAATAATAATAAAACCCTAAAAAAAATTTGAGTGGACTGTTGTTTTGATCTCCCCAATTGGACTTAGAATTTAGGCAACATTCCTTTGCTAATGGACTTGGCCAATGCCAATTTGTTGAAGAACCAAGAACTTACAAGTTTGAATTCATATGATACATCATTCTAGATCTCTCCAGATTCATCTGCAACATTGATCATTGTTAAGTTGTTATGTTAAACATGTGACTTGTGGAATTCATCTGCTACATAGGCTATTGGGAAGAAGATCATGAAGTGGATAAGCTTGGATAAGGCCATCTTTATTTAATGCCTTTGCTCTAATTGATATAATTGTGTATTTGTGTGTTGCTTGAATCTAAAAATTCCAAGGGAATTCTGGGTTTCTATTGACATACTTGTCTATTGGACTGCTCCCATATGGTCAGATCTTTTCAACTTTCAACTTTTAAATTTTTGCGCATAGGGTAGTCTCTTCATCTTCTCCCCATTTCTTTAATTTCAAAAACCTCTCCTTCCATTTTCAAAAACTTCTTTATGTGAACTATTTTGTTCTAAACTTAGACCACTTTTACAAAAAAGGCAGAAACCTTGGCCTTATGCCATTGCATTTTCAAACTTTTTTTTCTTAAATCAAACTTGTAAATGAACTTAACTATACTTGACTTAAACTTTCAAAAATCCAAAAAAGAACTAACTCATTCAAACCATTTTAGGCCTTTGTGCCTTTCAAGCTTAATTTTTGTTAAAACCAACATACTCACTTTGAAATTTCTAGCACGAACTACAAGGTTTTGATCCCTCATTTTTATGTTAGTACGTAGGCACAAGACTGAAGGTCTTGTCAAACACAAAAATATAATTAACCAATTCTTTTCTCATCCCCCATTCTATTTGTTTGTAAACATCACTTTGTACAAAATACATATGCACACAAAAAGGGCTCCCTAGGAGTACCTAGGACACTTTGGGTGTTAACACCTTCCCTCTGTGTAACCAACCCCCTTACCTATGATCTCTGACTTTTATTAGTTTTTATTTGAAAACTTCTTACTATTTGGGTTTTGTTCGCATTTTTCCCCTTTCCCTTGGAAACAATAAAATCGCGGTGGCGACTCTTGTTAATTGATCTTTAGCTTGTCAATAGCTTAATGATCATGAATTTCCCGCTACAGGTTCAAGGGTCCAAGGTCACTCCCAGTCAAGCAAAGGGTCTAAGTCCTAAGTCTGAAGTCCAAAGAGGTCATCAACACTCCAAGTCAAGCATAGGGCTTAAAGAGCAAGTCTATCCATTTTATCATGTTTTGGTTCATTGAGATTAACAAGCAGATCAGTCAAATAAGATAAGAAGCAACAGATGAATAAGAAAAGATGAATAGAGTATGAAGTGTGATTATGAGTAATGAGACATAAAAGTAATCTGCACTAAGTAAATGACATAAAATAAATGACTTGATTTAAAAGGCAAGAATTAAATGACAATAAAGTAAAATGCATAAAGTAATGTTAGGAGTTAGGGTTCAATTCATTGTGTCGGGACAATTTAAAAATATGTTAAGCAATTGTAAGTAGGCTTATGTAGAATCCATACCTATCTGAGGTCAATCAATAAGAATTTATGCATCAAACATGTTAGAGAAATTAACACAAAGTTAATCTCCTACAACATGTAACACAATGGTAAAAACAAAAGAAGATAAGAGATGGAGATAGAAAGAGTGAAAAGGAGATCTAAGATAATCACATATGGATCAATCTATCCACAAATCAAAAGACTAAAAATATGGTGCATCAAGGGATAACCTATCATTGATGCAAAGTGTTGAAGATGATTCATGATCATCTATCAACATGTCTGCATCAAAAAAGGTTGAATCAACCTCAACTCTATCTATCAATGATTTGAAATATGGAAGACCTCATCAACCAAGCAATCAACTTAAGTCAAAACATCATGTGAATAATAAAAAGAAATAAAAAATGATTTATAAATGATTAAGAAAGGAAAATAAAATGGAAAATACCAAATAGGTATCAAAACACCAAATACAATTTCAAGAAAAATGGAAAAAGTCAACAAAATTATAAGTAACTTAATTCCAAAAGTTGGATCTCAAAAGGTTTTAAAAATATTGAAAATTAAATGTAAAAAGAAAATAGTAAGGAAAATAACAAATAAATGCTAAAAATGATTTTAAAAATGGTTTAAAAATAAGATCAACTAAAAAATATTTTTAGGGATTTTCTGTAAAAAAATTGGAATTAAAAAGAATTAAGGAGCTATTTTTAATAATTTTTGAAAGAAAAATGAATTAAAAACAAATTAAAACCAAAATTAAAAGAGACAAAATAGCTTGGGCCATCACATCTGACTACTAAAGTCCAGTCAGCTGATCAGATGGCCAGGACTTAAAGTCAAAGCGTGTTCACCATGGGGATCACTGCACCGGATCTCAAGCCTTGATTTCAATTGAAAAAGATTCAGTGAAGTATGGAGAAGCTTTCTGGGCAAAGAAACTCAAAGGTAAAGGCTTGAATCAATGGGACCGTTAGTTGGGTTTTTGATTTGTTGGAGTGAAGTTTCAGCAGGGTTTTTATGGCTATTCAAGCTTGGAAAATGAGGCAAAACGTTGCTCTTTTTATAGATAAGAGATTTATGTCAAGATTCGTTTGAAATTTGATCCCAAATGTGTGAATCAAATAAGAAAATTTGAGATCCAAACCGTGTGAAAAATTGGCATGAAACCTATGATTTTGGCACACTTCAAGTCAATTTGTGTTGTGGGGAGATGTTTTTGATCATGGGAAACAAGTTTGAACATGTGAGAAGTGGTCCCAATTTGAATTTGGCATGATTCCAAGTTATAGGTCACAGTGCAAAACAAAGTTCAAGTCATCATGTTCATGCTTAGGCCAATTCCAATCCACTCGTGAGTTTTCCAATTTTCCTTGAGCCAAATGATCCTTTCATGGCCATGAATTAGATGCAAAAAGAATCAACTTAAAAGTATTTTTGAGGAGAAAGTTACAAAGGTGGTAAGTTGGGGTTATGACTTGCAATTTAGGCTGGGCATTTGGGTAAGCATCATGAGGCATGTTTGGCCATTTTAAGGTCCCGAGTTGATGACACCATAAATTTTGATTTCCTCGTGCATTCTGAGCCAAACTTGGGGCAAATGGTCTTGGGAGTAAACTTAATAGTATGCAAAAAGAATGGGGTCAATAGGATACTTAAGTTAGAAATGGCATGAGTGTAAAGTGGTGGTCATGACAATGTTTTGGCCCATTTTGGCAACTTGGTCCTTTGCCCAAATGAGATCCTTAACGATTGAATTGATATTTGACCCTTGAAGAAAAGTTGTATAGGGAATCAAAAGGCACATTTAGCTTAAAGAATCTTGGCAATTTGATAAAAGTTGAAGAAGTTATGGAGTTTGGACCAAAGGGATATCCAATAGGAAGATAACTTCTAAGAACTAAAGAAGAAGTTGATAAAAACACAAGTTTTAATATTAACAGGCCCGAAGGAACCTTTTGTGGTATATTGCGTTACGTCCAAGATGGGATTGGGTGGTGTGCTTATGCATAATGGACAGGTGGTAGCTTATGCTTCGTGGTAGTTGAAGATTCATGAGAGGAACTATCCCACTCATGATTTAGAGTTGGAAATTGTGGTATTTTTGTTGAAGATATGAAGAGATTATTTGTATGTTTCTATATTCGAAGTATTCAGTGACTATAAGAGTTTGAGATATCTATTTGACAAGAAGGAGTTGAATATGAGATAAAGAAGGTAGCTATGGTTTTTGAAGGACTATGACTTTGGTTTGAATTACCATACCGGTAAAGCCAATGTTGTAGAAGATGATTTGAGTCTGAAGTCCTTGCACATGTTAGTGTTAATGGCTAAAGAGTTGGATTTAATTGAGCAATTCAGAGACTTGAACTTGGTGTGTATGGTGATTGCTGATAGTGTGAGATTGGGCATACTGAAACTAACTAGTATTTTTCTTAATGAGATCAGAGAGAGTCATAAGCTAGATGTAGAATTGGATAATCGTCTGTCATCAATTAACTAAAGTGAATATGAAGACTTCCGAGTTGGCGAGAATGGGATCCTAAAGTTTTAAAATAGAGTTTGTGTACCTGATGTGCCAGAACTTAAGAAGAAGGTTTTGGAAGAGAGTCACATAAGTAGTTTGAGTATTCATCCTGGGGATACTAAAATGAACCAAGATCTCAAGAAGATGTTTTGGTGGCTAAGAATGAAGAGATATGTTACGTAGTTTGTTTATTCATGTTTGTCTTGTCGAAAGTCGATGATTGAGCATCAGAAGTCGTTTAAACTGATGCAACCGTTGAATATCCCTGAATAGAAATGGGATAGTATCTCAATGGATTTCGTGATTGGGTTATCGAATACTTCTAAATGGTTAGATACAATTTGGGTAATTATGGATAGACTGACTAAATCCGCGTACTTCATCCTAGTTGAGATAAATTTTTCATTGCAGAAGTTGGCTGAGATTTACATTGTTGTGATCGTGACGCTTCATGGTATTCCGTCGAGTATTGTGTCTGATAGAGGCCCTAGATTCACATCTAGTTTTTGGGAGAGAGTACAAGAGACTTTGGGTACGATGTTGTGGTTGAGTTCCTCCTATCATCCACAGACCGATGGTCAGATTGGGAGGAGTATCTAGTCTCTAGAGGACTTATTGAGGGCTTGTGTCTTAGAGCAACAAGGTGTTTGGGACAATTTTATTCCATTGATCAAGTTGACATACAATAATAGCTAGAAGTCTAGTATTGAAATGACACCATTAAAATCTTTATATGGGAGGAGGTGTAGGACTCCTCTATGTTAAAATGAGTATGGAGAAAGTGATCTACTTGAACCATAGATTGTACAACAGACCACTAAGAAGGTGAAGATGATCCAAGAGAATATGAAGGTATCACAGAGTAGGAAAAAGAGTTACCATGATAAGTGGAGGGAGGTGTTTGAGTTTCGATAAGTGACTATGTATTTCCGAGAGTCACTCTTGTGACTAGTGTTGGGCGAGAGCTGAAGTCTAAGAAGCTTACTTCTCGCTTCATTGGTCCGTATGATATTAACCAACAAGTTGGATGTTATTTACAAGGTGGCCTTGCTACAATCCCTTTCGAATCTTCATGATGTTTTTCATGTATCCCAGCTTCGGAAGTATATTCCTGATCCATCTCATATAATCCAAATGGATGATGTGCAAGTGATGGATAATCTAAATGTTGAGGCATCACTTATGAGGATTGAGGATCGAGAACTGAGGCAACTCGAAGGTAAAGAGATTGCTCTGGTGAAGGTTGTTTGGGTAGGACCTGCTTGAGGAAGCATGATGTGGGAGCTAGAGAGTCGGATGAAGGAAAGTTGTCCAGATCTATTTTTGCCTGATAATTTCGAGGGCAAACATCTTTTTAGGGGGGGGGGAGAGTTGTAACACCTCAATTTTTTAATTAAATGTTTTATTTAATTATTGACGTGTTTATATGAGTTTTATTCAATATATTTGAATTATTTATGTTATTTGATGCTTAGGCATATTTTGGTAATTTAATAAAGACTGGGCTTATAGAATTTGAGAGTAGAAAAAAAAGATTTTTTATAATTATTAGAGATAAATTAGATAATTTTAGTTATTTAGTAATAATTTTAGAAAATAGAAATTTGGAGAATTTTTATTAAATATTTATTTAAATGAAATTTTTATTTAATTAAAATAATAAGAAAATAAGAATTTCAAGAGCTTGGTGGAAATTAGAATATATTGAGAATAGGAGGTGGAGTCGTGAAAATTTAGGATAGTAGAGCCAACGTGTAATATTTAAAGATTTTAAAATTAGGGTAAATAAATAGTAAAGTTTGGTGAAGACTAAGTTACTTTACGTGAAACTAGAATTTTCGGAGAGAAGAGGCAACCAAGGGATTTGAAGAGGGAGAGCCAAGAAGGAGAAGTTATAGCTAAAAGTTTGAAGGTTCTGCATTTCTAATGTAAGAGGGAGAATTTCCTTTACTGATAGGTTATTATAGGCATCCAGGATGAGGGGCCCTTACCCTCCCATCAGCGTCAGGGTTTATGCTCTATTTCCTTTCGGTAATGTGTTTGGTTGAAAAAAGTTTGGGCCAAATCTTATTGGCAATGATCGATAGATAATTTATCTTCTTTTGATTACTCTGGGTGATCAAAGGGGATTTGAAAAAAATCTCATATGATCACCGTAGATGTTTTGTTATTGATGAGTACGTGTGTTATTGTATTATATTGTTATAACATGTGTTAACTTCCCCTATGGTTACTGTAATATTATTTGTTGTTGATTGACATATTTGTTGTGATATGAGAATATACGTGTTGGTATGAGATGTGTTGTGATAAGGCGAAAGTTAGAATATTTAATTTTTAATGAATATTTTTAATTAAATATTTTATTTTATAATTGACGTGTTTATATGAGTGTTATTCAATATATTTGAATTATTTATGTTATTTTGTGCTTAGACATATTTTAGTAATTTAATAAAGACTCGGGTTATAGAATTTGAGAGCAGAAAAATAAAATAAGATTTTTTATATTTATTAGAGGTAAATTAGATAATTTTAGTTATTTAGTAATAATTTTAGAAAATAGAAATTTAGAGAATTTTTATTAAATGTTTATTTAAATGAAATTTTTATTTAATTAAAATAATAAGAAAACAAGAATTTCAAGAGATCGGTGGAAATTAGAATATATTGAGAATGGGAGGTGAAGTCGTGAGAGTTTGGGATAGTAGAGCCAACGTGTAATATTTAAAGATTTTAAAATTAGGTTAAATAAATAGTGAAGTTTGGTGGAGACTAAGTTACTTTACGTGAAATTAGAATTTTTGGAGAGAAGAGACAACCAAGGGATTTGAAGAGGGAGAGCCAAGAAGGAGAAGTCATAGCTAAAAGTTTGAAGGTTCTGCATTTCTAATGTAAGAGGGAGAATTTCCTTTACTGATAGGTTATTATAGGCAACCAAGTTGGAGAGGGGCCCTTACCCTCCATCAACGTCAGGGCTTATGCTCTATTTCCTCTCTGTAATGTGTTTGATTGAAAAAAGTTTGAGCAAAATCTTATTGGCAATGATCCATAGATAATTTATCTTCTTTTGATTACTCTGGGTGATCAAAGGGGATTTGGGAAAAATCTCATATGATCACCATAAATGTTTTGTTATTGATGAGTATGTGTGTTGTTGTATTATATTGTTATAACAAGTGTTAACTTGTGATGTATTATAAGAACATTGTGTGTGTTACTCTGTTTGGTTAAATAGGGTTTGGGCAAAACCCTATTGGTAACCAAATCGGATTTAGGATAAATCCCCTATGGTTACTGTAATATTATTTGTTGTTGATTGACGTATTTGTTGTGATATGAGAATATATGTGTTGGTATGGGATGTGTTGTGATAAGGCGAAAGTTAGAATATTTAATTTTTAATGAATATTTTTAATTAAATATTTTATTTAATTATTGACGTGTTTATATGAGTGTTATTCAATATATTTGAATTATTTATGTTATTTGGTGCTTAGGCATATTTTGGTAATTTAATAATGTCTAAGGTTATAGAATTTGAGAGCAGAAAAATAAAATAAGATTTTTATAATTATTAGAGGTAAATTAGATAATTTTAGTTATTTATTAATAATTTTAGAAAACATAAATTTGGAGAATTTTTATTAAATATTTATTTAAATGAAATTTTTATTTAATTAAAATAATAAGAAAATAAGAATTTTAAGAGTTTGGTGGAAATTAGAATATATTGAGAATAGGAGGTGGAGTCGTGAGAATTTGGGATAGTAGAGCCAACGTGTAATATTTATAGATTTTAAAATTAGGGTAAATAAATAGTGAAGTTTGGTGGAGACTAGGTTACTTTACGTGAAATTAGAATTTTCGGAGAGAAGAGGCAACCAAGGGATTTAAAGAGGGAGAGCCAAGAAGGAGAAGTCATAGCTAAAAGTTTGAAGGTTTTGCATTTCTAATGTAAGAGGGAGAATTTCCTTTACTGATAGGTTATTATAGGCAGTCAGGGTGGAGAGGGGCCCTTACCCTCCAATCAGCGTCAGCGTTTATGCTTTATTTCCTTTCTGTAATGTGTTTGGTTGAAAAAAGTTTGGGCCAAATCTTATTGGCAATGATCAATAGATAATTTATCTTCTTTTGATTACTCTGGGTGATCAAAGGGGATTTGGGAAAAATCTTATATGATTGTCGTAGATGTTTTGTTATTGATGAGTATGTGTGTTGTTGTATTATATTGTTATAAAATATGTTAACTTGTGATGTATTATAAGAAGATTGTGTGAGTTACTCTGTTTGGTTAAATAGGGTTTGGACAAAACCTTATTGGTAACCAAATCGGATTTAGGATAAATCTCATATTCACCAAAAACCTTAAGGGGATAGGTGAGTGGGTTCTCTCACTTATAAATGTTCAACTCTCCACTTTATCATCCAATGTGGGACTATTATCCACATTACTCACACTTTATACATTCTCAACACTCCCCCTCAAGTGAAAGCTCTTCTTACTTACACAAACTCTTATATCGCACGAAACGTTTCTTATTCACCACACTGGCGCCGTTGACACTCTTCAACGAAACGTTTCTTATTCATCAAACTGGCGCCATTTACTTTTGATACAAGTAAGTCGGTCCCTTTCTGAAACCAAAGGCTCGTGATACCGTTTGTTGGGAAATTTGTTCACTAGGGAGCATTGAACATTGTGAGACTTCTTCTCTTAGAGAAACACCTTTATGAGAGACACACCACATATTCACCTAAAACCTTAAGGTAATAGGTGGATGAGTTGTCTCACTTATGAATGCTCAAGTCTCCATATTTTTAGCCAATGTGAGACTATTATCCATACTACTCACACTTGATACATTCTCAACAATCGATTGCCTTATTTCTTGCATAACTTGAATTTCGTAAGTATATTTGAGTTGTTGTCAGTTGTGTTAGAAATCTAACACAATAATATTTATTTTGAAGTAAGGAAATTGAGTCTAGGAACGCTACAAAATTAGTAACATGATGGTTTTTATACCAGAAGCATAGTCAATTTCAGTCTTGCATTGGTCATCATGTTTCACGCGTAACTAGATTTTCGTAACTAGATTTTATCATGAGTATATAATTTTTCGTGCTATTTTGAAGTTAGGCATTTTGTTTTAGAGTTTATGTAAGAATTGTCGCGATAGGGATGAACTGAAACGAATAGAACTGGAGTTTCGTAACTCCGTTTGAGGTGCGGGTAAGTGCATTTGAAAGAGGGTTTAAATAAATTTCAAACTAAAGAATTTCATAATTTTATCATAATTCTATGATATTTGGTGCTATTTTGAAGTCATACACTTTTAAAGTTAGGGCCATAGTTTTGAGCAATTTTGAGTGTGTTGACCTTTCGTTACCTTTTTCATGAGTTTAAGAGTCCTATTTTATTTTAATAGAATTGTTATAGAGTTGTCAGAGTTGATTTTGAGTTGTTTAGAGTGGGAGATCAGAATATAGGATATACTTGAGTTGAGTTTGGAGCACTATTAACATTATAAGGTTACCTTTTGAGTAATATTTATTTGTTGATGGTTGTTAAGCCAAAAGAGTTAAAATTGAGTTAAAATGTCATCCCTCAGAGTTATTAAGGTTATCACTTGTGAAGAGTTTCTATAGCAGTAAATTCATGACCACTGAGTTATTGGTTAACTCAACGTCAATAAAACCAGAGTCGTCACCGCGCTTTTATTATTTCCAAAGGAAAAGGGGGAAAGTACGAACAAAACCCAAAGATAAGAAGTTTTCAAATCAAAACTAATAAAATGTCAGAGATTACAGGTAAGGGGGTTGGTTACACGGAGGGAAGGTATTAGCGCCAAAAGTATCCCAGGTATTCCTAGGGAGCCCTTTTTGTGTGTATGTGTTTTAATTGAATAGATGTTTGTTTTGAAAATAGAATGGGGGGATGAGAAAAAGAATTCATTATTTACATTTTTGTGTTTGATAAGACTTTTGGTCTTATGCCTACGTGCCAACATAAATGAGGGATCAAAACCTCGTAGTTCATGGTAAAAATTTCAAAGATGGGTGGATTGATTTTAACAAAAGCTTAAAAATATTTTGTTATCAATGGGAGAATACTCAACCAAACATCCACCGATAATGAGGGCTTTAAAACATTTAAGAGGGAGAAATCCAACTCGGATTAAATCAACAAGTATACCATTAACCCCTAGTAAATGTAAAGTCTTACACTCAACATATCATGGAATGAGAGAATTACATCTCAACTAAGGATAACTCAAATCTAAATGCTTTCTTTTTGAAAATTTTAAAAGAAAAAAGGCACCAAGTGGCCAAAATGATTAGATGAGGTTATTAGTTCTTTTTGGTCTTTTTGAAAATAAACTCAATATGATTAGGTCTTTTTACAAATTTGATTAAGAAAATATTTTGAAAATCAATGGCATAAGGCCAAGATTTCTACTCGTTAAAACAAGTCTAAGTTGAAAACAACAAGAAAATAAGTTTTGAAAATGAGAGGGGGATTTGAAATTTAAGAAGAAAGAGGTGGAAATGAAGAGGCTATCCTATACAAGGTTAAAAGTTTTGAGTTGAAAAGATCTAACCCATGGGAAGCATCCACAAGACAATAATGTCATATAGAAACCCATTTCCTTTGGATTGTCAAGCAAACAACAAAGCCATAATCATCCAAGCAATTAATAAGAAGAACAATGGTATCAAATAAAGATAACCAATCATCCAAACTAGCACTCCAAAGAAAGAAATCTTCAATGTTCTTTATGTGTATCAGATAAAATATCCCTTGAAACATACTCAAAGAGAAAACATCAAATAATAACAATAAGATCAAAATAACAAATCAGACAAAGAGAAAGAGCGTATCAGATAAAACCAAGGGAGTCTCTCAAGATTGTGTCAAATGAATGGCATTGCCCATGTTTTGGTCTTAAATTAATGGCATTGGCCAAGTTTTTCCTTCCATAGCTCAGGAATGTTGCCTACTCTGAGTCCATAGGTCCAAATAAAGTCGCGGATAAAGATCCAACAGTCCACCAATGTCTTTTTTAATGTTTTTGTTTTTATTGAGTGTTTTAAGGTCCTAAGACCATAAACAAAATAAGGTCACAAGCACAAAATATATCACAAGCATAAAATATAATGGCTCAAGTGAGTAAAATGAAAATGATGAAGTATAAACAGAGGCCAAAGTGGGCAAAGAGAAAATGACTGAAGCATAAACAATTTGCATGAATATAAATGACAAGGAATGATAAAGTGAAATAATTTAATATGCATTAAATTAAATGACAAGAAAATTAAATGTTAGTTGTCAAGTTTGTATGTTAATTTGTGCCTTGAAGAAAATTTAGCACTATGCTAAGCAATCGTAAGTATGCTAATGTAGAAGCCATACCTATCTGAGGCTGGTCAATAATAATGTTGGTGTTAATGCATGCTAGAGACAAGGTATCCAAGACCAAGCTCCTAAAGCATACCACACACAAAAACAAGAGGGGATGGGCCTATCTCAATCAAGCTCGTGTTGATTCATCTAACACAAGGTTATTGATGAATCAACTAGTTATTGATCTATGAGAAGTCATTGGCTAAGAGATGATTAGGGAATAAATGATATGAAAGTGGAGAGATGAAGTGAATGGGATCCCAAATTGGTCAAGGTATGAACCTTACTTGATCAATACCATTCATTCATCTTGAGGGATGAAGTTTTAAACTTCATCAGCCTCCTAAATCCAATGGTATTGACTAAGTCAAGGTCCAATTCAACCAATACCAAGGCCAAATAGAAGTAAGGTCAACACAAAGTCAATACAAAAGCTCATCAAAGCATTAAATCAATTAAAATAATTTTAAACAATTTTAAAAATAAAGAAAATAAGTTTTCAAATATCAAAAACCTAAAACCCCTTGAAAACTCCAAATAAATGGACATGGGATTTATCATAGGTCAAGCAAGGTCAAAGGACCATTGACTATTTTTTTTTGTATTTTTCAACAGTCAAAGGTAATTAAATATTAATTAAAACAAGTTAAAAATAAAAAAAATCACCAAAAATATCAAACTTAATCCAAAAATTAATTTAGAATTAGAAATGGGAAGAAGAAAATATTTGTGAATTTTTGGTGTTGGTCCCATAATTTTTGGATCAAAAATGAATTTATAATGAATTTTGGAAGAAAAGGCTATTTAAAAATCATTTTAGGAAAATAAAATAAAAAGAAAAAATGAGAGCCATCAGATCTCCCTTATTAATTGAGGTGGCAGATCTCATGGTCTAAAACACGCATTCCATGGTACTCCTCAGTCAATGCGTCACACATGTGGTAATCAAAAGCAAGGGTCCAGATTAAAACGTGGAAGTGAGATCCAAGGGTGGGAACAATGCCACGCCATCACCAGAGCCCTAGCTTCGGTCATCTTCTCCGGTGAGGATCACCGGACTGACAGGATTAAATATGTCAAGAAATTGATGGATCATACATCATTTTAAAGGAAAAATTACAAGGATCGCGAATATCACCTCCATTTGTTCCATCTCTCACTCTATAATTAGAAAAGTGAAGATGAAAATTGAGGTGTTCAACCTGAGTTGCTTCGAATCAAGCTCAAAACAACTCAGTCACATTGGTAGAATTTCAGCCATCACAAAATCGAGTTCAGATCTAGAGTATTAAGGGAGAATCAAAGAGATGAAATTCTAAGAAAATCACCTTCTGTGAGCAGCTTCTGAGCCTTGATCTTGATGCAATTCTTAGTGATTTCTCTTCCTCTTGCTTGCATAAGTTCAATGGAATGGAAAAGGGATGAACCTTTAGAGTTTTTGTTCACAGACTTGAGTTAAAAAAAACTCGATTTCAATGAAATCTTCAAAGAGTTCTATGGAATGAGGTTATGGCAACGGCTAGCAAAGCTTGGGCAGGGCTCTCCTTTCATTCTGAGCAAATGACATTTGATTTATAGGCCAAGGAAATGATAAATGGACCTTTCCAAATTTGAATGAAATTGAGTAATCCTTGGTGCATGGGTGCATTGGCAGGCCCAGTTCTTGATGGGAATCCACTCCAAATCGTGCAAGAATGTTTATGAAGTCATCAGATGAAGCCATGCAAAGTTGTGCCATGTCTGGAGTTCAAGACTTGCCAAAACATGCTATGGACATAACTCATGTGCAAGTCCCTCATTATTCATCCAAATGATGTGATCTTGGACTTTTTGGAAATCCCTTACCATAAGGAACAACTTTTATGTTGGGACTTTTTCAATTTGAAGCTTGTAAAATAGAGAAAGTTTGCCTTGAAGATAGAGGTATCAAACATACTTAGAATATTTTCTAAGTTATAAACCAAATGACCTCTTCTTCCACCTTTAATAACGTTTGGTATGAGCTTCAAATGAATTTGTCTCATTCTACAAAGCTTTAGCTATTTCAAATCTCTTCAATATTACCATAAATTTAGCACCATTTGGAGTTTGGATGATGGAGTTATGGATTTTAGAAGTTGAGAAAATTTGCTTGTTCAATAATGTGGACCAAAATGGACCTATAATGTTTCCTAATTGTACGTGACCTTGCGAGTAGAATTTTATATTTCTCAAATAAATGAGAAAATTGTATCTTGAAATTAATCATTAAACTTGGATCATCTTCATATCATAAAAAATGAGGAAGTTATGGTTCTTTGAAGTTGGTCTTCTATCTAGGGCATATACAAAATGACCTATAATCTTTCACCATAAAAAATGACTTTCCAAGAATAATTATATCTTAAGGCCAACATGAAAGATGTTTTCAATGTCATAAAGAATAACGTTTCTATTGGAATCATTTTCATATGAAAAACAGTATTGGATGTAGGGTCTAAGAAACCCTAGATTTGACTAGTTGACTTTTCTAGTCAACTTCCTTGAACCAACTTGTACACATGAAGTTCCTTTGCTCTTAGGGGATCATGTAGGATCATATATTCTTATTATGATTTAAAATTAAGTATCACTTGATATATTTGACCAAATTTTGAAGAAACTTACTGAGGAAGACACATAGGATACCTAGATGAATTAGGGCTTCCTTGACAAACAAGCTTCAAACTCTTGATGAATTCTTGATCAAAATGACAAATAAAGAATATGGGGATCCATATATGATGTTTAGAATCAATGTGGACCTTTTCTTTCTTGATGCCTTGCATTGAGGGTCTCAAACCCTAGTTGTGGGCTTGGTGAGGAAAAGATGGACACACATACACTACCTACAAAAAAACAAAGCTATACTAGACATATTTTTGTATTTTGGTTAGTAAATAAATAAAATAAAGTATGATAAAATCATATACTCTTGGGGATATCCCCCAATTTAAACCTAATGAATTATAGGTGAGGAGAATACCAAGGTGTGATCTCAATGTCAATGTAAAGCTATGAGATGGCGTGAGAGATCTTAGGGGTCAAAATTGGGGTCTTACAGTTGCCCTTAGAGCACTTTTGAAAATTTTAGAGTACTGTTGGGTACTCTAGATTCATGTTGAGATATAAGAGATGTTTTTGAGCTTTTTGAGAACTCTATTGAGTTATAAATAATATAATAAAGTTTCGAGATTTTTTGAGAAATTTGGATGAGTTCAAAGTAGTTGAGTAATAATATAGTTCTACTCATTTTGGTGGGGAATAATAATTATTTTTAAAATTCTATTTTGATATTAGTATGATGGGTCATCACAAGGGGAAGCACTCACATTGAGTTAAACACTCACCTAAAGGTCAAAGACTCGCCCAAATAAGTGAGAGAGACATCACATATTTACCCAAAACCTTAAGGTGATAGGTGTATGAGTCCTCTCACTTATAAAGTGTCCAAATTCCACTTTTTTAAGTAATGTGGGAGTTAGAACTCACACTTGTTTCTCAATACAACTCACATTTGTTTCTCAATAATTGATCAAGGAAGGAAGGAAGAGTAACAAAAATTATGATCAAAGGAGGAAGAAGACAAAAAGATTGAATAGTAATAAATTTATAAATGGGGCTATAATTATAATTATAATGATCGTTTTGAGATGAAGTTGAAGACTAAGTGTAGATATGTGAGACTTTGGATAAAGGGAGGATTTATCGGGTCAAATAGTATATTCATCTAAGTCCCACGCCAGATAGTAGGAAGAAAATAGAATTTGAGTATTAATATAAATAGAAATAGTTAGCTTTAGTTTTCTAAACAACAATAAAATGTAGCCTTTTGAGTGTACTGGGGATTTGGGTAGTTGTGTGTTTAGAGAGAGTTTTCTATTTTTCTGTTCAAAAATAATATGTTGAAAGGGTTTTCTATTTTTCTGTTAAAAAATTGTTGAGAGGGTTTACAATTTTTTCTTCCAAAAATTGTATTTGAGAGAAAGTTTGTGATTTTTTCTTTCAAAAATTGTAATAAAGAGATGGTTTACAATTTTTCCGTTCAAAATTTGTAATTTGGTTGGTTTGCTATTTTCTTCTTAAAAATTAAAAAATTGAAAATTGAAAATTGAATTATGATTTTGTGAGTTTTATTTTTGAATTTTTTTTCTCTTTTTCTTTTTGTGGGTATGCTTCAGCGTGCATAGAATTTATTTATTCTTGTTATCTTCCGAACATAGTAATCTAGTGAGATTATAGTGAAGCCTATGATTGACAACCCTTTTTGATGATTAGTAATTCAGTGGGATTATAGTGAGGTCTGTGATTGACAACCCTTTTGATGATTAATAATCCAGTGGGATTACAGTGAGGCTTGTGATTGGAAAACTTGGTTCAAGAGTGGAAACATATTTTGATGATGATGTTTTGACGATGATGTTGTGATGATGATGTTTTGATGATGATAATTTGATGATGGTGATTTTGATGACGATTTGTGATGAGTGTTGAGTTACGTGCTTTCTTTTAAACATGATCATGCATGCATATATTTTGGAGTTAGGTAGGACTTTGGTCCAGTGATGGCCAAGTTCAAAGAGGAACCGTGGAAGTATCATGTCCAGAGAGGGACACCGTTCAAGAGGATACAGAGACATGGAAAATCAGTAATAAACCTCTTACCTCAGAAACCTAGTATCACATACATATTTGTGAAGGAGTTGGTGGCATTAGCATTTGCGTTACAATTTGAATTGTGATTGTGTTTTGATATGAATAATATACTTGTGATAGTTGTTGTTTACCATCCTACTACTTATTTTCATCATTAACATTTGTAAGGTGTAGTCTCACCCCTTTTTGTTGTTGTGGCGTTTGTGCTCCTCTAGGGTACATACAACTAGTTACTCAGTAGAAGTAGTTGCTTGTGATAAGGCGAAAGTTAGAATATTTAATTTTTAATGGATATGTTTACCAGTATGTTTTTTTGGAGGTGAGAACTCAAATACACGAAATAGGCGATTTCGAATTTGTTTAATAGGGAGAAAAACCTAGAAAATCACAGGTAGTCGTAGAAAGGGATCGATGTTGGGGGAGTTTTTACTAGGGAGCATTGAATATTGTGAGATTTCTTTTCTAGAGCAATATCTTTGTGAGAGACACATCACTTATTCACCAAAAACCTTAAGGTGATAGGTGAGTGGGTTCTCTCACTTATAAATGTTCAACTCTCCACTTTATCAACCAATGTGGGACTATTATCCACACTACTCACACTTGATACATTTTCAACACTCCCCCTCAAGTGAAAGCTCTTCTTACTTCCACAAACTCTTGTATCGCACAGAACGTTTCTTATTCACTACACTGGCGCCGTTGACACTCTTCAACGAAACGTTTCTTATTCACCAAACTGGCACCATTGACTTTTGATACAAGTAAGTCGGTCCCTTTCTGAAACCAAAGGCTCGTGATACCGTTTGTTGGGAAATTTTTTCACTAGGGAGCATTGAACATTGTGAGACTTCTTCTCTTAGAGAAACACCTTTATGAGAGACACACCACATATTCACCTAAAACCTTAAGGTAATAGGTGGATGAGTTGTCTCACTTATAAATGCTCAAGTCTCCACATTTTTAGCCAATGTGAGACTATTATCCATACTACTAACACTTGATACATTCTCAACAATCGATTGCCTTATTTCTTGCATAACTTGAATTTCGTAAGTATGTTTGAGTTGTCGTCAGTTGTGTTATAAATCTAACACAATAATATTTCTTTTGAAGTAAAGAAATTGAGTCTAGGAACGCTACAAAATTAGTAACATGATGGTTTTTATACCAGAAGCATAGTCAATTTCAGTCTTGCATTGGTCATCATGTTTCACACGTAACTAGATTTCCGTAACTAGATTTTATCATGAGTGTATAATTTTTCGTGCTATTTTGAAGTTAGGCATTTTGTTTTAGAGTTTATGTAAGAATTGTCGCGATAGGGATGAACTGAAACGAATAGAACTGGAGTTTCGTAACTCCGTTTGAGGTGCGGGTAAGTGCATTTGAAAGAGGGTTTAAATAAATTTCAATCTAAAGAATTTCAAAATTTTATCATAATTCTATGATGTTTGGTGCTATTTTGAAGTCATACACTTTTAAAGTTAGGGCCATAGTTTTGAGCAATTTTGAGTGTGTTGGCCTTTCGATACCTTTTTCATGAGATTAAGAGTCCTATTTTATTTTAATAGAATTGTTATAGAGTTGTCAGAGTTGATTTTGAGTTGTTTAGAGTGGGAGATCAGAATATAGGATATACTTGAGTTGAGTTTGGAGCACTATTAACATTATAAGGTTACCTTTTGAGTAATATTTATTTGTTGATGGTTGTTAAGCCAAAAGAGTTAAAATTGAGTTAAAATGTCATCCCTCAGAGTTATTAAGGTTATCACTTGTGAAGAGTTTCTGTAGCGGTAAATTCATGACCACTGAGTTATTGGTTAACTCAACTTCAATAAAACCAGAGTCGTCATCGCGCTTTTATTATTTCCAAAGGAAAAGGGGGAAAGTACTAACAAAACCCAAAGATAAGAAGTTTTCAAATCAAAACTAATAAAATGTCAGAGATTACAGGTAAGGGGGTTGGTTACACGGAGGGAAGGTATTAGCACCAAAGGTATCCTAGGTATTCCTAGGGAGCCCTTTTTGTGTGTACGTGTTTTAATTTAATAGATGTTTGTTTTGAAAATAGAATGGGGGGATGAGAAAAAGAATACTTATTTACATTTTTGTGTTTGATAAGACTTTTGGTCTTATGCCTACGTGCCAACATAAATGAGGGATCAAAACCTTGTAGTTCATGGTAAAAATTTCAAAGATGGGTGGATTGATTTTAACAAAAGCTTAAAAATATTTTGTTATCAATGGGAGAATACTCAACCAAACATCCACCGATAATGAGGGCTTTAAAACATTTAAGAGGGAGAAATCCAACTCGGATTAAATCAACAAGTATACCACTAACCCCTAGTAAATGTAAAGTCTTACACTCAACATATCATGGAATGAGAGAATTACATCTCAACCAAGGATAACTCAAATCTAAATGCTTTCTTTTTGAAAATTTTAAAAGAAAAAAGGCACCAAGTGGC
Source organism: Lathyrus oleraceus (assembly GCF_024323335.1). Taxonomy (NCBI): domain Eukaryota; kingdom Viridiplantae; phylum Streptophyta; class Magnoliopsida; order Fabales; family Fabaceae; genus Lathyrus; species Lathyrus oleraceus. The sequence continues at coordinate 473,914,008 of NC_066584.1, forward strand.
CAAAATGATTAGATGAGGTTATTAGTTCTTTTTGGTCTTTTTGAAAATAAACTCAATATGATTAGGTCTTTTTACAAATTTGATTAAGAAAATATTTTGAAAATCAATGGCATAAGGCCAAGATTTCTACTCGTTAAAACAAGTCTAAGTTGAAAACAACAAGCAAATAAGTTTTGAAAATGAGAGGGGGATTTTGAAATTTAAGAAGAAGGAGGTGGAAATGAAGAGGCTATCCTATACAAGATTAAAAGTTTTGAGTTGAAAAGATCTAACCCATGGGAAGCATCCACAAGACAATAATGTCAGATAGAAACTCATTTCCTTTGGATTGTCAAGCAAACCACAAAGCCATAATCATCCAAGCAATTAATAAGAAGAACAATGGTATCAAATAAAGATAACCAATCATCCAAACTAGCACTCCAAAGAAAGAAATCTTCAATGTTCTTTATGTGTATCAGATAAAATATCCCTTGAAACATACTCAAAGAGAAAACATCAAATAATAACAATAAGATCAAAATAACAAAATCAGACAAAGAGAAAGAGCGTATCAGATAAAACCAAGGGAGTCTCTCAAGATTGTGTCAAATGAATGGCATTGCCCATGTTTTGGTCTTAAATTAATGGCATTGGCCAAGTTTTTCCTTCCATAGCTCAGGAATGTTGCCTACTCTGAGTCCATAGGTCCAAATCAAGTCGCAGATAAAGATCCAACAGTTCATCAATGTCTTTTTTAATGTTTTTGTTTTTATTAAGTGTTTTAAGGTCCTAAGACCACAAACAAAATAAGGTCACAAGCACAAAATATATCACAAGCATAAAATATAATGGCTCAAGTGAGCAAAATGAAAATGACTGAAGTATAAAAAGAGGCCAAAGTGGGCAAAGAGAAAATGACTGAAGCATAAACAATTTGCATGAATATAAATGACAAGGAATGATAAAGTGAAATAATTTAATATGCATTAAATTAAATGACAAGAAAATTAAATGTTAGTTGTCAAGTTAGTATGTTAATTTGTGCCTTGAGGAAAATTTAGCACTATGCTAAGCAATCGTAAGTAGGCTTATGTAGAAGTCATACCTATCTGAGGCTGGTCAATAGTAATGTTGGTGTTAATGCATGCTAGAGACAAGGTATCCAAGACCAAGCTCCTAAAGCATACCACACACAAAACACAAGAGGGGATGGGCATATCTCAATCAAGCTCATGTTGATTCATCTAACACAAGGTTATTGATGAATCAACTAGCTATTGATCTATGAGAAGTCATTGGCTAAGAGATGATTGGGGAATAAATGATATGAAAGTGGAGAGATGAAGTGAATGGGATCCCAAATTGGTCAAGGGATGAACCTTACTTGATCAATACCATTCATTCATCTTGAGGGATGAAGTTTTAAACTTCATCAGCCTCCTAAATCCAATGGTATTGACTAAGTCAAGGTCCAATTCAACCAATACCAAGGCCAAATAGAAGTAAGGTCAACACAAAGTCAATACAAAAGCTCATCAAAGCATTAAATCAATTAAAATAATTTTAAACAATTTTAAAAATAAAGAAAATAAGTTTTCAAATATCAAAAACCTAAAACCCCTTGAAAACCCCAAATAAATGGACATGGGATTTATCATAGGTCAAGCAAGGTCAAAGGACCATTGACTATTTTTTTTTGTATTTTTCAACAGTCAGAGGTAATTAAAAATTAATTAAAACAAGTTAAAAATAAAAAAAAATCATCAAAAATATCAAACTTAATCCAAAAATTAATTTAGAATTAGAAATGGGAAGAAGAAAATATTTGTGAATTTTTGGTGTTGGTCCCATAATTTTTGGATCAAAAATGAATTTATAATGAATTTTGGAAGAAAAGGCTATTTAAAAATCATTTTAGGAAAATAAAATAAAAAGAAAAAATGAGAGCCATCAGATCTCCCTCATTAATTGAGGTGGCAGATCTCATGGTCTAAAACACGTATTCCATGGTACTCCTCAGCCAATGCGTCACACATGTGGTAATCAAAAGCAAGGGTCCAGATTAAAACGTGGAAGTGAGATCCAAGGGTGGGAACAATGCCACGCCACCACCAGAGCCCTAGCTTCGGTCATCTTCTCCGGTGAGGATCACCGGACTGGCAGGATTAAATATGTCAAGAAATTGATGGATCATACATCATTTTAAAGGAAAAATTTTAAGGATCACGAATATCACCTCCATTTGTTCCATCTCTCACTCTATAATTAGAAAAGTGAAGATGAAAATCGAGGTGTTCAACCTGAGTTGCTTCGAATCAAGCTCAAAACAACTCAGTCACATTGGTAGAATTTCAGCCATCATTGAGATCAGATCTAGAGTATTAAGGGAGAATCAAAGAGATGAAATTCTAAGAAAATCACCTTCTGTGAGCAGCTTTTGAGCCTTGATCTTGATGCAATTCTTAGTGATTTCTCTTCCTCTTGCTTGCAGAAGTTCAATGGAATGGAAAATGGATGAACCTTTAGAGTTTTTGTTCACAGACTTGAGTTAAAAAAAACTCGATTTCAATGAAATCTTCAAAGAGTTCTATGGAATGAGGTTATGGCAACGGCTAGCTTGGGCAGGGCTCTCCTTTCATTCTGAGCAAATGACATTTGATTTATAGGCCAAGGAAATGATAAATGGACCTTTCCAAATTTGAATGAAATTGAGTAATCCTTGGTGCATGGGTGCATTGGCAGGCCCAGTTCTTGATGGGAATCCACTCCAAATCGTGCAAGAATGTTTATGAAGTCATCAGATGAAGCCATGCAAAGTTGTGCCGTGTCTGGAGTTCAAGACTTGCCAAAACATGCCATGGACATAACTCATGTGCAACTCCCTCATTATTCATCCAAATGATGTGATCTTGGACTTTTTGGAAATCCCTCACCATAAGGAACAACTTTTATGTTGGGACTTTTTCAATTTGAAGCTTGTAAAATGGAGAAAGTTGACCTTGAAGATAGAGGTATCAAACATACTTAGAATTTTTTCTAAGTTATAAACCAAATGACCTCTTCTTCCACCTCTAATTTGGTATGAGCTTCAAATGAATTTGTCTCATTCTACAAATCTTTAGCTATTTCAAATCTCTTCAATATTACCATAAATTTAGCACCATTTGGAGTTTGGATGATGGAGTTATGGATTTTAGAAGTTGTGAAAATTTGCTTGTTCAATGATGAGGACCAAAATGGTCCTATAATGTTTCCTAATTGTACATGACCTTGCGAGTAGAATTTTATATTTCTCAAAGAAATGAGAAAATTACATCTTGAAATTAATCATTAAACTTGGATCATCTTCATATCATAAAAAATGAGGAAGTTATGGTTCATTGAAGTTGACCTTCTATCTAGGGCACAGACAAAATGACCTATAATCTTTCACCATAAAAAATGACTTTCCAAGAATAACTATATCTTAAGGCCAACATGAAATATGTTTTCAATGTCATAAAGAATAACGTTTCTATTGGAATCATTTTCATATGACAAACAGTGTAGGATGTAGGGTCTAGGGAACCCTAGATTTGACTAGTTGACTTTTCTGGTCAACTTCCTTGAACCAACTTGTACACTTGAAGTTCCTTTGCTCTTAGGGGCTCATGTAGGATCATATATTCTTATTATGATTTAAAATTAAGTATCACTTGATATATTTGACCAAATTTTGAAGAAACTTACTGAGGAAGACACACAGGATACCTAGATGAATTAGGGCTTCCTTGATAAACAAGCTTCAAACTCTTGATGAATTCTTGATCAAAATGACAAATAAAGAATATGGGGGTCCATATATGATGTTTAGAATCAATGTGGACCTTTTATTTCTTGATGCCTTGCATTGAGGGTCTCAAACCCTAGTTGTGGGCTTGGTGAGGAAAAGATGGACACACATACACTACCTACAAAAGAAACAAAGCTATACTAGACATATTTTTGTATTTTGGTTAGTAAATAAATAAAATAAAGTATGATACAATCATATATTCTTGGGGATATCCCCCAATTTAAACCTAATGAATTATAGGTGAGGAGAATACCAAGGTGTGATCTCAATGTCAATGCAAAGCTATGAGATGGCATGAGAGATCTTAGGGGTCAAAATTGGGGTCTTACAATTGCCCTTAGAGCACTTTTGAAAATTTTAGAGTACTGTTGGGTACTCTAGATTCATGTTGAGATATAAGAGATGTTTTTGAGCTTTTTGAGAACTCTATTGAGTTATAAATAATATAATAAAGTTTCGAGATTTTCTGAGAAATTTGGATGAGTTCAAAGTAGTTGAGTAATAATATAGTTCTACTCATTTTGGTGGGGAATAATAATTATTTTTAAAATTATATTTTGATATTAGTACGATGGGTCATCACAAGGGGAAGCACTCACATTGAGTTAAACACTCACCTAAAGGTCAAAGACTCGCCCAAATAAGTGAGAGAGACATCACATATTTACCCAAAATCTTAAGGTGATAGGTGTATGAGTCCTCTCACTTATAAAGTGTCCAACTTCCACTTTTTTAAGTAATGTGGGAGTTAGAACTCACACTTGTTTCTCAATACAACTCACATTTGTTTCTCAATAATTGATCAACGAAGGAAGGAAGAGTAACAAAAATTATGATCAAAGGAGGAAGAAGACAAAAAGATTGAAGAGTAATAATTTTATAAATGTGGCTATAATTATAATTATAATGATCGTTTTGAGATGAAGTTGAAGACTAAGTGTAGATATGTGAGACTTTGGATAAAGGGAGGATTTATCGGGTCAAATAGTATATTCATCTAAGTCCCACGCCAGATAGTAGGAAGAAAATAGAATTTGAGTATTAATATAAATAGAAATAGTTAGCTTTAGTTTTCTAAACAACAATAAAATGTAGTCTTTTGAGTGTACTGGGGATTTGGGTAGTTGTGTGTTTAGAGAGAGTTTTCTATTTTTCTGTTCAAAAATAATATGTTGAAAGGGTTTTCTATTTTTCCGTTAAAAAATTGTTGAGAGGGTTTACAATTTTTTCTTCCAAAAATTGTATTTGAGAGAAAGTTTGTGATTTTTTCGTTCAAAAATTGTAATAAAGAGATGGTTTACAATTTTTCCGTTCAAAATTTGTAATTTGGTTGGTTTGCTATTTTCTTCTTAAAAATTAAAAAATTGAAAATTGAAAATTGAATTATGATTTTGTGAGTTTTATTTTTGAATTTTTTTTCTCTTTTTCTTTTTGTGGGTATGCTTCAGCGTGCATAGAATTTATTTATTCTTGTTATCTTCCGAACATAGTAATCTAGTGAGATTATAGTGAAGCCTATGATTGACAACCCTTTTTGATGATTAGTAATTCAGTGGGATTATAGTGAGGTCTGTGATTAACAACCCTTTTGATGATTAATAATCCAGTGGGATTACAGTGAGGCTTGTGATTGGAAAACTTGGTTCAAGAGTGGAAACATATTTTGATGATGATGTTTTGATGATGATGTTGTGATGATGATGTTTTGATGATGATAATTTGATGATGGTGATTTTGATGACGATTTGTGATGGGTGTTGAGTTACGTGCTTTCTTTTAAACATGATCATGCATGCATATATTTTGGAGTTAGGTAGGACTTTGGTCCAGTGATGGCCAAGTTAAAAGAGGAACCGTGGAAGTATCATGTCCAGAGAGGGACACCGTTCAAGAGGATACAGAGACATGGAAAATCAGTAATAAACCTCTTACCTCAGAAACCTAGTATCACATACATATTTGTGAAGGAGTTGGTGGCATTAGCATTTGCATTACAATTTGAATTGTGATTGTGTTTTGATATGAATAATATACTTGTGATTGTTGTTGTTTACCATCCTACTACTTATTTTCATCATTAACATTTGTAAGGTGTATTCTCACCCCTTTTTGTTGTTATGGCGTTTGTGCTACTCTAGGGTACATACAACTAGTTACTCAGCAGAAGTAGTTGCTTGTGATAAGGCGAAAGTTAGAATATTTAATTTTTAATGGATATGTTTACCAGTATGTTTTTTTGGAGGTGAGAACTCAAATACGCAAAATAGGCGATTTCGAATTTGTTTAATAGGGAGAAAAACCTAGAAAATCACAGGTAGTCGTAGAAAGGGTTCGATGTTGGGGGAGTTTTTACTTGGGAGCATTGAATATTGTGAGATTTCTTTTCTAGAGCAATATCTTTGTGAGAGACACATCACATATTCACCAAAAACCTTAGGGTGATAGGTGAGTGGGTTCTCTCACTTATAAATGTTCAACTCTCCACTTTATCAACCAATGTGGGACTATTATCCACACTACTCACACTTGATACATTCTCAACACTCCCCCTCAAGTTAAAGCTCTTCTTACTTCCACAAACTCTTGTATCGCACGGAACGTTTCTTATTCACCACACTGGCGCCGTTGACACACTTCAACGAAACGTTTCTTATTCACCAAACTGGCGCCATTGACTTTTGATACAAGTAAGTCGGTCCCATTCTGAAACTAAAGGCTCGTGATACCGTTTGTTGGGAAATTTTTTCACTAGGGAGCATTGAACATTGTGAGACTTCTTCTCTTAGAGAAACACCTTTATGAGAGACACACCACATATTCACCTAAAACTTTAAGGTAATAGGTGGATGAGTTGTCTCACTTATAAATGCTCAAGTCTCCACATTTTTAGCCAATGTGAGACTATTATCCATACTACTCACACTTGATACATTCTCAACAATCGATTGCCTTATTTCTTGCATAACTTGAATTTCGTAAGTATGTTTGAGTTGTCGTCAGTTGTGTTAGAAATCTAACACAATAATATTTCTTTTGAAGTAAGGAAATTGAGTCTAGGAACGCTACAAAATTAGTAACATGATGGTTTTTATACCAGAAGCATAGTCAATTTCAGTCTTGCATTGGTCATCATGTTTCACACGTAACTAGATTTTCGTAACTAGATTTTATCATGAGTGTATAATTTTTCGTGCTATTTTGAAGTTAGGCATTTTGTTTTAGAGTTTATGTAAGAATTGTCGCGATAGGGATGAACTGAAACGAATAGAACTGGAGTTTCGTAACTCCGTTTGAGGTGCGGGTAAGTGCATTTGAAAGAGGGTTTAAATAAATTTCAAACTAAAGAATTTCATAATTTTATCATAATTCTATGATGTTTGGTGCTATTTTGTAGTCATACACTTTTAAAGTTAGGGCCATAGTTTTGAGCAATTTTGAGTGTGTTGACCTTTCGTTACCTTTTTCATGAGTTTAAGAGTCTTATTTTATTTTAATAGAATTGTTATAGAGTTGTCATAGTTGATTTTGAGTTGTTTAGAGTGGGAGATCAGAATATAGGATATACTTGAGTTGAGTTTGGAGCACTATTAACATTATAAGGTTACCTTTTGAGTAATATTTATTTGTTGATGGTTGTTAAGCCAAAAGAGTTAAAATTGAGTTAAAATGTCATCCCTCAGAGTTATTAAGGTTATCACTTGTGAAGAGTTTCTGTAGCGGTAAATTCATGACCACTGAGTTATTGGTTAACTCAACGTCAATAAAACCAGAGTCGTCACCGGGCTTTTATTATTTCCAAAGGAAAATGGGGAAAGTACGAACAAAACCCAAAGATAAGAAGTTTTCAAATCAAAACTAATAAAATGTCAGAGATTACAGGTAAGGGGGTTGGTTACACGGAGGGAAGGTATTAGCACCAAAAGTATCCTAGGTATTCCTAGGGAGCCCTTTTTGTGTGTACGTGTTTTAATTTAATAGATGTTTGTTTTGAAAATAGAATGGAGGGATGAGAAAAAGAATTCATTATTTACATTTTTGTGTTTGATAAGACTTTTTGTCTTATGCCTACGTGCCAACATAAATTAGGGATCAAAACCTCGTAGTTCATGGTAAAAATTTCAAAGATGGGTGGATTGATTTTAACAAAAGCTTAAAAATATTTTGTTATCAATGGGAGAATACTCAACCAAACATCCACCGATAATGAGGGCTTTAAAACATTTAAGAGGGAGAAATCCAACTCGGATTAAATCAACAAGTATACCACTAACCCCTAGTAAATGTAAAGTCTTACACTCAACATATCATGGAATGAGAGAATTACATCTCAACCAAGGATAACTCAAATCTAAATGCTTTCTTTTTGAAAATTTTAAAAGAAAAAAGGCACCAAGTGGCCAAAATGATTAGATGAGGTTATTAGTTCTTTTTGGTCTTTTTGAAAATAAACTCAATATGAGTAGGTTTTTTTACAAATTTGATTAAGAAAATATTTTGAAAATCAATGGCATAAGGCCAAGATTTCTACTCGTTAAAACAAGTCTAAGCTGAAAACAACAAGCAAATAAGTTTTGAAAATGAGAGGGGGATTTTGAAATTTAAGAAGAAGGAGGTGGAAATGAAGAGGCTATCCTATACAAGATTAAAAGTTTTGAGTTGAAAAGATCTAACCCATGGGAAGCATCCACAAGACAATAATGTCAGATAGAAACTCATTTCCTTTGGATTGTCAAGCAAACAACAAAGCCATAATCATCCAAGCAATTAATAAGAAGAACAATGGTATCAAATAAAGATAACCAATCATCCAAACTAGCACTCTAAAGAAAGAAATCTTCAATGTTCTTTATGTGTATCAGATAAAATATCCCTTGAAACATACTCAAAGAGAAAACATCAAATAATAACAATAAGATCAAAATAACAAATCAGACAAAGAGAAAGAGCGTATCAAATAAAACCAAGGGAGTCTCTCAAGATTGTGTCAAATGAATGGCATTGCCCATGTTTTGGTCTTAAATTAATGGCATTGGCCAAGTTTTTCCTTCCATAGCTCAGGAATGTTGCCTACTCTGAGTCCATAGGTCCAAATCAAGTCGCACATAAAGATCCAACAGTCCACCAATGTCTTTTTTTAATGTTTTTGTTTTTATTAAGTGTTTTAAGGTCCTAAGACCACAAACAAAATAAGGTCACAAGCACAAAATATATCACAAGCATAAAATATAATGGCTCAAGTGAGCAAAATGAAAATGACTGAAGTATAAACAGAGGCCAAAGTGGGCAAAGAGAAAATGACTGAAGCATAAACAATTTGCATGAATATAAATGACAAGGAATGATAAAGTGAAATAATTTAATATGCATTAAATTAAATGACAAGAAAATTAAATGTTAGTTGTCAAGCTAGTATGTTAATTTGTGCCTTGAGGAAAATTTAGCACTATGCTAAGCAATCGTAAGTAGGCTTATGTAGAAGCCATACCTATCTGAGGTTGGTCAATAATAATGTTGGTGTTAATGCATGCTAGAGACAAGGTATCCAAGACCAAGCTCCTAAAGCATACCACACACAAAAACAAGATGGGATGGGCCTATCTCAATCAAGCTCATGTTGATTCATCTAACACAAGGTTATTGATGAATCAACTAGTTATTGATCTATGAGAAGTCATTGGCTAAGAGATGATTGGGGAATAAATGATATGAAAGTGGAGAGATGAAGTGAATGGGATCCCAAATTGGTCAAGGGTTGAACCTTACTTGATCAATACCATTCATTCATCTTGAGGGATGAAGTTTTAAACTTCATCAGCCTCTTAAATCCAATGGTATTGACTAAGTCAAGGTCCAGTTCAACCAATACCAAGGCCAAATAGAAGTAAGGTCAACACAAAGTCAATACAAAAGCTCATCAAAGCATTAAATCAATTAAAATAATTTTAAACAATTTTAAAAATAAAGAAAATAAGTTTTCAAATATCAAAAACCTAAAACCCCTTGAAAACCCCAAATAAATGGACATGGGATTTATCATAGGTCAAGCAAGGTCAAAGGACCATTGACTATTTTTTTTGTATTTTTCAACAGTCAGAGGTAATTAAAAATTAATTAAAACAAGTTAAAAATAAAAAAAATCACCAAAAGTATCAAACTTAATCCAAAAATTAATTTAGAATTAGAAATGGGAAGAAGAAAATATTTGTGAATTTTTGGTGTTGGTCCCATAATTTTTGGATCAAAAATGAATTTATAATGAATTTTGGAAGAAAAGGCTATTTAAAAATCATTTTAGGAAAATAAAATAAAAAGAAAAAATGAGAGCCATCAGATCTCCCTCATTAATTGAGGTGGCAGATCTCATGGTCTAAAACACGCATTCCATGGTACTCCTCAGTCAATGCGCCACACATGTGGTAATCACCGGACTGGCAGGATTAAATATGTCAAGAAATTGATGGATCATACATCATTTTAAAGGAAAAATTGCAAGGATCACGAATATCACCTCCATTTGTTTCATCTCTCACTCTATAATTATAAAAGTGAAGATGAAAATCGAGGTGTTCAACCTGAGTTGCTTCGAATCAAGCTCAAAACAACTCAGTCACATTGGTAGAATTTCAGCCATCACAAAATTGAGTTCAGATCTAGAGTATTAAGGGAGAATCAAAGAGATGAACTTCTAAGAAAATCACCTTCTGTGAGCAGCTTCTGAGCCTTGATCTTGATGCAATTCTTAGTGATTTCTCTTCCTCTTGCTTGCAGAAGTTCAATGGAATGGAAAAGGGATGAACCTTTAGAGTTTTTGTTCACAGACTTGAGTTAAAAAAAACTCGATTTCAATGAAATCTTCAAAGAGTTCTATGGAATGAGGTTATGGAAACGGCTAGCAAAGCTTGGGCAGGGCTCTCCTTTCATTCTGAGCAAATGACATTTGATTTTTTATAGGCCAAGGAAATGATAAATGGACCTTTCCAAATTTGAATGAAATTGAGTAATCCTTGGTGCATGGGTGCATTGGCAGGCCCAGTTCTTGATGGGAATCCACTCCAAATTGTTCAAGAATGTTTATGAAGTCATCAGATGAAGCCATGCAAAGTTGTGCCATGTCTGGAGTTCAAGACTTGCCAAAACATGCCATGGACATAACTCATGTGCAACTCCCTCATTATTCATCCAAATGATGTGATCTTGGACTTTTTGGAAATCCCTCACCATAAGGAACAATATGTTAGGACTTTTTCAATTTGAAGCTTGTAAAATGGAGAAAGTTGGCCTTGAAGATAGAGGTATCAAACATACTTAGAATTTTTTTCTAAGTTATAAACCAAATGACCTCTTCTTCCACCTTTAATAACGTTTGGTATGAGCTTCAAATGAATTTGTCTCATTCTACAAAGCTTTAGCTATTTCAAATCTCTTCAATATTACCATAAATTTAGCACCATTTGGAGTTTGGATGATGGAGTTATGGATTTTAGAAGTTGAGAAAATTTGCTTGTTCAATAATGAGGACCAAATTTGCTTGTTTAATAACGTTTGGTATGAGCTTCAATAATGATGACTTTTGGGAAGCAACATTTCTCCTCCTCCCACTTTGTTTTCTTTCCTCTTTGATGGTGATACCTTTAGGGTTGAGGATATATATTTGAAGTATGTTTTCATGTGTATGTGAATATTGCATTACTTTCATCTTTTGACTTCCTTCTTGCTTGCATTACAAGTTTGCTTCCTTTGAGCTTTGTTTGATGTTTTCGCTAGCTAGTTTTGTATCTTGAGGACTATTTCATTTCTTGAATGATGTTCAATGATTGATACTTATTGGTATGTCTTAGCTACCGCATTCTCTTGTTTGTTTTGATCCTTTAGTGATCATACCTTCCTTGTTTTACCTTTGATATATGATTCCTTTGTGCGATGATATCTCTCACTTGTGTGAATTGTGTTTGTTTTGTGCTTTAGCCTTAGTGCTTTGATCATTTGGCATCCTTTGTTGATATGTTGCTGACTTTGGGCTTGTAATTGCCTTGTCACATGGATATTTGATCATAAATTAGTTTATTTTGCTTTGCATAGATTACTTGAGTATTGCTCTGTGTGCATTACATCTTATGGTGATCTTATGCATCCTCTCCGTGAGTTTGCTTTGTTGCTTGATCTTAGTATGCATGTTGTTTATCCTTGCTTACTTCTTTATTCTTTGTTTGCCATTCTCCCTTAGGATTTGACTTCACACTACGCCAAAAACTGGAATAGACAGCGCACCTTAGAGGGCGCTTTATTACAAAAGCGCACTCTAAAGTGAAGCGAAAAAATAAGGAGCGAACAACTGGAATAGACAGCGCACTTTAGAGGGCGCTTTTGTAATAAAGCGCCCTCTAAGGTGAAGCGAAAAAATAAGGAGGAGATAGAGGGACAACAATACAAGGCGCTTTTTAGAAAGCGCCCTCTAAGGTTACCCTTAGAGGGCGCTTTTAAAAAGCGCTCTATAAGTCCATGTGCATTTCCAGTTTATAAAGCGCTTTTGGAAAGCCTTAGAGAGCGCTTTCATAAGCGCCCTCTTAGGCCCCCTTTAGAGGGCGCTTTTTTTCCACAAGCGCCCTCTAAGGTACCCTTTAGTAAACATTAAAATTATAACATACTGCGCGTTTTGTTATTTCACTCTCTGTTATTTTTGTTCTTTTTCACGTTAGGGTTCTCACTGCTACGATTTTCGCTACTTCTAAGGCGTTCTCCTTCCACCTCTGTTAGATCTACGACGTTTCCTCCTTCTATTAATTCGTTGTTAGCTGTTCGATTTTGACACCATAGGTATTTTTCTAATCTTCATATTACTTGGTTTCTCTTCTGACGTTCGCTATTGTTCATTTTTGGTTTCATTTTTCTTGGTTCATACATTTATTGAGTATTCTCAACAATAATTATTGTGTTGCAATGCTAGCAATGGAGACTAGGCATTATGGGTTAAATTTCACCAACTGTTCCATTTGTTTCTCGATGTAGAAAAAGGAGGCAGCAATATCTAAAACACCTTCTACCAATCAAAGGTACTTATTGTGAGTCTGAGCTTTTTCGATAATTTTTGCATTCACATTACTATTTGTTTGGAGGGTAATAAGAGATTAATCAAAATCTCCTATTGCAGGTTTCTTCATCTGCAATGGCTTTGAGTCTTTTGGTTATTTCAATATCATTCTACTTGAAGGTAATAATAATTTTTTTGTTTGTTATATTTTTTGAACATTTTTTTTTGTTTATTTTTATATATACATAATACATTAACTAGATATTACACATGCATTCATGCATAAATGTTCAGAAATTTGTAACACAGATTCACAGGATTATATATCAGTAAATTCTTCTTTATATTTTTGGTTTTTTATATGGATAATATATTTTATGTTGAATTTGCTCTCAGGAATATATATCACAAGATTCTGATTTATATGCGACATTGAGCCTCGTATCGGTGGCTGGAGTTGTGGTGTGTAAATACAACTTTATTACACAAATGATGGTTTCTATTGTTTGTTTCCCTAACTTCATTATTATAAACTTTCAATTTCTTTCAGGTCATGGTTATTGCATTCTCTCTGGGATTAGGAGCAATGCCATGGATTATAATGTCTGAGGTACAATTTTCTTCAATAATAATATGCATGACAACCCTATATGAACAAACCTTTGTTGTAATATAATGTGATAGTTGATGTGTTGAATATATTTTACATAATAGATTCTTCCGATTAACATCAAAGGCCTAGCTGGAAGTTTTGCAACACTTGCCAATTGGTTCTTTTCCTGGTTGGTTACATTAACAGCAAATTTGCTCTTGGATTGGAGTTCGGGAGGTTTGTGTGCATTGCCTATGTTAATTTTCTATAAATATCTATTGTTTCTAACCAGAAGCTTCCTATGTTTTTATCAGGAACCTTCACAATATATACTGCAGTGTGTGTTTTCACAGCAGGATTTGTTGTCATTTGGGTCCCCGAGACAAAGGGAAAAACTCTTGAAGAAATACAACAGTTTTTCAGATGAAGTTTCCTTTCGAGTAGCACTTCAGCTAGTGTTCACTCATGTATTCACATTCATATTTTTTTTTCTGAATCAACTCAATTCATTTTTGTGCTCTTTGGTCTTGTTAAATATGAAAAATACCAAAACAGTGTGATTTTCTAATCTAGCAGCATACTTGCATTTTTGTTGTAATTGATTGATTATAAACAAATAAATGAAAGAGAGTGGTTATTATACATTTCAATTAGAGTAGCAGTGGTTTCGGTTCATGACATTTCAAATAGCAAGAGGATCATATAAACAATAAGCATATATCAGTATTTGTATTTTAATATTATAAAAGCATAAAAAGAACCTTTAGTTGCTCTTGTGAATTATAACAAGCAGCTGTATGCCATTTTCTTCTGGTTACCTCTTGTGGCTGCAACATAACCTGAAATGAGAATATGGTCACAGAGACATGTGATGCATGTAAATGTTAAATAACCACCCACTTTAGAGGGCGCTTTCCAAAATAAGCGCCCTCTAAACCCTTTAAATTTCCACTTTAGAGGGCGCTTTCCAGTAAAAGCGCCCTCTAAACCCTTAAAGGTTTCCACTTTAGAGGGTGCTTTCCAGTAAAAGCGCCCTCTAAACCCTTAAAAGTTTCCACTTTAGAGGGCGCTTTCTTTAAAAAGCGCCCTCTAAAGTGGCCCTTAAAGGGCTTAAAGAGCCACTTTAGAGAGCGCTTTCACCAGGAAAAAAAGCGTTGTCTTTACCTATGCCAGCGCCAGATTAGAGGGCGCTTTAAAGCGCTGTTATAGGCCAAAAAAAGCGCCCTCTTTTCCCTTATTTGGCGTAGTGTCATCTTGTGCAAGATAAGTCATTAGACCTTAGGATTCTATCTATGCATGCTAACATTAGGGTTTTGCTTAGTCTCCCATATCCTCAACTTTAGGGCCACTATTGCATGACAACGTTAGGGCTTTGTGTAGTCTCCCCTTATCCTTTTATTCTTTCTTTTGCATTATACCTTCTTTTTCTTAATCAAATTCAAAACACTAAGCCTTAACGAGTTATTTCACATGTTACGAGACTTAAGTAATAGGAGGGTAATGAGGTGGTACATTCCGTTTACCATTATTTCTCTTATTCATAGCCTTTTATTGTGGACCAATTCTCAAATCTTTTTCATAAAAGTGGAGAAGGAAGAGTGTCCCTACATTGGGATTAACTCGTCACTATCTACAACAAAAATACAAACCAAATCATACTCTTTTTGGCCTCTTGGCCCTTTTTTACTTTTGCAAACCTTCTTCTTAACAAAGGATGTGTTATTTCCATTCCGTGCAATGTGACGTGTAAGTCCCTAAAGGTCGGGCGGTAAGTCGTCAAAAATCTAGAGTGTGAATGTAATATTATCCGCCTAAAAAACACAAACAAACCAACTTTTTGAGGTGAACTATGAATGCCCTGATCTCTCACTAAGGGGGTATGTAGGCACAAAGGTTCACAACCACGTCGGGCACATTAATAAAAACCTTTTCTTTTTTGTTTGTAAATAAATCAACCTTCTATCATGCATTGCATTCCCCCTTAGATTTTAAGCTTTAGACTTAGACACCCTTAGAACAAACAGACTTGTGTGGATACTGTAGAGTACTACGGACGTGAGGGGTGCTAATACCTTCCCCTTGCGTAACTGACTTCCGTACCTAGTTTTCTTTAGGGTTTTCTCGATATTTCTCCCTTTTCCTTTTGGAATAAATAAAAATTCCGTGGCGACTCTATTTCAATCGAGTTAAGTTAATCAATAACTTACACTCAGAATTTTTCCGCCGTGACATACACCTATGAAGGAATTAGAGCAGGAAACACAAGTAGTTATGGAAGAGCAACCTACTCAAGTAGAACAAGACCAGCGTAAGTCAAACAGGATACTTCACCTACCTGAGAGATATGGATATCTCATAAATGATTAAGGTGATGTATTACTCATGGATCAAGATGAGCTGTTGGTTCTAAGTGTTGGCATCAATTTTGGTAAAACCTAGAGTGTTCACAAGTTGTCACAAGTGTTGTCTTGACATAAGATAACATGTTCCTGCAGGGTGTTTAAAATGTGGTTGTCCAGGATTTTACTGAGATGTCAGACCCGATGTCAAGATATCTGTATACAGAACATTCAGTCTGAATGTTATGTTATGTGTGATTGTGCTTTTTATGCTAATCTCTGTGTGATTGATGTGATGATTGAACGCGCCATTCAATCAGTAATTAAAACTAGATTGACTTATTTTCCAACAAGATATAATCAACTATCATAAGAAGATACGAATGGAAAATAGTTTTAGGGTTTTATGATGTTTAAGCCTAGCCAAACGCTTCTATAAAAAGGGCATGGAATACCTGGTTTTAATACACAAGAAATAACGAACGGAATATTTAGAGAGAATAAGGGTTTTAGTCTTGTGTGGTCATGTGTATTGTGAGCCATTCATTCATCCATAGATGATTGAATTGGACTGACTTTTGAGTTGTAATTTGTCCACTCTAAGCTTTGAAGCATGAGTGTGTGTTTACTTGGTTGAAGCTTTTAAGCAAGATCAAGTATGTGTTCTTGAAGAGTGTCTTCTTTCATTGTAATATTTGTTTTTACATCACTGCTGTGATTTAGGGTGAGTGAGTAGGATCTCATATCTAAGAGTTCTTAGATAGAAGTCACACGGGTAGAGATTAGGTGAAAAGACTGTAACTTGATGTTGTTTACTGAGAGTCTTTGAACTAATTCTATTTAGTGGATTTCTTTCCTGGCTTGGTAGCCCCCAGACGTAGGTGAGTTTGCACCGAACTGGGTTAACAATTGCTTGTGTCACTTGTATTACTGTTCTTTATCTTTTATCCTGTTTATATTGTTTAGATATTAGTGTCGTGACATTACCTTCGACATCTCATATTTGATACCAGAATTTCAATTGGTCTCAGAGCAAGCATCCTGCTCTGGTTCTGGGTGAGATCTAGAGACGTTACTTTCTGGTACGATGGATAGAGATAGAGGATCTGTTCATAGACCACCAATTCTGGATGGATTTAACTATGACTACTGGAAACCTCGAATGGTAGCCTTCCTGAAATCTTTGGATAATAAGGCATGGAAGGCTGTTCTAATAGGCTGGGAACATCCAGTTATTACTAAGGAATGAGAAGTTACAACTGATAAGAAGGCTGAGGAACAATGGACCAAGGAGGAGGATGAACTAGCCCTTGGAAACTCTAAAGCATTGAATGCTATATTCAATGGGGTTGATAAGAACATCTTCAGACTGGTGAACAACTGTGAGGTGGCTAAAGATGCTTGGAATATTCTCAAAACCACTCATGAAGGCACCTCTAGAGTGAAGATGTCTAGATTGCAGCTGCTCACTACCAAGTTTGAAAATTTGAGGATGAAAGAAGATGAAAATATTCATGACTTTCATATGAATATCCTTGAATTTGCTAATGCCTCAGGAGCCCTGGGTGAGAAGATGTCAGATAAAAAACTAGTGAGGAAAATACTCAGGTCACTTCCCAAGAGATTTTCCATGAAAGTGACAGCCATAGAAGAATCTCAAGACATTTGCAATATGAGAGTGGATGAGCTAATTGGATCCCTCCAAACATTTGAGTTGGGAATGTATGATGGATCTGAAAAGAAAGCCAAAAGCATAGCCTTCATGTCAAACACTGAAGAGAAAGAGGAAGAAAGTTGTCAAGATACTGATGAAGATCTGGTAAATGATGTAGCATTACTGGGGAGACAGTTCAACAAACTTCTGAAAAAGATGGATGTAAGGTCTAAGTCTAATGTCAAGAACATCTCATCTGACATCAGTAGGTCCAATAATACTAGAAGAAGAACAAGATCTGATGAAAAGTCCAAAGAAGGAAAAGGAGTTCAGTGCCATGAATGTGATGGGTATGGACACATTAGAGCTGAATGTGGGACCTACCTCAAGAAATAGAAGAAGAGTCTTGCTGCTACTTGGTCTGATGAAAGTGAAACAAAATGAGAGTCTGCAAATCTTATGACTGCCTTGACTGAAATATGTGGTTCTGATGAAGACTCAAGTGATAATGAAGTAACCTTTGATGAGTTAGCCACTACCTACAGAAAGTTGTGTCACAGAAGTGAAGAAGTGTGTCAACAAGTGGAAAGTCAGAAGAAACTGATAACACAATTGGAGAATGAGAAGATAGAACACTTGGAAACCATCTCTAAGTTGAAGACTGAAGCAGTGTTCTTGAACTCCAAACTGGATGAGATGACAAAGTATGTCAGAATGCTAAACAATGGATCTGACACCTTAGATAAAATTCTCCAGACTGGAAAAGTGGCAGGAGACAAGTCTGGCCTTGGGTTCAATGAATCCAAACCTGAGTGTAGTCACACTAGTAGCAAACCAAAGATGTCACATCATGTGTCACAACATCATAAGGGAAGACAACATAAAGGAAACCACCAAAGATGGAAGCCTGGCCTTGGGTTTAATGAATCCAAGCCTGAGTGTAGTTACACTGGTTGCAAACCAAAGATATCACATCATGTGTCACAACATCATAAGGAAAGACAACATAAAGGAAAACACCAAAGATGGAGATGTCATTACTGTGGAAAATTTGGCCACATAAAACCATTCTGCTTTAAGTTGTATGGCTATCCTAGTCCATATCATCATCAACCTAGACCCAAACATCACATCCCTGTCAACAGAAAACAATGGGTTCCTAGGATTGGTGTTACTAACCTGATAGCTCACACTTCCTTCAGAGTTACAACCAAAGAAGACTGGTATTTTGACAGTGGATGCTCCAGACACATGATTGGAAGCAAAAACCTGCTAATTGACCTTCATCCTCATGCCACCAGCTATGTAACCTTTGGTGATGGAGCAAAGGGTGAAATCAAGGGGATTGGAAAGTTGAACTGCCCTGGAGTCCCTAACCTTGACAATGTCCTACTTGTTAAAGGACTGACTGCAAACCTAATCAGCATCAGTCAACTATGTGGCCAAGGTCTAACTATAAACTTCACAAAAACTGAATGTCTGATTACTAATAAAGAAAATGAAGTGATCATGAAAGGAGTCAGGTCTAAGGACAACTGCTATATTTGGAGTTCTCAAGAAACTGGTTATTCATCAATGTGTACTCTAGCCAAAGAAGAAGAAGTGAAGCTATGGCATCAAAAATTGGGCCATCTGCATCTTAAAGGAATGAAGAGGATTATATTTGTTGAAGCTGTCAGAGGAATCCCAAACTTAAAGGTTGATGAAGGAAGAGTTTGTGGGGAGTGTCAGATTGGAAAACAGACAAAGATGTCACATCAGAAGCTCAGACATGACACCACCTCCAGAGTGCTAGAACTTCTCCACATGAACTTGATGGGACCTATGCAGGTGGAAAGTCTTGGTGGGAAAAAGTATGCTTATGTGGTGGTGGATGACTTCTCCAGATACACCCGGGTCAATTTTATAAGGGAAAATCTGATGTATTTTAGGTATTCAAAGATCTTTACCTAAGACTTCAAAGAGAAAAAGAAAGTCAGGTTATCGGAATCAGAAGTGATCATGGGAAAGAATTTGAGAACAAAAATTTTGCTGGATTCTATGCATCTGAAGGAATTAGTCATGAGTTCTCATCTCCCATTACCCCTCAGCAAAATGGTGTGGTAGAAAGGAAAAATAGAACTCTCAAAGAATCTGCCAGAGCTATGATTCATGCTAAAAAATTGCCCTACCACTTTTGGGCTGAAGCTATGAACACAGCCTGCTATATTCACAACAGAGTAACCTTGAAGAAAGGGACTCCTACTACGTTATATGAAGTCTGGAAAGGAAGAAGACCTACTGTCAAATACTTCCATGTGTTTGGTAGTAAATGTTATATCTTGACTGATCATGAACAAAGAAGGAAGATGGATCCCAAGAGTGATGAAAGAATATTTCTGGGCTACTCAATAAACAGCAGAGCATTTAGAGTCTTTAACTCCAGAACAAAAGTAATGATGGAATCTATCAATGTTGTGGTTGATGATCAACAGACTGATGTCACAGACGATGTTGAGACATCTCTAAATGATGCCCCAACTGATTTCCCAGACAAAAGTAATGAGAGTGAACCCACTCAAGCTGAACCTGAAGCTGACAAAATTAATAAGGGACCCTCTATCAGAATTCAGAAGGATCATCCTAAAGATCTCATTATAGGAGACCCAAATAAAGGGATCACAACTAGATCAAGGGAAGTGATCTCACATGGCTTATTTGTGTCCAAGATTGAGCCTAGGAATGTCAAGGAAGCCTTGACTGATGAATTCTGGACCAATGCCATGCAGGAAGAGTTAGGCCAATTCAAGAGAAATGAAGTATGGGAACTGGTTCCAAGACCTGAAGAAATAAATGTTATTGGAACAAAGTGGGTTTACAAGAATAAATTTGATGAACAAGGGGTGGTTACTAAAAATAAAGTAAGATTAGTAGCACAAGGATACACTCAAGTTGAAGGAGTTGACTTTGATGAAACATTTGCCCCTGTAGCTCGCCTTGAGTCCATTAGACTATTGCTTGGAGTGGCATGTATTCTGAAGTTTAAACTATTCTAAATGGATGTAAAAAGTGCCTCCTTGAATGGTTACTTAAATGAGGAAGTGTATGTTGAACAACCTAAAGGGTTTACTGATCCAAATCTTCCAAAGCATGTTTAAAAGTTGAGGAAAGCCCTCTATGGTTTGAAACAAGCTCCTAGGGCTTGGTATGATAGACTCACAGTGTTTCTTATTAACAATGGATACAGGAAGGGAGGCATTGACAAGACCTTATTTGTTAAGAATGAAGGAGGAAAACTCATGGTGGCTCAAATATATGTGGATAATATTCTGTTTGGTGGGATGTCAGATCAGATGGTCGAACATTTTGTTAAACAAATGCAGTCTGAATTTGAAATGAGCCTTATTGGAGAGCTGACCTATTTTCTTGGGCTACAAGTCAAGCAGATGGAAGATTCTATCTTTATATCTCAAAGCAAATATGCCAAAAACATTGTTAAGAAGTTTGGCATGGAGAATGCAAGTCATAAAAGGACACTTGGTCCTACTCATCTAAAAGTCTCTAAAGATGAAAATGGTGTTAGTGTAGATCAAAGTCTCTACAGAAGCATGATAAGGAGTCTACTATATCTCACAGCAAGCAGACCTGACATTTCTTTTGCTGTAGGTGTTTGTGCTAGATATCAAGCCGAACCAAAAGTCAGTCACATAAACCAAGTGAAAAGGATACTGAAATATGTCAATGGCACCAGTGACTATGGGATGTTGTATACTCATGGATCTGGATCTGTGTTGACTGGATACTGTGATGCTGACTGGGCTGGAAGTGCTGATGATAGGAAAAGCACATCAGGAGGATGCTTCTTCTTTGGGAACAACTTAATATCATGGTTTAGTAAGAAACAAAATTGTGTGTCTCTGTCCACTACTGAAGCAGAATACGTAGCAGCTGGAAGTAGTTGTTCTCAACTGGTTTGGATGAAACAGATGCTGACTGAATACAATGTTACGCAAGATGTCATGACATTGTACCGTGACAACCTGAGTGCTATAAATATTTCCAAGAATCCTATTCAACACAGCAGGATAAAACATATTGATATTCGTCATCATTTTATTAGAGAACTAGTGGAAGATAAAATCATAGCCCTAGAGCATGTTGCTACTGAAATGCAGTTAGCTGATATATTTACAAAGGCTTTGGATGCTAATCAATTTGAATGTCTAAGAGGGAAATTAGGGATTTGTATCTATGAGAATTTATAGCAATTAATTTGGAGTGGAAAAGGTAATAAAAATATTGTCTGCCCACTTAAAATAAAGTGCCCCATTTATGGTAAATCATCACCTAGTATTGGAACTTCCATCTATTGCCTTTTCACACGCAACCTCTACTCAAACATTCCCACCTTCCTTCGACTTCATCAAACCTCTCTGCTAGGGCAACAAAAACCTTTCCACAAGAACAACAAGATGTCACAATATCCAACACCATCTGGTTCTATCAAACCTACTCACAAGGATAGAACGCCCTCTATGGACTTTCTTGATGAAGATATTTTAGACGTGATTCCCCTGTCTGTCATCCCAGGCGAAGCTCCTGGCTCATCCGCCACTGCATGCCATACTCAAGGTAACAGTTCTAATATCCTCTCCAGCTCTACTCATACTCCTAGCTCTAAGGACGACATGTATCACACTGATCGTGTTATTAGAATCCTCAATGAAGGACACTCTGTAAAGGGAGTTTCTACTCCTCTATCAAGAAGGGACCCCTCTCCTGAGGTTGGACCTCACAATGAGAAGGATGATGATTCATCTAGGTCTGAAAAAGATATAGCTGTTGAAGGATTGTGCTCTTTAGGGCAAACTTTGTCTAGTAAGAAATATGTGGCATCACCTACTGCCAATGCTTCTCAGTCTAAGAAGCATGATTCTGCAAAGAAGGTGATTGACCTAGAAGTTGAGAGTTCGAATGATGAAGATGATAGTTTGCTTCATCACTTGAAGCCTAGTGTGGCTAAGAGGATGAAGACCAAAAAGGGTAGGTCTGTGGCTGAAATGATGACAGCCAAAACCGCTAAGAAGGCTACTGCTGTAGGCCCCTCAAAGTCTTGGAGCAAAGTGGAGGTGAAGAAGAGAAAAGTAAGAAAAATTTCGGACTCAGATGAAGATGTTGAAGAAGATGCCCCTGACATCTCCCCTGTCAAGAGGACAACTGTTAGGAAATCCCCTGCAAAAGTTGTTGTTGTACACTTGGATAATATTTCCTTCCATCTTGAAGATGGAGCAGCAAAATGGAAGTTTGTAATCCAAAGAAGGGTGGCGGTGGAAAGAGAATTGGGCAAGGATGCTGTGGAGGTCAAAGAGGTCATGGACCTTATTAAAACTGTTGGACTAATGAAAACTGTTGCTGGGTTATCTCAGTGTTATGAAGGACTGGTGAAAGAATTTGTGGTCAACATCCCTGAGGACATTGCTGATAAAAACAGCAAAGAGTTTTGTAAAGTGTTTGTAAGAGGGAAGTGTATCACTTTTTCTCCAACTGTGATTAATAAGTTTCTAGGAAGAGGAACAGAAGGTGCATGTGAACTAGAAGCCACAAACAATGAGGTCTGTAAGGAAATAACTGCAAGACCAATCAAGGAGTGGCCTAGCAAGAAGCATCTACCTGCTGGAAAGCTAACTGTGAAATATGCTATTTTGCACAAGATAGGGTCAACAAACTGGGTATCAACCAATCACATCTCTACAATCTCAAATGCCCTTGGAAGGTCCATCTTTGTTGTTGGAACCAAGCTGAAATTTGGTTATGGTAGATTTATGTTTGAACAAATTGCAAAACATGCTTCTACAAATGCAGTGAAGCTGCCCATAACTTTTCCCTCAATAATTTGTGGGATTATCCTGAGCCAACAACCTGGAATTCTGAGCACAAATGATCTTCCTAGTAAAAGAAAACCTCCTCTATCAGTTCATTACAAATTGTTTGAAGGCAGTCATGTCAATGACATTGTCATGACATCTGTTATGAAGAAGCCAACCTCACAAGGTGGTCTTATTGCTGAACTAAAAGAAACTTATAAAGAATTGGATACAGGGATAAGGGTGGCAAAAGCCAGGAAAGAAGCTTTGGAGGCTCTGATTGAAAGCTTGGAGCAAGCTGATAGAGATAATGTTGGACAAGCCAAGGAAACAGAAGCCCAAACCTCTAGTGAGAGGTCTGAATCTAAAGATGAAATAAGTGGCAGTTCTGGTTCTGAAGCTGATGAAGACGCAAGCTCCTCTGACTAGTTTTGTTGAAGTTATCCCCCATTTTTATGATGGTGTGCTATGATGGATGTTCTTGTGGTTCTTTTGGCAGTCATGATCTGATGCCTTGATGTATTTTTTTTGGGTTCTTTTTGGTTTTTCTGGATTTTTATCTCAACTTATTAAGTTGTGTATGTTTGTGATTCTGTAACACCTAACAATATGCTTAGACATTCTGTGTGACATTCTGTGTGACATTCTGTTTGACTGATAGACATTTATTTTGTCTCGTTGGTCTCTTTGGTCTCTTTTGGCTAAAAAGGGGGAGAACTAGCTAAAGTAGCTGTAGCTAAAGTAGATATGCTATAAACAGATGGCATATGGTCTTGAAGAGGATGTGTATTGGAGATAATCTGTTTAGTACAGGTGATGTCAGATGGGGAGGTGTATGTTACAGGTGATGTTGAAGGCGATGTCTGTGTTGAGCAGACTGAGGGGGAGGTGGAGCACAAGCGCATGTGTGTTTAATATGTGTTTACTAGTTGCTATCTTAGTTAGTAATGTGTGTTTTAATACTTATGTTGCTAAAACTGATACTGTGATTATACTCTTATGAACAAATGGTATGATGTATGTTTTAGCCAAAATTTGCCAAAGGGGGAGTTTGTTGGTTCTAAGTGTTGGCATCAATTTTGGTAAAACCTAGAGTGTTCACAAGTTGTCACAAGTGCTGTCTTGACATAAGATAACATGTTCCTGCAGGGTGTTTAAAATGTGGTTGTGCAGGATTTTACTGAGATGTCAGACCCGATGTCAAGACATCTGTATACAGAACATTCAGTCTGAATGTTATATTATGTGTGATTGCACTTTTTATGCTAATCTCTGTGTGATTGATGTGATGATTGAACGCGCCATTCAATCAGTAATTAAAACCAGATTGACTTATCCTCCAACAAGATATAATCAACTGTCATAAGAAGATGCTAATGTAAAATAGTTTTAGGGTTTTATGATGTCCAAGCCCAGCCAAACGCTTCTATAAAAAGGGCATGGAATACCTGGTTTTAATACACAAGAAATAACGAACGAAATATTGAGGGAGAATAAGGGTTTTAGTCTTGTGTGGTCGTGCGTATTGTGAGCCATTCATTTATCCATAGATGATTGAATTGGACTGACTTTTGAGTTGTAATTTGTCCACTCTAAGCTTTGAAGCATGAGTGTGTGTTTACTTGGTTGAAGCTTTTAAGCAAGATCAAGTATGTGTTCTTGAAGAGTGTCTTCTTTCATTGTAATATTTGTTTTTACATCACTGCTGTGATTGAGGGGGAGTGAGTAGGATCTCATATCTAAGAGTTCTTAGATAGAAGTCACACGGGTAGAGATTAGGTGAAAAGACTATAACTTGATGTTGTTTACTGAGAGTCTTTGAACTAATTCTGTTTAGTGGATTTTCTTCCTGGCTTGGTAGCCCCCAGACGTAGGTGAGTTTGCACCGAACTAGGTTAACAATTGCTTGTGTCACTTATATTACTGTTCTTTATCTTCTATCCTATTTATATTGTTCAAATATTAGTGTCGTGACATTACCTTCGACATCTCATATCTGATACCAGAATTTCATGAGCCTATGACCTACCAAGAGGATATAATTGGTACTGAGTATGAGAAGTGTCCAGAAGCCATGAAATCTGAAATGGACTCCATGTACACAAACCAGGTTTGGACCTTGGTAGAGCCTCCTGTAGGAGTTAATCATATAGGACGGAAGTGGGTCTTCAAAAAGAAGACTGGCATGGATGGTAAGGTACATAATTATAAGGCAAGACTGGTTGGAAAAAGATATAAACAAATTCATGGGGTTGACTATGATGAAACCATTTCACCAGTTGCAATGCTTAAATCTGTTTGAATTTCACTTGCTATCGTTGCATATCATGATTATGAAATATGGAAGATGGATGTCAAAATTTCTTTCCTTAATAGGAATCTTCTTAAGGATGTGTACATGATACAACTTGAAGGGTTTGACATACCAGAAGAAGCCCAAAAGATATGCAAGTTACAGAGATCAATCTATGTATTGAAGTAAGATTCCAGAAGCTAGAATCTTCGTTTTGATAAAACAGTAAAACAATATGGATTCATCAAGAATGAAGATGAGCCTTGTGTCTACAAGAAGGTTAGTGGGAGCATGATTTTCTTCCTGATATTATATGTAGATGACATATTACTCATTGGAAACGATGTCCCTACCCTGCAACAAGTAAAGACTTGGTTGGGGAAATGCTTTTCTCTGAAGGACCTAGGTGAAGCAGCCTATATATTAGGAATCAGGATCTATAGAGATAGATCACAAAAACTGCTTGTCCTAAGTCAGAGTACATACATAGACAAAGTGCTGAGACGCTTTAATATGCATGATTCTAATAAAGGATTCATAG
Organism: Lathyrus oleraceus; assembly: GCF_024323335.1. NCBI lineage: Eukaryota > Viridiplantae > Streptophyta > Magnoliopsida > Fabales > Fabaceae > Lathyrus > Lathyrus oleraceus. The sequence continues at coordinate 473,940,115 of NC_066584.1, forward strand.
CTATGCAACATGGCATGTGTCTATCAAAAACACAATCCTCTTTAACTAAGGAAGAAAGAGATCGCATGAATAAGATTCCATATGCATCTGCAATAGGATCTATCATGTACACCATGTTATGCACTTGACCAAATGTATCGTGTGCTTTAAGTGCAACGAGTAGGTACCAATTTGATCCTAATGATGCTCATTGGGTAGCTGTCAAGAATATCCTTAAGTATTTGAGAAGGACTAACGAATAGTTCTTGATATATGGAGGTCATGAAGAGCTTGTTGTAATTGAATACAGTGATGTTAGCTTCCAGACAGATAAGGATGACTTTAGATCATAATCTGGTTATGCGTTCTGCTTAAATGGTGGCGCTGTGAGCTGAAAAAGTTCAAAGCAAGATACAATTGTTGATTCTAAAATTGAGGTCGAGTATATTGTTGCCTCAAGTGCAGCAAAGGAAGTTTTTTGGATCAAAAAGTTCATTAGTGAACTTGGCATAGTTCCTAGCATTGTGGATCCCATTGATCTCTATTGTGATAACAATGGTGCTATCGCACAAGCTAAGGAGCCTAGATCTCAAAAACGATCCAAACACATACTTAGGCGTTATCACCTCATTCAAGAGATAATAGATAGAGGAGATGTGAAAATATGCAAAGTATCTAGACTTGACAATATTGTTGACCCACTGACAAAGCCTCTTGCGCAGCAGAAGCATGATGGCCATACTAGATCTATGGGTATTAGGGGTATGCCTGATTGGCTCTAGTGCTAGTGGGATATTGTTAGTGTAAGCCCAATAGGCCAATACTTTTGGTAATTATATCGAATTATTTATTAATAATAAAAGACTTTTTCTTTATTATGCTTGTTTAATAAAGTCCGTAGAATATCTAGTCCGTTTAATGTATCAAGTGTGACTTAATCATGAGATCCCACTAAATATAAGGACAATATTCTTAAAGTATCCATAGTCGAGCTTTCTTGTGAAGTGAGATAACATAAAGCATTAAGACTATTATGTATTTAGACTGATGATCACATCTCATGGATCATGGATAAAGAGTTATCAAGTCTTAAACATAGGTATGCATATTAGGAGTAATATTTATACTAGATTGACCCGCTATTAGAATACTACATAGAATGTTATGCAAAGTGTCCTAAGTTATTCTCATGGTGATAATGGTGTATACGAACCCTTCGACCTGACACCACTATGGACCTTAGATATAGATTCGAGTGCCTTATTATTGATCAAACATTGTCCGTAACTGGATGACCATAAAGACAGTTGATGGGTACTCCATGAAGCATGTTGAGGGACATGAGTGACCTAGATGGAATTTGCCCATCTTGCGTAACAGTATAAATGTATAAGGGCCCAATATTGAACTGGACAAGGATGACACGGTCTATGTCTTGTGTTCAATATAGACATAAGAGTAAAAAGGGTAATTATACACACAAGTATTATCACAAAAATAAAGGATTTGTCAGATCACATGACATTTTCGTGTCTTGGATAGTAGTGATGTGTTGCTAGATATCTCTCACTAGTTATTATATTAAATACGTGATTTAATATAATTGCCAATGTCGCGAAAACCTATAGGGTCACACACAAAAGGACGGATTAATGAGAGATAGAGTAAATAAGGAACATCGTAAGGTATGATTCACTTAAGTGAATTGTAGAACATCGTAAGGTACGGTGCACTTAAGTAGAATACAAATTGTGGTAAGGTACCACACACTTAAGTGATTTTCTATATACCATAAGATATGGTCCACATAAACTTAAGTGGGCTTTTTAGCTTGCAGCTCACATAAGTGGTTCTATAAATAGAACCCTTGTGCAGAAGCATTTCACTTGATGAAATTTTCATTTCTCTCTCTCTCTCTCTCTCTCTCTCTCTCTCTCTCTCTCACCCAAAGCCTTCATTCGTAACAGCTAGCACTGAGACTGAAGGAATTCGTTCGTGTGGACTGAGTAGAGGTGTTGTCATCATTCAACGCTCGTGATCACTCCTTAGATCTGCATCAAAGGTTTCAATCACCACTAGAGGTATCGATTTCTATCACTGATCATGTCCATTCGTAAGGATCACTAAAGGAAAAGTTTTAATTTCCGTTGCGTTTTAGATTGCAATTTTCCTTCAAGTATGTGTGACGAAATGTGAAGCAAATGCAACATTAGGAAATGAAAACTCAAAGTGAATACACGAAATGTAATGAAAACAGGACAATAAAATTTTGAAAAATCAACACATATACCATAATCATAACCAGTACACATATATCAAAATCGAATCAAGAAGTATACAAAATGTAACATGCATATTCAGTTAATGTAACAAAATGAAAGTTAATGTAACATGACAAAAAGTAGCGTGGTGACACGAAATTTAACATGCGAATTGTAACGTAATGCAACGTATCGTGCGGAACATAATATCGAATGCGACCAAACAGCACGCATACGCGTCACATATTACATCTTTACATCATAATAAAAATTCAACAACGTTACATCATATAAATCACGTCGAATATGCAGAACAATCTGATTTTAACACAACAAATGAACAACAAAAAACATCACATACAAATTGAAAATATTACATCATTACGGGAACATTATGGAATCAATAAATTCTAACAGATCCACAACAAGCATAACCGCACGCAATCGACATATACAACTGACAATGAATACACAAAAGCACAACAAAAGTTTTGAATTGTTACCAAACGCATAACTATGATGTTGTCGTCGGTGTCGTGATTGCATTGTTATTGTTGTTGTAACACTGTGAAGAAAATGGAGCCACACAATAGTGTTGTCGTTAGAGGTGTTGATATGGTGATTCAATGGAAAATATGGTCAGAGTTGTGGTTTAATTGGTGAAGATAAAAACTGAGGGATGTGGTTTGAAGGGGTGGTTTGGTGGAAAATATGGTCAGATTTAGAGGTTGTGATGGTGAAAAAGAAAATGGAGGCGCGACCATTTGTGATGGTGGGCGGCAAAGATGCAAACATGAGGAGATTAAATCAATGGTTGAAGGTTAGTCAGGTGATAAGGATCGATGGAGTTGAAAGGATATCATAGTTTAATGAATGGGAGAGATTGAGGGTTGCGTTGGTGGTTGGTGAAGTGGTCGGAGTTTGGTTCTTGTTGGTTCGCCGAAAAGAGTGGTGAGAGTGGACGAATGGAGTTTTTGAAATGTGGTGGGGAACCGGGATTTGTTTGGTGTGGTGGTAATTGTGAAAACTGAATTTTGGTGGTAGAACAAAAAAATAAGAAGAATGAGGCGCATGGTGTTTTGAGACGGAGGGAGAAGGTATAATCATGAAAAAGAAGGAAATGAACATTCTTCTGTTTTTCTCTTTTTTAGCTTCTCAATTTTTTCTTTTTTTTTCTGGACTTTTGAATGGTTTTGAAATAAGTGAGCAATATGGAAGTGAGGTTCTGTGGTGAAAAAAATGAGTTATGGTTGTGATCTACCAATAAAAAAGCAGTTGCTGATGCGTGAAGAAGCAACTTACTGTTTTAACTTTTCTTTTTTCCTTTTTTGGATTCATATGAGAGGGATGTGAGACGTGGGCGGCTGATTCTTTTCTCCCAATGGCCACAAGTTAGCTTAAATAGTATTAGTTAGGGTTTTCATATTTTATCAAAACTAGAACTACCCTTAGATGTTTTTAAGTAATCAAATTAGGTCTAAATGAATCACAAATATTTTTAATAAAAACAAAAAAAAATTGATTATTTTATTTATTCTTATCTATTTTCTTTATTATTTTGATTTTAAAAAGACGAATAAAAATGAATTAAAACAAATAAAATCAGACGCGCGAATATGCAAAAAAGACATATGAATGTACTAAAATAATCTACGTATAATAACGTTCAGTAAAACAGACAAGTGAAAATCAAATATTGCAGTTAAAAATACCTGGATGAAAAGACTGATACTGATAAAAATGCGAACATGCAGGAATGTGAAAAAATAAAATGAGCACACCAGAATAAACTACGAATAATTTTGATCAATAAAACAGACAGTTGCGGGCCCAAACTTGAAATCAATGTTCTCTGATTTTTTGCGTAGTTAAGAAATTGATTCGACCGATTTGTCTGCAAAATTGAAAATTTATTTTGGACAAAATAAAATAAAACTTGTTGTCTATAAATATAAAATGCATGGACAAAATTAGGGTATTACACCTCCCATTTTAAGAGCTGTTATATAACACATGTTGGATGAGCTTATGCAGGTATCTAAGACTCTTCAAGAGATAATTGCTACCTCAACAACAAGGCAGAGTAAGGTAATGGTCTCATTCAAATGATAAACCCCAATTTTTTTAGGCTTCCACCTCTCATGTTGTAGGTGAGAATGCTGAGAAGTTTGCTGAGACATCAGGTGAAGATGACTAAAAATTCAGTGGTGAAGATGGTGAACGAAGTGGTGAAGATGTGAAGTACGAAATTGTCTTCGATGGTGACTCGCATTAATAACTTGTTGAATGATAAAGTTTTGTGTTGTTCATTGATTAATTGTTGTATAAGCCAATTGTTTGGAAGGTTTTTGAGTTCTTTTCTCTACCCCTGTGTGGTTCTTTTGGTCCCGATGATGTGATTTCCCTTCATGGGTCAGATAATGATTCCTTTTCCCTCTGTTGGGTTAGTTTTTTTGTTTTTATAGTTGCCCTTTATGGGCTAAATTTTACTTTAATACCCCTTCTCTATTTTGTGGCAAATAGGGAGAGATGAAATACATGTCATGTTGCTCTTTTGTTTCTCTTATATGATGTTTTAAGATCTTTTGTTTTACGTCAAGCAGATGAAGACGTAGTGTTCTTAGCTAACATGTTCCTTGATTAGTTTTATTGCACTCTAATAGTTTGATAATCATGTCTTTGAGAATGTCTGTAAGATTGTGTCTCACATCTTGCATGTTATATTTGTCCAAAAATTGGCCAAATAAAGAGTTTGTTATTATATATGATTGATAATATTTTATAGGCAACATGTGAAGCAAGATGTTTACAAAGATGTGAGACATCATGTCTCAATGTGATCAAGACACTTCAGTAAGAAAACAACTTGTTAAACATAATGTATTTCATTCCGTGAGACATTATGTCTTGTCCTAGGTTGTTTTGCGCGCAAGATAATTTGAGTAATTCTCTTGTCTTTAAGAATTTGTTTCCTTTTATATTTAATTAGGATTTTTCTCTCAATCAAAGACTTTCAATCAACATAATTGAAGATTGGTTTCTTGCGCCTTGGGAAAGTTTAGCTAATTTCAAGACCTAAACCTTAATGGACTTTTGAAGTTGGACATTTTTTTGCTATTTAAGGAGGCATTCTTCATTGTAAAAACTCATACTTGCATAACTAAGTTTGGCTTATTTATTTGTACTTATCTTGCATAACTAAGCTTGACTTATTTATTTGTATCGAGTCTTGTGTTTGTTTTTGTGTAAAGAGTAGTTAAGTTGTAATATTGTTTCATCATTCATAATCTTTTATAATTATCTAAACTGTTAAGAGAACATTTGACTGAATGTGAGAGGTGTTTTAAATTCAGGAGGATCATGGATCGAAGTTCACGAATAATATTAGAAAAATGGACGATAAAAAAAATTAAGTCAGATTAATTTATACTTTTAACTATTAAGAATTAATTTTCTTTCGTTGAATTAACATCCTTCAAACATACGCGACTTTGCATTATAGCGTAGTATTATTTCTTGAAGCCACACTTGTTAGTTCCTCTCAATTTTCGGTCATGATCCGATTTAAAAAAATATACAAAATACATGCTAAATGAAAGCCATAAAAATAGAAATCGAATCACATGAAAGAAAAAGCAAGTACATGAAACGGGAGTAACATAAGTGAAAAGACAAGTCGTGTAGACGATAATGATTCCCTTGAATTCTTAAATCAATCATAAGTACAGACTATAAGACTGAGTGACACTGCCTAACAAGTCATCTACAACATCAATGCCTATAAATAACACCAAAACTATAGACATGGTAAAAATGTACTTGTTCTTTTTCCTTTATCAGAGGTGCATCAATTAGTTAACTGTGCTCTCAATTCCCAAAATCAATGCCAGATGATGGAACTTTTCTAAGTACGGTTTACATATAGCATTAAGATGAAGTAAGTCTATGGTTGGGAAGTAACTAGCTACATGAAGAGAGCTTAATTTGTTGCTCTTTATAATAGGATGTTTAAAGTTAAAATTCAGATTAATTTACAAAGATTCCCATGAAGATACATGGCGACCAAGTACTTTAATTAACTATTGTATTTTGTTTGTTAAGGATCCAGTATTAACTATTGTTGGATTGAGAATAACTCGTGATGATGAACAGGGAGATGATATGAGTGAAGAGAGATCGAGTAATGCAAGATCTTCTTGGTTGAGAATGTGATGATCATCATACAACAGAGATCTCATGCTTGTGCTTATATACAGCAGGGTTTAGTCAAGGTAGTTACACTATCTATCTTGAGATTAGTTACAATTTATACCTAACATAACTACCCTAAAAACCTACCACTAACTTCTATAACTATACTTTAATACGCCCTCAAGCTTAGGACGGTTTGAAGGGACTTTCTTCCCGTATGTCCCAAAGTTAAAAATAAATTCCCACTTTATCCTACTCTATAAAAAAAAATTTAATCTCTTTTTTTTTATAGGGCTCGTCCATCCATTGGACGAGGGCATGAAGGTCCATTGCGCCTTGTGTGGGCTCGGCCAATCAATGATCGAGGGTATGAAGAACATTTTTTTTTTTTTTTAATATTTTTAATATTTTATTAAATAGTTTTCTAATTATTATTAAATAGTTTTTTAATTAATTCTATATTTAATTAATATAATTGATTTTTTTAAAATAATAATATTTTTTTTATAAAAGTATTTAAACTAAAATGTAAATAATAATAGTTTTTTATGATAATAATTTTTTTTTGATATTATTATTTTTAAAATATTAATAATAAAAATGATTATTTTTTAGAATATTAATAATAGAAATATTTTTTTTAATTCGTAAAAAATATTCCAAATATAGATTAAAATCTTTTATAATTTAAGACGGATAAAATATTATTTATCAATTTTTTAAAATTATTTGGAACAAAAAAAATGTCATTTATTAAAAATATTTGAAAATAATACTTTACATAAATGAGTATACAAGAGACAGAAAAGAAAAGATCATTCGAATTCGAATAATAAAAATATCTGATATGAAATAATACGAATATTATTGTCATTATTATAAGTAATAATTTTTTTTAGATATAATAAATAATTAAAGTATTTGATATTTAATAATGATTAGATATATCATTTATTCAATAAATTTTATTTTAAAAAATTCTTATTTATAATAATGACAATTATTTGCTATTTCTAACATTATCTATAATAATTAATACATTATGTTTTTAATAATTTATCATCATAGTCCTAATAATTATTTTTATCACAATTCAATAAGTAATAATATGACATTAAAAATAGCATTAAAAGCAAATGAATTGTTCTTATATATAATATACTTTCTTTTTCCTTAATAATAATAACAATAAATCCACTTTAAAAAAAAGTTAATATCATTAATTACGTATGTTTTAAAAAAAAGTTAATATTATTAATTACGTATATTTTAATATCATTAATTACGAAAAAAAAGTTAATATCATTAATTACGTAATTAATGATATTAACTTTTTTTTAAGTTGATTTATTGTTATTATTATTAAGGAAAGAGAAAGTATATTATATATAAGAACAATTCATTTGCTTTTAATTTTTAATGCTATTTTTAATGTCATATTATTACTTATTGAATTGTGATAAAAATAATTATTAGGATATTGATGACAAATTATTAAAAACATAACATATTAATTATTATAGATAATGTTAGAAATAGCAAATAATTGTCATTATTATAAATAAGAATTTTTTTTAAAAAAAATTATTAAATAAATGATATATCTAATCATTATTAAATATCAATACTTTAATTATTTATTATATCTAAAAAAAATTATTACTTATAATAATGGAAATAATATTCGTATTATTTCATATCAGTAATTTTTATTATTCGAATTCGAATGGTCTTTTCTTTTCTTTTCTGTCTCTTGTGTAGTCATTTATGTAAAGTATTATTTTCAAATATTTTTAATAAATGACATTTTTTTTGTCCCAAATAATTTTAAAAAATTGATAAATAATATTTTATCCGTCTTAAATTATAAAAGATTTTAACCTATATTTGAAATATTTTTTACGAATTAAATTTTTTTTTATTATTTCTATTATTAATATTCTAAAAAATAATCATTTTTATTATTAATATTTTAAAAATAATAATATCAAAAAAAAATTATTATCATAAAAAACTATTATTATTTACATTTTATTTTAAATATTTTTATAAAAAAATTATTATCATTTTAAAAAAAATCAATTATATTAATTAAATATAGAATTAATTAAAAAATTATTTAATAATAATTAGAAAACTATTTAATAAAGTATTTAAAATATTAAAAAAAAAAGGTTTTTCATACCCTCGACCATTGATTGGCCGAGCCCACACAAGGCGCAATGGGCCTTCATGCCCTCGTCCAATGGATGGACGAGCCCAATAAAAAAAAGGGGCAGATTGGGAATTTTTTTTCAGAGGGGGATAAAGTGGGAATTTATTTTCAACTTTGGGGCATATGGGGAGAAAAGTCGTTTGAAGGAGACAACTTTTAGATTGTCATTGAAATTTGAGAAGAGATTAGTTGGTAAAGATTTTATGAGTGTGTCAGTTAAGTGGATATTTAACTATATATGTTTTGTGCAAGGATGTAAGATAGGATTATGCAAAAACATTATTGCGCTGAAGTTGTCACAATACAGCGTGGTGGTAGATAACTGATATTGAGTTCATTTAATAGAGATTTAATCCATAATATATCTAAAGTTGTGTGAGTTAGGACTCTATACTCTGCCTCGATGCTGGAACATGCAATAAGGGGCCGTTTTTTTGAGCTTCAAGAAACTAGATTTGGTTCAAAGTAGACAGACTAGTCAAGTGTTAATTTCCTATCATCTGGATTGCTAGCCAAATCTGAATCACTATAAGCTCCTAGGGAGAATTCTTATTGAGGATTTGCAAGGGCTAATGTGAGTCTTTGAGTAGTTGTACCACTCAAGTAACAAAACATACATTTCACTACACTCCAATGAGATTCCAACAGGTCAGGCATAAATTGACTTGCTTTGTTGACATGAAATACAATGTCTGGTTATATGAGATTAACATTTTATAATGCTCATACTGGTGATTTGTAAAGTAAAGGATCTGGAATTTTATCTTCACAATGCTTCTTAGTTTGCAAGAGATGAACATATGAGTGCTTACTCCATTTGCTTCAGCCATATTAACCTTAACCAAGAGATCCTTGATATATTTGGTTTGGATGATCACCATATAGCCATTTGCTTGATAATGAACTTTAATGCCTAAGAAGTATTGTGGAATACCAAGCTTCTTGAGTGAAAAATCGTCATGCATCTCGGAAATTAGATTATGAAGCAAAGTGGGCGAAGATCATGTAACGAGCGTGTCACCAACATACACTAGAGCATACAAAGTTATATTATTATGATTGTATATGAAAAGAGAGTGGTTACACTTGCTTGAAGTGAAACCAAAGTGAATTAGAAATTGATGAAGCTTCTCATACCAGACTTGTGGCACATGTTTTAAGCCATGTATGACTTTCTACAATTTACACACCATGGTAGAATCAAAGGTGAAAAACCCTAAAGGATTTTGCAAATAGACCTCTTCTTATAAATCACCATTCAAGAGTGCATTGTTGACATTAACTTGTTGAACTTAACATGTGTGTGTAAGTGCTAGAGTCAAACCGATATGAATTATTATTGGCTTCACCACGAGAGAGAAAGTCTCGTGGAAATCAAACCCATGTTGTTGGTGGAATTCCTTTTCAACGAGCCTTACCTTATATTTATTTATGCTTCCGTTTGAGTTCTCTTTAACCTTAAACATCCATTGACATCCTATAGTTTCCCTGCATTATGGTAAATATTTAAGGATCCAGGTACCATTTTTATTAGGGAATCATACTCAGATTTCATGGTTTTCAACCATTTTGGTTGAGTAAGAGCTTGTTTAGCGGTTGTGGGTTCATAGTGCACTAAAAATTCCTTAGGTTTGGATTTCTCTATCTTAACTCTTGTAAGCATAAGATTGAAGGTGTGAAAAACACAAGAAAAGAAGGTTTGAATTGGGTTTTAAAAATAAAAGCTTTTTACCAACTCAGAACACCACTTAAATATTAATAACAAAGAGATAAAAATACAAGTATTTTTATCCTGATTCGTTTGAAACTCAAAGCTACTCCAATTCACCTGCCAAGGTGATTTTGCCTTATACACAAAGACTTAATCCACTATAATTAACTGATTACAATAATCACAAAGAATAACTTTTTTTTGTCTTCTCAAGGATTCGACTATATCCTAGTCTCCTTAAGGAGTTGCAAAGAACAACTTTCTTTGTCTTCTTAAGAATCCGACTATACCCTAGTCTCCTTAAGGAATCAAACAAACGGTTTTAATAATATTTTGTGTGTTACAAGTTGCTTCTACACAAGAAGATTTTACACAAATGATAAACAAATACTTAAAGAAAAACTGTGTATGAATATGATAGTTTTTCACAAAGAAATAGACTTTTTCAAGTATTGCAGTGCTTCAGTATTCTTGTTTTTCTTCAAGTCTCCATGTCCCACTTATATAATGTAAGGAGAATACCGTTGGAGGGCAAAATGGGGAAACCAAATAGAGCGATTGTTCACTGTTGGATGGTGAAAGAAGTGATATTGCATACTGTCATTCGCCCACAAATTTAATGACAGGTGTGATGTATAGGACTGTCCTTGCCCATAAATTCAGGTAGTGGAAAGAATATTTGATTTGTACTATGTATTATTTGATCATGTATCCATTTGATCTTATTTTCAAGTTCATTGGCTTCTGATGAAAGTTGATGAAACATGAAAAAAAGAAACATACAATTGGAGTCAGAAACTTCAGAAACCTCAGTCAGAACCTTGACATCGTCAATAGTCTGGCTTGAGATCTTCAGTATCTTCATAATATTTAGAATATTCAGACTCTTCAGTCAGAACCTTAATAACCTCAATGTCTGGCTTGAGATCTTCAGAATCTTCAGCTACGTAACACAACTTCAGAAGCTTTCCATTCTTCAGAAGCTTAACAATCAGAGTCACGTCCAGAAGCACAAACCGAGAGAACGTTGTATCAGCAATATAGCGTCTCCTCGGAAGCTTCTAATTAGTGAATCAACACAGAAATAGAAAGATCATTGCAACAATAACTTTGAACTTCTTTCAGAACTTCTCATGATTAATTCAGAACGTTGTATCAGCAACACAGCGTCTCCTCAGAAGGTTCTCATAAGTGAATCAACACAGAAATAGAAAGATCATTGCAACAAAAACTTTGAGCTTCTTTCAGAACTTCTCATGACTAATTTAGAAGTAGAATTTGGAACGCAATGTTCAGAAATTGATGACGTTGCATGTCATATACTCATAATCAGAATTGGATGTTAGAGCTACACAATAACAAACCATTAGGGTACAAAAAAAATTCTCACACAAATACGACATTATTATCATCAAAATTCAAGGTATAAATGTAGAACCAAATATTGTTCTAACAATCTCCCCCTTTTTTATGATGACAAAAACATATATTTTGATGAACAACTTTGTACAAGGTAATCACAGAAGGATACATATTACACAAGCACAAAGCCCCCCCTAAGATGTATAATCCCAAGAGGATAAAATCAGAATGAAAGAGCACTTTCTTTATTAACCTTTTTGAAGTACCACAATGATCTTACATCAGGATCTGGTTTGTCTTCAGAAGTTTCCTGATGTTGTCAAGAGCGTTGGTTTGTTAACATCAACATTCTGATGAACTTCACTTCAGAAGCTTGGTTGAATTCTTTTGAAGAAGCTTTAGATCCTGGTTCCCTTTGAAATTCTCTTTCAGAGCCTAATTACCTTTGAAAAATATCTTTGAAAAGAGCTTTCAAAACCTGGTTAAGGATTCTTCTTAAAAGCTTGATTTCCAAGTCTGATTACCATGGAATTTACACTTCCTCAGAACTTGATACCAAATTTTCAATTCTTCAAAACTTGATGCCAAGTTCCAAGTTCAGAGCCGGGTTTTTAATTCCTTGAAGACTCAATACTTGAATCTGATTCCTAGTTTAGATTCTTCTCGAACAGGGTTAAAGCTTCAGACTCAGAGAGTAAACCCTTTCTTCAGAAACTGGTAACTTATATTTTGATCTGAAAAACCTCAAAAAGATTCTGATGTTTGATCTTATTCCTGCAAAAACACTTAACAAATTATCCTTTGAAGTAGTTGTTAGTAGAAACATTAAACAATGTTTGGGTTCTGATTCATGAATGTAGGTATTTCAATATCAATTATGATTCTCCCTTTAACTACGTATCTCCCAATTTGTCATTAATAAAAAAGACATAGACAAATCAAAATAAAAGTGATGGAAAGAAACACATATGATTTTCATTATATATGTGCTAGAAGGCATAAATGAGTACAATCATGACTTAAGGAAAGTGAAAATACAAAAAAATGCAAAACACTTTTGAAAAAGTGCTAAGGGTTCTGAGGAGGAGGAGGCGGTGAAAGTCTGGATAGTATCAACTGAAACATCACTTCCTGCCTATCCAGACATTCTTTGACCAGAGAATTCTCAACTTTCATATCCTCGGTGGTCTTCATAAGAAGTTCAGGAATACTCCCAAAAGAGGTTCCAGTAGATTGCTGATTATTAGAAACCTCAATTTTTTGTTCTTCAGAAGTAACTGGTTGAGCAACATCTTCTTCCATGACACATTCTGGATGACCATAATCTACCTCAGCTTCCTGAACAATTTTCTTAACCTTTGGAGCAGGAAGACATAATGAAACATTTTGTAACTTTCAGATTTCCATTAAGGGAACAAACCTAGAATATAAGTTTCTTTTAGATAAGTTATACCCAAATTTCTTTAGCTTGGAGATTTTGGAGTTTATCCAACTTCTGCAAGCTTCCCAAACCGAGTCACTTACAACAGGATTAGTTGATGAATGACTAGTCGTCATAGCTGCGTGACGACTTCTTGAGTCTGACTCAAATTTCCTCATAATCTTACCAATATTTGGACTAGGTTTAGGTTGTCTAAGTATTCTTACAGAAAAATCTTTTATGGTTGGATGAGGATTCAGACCATAAACAGTTAGAAGAGAAGGAGTAATGACCTCTTGTCTTTCTGAATCAGATACTTCTGGTTATGGTTCAAAATTAAACATGCCTTCAGGAGTATCCTCAAACATGTGATTACCAGAATCTCTCGAGGGAGATCTTTTGGGTGTTGTTATATTTGGATTTTCAATGTGGGGAGCAAAAACAATCAGAGATGGAAGTGGAATGGGTGATGAAGGTAATTGTGAAGGAGTTGGTGTTTGTGGTATCTGTTGTTGTTGTTGTTGTAACTAAGTTTCAGAAAATTTAGGAGTTTATGTAACAGGTGTCATACCCTAATTTTAGACCCTAATATCCCATATCTCATTTGCATTTTCGCATACAAGCAATGTCACAGTTTGGTCCTTCCCCTTTATCCATCTTTGGGTTTGCTTTTGTAGGGATCACCAAGCACCTCTTTGATGGTGTTTTACCTTTGTGTTTATTTGATTCATTTATTATCTAACCACTAATCAAATACCAAAAATATGTCTTGTTTACCTTAAGTCTATTGTGCAAGTTAGGGCTCCTCAAATCAAGAGTATCTTAAAGTTTTGTGGCTTACTTCTCAAGGAAAGTCAAAGGTTCGTGTATTTATTTCCATGCCTTCCTCAACAAGAAACTTCAAGCTTTGAGAAATTTAATCAAGATGAAATCAAGGACACCTTATTTTGAGTTCATATGATCACCCATATGCTTTGAAGTGCAAGAAAAGTCCAAATACACAAGTTTGTTCCAAGTGGTTTGACCTAAAAGTCAATAATTTGAAGTCAAATTTCCAAGGATCACAACTCCTTCAATACTCAACATTTTTGAATGACCCTTTTTGCATATGACTCTTCTCAACATCCTCTATAACTTATATTTACATGACAAGAGCCAATTATGCTTTGAGGATCATCAAGAGTGTGGAGACATTATAGGTCATTTGTAGACTTAGTGAAACTTGACCTATTTTCAAGTGACTTTTCCCCAACTTTGAAGGATCATAATTTCTTCAATTTTTAACATATGAAGCTGATTCCTTTTGCACAATGTCATTCGTGATCCCATCTACAAGTTTTCTTCAAGGACAAAGGTCAAAATATGCTTGGAAGGCCATGGAATTCATTGGGACATTATAGGTCATTTTCAGCCATGAAACACTCAAACTTTTCTAAGTTACATAACCAGTTTTTCATGCCAGCTTCAACATGCCATAACTTTGTGTTCTAACATCCAAATGCAACCTTTATTGGCACATTGTAATCTTGGCCATGATGTTAACACATTGCAAAAAGAATGGGATAAAAAAGCCTCTTGAGTAGGATGCCCCATTGAGATGAACATGGTGACTTGGAACTGAAGAAATCACAATTGCCCAAAATTTTATCATGACTAATCTCAATTCCAAGCCAAATTAGAAAGTGGTTTAGTCCTAAACATGTTTTAATAAGTATCCAGAAGTTAATTGACACTTAAAACACATCATTTGGCCGAGTTTTGATGAGTTTCAAGTCACACTTTTCACATATTCGGATCAAATTCATTTTGCACGAATTATGCATCATTTCACACACATTTGGATCCAAACACATTACCTATAAATAGAGGAAGCTATTGCCTTCATTTGCAAGCTTTGGAGAGCCAAGAAATCCCTACTGCAACTTGAAATTTTTTCCAGAAAATTCAACTATCGTGTTTTTGAAACTTTTGCAACAATTCTCAAGCTCTGTGACCTCCTGAAGTGCTCTAACAAGATCTAGTTTCATCAACTTCTGATTACCATTTGGACAAGGTAGTTATGAGCATCATTTGAACTCAAACAAGTTACCACAATGTAGTCCTTCACTCTCTAATGCTTTCCCCTAACTTATCTGGTGTTGATTGATCGTGTTCATCATTTAATTTTTTTTCATGGCTGGCTTGTTTCTGAAACTTCTCTGAAATTCCATTTTCTCAGTTCACATAAATGAATTTGGAGTATAAGGTTGAATTCGGGATGAGAAGAGGATCACAATGGTGGTGATCCCGTGTCTTGAATTTACCAAACGATGAAACTCTTGTGAGAGCTCACCGGAGAAGATGACCGGAGTTTTTCTCAGGTGGTCTGAGTTTGGATCATACACGTTGGCATAATGAAATATTTTGATTGGTTGGATTTAAACTGGATCTTATGTTTGGCTTGCAGTGTGTTCCATCGTGCATCCTAACCTTTGGAATGTTGGATCTGCCACGTCAATTAATGAGGTGTGATCCAATACTCCGTGTTTTTTCTGATTTTAATTTTTTTTCTTTTATTATTTTTAATTTTTTTTCTTTAAAAATTCATAGTAATTTCATTATTCATCCAAAAAATCCCGAAATAATTTCTAAAATTCTCTTTTATTTTTCTTTATCCGATTTTTATTTTTCCATATTTTATTTAATTGATTTCCTATTTTTCATGAATTTTCTCTTTTCTCCTTTGTTTTAATTGGTTTAAAAATAGTTTTCTGCATTTTAAAATTCTGAAAATTTTATTATATGTTTCTTATTTTACTTCCAACCTTCCATAATTTTCTTGGCCATTTATTTGGTGTTTTGAAGGACTTTATGGATTTTTCTATTTTATTTCTATTTTAAAAATTATTTAAAAATACCTTTGATGCATTTTTATTTCATTTAATTGCATTTTATATTGGTGTGACCTTATGAACTTTTGTTGGCCTTGGATCATGATGGTTTGGACTTCAAGTCTCATCAAACTCAATAGATCTTAGGTGTTGATGGGGTGAAACCCCTAATCCACCAAAATGAATGATTGATTTTGATGATGACTTGATACAAAATTTGATCTAATTTGGGTGTGACTTCTCTTGTATCTCTCTTCTTCATCTCTTTCTTTTCCCTTTGATCAATTGGATGGCTTGTATCCATCTTGTTCATGATGTATGGGTTGGTGCTTGATGAACTTCCATCATTTCAAATCTACCTCTTAATTGATCATGAATCATTGAAGGTACTTTGGATTGATACATAAGTTCATCCTAGGCATCATGAAGTATGGATTGAAGTAATGGACCATCCTCCTAGCCTTTGTGCTTGATCATTCCCCCTTTCTTTTCTTGTGTGGTATGACTTTAGGAGAATAATTTACATATCATTTCTCTAGCATGTATTAACACAAACATTATTATTGACCGACCTCAGATAGTTGTGACTTCTATATAAGTTTAATTACGATTGCTTAACATAGAGATAAATTTGTTCCAAAGGCAATGGAATTTTTATAAGTGAGATTTCAAGTCTCCCATTCCTCATGGTATTATATGAAAATGTTGTTCCTTTCCCATTTGTAAGAGCTAGTGACGTACTTGTTGATTTTATCCAAGTTGGAGCCTTTCTCACAAATGATGTATAGGTTCATATTTTCATGCTTGTGAGTGGATAGTTGAGTGTTCCCCAAAAAATGATCAAAAACATCTATTCATCTTCACTAACATCCCTTACTAACTCTTCACTTGTATTAACTTCTATTTTAATGTCATTTACTATATGCTTCATCTTTAGCATTTCATATCATATTGTTTGTGATTATGTCATTTGTTCTTTTTCCATTTGGACCTTTCCTTTATATCATTGTAAAGAAGACACTAATAAGAAAAAAACTAAAAAGAATTTTGTTTTTCCTAACTCATGGACTTGTGGTTACTATCCTTGGCATCATTGTGGAGTTATGAACTTAGAATTAAGATCTTGACCTTTGCTTTAGGACTTGTGACTTTAGACCTTGGAGTCCATCTTGACCTTTAACTTGGGACTACCTTTTAAGACTTGGTTGAGTTACTTTGATTTCATCTGATGCATGGGTTATTATTTGCTAATTTGACTTGCTTGAGGCTTAATCCAAATGAGGTAATTCTTGCTTGACTTATGTCATAAAGCTTTCTATTTCTTTGTTAGATATTTCCTCCCTAGCTTTTACTTTATGCTCTAAGATAATCTTCTTCTCCTTCCCTTCTTTAATTTTCAAAATCTTCCCTCTTTTTCAAAACCTTCTTGTTTTTCAAACTTGAATCATTTTTCTCAATAAACCTTGAATTTTGTCAAGTGATTTTCAAACCCTTTTTCTTGAATAAATTCTAATTCATCTTAAGCATATTTAGACCAATTTTAAAATACTAAAAAAATGCATAACTCATTTAAACCATTTTGTTCCCTTTGTGCACTTTTTCTTTTAAAACTTTTCTCAAAGCATTAGACATTAATCATTTTCATAGTTGAGATATAATTCTCCTATCCCCATATAGCATTGATGATAAACCTTTTCCATTTATGATAGCTAGTGGCGTACTTATTGATCCTTATCCAAGTTGGAGCCCTTCTCATGATGATGCAAAGTTCTCATACTTGTGGTGACTAGTTGAGTATTCTCCTTAAAATGATAAAAATGTCTTTTTCATAAAAAAAATGAATCAAAATAAACTCCTTTTGTTATTTTTACCACAAACTACAAAGTTTTGATCCTTCATTGCACTTTGTTGGTACGTAGGCATGAGACTTCAAAAGTCTTGGCAAACATAAAAATAAAGAAAATATACTTCTTTTCCCATCTCTCTAGTCTTTTAACAAACATCACCTTTTTCAAACCAAAATATACATATTTTCAAAGAGGTTCCCATGGAGTACTATGGATGTTTAGGATGATAATACCTTCCCTTTGCATAATTGCCCCCGGACCCTTGTTCTCTTTTTATTAGTTTTGTTTTAAAACTTCTTCGGGCTTTGTTCGTGCTTTTTTCCTTTTCCCTTTGGAAACAATAAAAGCGCAGTGGTGACTCTTGATTTACGAGTTAAGTTAATCAATAGTTTAATCTCAAATTTTTTACCGCTACAGAAAAGTGGCGACTCTGGTGGGGAGTAGCCCCTAGTGGGTTAAACCCATCTTTGTTTTTTGTGTATATATTATGTTTATTGTTGTTTGTTATTGTTTGTTATGTCTGGTGCTTTGTGATCTCTGTGTGGTGAGATAAGTCCTATACCTGGACTTGAGAGCTCTTATGATAGGAGGGTGGTATAGTCATGTTTGGCTTACGTGGAGTTAATCCTTAGTAAGCTGACTTGAGATCCCCCACTCAGTGGAGGCCCCTTTGGGATTACTGGTGTCACACGAGTAATCGTAGTTGGCATTACTTTTTCTGACCTGGGAGCTCGAGAAGCTTAGGACCTTAGAAACCTTAAACCATATTGGCCTTTTTAAGATGTAGTGTAGTGGCTATTCAGGTGTAGACTTGAATTAGTTGTTACGCGATACTACACTCGGACGAGTTTCTCTTGAGAATATTATTGGTAGACGAGTAGTCATATAAATCGATAATATCTAAAAGATGGAATTACGAATCTAGGAACTTTTTATGACCTTGTTCTACATGTGATTACATCCTTATTACATACATTGTGGGTTAGTTCTTACCCTTGGCTCCATGCTCGTGACTCCGAACCTTTGGACCTTATTTTGTGTGACCTTGTTTGTGATTGTTGCATCATGCACGCATGACATTCATAAGAATTTTACTCAATTTTCAAGAACTTAGAGACTCTTGTTGCAAACATTGCAAATATTTTGATCATGGATATTGAAAGGAGGAATACTCGGAAATACAGTTTCAGATGTCCCGGTCTCATGTAATTAAGGAAGCTAGCATCTTTCATGGATGATCCTAAGGGTTTTAAAGACCGTTTTGGAAGACTTTTATCTGTGCTATCTACTGATGTTAAGGATAGTCTTCTCTGTACTTTGGTTCAGTTCTATGATCATGTCTACCGGTGCTTCACTTTCCCTGATTATCAACTGTTACCTACCATGGAAGGGTATGCTTATCTTTTGGGTACACCAGTTTCTGATAAAGTTCCTTTTATTGGGGTGGAAAGAATTCTTGAATCTCAGGTTATTTCCAAAGCCATTCATCTTAGGAAGTCTGACATAGATGCCAATCTCACTATCAAAGGGGGTCCCAGAGGGTTGACTTCGAAGTTTTTATTGGAAAAAGCCTTTTCTTTTGCTAATGCTAATAGCATGGTGGCATTTGAGACTGTTCTTATCTATGGTTTGGTCTTGTCTCATAACATTGACAATTTCATTGATGTTAATGCTCTGGGGATCTTCTTGATTAGGAATTCGGTTCCAACTCTGCTCGGTGATACTCATTTTTCTATTCATCATAGGACTTCTAAAGGGGGTGGAACTATTGTCTGTTGTTTGCCTTTACTGTACAAGTGGTTTGTTTCTCACTTGCCTCAGTCTCTTATCTTCCAAGAAAACAATGATTGTTTAAGGTGGTCTCAAACACTTATGTCTCTCACCAATGACGACATTACTTGGTACTCTTTTGTTTACGATGACGTCTAGATTATTGATACCTTTGGGGAGTTCTTTAGTGTGCCTCTTCTTGGTACACAAGGAGGAATCAACTACAATCCGGATTTGGTAAGACGTCAACTTGGGTTCTCTATGAAGGACAAACCCAATAACCCTTTATTAGAAGGTTTATTTTTCCAAGAAGGGAAGGACACTCAAGGGTTGAAATCTAGGATAATGTATGCTTGGCACAATGTTCATATGAAGGGAAAAGGTGAGCTTGAATTGAGGAATTGTGTAGCTTTGGAGCCTTACACTATTTGAGTGAAGAAGAGAGCAAAGGAATTCAAGATTCCATACTCTTATGAAAGACCTATGTCCTTAGTAATGGTAAAATATCCCACTATTAAAGGAATAAAGGAGTTGCAAGACGCTTTGGATAGGATGATGCAAGAGAAGGATGATTTGGATGACAAATTTCACACCTCACGCCTTGAGAAAGTAGAATTGAAGAAGTAGATAAAGGAAAAGGATGAATTGATAGAATTTCTCGAGCAACATGCTGTGAAGAGATCTAGAGGCCAAGAGGATTTATTTTCCTCTAACAATTCATCATCTACTCTTCTTCCTACCTTCGGCGTTTGGAAAGGCATTTGTAGACCAGCTCGTGATAGAGAATGATGCTATGAAAAGCAGCTACAAAAGAGAGATCAAAAGGCTTCGCAAGAAATGTCAACTTGGAGTTGGGTCGTCATCGGACATGATTTCATAGATCTAGATTCTCTCTGTTTATAATCATTGAAATTTTATTTCTGATTGTGATCATTTATATTATTAATAAAATGAGATTTTTTACATTGAAAAATGTTATTCATATGTTTGCAACTTATGTCTTAAAGTTCCTTAGAAAATAAAAAATAATATTCCCATTTGCATTTGCATATCATGCATCATGTTGCATCTTGGTCTTGCTTTGAGCAAGTTCACCAAGGGTCTTATTTCTTTCTTGGTATTCATTCAGACAAGTTGTCTCACCAGTACAATACTCAAGCTAATCAATTGAAAAAGATGGACCGCCTAAAGCAAGAGAATCGTAAACTCCGTGAAGAGGTGACAACTTTGAGGGATAGTTATGAGAGGCTTACTGCTATGATGGAAGCTTTGGCGGCTGCTCAAAATCAGCCTCCACCTCCTCCTCATCCGACTCCTCTTTAGAGGATCGTGATTTCCGAGATTATCTCTACGCCCATCTCAGTGGCTCCCATCAGTGCTCCATAGCACCACATGCCTTTTGGTTCCCTTGAGGCATACCTCCCAACTTTGTGCCCGATGGGTACCAACCTGTTGTTGAAGTGGATCAACCTGTGATGTCAGTACCACCTCTTGTGGTTAATGTTGTTCCTTATGTCGAAGAACCTGTTTTTCACACTGAACAAAGTGAGACTGTTGGTGTTTATGAAAGAATGGATGAGTTCCAAGATCAGTTTCAGGCCATGCAGAAAAAATTTCAAGCTTTGAGGGGGAAAGATCTGTTCGGGAAGAATGCTCATGATTTGTGTTTGGTTCCTAATATGAAGATTCCGCACAAGTTCAAGGTTCCAGATTTTGAAAAGTACAAAGGCAACTCTTTCCCTCCGAGTCATCTGGTGATGTACGATCTTAAGATGTCAACTCAGACTGACAATCATCAATTATTGATCCACTAGTTTCAATACAGTTTGAATGGAGTTGCTCTTAAGTGGTATATGGGGCTCGACAGTACTCAGATCCTAACTTTCAATGACCTAGGTAAGGATTTTGTTCGCCAATACAAATATAATGTCGACATGGCACCAGACAGGGATCAACTCTGTGTTATATCTCGTAAAGATAAAGAGACCTTCAAGGAATACATGCAGAGATGGAGCGAGATCACTGCACAGGTTAGTCCTCCATTGGAGGAAAAGGAAACGACAAAGTTGTTTTTAAAGACGTTGAGTCTGTTCTATTACGGACGTATGGTTGCAAGTGTGCCTAGTGACTTTACTGAAATGGTGAATATGGGTTTGAGATTAGAAGAAGATGTCCGTGAAGGACGATTGAAAGAAGGTGGATCATCTGATGGGTCCAAAAGATATAGGAATGGGATACCCAAGAAGAAGGAACACGATGCCAACACTATCTCACAAGAGAAACATATGAGGCTTCCGATGAACGGTCAAGGTCATCATCATGTGGAGTCTGTAACTCCAGTTATAAATTCCACTCTAGTTGTTCAAGCAGTGTTGCATTATCAACCACATTTCCAGCAACACATAAATCAACAGAATTGTGCCCATAGGCCTATACAATTTGACCCAATTCCAATGACTTATACAAAGTTATTTCCTTCTTTAATTCATACAAGAACTCTACCGGCTGTTCCGAAAGAGCTTATGTGGTGGTATAAACCTGACCAACATTGTGCATTCCACCAAGGAGCACTTGGTAATGATATTGAGAATTGTTTTGCCTTGAAGGATAAGGTAAGAAGGTTAATGCAAAGTGGTATCTTGTCATTTGAAGATTCTAATACCAATGTACAAGTTAATCTGCTTCCCAAACATGGGAATGCAACTGTGAATATGGTCGAAGGATGTCTTGGGAAATATCGAGCTTTTGACGTCAATCTGATCAGAAGATCCTTGGTTGAAATGCACGCTACTTTATGCAAATTGAGCTATTATGAGCATGGCCATGCTTCTTGCCATGTTTGTTCTAGATATCCCTGAGGGTGTTTTATTGTGAAAAGAGACTTACGAGAGATGCTAGATCAGAATCCCATTCAAGTTACAAGGGATAGAAATGAAGATGAGCATGAGGTGAATTTCATAGTTCCCTGTTTTAATCTCCCAAAACCGGTCGTGATTGCATATGATGGTCAGAAGACTCCTGTTTCTCCGTTAGTCATTTATTTGGAGGGTCATACGCCTTACGAGTCTAATAAAGTTGTTCCCTACAAGTATAGTGCTACTATGGTAGAAGACAATAAAGAAATGCCTATTCCTGCTTTTCCATCTATGGTGAATATTGCCGATGTAAGTGGTGTGACCTGAAGTGGTCAGATATTTGATGTTGCAGCTCCTAAGAGGACCGAAGATATGGTGATAGAGAAATTAAGTCCAGAGAAAACTCCTGTTGTACAAGCCGACCAATCCAGTATTGTGAATCAGAATGTTGATCAAGATGAGGTGCTGAAATTGATCAAGAAAAGTGATTTCAATATGGTGGACCAGTTATTGCATACTCTGTCCAAGATATTCGTGTTATCCCTACTGATGAGTTCGGAAGCACACTGAGAAGCTTTTCCGAAGGTCCTAGAGCAGACCTATGTGGGCCATGATGTGAAAATTGATCAATTTGGTGGTATTGTGGCCAATATTACTGCATGTAACAATTTGAGCTTCAATGATGAAGAACTGCTCGAGTAGGGGAGGAATCACAATTTGGCTATGCATATCTCTATGAATTTTCAAGAAGATGCCATGTCCAATGTGCTGGTGGATACTGGATCCTCTCTGAATGTTCTTCCTAAGTCTACGTTGTCTAAACTTGCTTACCAAGGTGCTTCGATGAGACTCAGTGGAGTTGTTGTGAAGACCTTCGATGGCTCAAGGAAGACTGTAATTGGGAAGGTTGATCTCCCAATAAAGATAGGCATGTGCTTATTTCAGATCACTTTTCAAGTTATGGATATTCATCCCTCCTACAGTTGTCTCTTAGGACGTCTGTGGATTCATGAGGCTGGGGCAGTTACATCAACTTTACACCAGAAGTTGAAGTTCGTGAAGAATGGGAAGTTAGTGATCGTGGGTGGCGAGCAAGCCATGTTGGTGAGTCATCTCTCTTCATTTTCATATATTGATGCCGAAGAAGATGAGGGTGTTGGTGTAAGCTCTAGAGGCGAATACTTTTGGTACTTGTATCAAATTATTTATTAATAATAAAAGGCTTTTTCTTTATTATGTTTGTTTAATAAAGTCCCTAGAATAGCTAGTCCGTTTAATGTATCAAGTGTGACTTAATCATGAGATCCCATTAAACATAAGGACATTATTCTTAAAGTATCCGTAGTACAGCTTTATTGTGAAATGGGATAACATTAAAGCATTAAGACTATTCTGTATATAGAATGATGATCACATCTCATGGATAAGGAGTTATCAAGTCTTAAACATAGGTATGAATATTAAGAGTAATATTTATACTGGATTGACCCGCTGTGAGAATACTATATAGAATGTTATGCAAAGTTTCATAAGTTATTCTCATGGTGATAATGGTGTATACCACCCTTCGACCTGAAACCACTATGGACCCTAGATGTAGAGTCGAGTGCCTTATTGTTGATCAAACGTTATCCGTAACTGGATGACCATAAAGACAATTGATGGGTACTACACGAAGCATGCTGAGGGACATGAGTGACCTAGATGGAATTTTCCCATCCTACGTAACAGGATAAATGTCTATGGGCCCAAAATTGAACTGGACAAGGATGACACGGTCTATGCCTTGTGTTCAATATAGACATAAGGGCAAAAGGGTAATTGTACACATAAGTATTATCACAAAAGGATTTGTCAGGTCACATGACATTTTCGTGTCTTGGGTAGCAGTGATGTGTTGCTAGATACCGCTCACTATTTATTATGTTAAATACGTGATTTAATATAATTCTCAATGCCGCGAAAACCTACAGGGTCACACACAAAAGGGCGGATTGATGAGAGATAGAGTAACTAAGGAACACCATAAGGTACGTTCACTTAAGTGAATTGTAGAACATCGTAAGGTACGATGTACTTAAGTAGAATATGAAATATGGTAAGGTACCACATGCTTAAGTGATTTTGGCATATTATAAGATATGGGCCACATACACTTAAGTGGGATTTTTAGCTTACAACCCACACAAGTGGTTATATAAATAGAACCCTTGTGCAGAAGCATTTGTGCTGTTGTAATTTCATTTCTCTCTCTCTCTCTCTCTCTCTCTCTCTCTCTCTCTCAATGCCTTCATTCGTATCAGCTAGCAGTGAGATTGAAGGAATCCGTTCGTGTGGACTGAGTAGAGGCGTTGTCATTATTTAACGTTCGTGATCCCTCCGTAGATTTGCATCAAAGGTTTCAATCGCCACAAGAGATAACGATTCTATCACTGATCATTCCCATTCGTAAGGATTACTAAAGGAGAAATTTTTAAATTCCGCTGCGTTTTGGACCGCTCTTCTCCTTTAGTGGTATCAGAGCCACTTACGAAACCATGCATCTGATAGCTATTTATTTTCTGTATTTTCTGTATTAATACGATTAAAAGACAGAATGAATCAAAGAATAAACGAGTAATTAAATTTGGCATCATGTGTGTATGATTTGGATGATTGATGTTGACTATGCTTCGGAATCCGATGTTAGTATGGTGAAGCAGCGATACATCGATCGTCCATAGTTTACGCAATTGAGATCTATCAAGTTATATATATGATATAAGTAATCCTGATGCAAAATACGGTATATATGATATACTGTTTCTGTTTCGTTCATTGAAACACTTAATGGTTGTTTTCCTTTGAGCGATCAATGGTCATTTGCTTCTTGATCCGACATTAGTATGGTGAAGCAATGACATGTTGATCAATCATACTGAATTAATAATTGAGGTGTGTTTGACGGTCTGAAATTGGTGCATTAGGGTTCATGACGACACAAGGGTTGTCCTGTCAAAGAGTTATGTGATTAGGGTTGTGACTGCGCAAGAGTTGTGCTTTAAAGTATCAAGTGTTGATGCGAAAAACGACGTCGATTTCAAATGATTAGGGTTGTGACTGCGCAAGAGTTTCTTTTATGTAATGTAATGTTATGAAGAAAGATAAGAATACAATATCAAAGGAGGACAACCTTGAAGATCTGGCTTGGAGAAGCTTAGATCGTTATTAGGTTAGCTTAGGTTCTCTCATTGGCATGGGAGAACAATTGCGCTAGGGGCCATAACTGTTTCATTATGTATGTTGATGCATGTGAATGTATATTGATGCATGTGAGAGACGATTTATATGATAAATAAGTCGGTGAGATCAGAATAATAAAATTCCCTCAAATAAAATATTAAGTTTATGCTTTCCAAGTTTTAGCACTCATCAAGACTAGTATCGAATAATGTAGGTTTCGCCTACGCGAGGTGCATATTCTATATTAGTAAGGTGCGATGGGATAATTGTAACATCCAATTGCTAAA
Organism: Lathyrus oleraceus; assembly: GCF_024323335.1. NCBI lineage: Eukaryota > Viridiplantae > Streptophyta > Magnoliopsida > Fabales > Fabaceae > Lathyrus > Lathyrus oleraceus. The sequence goes on from NC_066584.1 coordinate 473,966,105, forward strand.
AAAATGGGCCAAACTTAACTAAACAAATTATAATAAGATTATATATGTTTAGAAGCAAGAGTTGGAAATGATCCATGTGATGGATTGGAATAAGGAGTTATTCACCCAACTAAAATATTCGAGAGTTGTATTAAATACAATTGGAAGGAGTTCCTACCTAAATAACCTAGTTTTGTGTAATCCGCCTACGCAGACTTAAAACAAAGTGAAATGTGGATCTCGACCCACTAGAAAATCTTCCAACGGGATTTTCCTAATCAAATGGTGAGGGTCATTTGTTTTGAGTAAAATAGCGGGAGCATATTTAATTAAAGGCCTAATTAAATATGTTAGTTATACTTATATTTTCATTATTTTCATGTAGATTACCATGACAACAAACACCTCTAACAACATTTTGCGATCAATCCTTGACAAGGAAAAATTGTATGGGACAAATTTTCTGGATTGGCACCGAAATCTGAGGATTGTCCTCAAACATGATAGAAAGTTGTATGTCTTGGAGAAACCTGTTCCTAAAGAGGAACCTCCTAGTTCTGCACCTAAGGTAGAAAGAGATGCTTATAATAAGCATGTTGATGATGCCAATGAAACTACTTGCCTCATGCTAGCTACCATGAACTCAGAGTTGCAAAAGCAACATGAGAACATGGCAGCGTTCGATATGATCGAACACCTGAAGATGCTCTATCAAGAGCAAGCAAGGCATGAAAGGTTTGAAGTTTCAAAAGCCCTTTTTCAAGGCAAGTTAGCTGAGGGAGCCCATGTAGGTCCCCATGTGCTCAAGATGATTGGGTATGTGGAGAACCTTTAGAGGTTGGGTTTTCCCCTCGGAAAGGAACTTGCGACTGATTTGATCTTGCAATCGTTGCCAGATAGATTCAGTCAATTTGTCCTTAATTTTAATATGAATGATATGGACAAATCTCTTCCTAAACTGCTAGCCATGTTAAGAACTGCTGAGCAGAATCTGAAGTTAAAAGGTAAGTCCATTATGATGATCGAAAATGGAAAGAGACAGACAGAACAAAAGACCCACCAAGCAGGGTGATAAAGGGAAAGGCAAGGAAGTTGCCAAATCCAAACCCACTGCTCTTGCTTTGAAGCCTAGTGGAGGCATAGCAAAGGAAGGAACCTGCTTCCATTGCGGTAAGACCAGACACTGGAAGAGAAACTGCCTAAAGTACCTGGAAGATAAGAAGAATGGAGTAGAGACTTCAACTTCAGGTATTTTTGTTATTGAAATTAATTTATCTACTTCTACATCATGGGTATTAGATACTGGATGTGGTTCTCACATTTGTACCAATGTGCAGGGGCTAAAAAGGAGTAGAGATTTGGCAAAAGGTGAAGTTGACCTACAAGTTGGCAATGGAGCAAAGGTTGCTGCTTTAGCCGTAGGAACTTATGTATTGACTTTACCTAGTGGTTTAATAATTCAGTTAGAGAACTGTTATTATGTACCTGCAATTAGCAGGAATATTATTTCCGTTTCTTGTTTGGACAAGTTTGGTTTTTCATTTATAATAAAGAATAATTGTTGCTCAATTTATTTGAATGATATATTCTATGCTACTGCACAAATGAACAATGGACTATATGTCCTTGATCTTGAAATGCCTATTTATAACATTAATACTAAAAGGATGAAACCTAATGAGTTAAATCCAACTTACCTTTGGCATTTTCGATTAGGCCACATAAATGGGAAATGCATTTCCAAACTCCATAAAGATGGACTCTTGGACTCTTTTGATTATGAATCATATGAGACGTGCAGATCTTGTTTAATTGGAAAGATGACAAAGTCTCCATTCACAGGAAAAGGTGAAAGAGCTAATGATCTTTTGGCCCTCATACATACTGATGTATGTGGACCACTGAACATACCAACCAGAGGAGGTTTTCAGTACTTCATCACATTTACTGATGATTTCAGTAGATATGGTTATGTGTATTTAATGAAACACAAATCAGAGTCCTTTAAAAAGTTCAAGGAATTCAAGAATGAAGTACAAAACCAACTAGGTAAGAATATTAAAAATCTTCGATCAGATCAAGGTGGTGAGTATTTAAGCCTAGAGTTTGATGACCATATGAAAGTGTGTGGGATCCTATCCCAACTTACTCCTCCTGGAACACCCCAATGGAACGGTGTATCTGAGAGAAGAAATCGAACCTTGTTAGACATGGTCCAATCCATGATGAATCACGCCGATCTTCCAAACTCCTTTTTAGGGACATGCAATATTGACAGCAACTTACACATTTAACTGTGTTCCATCCAAAAAGGTTGAGAAGACACCATATGAGATATGGAGTAGTAAGAAACCACATATGTCTTACATGAAGATTTGGGGTTGCGAAGTTTATATGAAACGAAAAATTTCAACTAAGCTTGAGCCCAAATATCACAAATGCTTATTTGTGGGGATATCCTAAAGAAACAAGAGGGTATTACTTCTATAATCCTTCTGAGGGCAAAGTGTTTGTCGCTCGAACTGGAGTTTTCCTAGAAAAGGATTTTATTTCCAAAGGAATCAGTGGGAGGAAAGTAGAGCTTGAAGAAATTCAAGAATCACAAAGCATTGATACACCTATGGATGAATTAGAGCAGGTGTAGCGGTAAATTCATGACCATCAAGCTATGGATAAGCTAGACGTCAATAAAATCAGAGTCGCCACCACACTTTTATTGTTTCCAAGGGAAAAGGGAAAATAAGAACAAAAACCAAAAGATAAGAAGTTTTCAAATCAAAACTAATAAAATGCCAGAGATTACAGGTAAGGGGGTTGATTATACATAGGGAAGGTGTTAGCACCCAAAGTGTCCTAGGTACTCCTAGGGAGCCTTTTCTTGTGTGCATATGTGTTTTTGTACAAATGATGTTTGAAATAAATAGAATGGGGGGATGAGAAAAGAATTCATTAATTATATTTTTTTTGTGTTTGACAAGACCTTCAGACTTGTGCCTACGTACTAACATAAAAATGAGGGATCAAAACCTCGTAGTTCGTGGTATTAATTTCAAAATAAGTGCATTGCTTTTTGTATTTTCAAGCTTCTCCAAAATTGCTTAAAGACTTTGTTTTGATGAAGACAACATATTTCAAGAATATCAAAAAGGATGAGCCAAGACAAATTGCATAAGGATCAAAGCTTGCTTACAAATTTCATGAAGATTAAAGATTCAAAGTAATTGATCTTCAACTTATATGGGTACAAGCTAAAACTCTTTGCATTGATATTTGTTAGTGCTCAAAACATTTGGTCAAATGCTTAACAAAACATCAAATACATACCATAAACACTTACCCTTTTACAAAACACTATTTTTGTTCTTTTAAGTTCATGTAACCGGTTATCAATATCATGTAACCGGTCACATCCCTGGCAGTAGCAAAAAACCTTTATATTTGATCATTTTCAATATGATGTAACCGGTTACATCATTTAAGTAACCGGTTACATGATCGAGTTTTTGAATTTCTGGGCCATAACGTAACCATGTAACCAGTTACATCCTTCAAGTAACCGGTTACACCTGAACCAGTGGCACTTCTTTATTGTTATTCAGTGCTATACGAATTCAGATCTCTTGCCCTTGACCATTGCATTGTTCCACTTATATGCAGCCTTTCTAAAGGGTATAGAGTCTCCTATATATACTATACTTTTCAGATTTTATCACTCACCTCTTTCATACAAATTACAAACTTCAAATATACCAACTTTTAACCAAAGTGTTCATATATACATCAACTTTCATTGAGATATTTTTCCAACATTGTTACATACATATTTCAGAAAAATACTCTCATATATTCATACACATTGAGCACTAATATTATCCTTGTGATTTGTTTTACTTGAAAGAGAAGATCAATCAAGTGATTGATATATTTCATCTATTCAAACTCTTATACAAAAATTATACTTGTTGTATCATTGTTGTCTAGGATTGTTAGGAAGCAATATTAGTCACATTGAGAGGATTGTTCTCATAGGGTGACTTAGTGAAAATCCAAGAGGATCGTTCTTGGTCCAAGAGGATTGTTCTTTGTTTTTGGTTATTTCTTGCACAAGTTACCAAACATAATGAAAATCTCTTACTGCGTAAGGGGACTGTAGTACTCTCAGATTGTGAGGGGAACCAGGATATATCCTTGTGTCATTTATCTTTCTGCCTTTATATCTTTCATAAATTTCCAAACCAGAAATATTATCAACTTCATATCATAAAACCGGATAAAATTTTAAAGAACCTAATTCACCCCCCCCCCCCCCTCTTAGGCGCACTTCGTTCTTACACTTTTAACAAAAATTTAGGTTTGACAAAGGCACAAAAGGCCTGAAAAAAAGGTTTGAATGAGTGTTAGTTCTTTTTGGCTTTTGAAATTTTAAGTCAAGTATAGTTAAGTTCATTTACAAGTTTGATTAAGAAAAGAGTTTAAAAATGCAATGGCATAAGGCCAAAGTTTCTAATTTGCAAAATGGTCTAAGTTTAGAAAACAAACACAAGCAAAGAAGATTTTAAAAGGAGGGAGATATTTGAAATTAAAGAAGTGGGGAAGAGATGAAGAGACTAATCCTAAGCACAAATTTAAAAGTTAAGAGTTGAAAAGATCTGACCAATGGGCTGCAATCCAATAGACAAGAATGTCATATAGAAACCCAAATTTCCCTTGGAATTTAGAATCAAGCAATATCAATACACAAATAGCAAGATGAAGAGCAAGACATCAAATAAAGATAGCCATATACAAGCTTAGAAACTCCATGACCTTCTTCAAAATTTCCCATGTATCAGATGAATTCAAAGATGACATGAGACACAGGTTCAAAATAACAGCTTCACAATGATCATGTTGCAGATAAACTCAAATGGATCTTCAATATTATATCAGATGAATGTTCACTTCACAAGCACTTGGTTTCATGAAAGTTGGCATTGGCCAAGTCCTTTGCATAGGGAGTGCTGCCTAAATTCTAAGTCCAATAATCTCAAATCAAACCAACAGTCCACACAAGATGTTTTTTTAGGGTTTTTCTTCTTCTTATGTACATTAAGGTCAAAAGACCACACTAACAAACAAGTATATACAAACATAATATATCACAAGATATGGCTCAAATGGGCAAAGTGAAAATGGCATTAAGTAAACAAACTGAATGGTATGAATAATGGCAAATGAATTAAAAGCTTAAAATTAAAGTGCATAAAAGTAAATGGCTTGAAATTAAATGTTGATTGTTAGTTGATTAGAAGTTAGTATTGCTTTTGCTTTGTTTTGTTTAAGTCATTCTTTGGAGAACACTCAACCCACTTATCACAAGCATGGATCCTTGAACCAAGACATCTTCCAAAGGAAGGAAAAAAGTCCAAGTTTCCACACAATACCATGAAAGAGGGGAGACTTACAATCTCACTAACTAGAATGCTATTCCTTTTGTGTCACAAATTTAGCCTATGTTAAGCAATCAGCATTGGACTTATGTAGAAGTCACAACTATTTGAGGTCAGGCAATAGAATTTTGGTGTTAATGCATTTTAGAGACATAGTATAATGGACTATGCTCATGAAACATACCACACACAAAAAGAATATGCAAAGAGGTGGACCTAATCTCATCCATACTCATGTTGATTTTGCAATTGACTAGCCTTAGGATATAGAGATATCATAGGTCCATGACATAAATGAATAAAGAAGGGGAATGAGATAAAGAGGAGGGGGGAATGGATTCAACATAAATTGGTCAAAGGAGGACTTTTACAAAATTAAGATCATTCATTCATTTTGGGAGATGGAATCTACATTCCATCAATCCCCTAGAGGTCTCTATTTATAGCTGCATCTTGTGATATTTGCACCTTCAAATTCAACTTCCAAATTTGGAAATGAATGATGCATGCTTGCATGGGCGTGTACATGCCTATAAAGTCAGTCAATTAGGTCCATAATCAAGTGTGAATGAATCTGAAAGTGAATTGGAATGCAAGGTAAATGTGTACAGCTGTTTGATGTTTGATCTTTGCCAAATGATGATGCCATGTGCAGACCATTCAAACGTTGTTCAAAATGGATGAAATTGGACTCTTTGGAAAGGTTAGATCAAGAGGAACAACTCTTATTTTGAACACTTTTCCATTTGAATCTTGTATCGTGATGGATTTTGAGGTGGAAGTTTGGAAATTTTAACATATCAAAAAAATTTCTAAGTGTCAAACCATATGTTCACTCATTCCACCTTGGCTAACTTTTTATGTGAGCTTCAAATGAGAAATGTGTATTCAACAAAGTTGTAGCTCTTTCAAAATCCTTAAAAATTGTTACCAATTGGACCTCATTTGGATTTGAGATGAATGAGTTATGAATTTTTGAAGTTGAGGAAAATCACTTATTCAACGGCATTGGTCCAAAATGACCTATAATGTATCCTCATATCACGTGCTCATAAAAGTTGAATTAGCTCTTACTCCAAACATAAAAGTTGAAGTAGACACATTGAATTTGATTGTGAACTTGGAAATCTTTCATCTCATAAAAATTGAGCAAGTTATGACCTTGGGACTTGACCTCCAAATTAGGGTTTAGACAAAATGACCTATAATCTTTCACCATAAAAATGACTTTCCAAGCAAAACTAGCTCTAGACCTCAACATTAAAGTTGTTTGGAATGTAATTTAGAGTAACATTTCTCTTGGAATCATTTTTATATGATAAAAATTGTAGGAGATAGGGTCTAGGGGACCCCAGTTTTGATCAGATGAATTCCTTTGGTCAACCACCATCAACCAACTTGCTAACTTGCAATTCTCTTGACTTTTGGGACTCATGGGAGATCATATATACTTAAGATGATGAGATTTGAAATAACCCTTGAAATATTTGATCAATTGTTGAAGAAGCTTGGTGAAGAAGTTACACAAGATACCCAGATGCACTAGGGTTTCCAAGGCAAACCAATTCCAAACTCTTGAAGGATTCTTGATCATAATACCATGTAAAGATCATAGGGACTCATATATGATCCCTAGAGCCATTGCGGATCATTTCTTGGTTTAGCTCTTAGCAATGAGGGTCTTAAACCCTAGATGTGAACTTGATAAATCAAAGGTGATCATGTGCCCTACCTACAAAAGAGTTAGACAAATATGCAAAGACATATTTTTGGTATTTTGGTTAGTAAATGATAAAAGATAAAGTATGATACAATCACATAGTGCTTGGTGATCTCTCCCAAAACAAACCCAATGGGTGAGGGGTAAGAAGGATGTCAAGGTATGATCCCAATCACAATGTATATGATGAGATAGCATGAGGGATCTTAGGGTCAAAATTGGGGTCTTACAGCTGCCCCTATTTAAGGACATTCTTACTGAGGAGGTGAAGGTTAAAATCTTCGTATCGACTCAGTAGAATGGGCTTAAATAACAACATATAGAAACAAATTTTGGTCCCTAAGAGACCTCATGATGCATAAGATACGAATGCTAAAACAAACTTTCTGTGGGGAAATATTGCCACAAAGGGAAAGAATTCAGAGAGACCGAAAGTTCGCAGGAGCGTAACATATTTCGTAAGGAAAACTCACTGGGGAGACATAGACTTTGGGGGATAAAGGGTTATGCGTAGGCCAGGCTACGACTTGAAAACTACTGGGGGACACGAGGAATTCCATGAAAATGGAAAGACTCAACCGGGGAGAAAAGGAACATCTACAGGGGAAATGGATAAATCAGAATAAAACTGAAATACTCGAACCAAGCAGGACCAACGATTTCACTAAGGAAATACGCACTCAACTCAACCGGGGAAGAAACAATCTTCAACCCAGGAGGAGAAGAAATATATTATCCACTACCGGTTACTAGGTATGGAGATAATAAAATCTAACAGGGAGGATATTCGTTATCGGTCAGGGTAAACATATCAAGGATGACTCGCTGAGGGCCGCCAGGAGGTGTATTCATTACCGGCTATTGGGTAAGAATAGACTTGCTGGGGAAAAGCTGAAAATAGGATTTACAACTACCGGTTACTGGGCAGAAGACCTAAAAGGAGAGAATATATGTCACTGTTTAAAGTGAACATATTAAGGATAGACTCAGCGGTAAGAAAATCCGTCATCGGCTAAGATGAATATATCAAGGATAGACTTGCCTAGGGATGTTAATAAGGATATCCTTCATCGGTTAGGATGAACATATCAAGGATAAACCGCCTGACCAAAAAAGAAGGTAGGAATTACATCTATCGAATGCTGGATAGAATACTATTAAAGAGAATATCTGTCACCGGTTAGGATGAACATATCAAGGATAGACTCCGAGGGGAAGACTAGGGATTACATCTATCAGTTACTGGATAGAAAAACGCAAAGAGAATATCCATCATCGGTTAAAGTGAACATATCAAGAATAGACTCAAAAAGCAGAATTTACAACTATTAGATACGGGGTAGAAGACCGTAAAGAGAAGGAAACTCGTCATCGGTTAGGATGAACATATCAAGGATTAACTCTCTGGAAAACAAATAGGGATTACAACTACCTTTTTACTGGGTAGAATACCAAAAAGAGAATATCTGTCACCGGTTAAAATGAACATATCAAGGATAAACTCAAAGTAGGGGAAGAAAATATTTGTCATCAGTTAGGATGAACATATCAAGGATATACTTCCTAGGGAGACGTGGAAACGAATCCGCTGGGGAAAAAGGGGGGTTATTTTTGTCGGGTATTGGGCAAGAAGTAACAAACTGCAAACCAAGAAGAATATTACCAGTTACTGGGTAATAGACTCTTAGGGGACCAGAAATGTCTATCTAGGTAAGATCTAGAAATAAACAGTCAATCAAGACTCGACCCAATGAGGATATAACTCAAGGGGAGTGGTTTCATCCAGATAATCAGCTGGGGAGGAAACTGAAATGATAATTATCCACGAGGAAATAACTCAGTGGGGAAAGGAGAAAGGTTAAAGTCTTTATGCTTAGGGGGATGACGCTCTACAATTGAAGGAGGACAGACACACCAAATCTGTATGGGGATAAAGTACCACCATGATAGAGGATCAAATCACAAGAATGAATCACCAGGTGTAATGATACAATAATGAAGTTACATGAGTGTATATGTATATGTATATGATGATTATGCTAACAAAGTGATCACAAAGGATACAAAATGTCTCTGATCTGAATCATCGATACAAATCCTAGCCAATGCACAAAAGAGGGAAACAACTGCTGGAGAAAAGATCATCATCTCAAAGGCTCAACCCTAGTTGGGGAAGAAGAGAGGAGGTCTGTCGAGGAAACTGCTACCAATCCTGTGGGGAATTTTAGGCCAACACCATATCAAATGGGAGACAACCCTACAGGGGAGCAAACACAAATAGTTGCTCAGAAACCAGGAGGATACTCTGACTGGGAGAGAATTTGATGGCGACTTGTGGGGAATCAAAGTTCTGTTGACATTAATGCAAACTCCTGTAATGGAACATCTACATTCAGTTGGAGAACCAATATTGACTCAGCTGGGAGAACGGCGAATTAACAGTTGGGAGGAATCAACGACACCGTGTGCTAATCATGCTGCCGGGGATGAAAGAGGAATCACACCTACTGCTTGGGGAGAACCAATAATGCTCCACACTTAGGGCTTACTACTTTCAAACCACTGTTGATATTCCTTTTAATGAAATCGATTGCTTAAAATTAATGCTTTTATATGTTTCAAAAAATATTCTTTTAATTAAAGTTTTAATTTCAAAAATGATCATAATAAAATTTAAAACTATTTGGCTGAATTAAATAAGAATAGAAACAATTGGATAAAAGCTCAAGTTTATTTAATAGAATGGCAGTCTGTAAATGACAAGACTCCATAGATCTTTTACAAAAGTTGAAAATGGTAATTTACATGGAAAAGGGCTACATTGAATACAATGATCACTAATCCTTCTATCAACTCTTGATATCCACTATGCTCTTGGCCGCTACCGGGGATCAGAATTCAATGATATGCTCAAGAAAGTCTTCAAAACCGAAGATCAGCAAGATGCAGTTACTTTCCATAACCCCTAATTTTTGCATAAATTGCCCCAAGTTGGGGTACTCAATTTATCAGGATAATTCTTTCTGTTTTATGTCTCTAACTTTTTCCTGGATCGCCCTTTCGGGTTTTCAATCCACCGAGATGCTCATTTTTGCCTAAGCCGCCCTTTCGGGTTTTCGACTTAGCGAGTTGTTCTTTTCTTTTTTTAGGCGAAGTATTTCTTGACTGCATCTGCGTTCACAGGACGAGTGGACTATTCACCATCCATAGTTGCAAGAATCAAAGCACCGCCTGAAAAGGCTATCTTAACAACATACATGCCTTCATAATTAGGAGTCCACTTGCCCCTAGAATCTGGTTTGAAAGATAGGATATTCTTGAGCACAAGGTCACCTTCTCTAAACACACGAGGTCTGACCTTCTTATCAAAAGCTTTCTTCATTCTCTACTAGTATAACTGACCATGACGCATGGCAGTTAACCTCTTCTCTTCGATAAAATTCAGCTGATCATACCTGGTATGACACCATTCATCCTCAGTCAACTTGGCTTTCATTAAGACACGCAATGATGGCATCTCAACCTCTACGGGGAGCACACCTTCCATACCATATACAAGAGAGAAAGGGGTTGCCCCTGTTGAAGTTCGGATGGATGTACGATACCCGTGAAAAGTAAATGGGAGCATCTCATGCCAATCCTTATACGTTACAACCATCTTTTGAATAATCTTCTTGATGTTCTTATTTGCAAATTCAACATCCCCATTCATCTTAGGTATGTAGGGAGAAGAATTATGGTGTGCAATCTTGAAGTCTTTGCAAAGAGCTTCTACCATATTGTTATTCAAGTTTGATCTATTATCAGTAATGATCTTACTTGGCACACCATAATGGCATATGATCTGATTCTTGATAAACCTCACGACAACTTGCTTGGTTACATTCGCATACGATGCCACTTCAGCCCATTTTGTGAAGTAGTCAATTGCCACCAAAATGAAACAATGTCCATCTGACGCTTTGGGCTCAATCATGCCAATCATACCAATTCTCCACATGGAGAAGGGCCACGGGGAGGAAATAACATTCAACAGTGTCGGAGGAACATGAATCTTATTTGCATAAATTGACACTTATGGCATTTCTTCAAAAACTTGCAACAATCAGATTCCATTGTCAGCCAATAGTAACCTGCTCTTAACATCTTCTTTTCCATAGCATGTCCATTGGAATGAGTACCAAAGGAACCTTCATGGATTTCAGTCATCAGCAGGTCCGCTTCGTGTCTATCCACGCATCTGAGCAGAACCATATCAAAGTTTCTTTTATAAAGCACATCACCATTCAGGTAGAAATTTCCGGCTAATCTTCTCAAAGTCTTCTTATCTTTCAAAGATGCCCCAGACGGGTAAATCTGGCTTCGGAGGAAACACTTGATGTCATAATACCCCGACTTTTCGTCTTTGGCTTCTTCAACAGCAAACACATGAGTTGGCCTATCAAGATGCATTACAGTCAAATTGGGAACCTCATTCTAATATTTCACTACGATCATTAAAGCCAACGTTGCAAGAGCATCTGCCATTCGGGTTTCATCTCGAGGGATATGATGAAACTCAACCTTTGTAAAGAAAGTTGAAATCCTCCTCGCATAGTCTCTATATGGTATCAAACTGGGTTGATTCGTGTCCCATTCTCCTTTGATTTGATTTACGACCAAGGCTGAATCTCCATAAATGTCTAGATATTTGATTCTGAGATCAATGGCCTCTTCAAGCCCCATAATGCAAGCTTCATATTCTGCCATATTATTTGTACACTTGAAAGTCAATCTAGTTGTAAATGGAAAATGAGTGCCTTGGGGAGTAATGATTAATGCCCCAATGCCATTACCATACTGATTAACAACTCCATCAAATACCATGCCCCAACGGGAACCAGGTTCTTGCCCTTCCTCAAGCAATGGTTCATCACAATCTTTCATTTTCAGGTACAAGATCTCTTCATCAGGAAAATCATATTGCACGGACTAGTAATCTTCAATTGGTTAGTGAGCCAAATGGTCAACCACGATACTACCTTTAATTGCTTTCTGAGATCAGTATTCAATATCATACTCTGATAACAACATCTGCCAACGGGAAATCCTCTCAATTAAAGCAGACTTCTCAAATATATACTTGATTGGATCCATTTTGGATATCAACCAAGTGGTATGATTCAACATGTATTGACGCAGATGCTTAGCAACCCAAGCCAATGCGCAACAAGTCTTCTCAAGCATAGAATACCGAGTCTCACAATCGGTGAATTTCTTGCTGAGGTAGTAAATATCATATTCTCTCTTTCTAGTTTCATCTTGCTGACCAAGAACACAACCCATACTCTCGTCAAGCACAATCAAATACAAAATCAGCAATCTCCCTTCAACAGGCGAAGACAAAATCAGAGGTTCAAGCATATATTCTTTGATACTGTCAAAAGCTTTCTGGGAATCCTCGGTCCAATCACAGGACTGATCTTTCCAAAAAAGCTTGAATCTAGGCGCACATATGGAAGTCATGTGTGAAATGAATCTTGAGATATAATTCAAGCGACCGAGAAAACCTCTGACTTGTTTCTCAGTTTTGGGCACATGCATCTCTTGTATTGCTTTGACCTTGGCAGGATCAACCTCAATACCTTTCTCACTGATAATAAAGCCCAACAACTTACCAGAATGAACACCAAATGTACACTTATTGGAATTCTGACTGTTGCAAGTTTGTGAAGACGAGACAATTTGCTTTTGCACTTCTTCTTTGATCTTCACTACCATATCAGGATGCATTCTTCTCAATTTCTGCTTGACTAGAGGGAATTCTGGCTTCAACGGCAATCTATGTTCCACAATCTCAAAATCCAGACCCGACATGTCTTGATAGCACAAGGCAAACACATATGAATATTCTCGAAGAAGGTTAATCAACCCCTTCTTAATGTCTGGGCGTAATCGAGACCCAATCTTAACTTCTTTCACATCATCCTCGGAACCCAAGTTGACTAACTCAATATGCTATTCGAATGGCTGAGTGGCTTTTCCTTCATGTTCAAGAAGACGAGACAATTCAAATCACTTACTTCTTCATCACTTACTTCTTCATCACTTTCCTCCTCAGCCTCAAACATAGGGAATTCAAAATTTGAAGAAGGAGAAGGATCATTGTATTCAATGGGGTTAGGAACCAACCTGCATAATGATTTGATATTTTGATTTTAGAGAATTGAATTGTGACCAAATATTATGCTAATGGACAATTATTATTTATTTATTTATGTTTTTTGTGATTACCATTTTCAGAAAAGCAAAAAGTAAAAATAAAACATCATAGAAGTGGATGAATAGAATTATATTTTATTGATGATCAAATTTGAAATGCCTGACAATGTTCACTTCTCCCTTAGGCATAGGAGAAGGATTTCCAAAAACAAATAAAAGCAATTACTTAGATCGATGCACAATAACAGGAATATCAACAGCAGTCCAATTGTTGCAAGCTTTTCCATGCGTCACAAAATTGGTGCAGTCTTCGTCTTCATCACCCTCGATTACAACAGCTAAGTGTTGTTCATTACCATGAATGAACCCTCCGCTATGGAAACTGGGTTGCGCATCTTCAGCTCTAACCGGCTCTGCTCTTGTTGTCGGAGACCTCTACCATCTGTCCCCGCTGATCAGACTTACCATCTTCAACAATCCTTTGCGCATCTTTAAATGAGGACATAGGTGCCTCAACTCTCTTTTCCTCAGCAATAGACAAAGCTTAGAACGGAGTTCCAATCTCATCCTCAACTTCTACATAACAAAAAGATGGCAGGTGGCTTACCAACAAAGCCTTCTCCCCACCAACAATAACAAGTTTCCCATTCTTGACAAATTTTATCTTCTAATGCAACATTGAAGTAATGGCTCTTGCCTCATGAAACCATGACCTTCCTAACAAGCAGCTATAGGACGGATGGATATCCGTTACTTGAAAAGTAATTTGGAAGTCGCTTGGACCTATCTTCACTAGAAGGTCCACTTCACCAATAACGGTCTTGCAAGAACCATCAAAAGCTTTGACGATCACGCCACTATATCTCATAGGAGATCCTTGGTATGACAACTTCGACAGAGTTGACTTCGGAAGCATATTCAATGAAGAGTCGGTGTCTACTAGCACATTTGACAGAGCGTCATCTTTACAATTCATCCAAATGTGTAAAGCCAAGTTATGATTTCTACCCTCCTCGGGGTGTTCTTCATCATAGAAACTGAGATTGTTGTAGGAAGTGATGTTAGCTACAATATGATCAAATTGATCCACTTAAACATCATGTTCCACATAAGCTTGCTCTAGAACTTTCTGTAGTGCTTCTCTGTGCGCTTCTGAGTTCATTAGCTGAGACAACACTGAAATCTTGGAGGGGGTTTGGAGGAATTGCTCCACCACATTGAACTCGCTCTTTTTGATCAAACGAAGCACCTCATCATCATTGCTAGGCTTCAAACCGCTGGATTCACCATAATGACACTTTGGAACACTAGTAGAATCTACCACAGGCGCATTAACTTTTTTGCTAACAGATATATCTTCCACATTCTTCGGGAACACCGGCCCAAAGACTCGAGCACTGCGGGTCACCTTAGTAACATCAGCAATTCTCACAACAAAACTGGTCGTCGGCAAAGGAACCTCTTGACCATTCTCTATCATGGTAGCATTGTACTGATATGGGACAGCCTTATCGGATGCATACGAGACGGGGCCCGCTAACCGTATAACCAACGACAATACCGATCTGTTGTTGACGTTGTTACTGTTGTTGCTGTCGTATTGGATCACTACCCTCTCAGGAGTCTTAAATACTGGGACTATAACATTCACATTGTTATCTACATGGCAGGACTGGACAATCTGAATCAAACCTTCATTCATTGACCTCTGGATGTCTCTCTTCACAACCATACAACCTCTAGGATTGACACTGCAAATTGCACAACCATCATGGTCATACTCACAATTGCTTACCAAACAAATATCCTTGTGCATCGTCACCAAGGACCTTCTAATAAAGCGGACATCAAATACCTTGAACTCCCCAGGACAACCTTCCACCATATTAACAGATGAATTCCCATGGGCAGGTAATGGATTAGCTTTAACGTTCGGCGCACGGTCCTCACACCATTCCACTTTTAACCAGCTTCTGGACTTCATACTTTAGAGGGTAGCAGTTCTCGATATCATGACCAGGAGCTCCTTGGTGAAAAGCACAGCGGAGTTCCGGTTTATACCACCATGGAAGTGGTTCAGGGATTTGAGGTGGGTTTCTTGGTTGCAACAGGTTCTTGAGAACCAACGATGGGATCAATTCTGCGTATGTCATAGGAATAGGATCAAAAGAGACCTTCTTCCTCTCAAAGTTTTGTTGTTGTTGAAGATGATTGTTGGTATTGTTGTTGTTGTTTTTTGTTGTATGTGTTTGTTCGTTGTTGTGGTTGTTGTTGTTGACGTTGTTGTTGAATTGGTGTTGACTGATTGTTAGAAAATATTGGGATCACAGATGATACTTGACGATGGTGTTGATGGGGTGGTTGATTTCTTCTTACATGAGGCCTCCTTTGCCTCCCAACAGACACTGCATTAGCTTCACTCTCCTTCTTCTTACCAAAACTATTACCATACCTCTTGCTGAATGACGCTTCCTCCTTAGATAACCGTCCCTCTCAGACACCTTCTTCTAGCCTCATCCCCATGTTTACCATCTCGGTAAAATCACTAGGGGCACTGGTAATCATCTGCTCATAATAAAATAAGCTCAGGGTCTTGAGAAAAATCTTGGTCATCTTCTTCTCTTCCAAAGGAGGGGTAATCTGAGCGGCAAGCTCTCTCCATCTGTGAGCATACTCCTTAAACGTCTCTTTTTCCTTCTAAGACAACGACCTAAATTGGTCCCTATCTGGCGCCATGTCCATATTATACTTGTACTGTTTCACAAATGCTTCACCCAAATCATTGAATGTGCGGATGCTCGTACTATCCAAGCCCATGTACCATCTCAACGCGGCACTGGTCAGACTATCTTGAAAATAATGGATCAATAACTGGTCATTATCAGTTTGCATCGACATCTTTCTAGCATACATCACAAGATGACTGAGTGGAGAGGTATTTCCCTTGTACTTTTCAAAGTCAGGCACTTTGAACTTCATCGGGATTTTAACATTTGGAACCAAACAAAGTTCCGCAACACTTTTACCAAACAAATCATTACCCCTCAATGTCTTCAACTCCTTTCCTAGCTCAAGGAATTGATCTTTCATTTCGTCCATGTTCTCATACACATCAGGGCCCTCAGACGGCTCGGAATGATAGATGGTGTCTTCCACACGGGGTAGAGTATGCACAACAGGTGGTGGCACATAAATGATCGGGCTAGATGCCGGCATGGAAGCAAAAGTAGGCGCAAAACCTTCAGGCACGAAATTGGGTGGCATTCCCCACGGGAATCCAGAAGGCATGTTAGGCGCAAAGTGATCTGCAGTTGCAGGAATGGTAGAGGTATCAACCTCAAAAATGACAGTTCTCTGAGGAGGAGGAGTTGCAGGCGTTGGAGAAGACTGGCTCTGAGCGGCTAGCACTGACTCCATCATGGCAGTCAGACGGGAAATCTCGTCCTTCAAGTCTCTATTCTCTTGCTCTAGATGCTCCATAATCTTTGAGTGATTGGCGCAGGTATTGTATCGATGAGTCAGCCTGGCTGAAGCACAGAAGAAATACCAATAAGACATCTAGAGAAAGAGAAACGTGCTATGCAAATGATGCATGAAATGCAATGCTTTATTGTTTTTATTTTTAAGGAACTTACTATATTATTTGCAAAATATATACAATAACAATTGTAACAATTTGATTGACCATAAAAAATCTCTTTTACTTATATAATTGGAATGATTACACTGAGTACAATTTCAGAAACCAAATGAAAATACAAGGGAAAAGGAGACTAGTCATCCTAAGGATCCCTAACAACAATGTCAGAAGATCTATCTACAGGCGCGTACTTCCTTCGAATGCGTCGAATCTCGGTCTCAAAAGAATCCTTCATCTGAGTCTTCTCGAGGACAAGCTGATCAACAATCTTCTTCCAAGCAACGGAAGGCTGAGGCATACTAGAGGAAGATGAAACCTCTGGTTCTCTCTGCCTCTTCGTCACTCGGTCTTCAAGTAGCTCAATAAGTGCATCTTTATCCTTAGACTCAAGCTGCAACTCCTCATACTTTCGGCTCAAAGCATGGAAACTCTCTTCCCACATATCCTTCTCTTGCTTCATCTTGGCGAGCGCGTCTTCCAACTCCTCTACATCTTGGTTAGGAAGAGTTAATGGCTCAACCACAACCAAAGACATAGGTCTTTCATAAGCATAAGGCATCTTCAACTCCAAAGCTCTCTTCTTCACCCAAAGAGTGTAAGCTTCCAAAGCTACACAATTGCACGGTCCAAGCTCAGATCTTCCTTTCCTATGCACATTATGCCAAGCATGCACAATATTCTACTTCAAATGTTGGGGATCTTTACCCTCTTGATAGAAAAGACCTTCTAACAAAGTATTATTAGGTTTGCATCTCAAGGGGAACCTAAGTTGTCGACGAGCCAAAGAAGGGTTGTAGTTAATTCCTCCTTGTGTACCAATTAGAGGGACATTAGAGAATTCACCACAACAATCAATAATCTCCAAACTACTAAATTAAGAATCATACCAAACTATATCATTATTAGTGAGAGACATAAGTCTCTGAGACCACCTTAGACATTGTTTGTTCTCCACAAAAGCATGCGTCTGAGGCAAGTGCGAAATAAACCGCTTGTACAGAAGAGGAACACAATATACAATAGTTCCACCGCCTTTAGAATTCCTTAGATTCAAAGAGATATACATATCACCCAACAGAGTAGGCACAGGGTTCCCAATCAAGAAAATTCTAATGGCGTTAACATCAACAAAATCGTCGATGTTAGGGAACAAAGCCAAACCATAGATAAGCAACACAAAGATGGCTTTGAAAGAATATACACTACCATCTTGAGCAAATGTAGTAGCTTCCTTGATGAGGAACTCAGAAGTCCATCCAAACAATCCTCCTTTCTTCACCCAATGAGCCTTTATCTCATACTTCTTCAGATGAAGAGCTTCAGCAATAAGATGAGATATGGGAATCTCTTCCAGTCCACTAAAGGGCACTTTATTAGAAACAGGTATTCCCAAGAGATGGGCATACTCCTCCAACATGGGCACAAGTTGATAATCAGGTAAAGTGAAGCAACGGTAGAGAGGGTCATAGAACTGAACCAATACACTCAAGAGTCCTTCAACCACATCAGCAGACAAGATAGATAGAAGCTTCCCATGACATTGCTTGAATTCCAAGGGATCTAATACAAAATATGATAACTTCCTTAACTCTTTCAAGTTGGGACATCTGAAACTGTACTTATTAGTGTTCCTTCGTCCACAATCCATGGTCTGAAAATATTTGCAAATAAGACCTCAGTTCCTTGAAATTATTTTTCGTGTGATGAATGTTATGATGCGCATGGATGCATGAATGCAACAATCACAAATAAGGGATCACACACAAGGAAAACAAATAAAGGCCAAGGGCTGAATTGAGTCATTGTCAAGATCAATCATCCATTTTGGTGGATTATGGTTTTCACCTTATCAACACCCAAGTTCCATTGATATTGACAAGACTTGATGGAATCAACCAAGAATCAAGGGTTTGTTGTGAGTCACGAGTATGGAGTCTGGGTAAGAACCATCCCAAAGGAGTGAACTAAGGATAAAAACCTGTAGATCATGTTCTAAAAATTTCCCAGAGTCTTAATTCCATCTATTAGATATTACAGGTTAGGATGACTGACTTATCAATCCATAATATTCTCAAGAGAAACTCATATGAGTGTAGTATCGCGTAACAACTGTTATCAAGTCTACACTTGAATAGTCTCTGCACTGCGTCCTAAATAGGCCAAGAGGGGTTAAATGTTCTACGGTCCTCAGCTTCTCGGACCCCAAATCAGAGATAGTAATGCCTAACCAAAAATAACTTGTGTGACATTCCTAACTCCAAAAGGGTCTCCACTGAGTAGATGGGTCTCAAGCCAACTTGTTAAGGACTACTCCACACAAGTCGGACATGACTATACCATCCTCCTATCTTAATTGCACTCAAGTTAGGGTTAGAACTTATCTCACCACTCATAAATCACTGCAAGACCCCAATTTTGACCCTAAGATCCCTCATGCAAATCCATCATAAGCATTTGCATTGGGATCATACCTTGGCATCCTCATTACCCCTCTTTCATTAGGTTTGTTTTGGGAGAGATCACCAAGCACTTTGTGATTATATCATACTTGTATTTTATCATTTCACTGACCAAAATACCAAAAATATGTCTTTCCATTTGTCTAACTCTTTTGTAGGAAGGGCATGATCTCATTGATTCATCAAGTTCACATCTAGGATTTGAGACCCTCATGAACAAATAACATAACCAAGAATTGATTCAAGAATGGTTATGAGCATCATATATGAGTCCCAATGTTCTCTACATATTATCTTGATCAAGTTTTCTTCAAGAGTTTGAGGGTGATTTGCCTTGGAAACCCTAGTTTGACTGGGCATCTTGAGTAACTTCTCTAACAAGATATCTCACCAATTGATCAAATTTCTCAAGGGACACTTAAAAATTCATCATCTTATACATATATGATCTACCATGAGCCAAGAAAGTCAAGAGAATTGGAAGTTAACAAATTGGTTGATGGTGGTTGGCCAGATAGATTCATCTGATCAAAACTGGGTCTCCCTAGACCCTATCTCCTACAATTTTCACCATATGAAAATAATTCCAAGAGAAAACTTACTCTAAATGACATTCCAAACAACTATCATGTTGAGACATAGATCTATTTTTGCTTGGAAAATCATTTTCTATGTTGAAACATTATAGGTCATTTTGTCTAAACCCTAATTTAAAAGTCAACTTCCCAAGGCCATAACTTTCTCAATTTTTATGATATGAAATATTTACAAGTTGCACAATAAGATTCAATGTGTCTACTTCAGCTTTGATGTTTTGAGTGGGAGCTAATTCAACTTTTTTGAGCATGTGATATGAGGTTACATTATAGGTCACTTTTGACCTATACCATTGATCAAGTGATTTTTCCAAACTTAAAAAATGCATAACTCTATCATTTCAAATCCAAACGGCATGAAATTGGTGACCATTTTGAATTTCTTTTAGAGAGATACAATGTTTATGAAGACACTTTTCTCATTTGAAGCTCATATAAAAAGTTAAGCAAGGTGGAATATTGAGACATATGGCTTGACACTTAGAAAATTTTTGATATGTCAAAAATTTCCAAACTTACACCTCATCTTTCCAAGCTCCAAATGAAAAAGTGTTGAACATTAAATTTGTTCCTATTGATCTCATCTTTCTAAAGAGCTCAAATTCATACATTTTGGACAAGGAATGCATAGACTGCGCATGGCATGAACAGGGTGATATCACTTGGCAAGGATCAAACTTCAAACATCAATGCACACTTGCCTTACAATCCAAGCTCAATTCAGACTATCCAACATTCATTTGTGGACCTCAAGCAATGATTTCATGGGCCTGTGCGCGCCCATACACCCTTGCATCACCATTTGCCAAAATTGGAAAGTGATTTGAAGTGTGCAATTATCAACTGTTTTGGCTATAAATAGAGCTTCAATTGCTCAGAAATGAAGGCACATTCGTGCAAACTTTGATCCCCCATCTCAAACCCTCACTTTGCAAAGGATGAGCCCGAGAAATTCTCTTGAATTTGAGGTTGAATTTCCACTGTTTTGAAATTCAAATCTCCAGGAATCCATAGCCTTTCAAGCATCTAATCCTTCTTCTGCAAGCAAGTGGAGTGAGATCAAGCACAAGCAAGATCAAGACCAGTTGAATCCAGACCTCCATTGAAGGTATTTTCCAGAAATTTTGAACTCTTCGATTCTCTCAAATTCTTGCTCAATTCTATTGATTCTTTGGTTGTCTGAAGTCCTACCAATGCAGGCAAGAAGATTGAGTTGCTTTGAGGCCATCGAAGCAACTCAGTTCATGTACCTCAAATTTCAACTCCATGTATCTCTCAATATACTTGGAGTTAGAGTAAATTGAGGCCAGATTCGAGCTCAGTGCCATTTTTTATTTAAGATCATGTCCTTGTTTTTCATTTTGGTGATGGTTGATGGTGGACCAGTCCGGTGAGGTCCACCGGAGAAGATGACCGGAGCTCTGGCTCCGATGATGCGTTGACAAGACTCTGAACCACATGATCCATTCATTTTGTTTTAATCCTGGGCGTTGGTTCTGATTACCAAAGTTGCCACGCGCTGACAAAGGACTATGGTGGATAGCGCGCTCCTGGGCACTTGATCTGCCACCTCAATTAATGAGGGAGATCAAGTGGTCCACGTAATTTTGATTTTCTGAATTTTCATTTTATTTGCTTTATTTTCAATAATTCATATTAAATTCAATATTGATCCAAAAAATATGGGACTTTCACCAAAAAATTTCAAATATTTTCCTCTTCATATTCTGAATTAAAATTATTTTTTGGATCATTATTAATATTTTTCATGAATTAATTGATTTTGCATTTGTTTTTAATTGTTTAAAAATACTTTTAAATGTCCAAAAATTATGAAATTTTTTCTCCAAGGTCCTTTGACCTTGTTTGACCTATGATAAATCTCATGGCCATTTCTTTGATGTTTTGATGAGATTTTAGGAATTGGACAAACCATATTTAATTTAAATGCACTATTTTATTATTTTTAATTGAATAAATGTCAAATAAATTTGTTGACCAATTGTGATGACTTTGTTTATGTTTGACTCTTGTTGTTGGGCCTTGGTCTAGGTTGATTTGACTTTGTCAAATTAATATCATTGGATTTAGGGGATTGATGGAATGTGCATTGCATCTCCCAAAATGAATGAATGATATTAATTTGGTAAAAGTCCTCCTTTGACCAATTTGTGATTTCATTCATCCCCCTCACACTTCATCTTATTCCTATTCTTCATTCATTCATTCCATTTGGCCTATGACATCTCAAAGTCCTAATGCTAGTTGATTGAAAAATTGACATGAGTATGGATGAGATTAGGCCATACCTTTTGCATATTCTTTTTGTGTATGGTATGTTTCATGAGCATAGTCCATTATACTATGTCTCTAACATACATTCACACCAAAATTCTATTGCCGGCCTCAAATAGTTGTGACTTCTACATAAGTCCAATTACGATTGCTTAACATAGCGCTAAATTTGTGACATAAAAGGCCAAAGCATTCTAGTTAGTGAGATTGTAAGTCTCCCCTCTTTCATGGTAGCTGTAAGACTCCAATTTTGACCCTAAGATCCCTCATGTAATTTCATCATAAGCATAAGCATTGGGATCGTACCTTGGCATCCTCCTTACCCCCTCTTTCATTGGGTTTGTTTTGGGAGAGATCACCAAGCACTTTGTGATTATATCATACTTCTATTTTATCATTTCACTAACCAAAATACCAAAAACATGTCTTTGTATTTGCCTAACTCTTTTGTAGGGAGGGCATGTTCTCATTGATTCATCAAGATCACATCTAGGGTTTGAGACCCTCATGAACAAAGAGCACAACCAATAATTGAATCAAGGATGGTTATGAACATCATATATGAGTCCCAATGACCTCTACATGTTATATTGATCAAGTTTGCTTCAAGAGTTTGAGGGTGATTTACCTTGGAAACCCTAGTTTGACTGGGTATCTTGAGTAACTTCTCCAACAAGCTATCTCACCAATTAATCAAATTTCTCAAGGGACACTTAAAAATTCATCATCTTATGCATATATGATCTACCATGAGACAATAAAGTGAAGAGAATTGGAAATTAGGAAGTTGGTTGATGGTGGTGGGCCAGATGGATTCATCTGATCAAAACTGGGTCTCTCTAGACCCTATCTCCTACAATTTTCACCATATGAAAATGATTCCAAGAGAAAACTTACTATAAATGACATTCCAAACAACTTTCATGTTGAGACCTAGAGCTATTTTTTCTTGGAAAATCATTTTCTATGTTGAAACATTATAGGTCATTTTGTCTAAACCCTAATTTGAAAGTCAACTTCCCAAGGCCATAACTTGCTAAATTTTTATGAGATGAAAGATTTCAAAGTTGCAAAATCAAATTAAATGTGTCTACTTCAACTTTTATGTTTGGAAAGGGAGCTAATTCAACTGTTTTGAGCATGTGATATGAGGCTACATTATAGGTCACTTTTGACCTATACCATTGATCAAGTGATTTTTCCAAACTTCAAAAATGCATAACTCTATCATTTAAAATCCAAATGACATGAAATTTGTGACCATTTTTAAGGTATTTGAGATAGCTACAACTTTAGTGAAGACACGTTTGTCATTTGAAGCTCCCATAAAAAGTTAAGCAAGGTAGAATATTGAGACATATGGCTTGACACTTAGAAAATATTTGATATGTCAAATTTTTCCAAACTTCCACCTCAAATTTCTCCAAGTTCCAAGATCCAAATGAAAAAGTGTTCAACATCAAACTTGTTCCTTCTGATCTCACCTTTCCAAAGAGCTCAAATTCATTCATTTTGGACTTGAAATGCATAGGCTGCGCATGGCTTAAACAGGATGATATCATTTGGCATGGATCCAACTTCAAGCATCAATGTTCAATTGCCTTGCATTCCAAGCTTGCTTCAACACATCCGATCATTCATTTTGGACTTCAACCTATCAGTTCATGGGCCTTTGCGCGCCCATGCACCATTCCATCATCATTTTGCCAATTTTGGAAAGTGGAAAGAGTGTGCAAATATCACATGGATTTGGCTATAAATACAGCTGCATTTGCTCAGAATTAACACACACATTGCGCCAGCTTTGAATCTCCATTGAAAACCCTTCACTTTCATAGGATAACCCTGATAAATTCATTTGAATTTGAGCTTGAATCTCCACTGTTTTGGAATTCAATTCTCCAGGAATCCATTGCTTCTAAACCTTTCCATTCCTCTCCTGCAAGCAATTAGAGTGAGTCCAAGTGCAATTCAGGTCGAGATCCATCAAGTTCAGACCTCCATTGAAGGTAATTTGCAGAAATTTTAAACTCTTCGATTCTCTTAATTTATTGCTCAATTCCATTAATTCTTTGGTTGTCTGAAGTCCTACCAATGTAGGCAAGAAGATTTAGTTGCTTTGAGGCCAAATCGAAGCAACTCAGATCATGTACCTCATTTTTCAATTCCATATATCTCTTAATATATTTGGAATTGGAGGAATTGGAGGTCATATTCGAGCTTAGTCAGGTTTTTTCTTTAAGATCATGTTCTTGTTTCTTTTTTTGGTGATAATTCATCTTGACCAGTCTGGTGGAGCTCACCGGGGAAGATGATCGGAGCTCTGGCTCCGGCGATGATGTGTTTCACATCTGAACCATAGGATCCTCAAGCCACGTTTTAATCTGAAGCGTTTGTTTTAATTACCAATGGTACCACACAGTTGACTCAGGAACACATGGAACGCGCGTTTTGGATCATCAGATCTGCCACCTCAATTAGTGAGGGAGATCTGATGGTCCACGTTTTTTTGAATTTATGATATTTTGTTTTAATTGCATTTTCTTCAATAATTCATATTAAATTCAATATTGATCCAAAAAAATATGGGACTTTCACCAAAAAAATTCAAATATTTTTCTCTTTCATATTCTGAATTAAAATTATTTTTTGGATCATTGTTAATATTTTTCATGAATTAATTGATTTTGCATTTGTTTTTAATTGTTTAAAAATATTTTTAAATGTCCAAAAATTATGACATTTTTTCTCCAAGGTCCTTTGACCTTGTTTGACATATGATAAATCTCATGGTCATTTCTTTGGTGTTTTGATGAGATTTTAGGAATCGCACAAAACATATTTGAATTTAATGCACTATTTTATTATTTTTAATTGATTAAATGCCATTTAAATTGTGTTGACCATTTGTATTGACTTAATTGAGTTTGATTGTTTGTTGTTGGGCCTTGGTCAAGGTTGACTTGACTTTGTTAAGTTAATATCATTGGATTTAGGGGATTGATGGAATGTACATTCCATCTCCCAAAATTAATGAATGATATTAATTTGGTAAAAATCCTCCTTTGACCAATTTGTGATCTCATTCATCCCTTTCCCTCTTCATCTAATTCCCCTTCATCCATTAATTTCCATTAGGCCAATGACATCTCAAAGTCCTAATGCTAGTTGATTGACAGATTAACATGAGTATGGATGAGATTAGGCCACACCTTTTGCATATTTTTTGTGTGTGGTATGTTTAATGAGCATAGTTCATAATACTACGTCTCCAACATGCATTAACACCAAAAGTTTATTGCATGGCCTCAAATAGTTGTGACTTCTACATAAGTCCAATTACGATTGCTTAACATAGCACTAAATTTGTGACATAAAAGGCATAAGCATTCTAGTTAGTGAGATTGTAAGTATCCCCTCTTCCATGGTATTGCATGGAAACTTGGCCTTCTTTCCTTCCTTTGGAAGATGTTTTGGTTCAAGGATCCATGCTTGTGGCAAGTGGGTTGAGTGTTCTCCAAAGTATGTCTTGAAATCAAAAGCAAAACAAAACTAACTACTAACTTACTAACTATTAACTTTTAACTTCAAGTCTTTACTTTAATGCAATTTACTTTTAGCACTTTATACCATTTGTCATTATACATATCACTCTAATTGTTTATGTTAATGTAATTTTCACTTTGTCCATTTGGACCATATTGTGTGATATATTTTGTTTATGTTGCCTTGTTTGTTTGTATGGTCTTTGACCATTTAATGTACATAATAAAAACAAGAACCCTAAAAAACGTTTGAGTGGGATGTTGGTTTCATCTTGAGCAAAAGGACTTAGAAACTAGGCAACCTTCCTAAACTAATGGACTTGGCCAATGTCAATTTGTTGAAGAACCAAGTACTTGCAATTTGACATTCATTTGATACATCATTCAAGATCTCTATAAGTTCATCTGCAACATTGATCATTGTTAAGCTGTTATGTTGAACCTGTGACATGTGGAATTCATCTGCTACATAGGCTATTATGGAAGAAGATTATGAAGTGGATAAGTGTTAGATGCCCAAAAATGCTTATTTGAGCTATCAAATGTGGGCATCTTTCACTCCTTTTTGTCGTTAAAGTGTTCGAAACCGCCTTTGCTTTTGATGATTTGCAATACAATGTGAAATGATCTTGGTATCTTTAATTTGTGTGTTATTGTGCAGGAATTAGGCATAAAGAATAGAAAACAAAGACACAAGAAAGTTGGCAAAGGAACCAAGAAAAGTTGGCATTCATCAGCATGCTCGCTAGGCGAGTGATGCAGCGAAGTGCTCGCTAGGCGAGCCCCCAGCGAGCTGCCAGAGAACATTCCCAGAATTTTACAGTAGCAAACATCATCAAACTCGCTGTAGCGAAGGAAGTAGCGAACACTCCCAGACTTGGACAAAACCATAGCCAGCACTTACTCGCTAGGCGAGCCACTAGCGAGCTTCCAGCGAGCAATTCCAGTAGCAAAACATCAAAACTCGCTAGAGCGAAGGAGGAAGCGTGGGCTTCGCCTAGCGAAGGATTCTTCGCTTAACGAAGGATTCTTCGCTTAGCGAACACATGAAGTCTGGACTTGGATGTTCCTCTGGATGCAGGTGCCTCAGGTGGCTATTTTGGGGCTCGCTAGGCGAACCATTCTGCTCGCCTAGCGAGCATAGCAGTTCAGATAGCAGTACTATAAGTAGCAGGGGCTACTTTTTGGAAAGGATACTTAGCATTTTTAGATAGTTTTCAGCATTTCTCGGGATCATATTTTTGTAACCTAGAAACACATTTTCTTCATTTTTATTCATCTCTTAACAATATTCCACAAAAAGAAGGTGGATTCCCATCCAATCTCGATTCTTCGACTCTGATGTTGATCAACCTTCAACCGAAACTTGTTGTACAAGCTACCATGAAAATGAGTAGCTAAGTCCTTCATTTTGTCAAGGTTAGATGTAGATGATCATAGCTTTGTGTGTATATGGGATGATCTTCATTTGTAAACTCTTTAATGATGAATATATGGTGAAA